>NC_090922.1:1327765778-1328376345 GCF_040938575.1 Ambystoma mexicanum
AATTTTGGAATTCCTTAGAATCAAAGTACTGGCGCAGTGTTCTCCAGCTGCCAGCATCAACGCCACTAGCCATCATTAGACATGAATTGGGACTCATTTCCTTACACTTTAGATATATATGGCTAATAATAGCGTTATTCCGGAAATGCTTATTGGCATGGAAAGATACAACGGTCTTGGGAATACTGTCTAATTATATCTTTGGCTCAAAAGATAGCTTCATAAAAAAATGGCGAAACTTAGTCATTGATACGTTGGCGTTGATTGATGCTTCTCTATCTAGTTTACTTCAAAACCCAGATCACATCAAAACAAGATTATTTGGAATGGATTGGAATATCACCAGAGACAAATGCACCAAGTATCGTGATCATGATCCGACAACCTTCACACACAAGAAGCACTCGTATCCAGAACGCTATCTAATTAAATCTCCATCTATCAAATATCGGAATGAGCTACTACGGCTAAGACTCAATTTATGGCCAACGAGACAGGTGTTGGCCCGTCGCAATCTCATCAATAAAGAGCAAGCGTTCTGTAGATTTTGTCAACATCAAGACACCATTGAAACATTGAGACATCTACTTACCGAATGTGAATTCCTTCTACATTCTCGCGTCAAATATTTTAAACATCTAACTGAACCATTTGGGGTCACTACATCTGACGTACTATGGAGAACTATATACTCTGGGATATCAACAGCTGTGTCAATTGGGGCAATGGCCTTTCTAAAGGAACTGAAGCTTGAACAAATTCAAGTAGAATAACAATATGATCACCATAGTATTAAATAAAAAATAGTGTCTCCAGAAGGATTGACCCCTCGTTAAAAAGATATGCATATATACTTGTCATACATAATTTATGTTTGGTTTTGTTTATTCATTCTTTTTTTTCTTTTTCTTTTTTCCCTCCCTTTTTTAAAATGTTATACTTTAATTCATCTATATTGAAAAGTTGTATATTTCAACTATATCAATAAAAAAAAAAAAAAAAAAAAATGGAAAAATGATATTATATTTGGGAGCAGTCCTATAAGTAAACATGTAATAAATGATTATATTATTTTTTGGATTACAAATAGAGAATCAGGAAAAAATGTCAAGCATCTAGGAACTCTGCAATAATTCCAATTGTATTAACAAACTTAGATCCATCTATAGATAACATGTTATGAGTATGCAACATATTAGAAGTACAATATATGCTTCTACGTAATGATATCAAATCTCACTACCAAAGTAAGTCACTAAAACTTCTACTAACACTGTAAGATAATACTGTACATATGAAAGCAGTAGTTTAAGGTATCCAATAGTTAGGATAGAAAAGAATTAGACAGAAGTGTGCCGTTATCAAGATACATTAGATGTAACACTCTTTAATAATTGTAATCATTGACATTGTTACCAATAACTAACGGGATACCTCATACAACACTTAGTTTAAATTGTTGTCAAATTTTGACATGGTATGACTAACAATTTTTTTTTCATCTTAGTTCTTTTTCGTTCTCCCTATTAAGCAAGGTATCGCGCTCTTACTGCATACCTGTTTGTTATGATGAAGAAGCCAGATTGTCGACGATGAGAGTTTCATTGTCGGTGTGCCGCAAGGAACCAACTCAAAATCCCCCAGGATGTGCTGGTATGTCCTGAATCAGCACCCCATGCCAAGGGACAGCTCTTACCATATTTGCGTGGGGCAGGAACACTACAAGCACTGACAGGGAAGGCCAAGCTGACTTCTGTTATCCACAGTTGTATCCGTGCAGTAAATACAGAAGTAGCAGCAGAGTAGGCTGTCAGATAGACAGACTGGATGCTGTAGAAAAGTGAATAAAAGCAGGTGTAGGCAGAAATTTCATAGGCTGGAGGCACACAAGGGCACAGGCTGAAGGCAGGCAGGGACACAGGCTAACCAGCTGATAGGTCACAAGAAGGAGGCTGGGATAGGGACAGACAGGGTCAGACAAAAGGAAGCAGTGAAAACAAAAGCAGGAGCCCAGCCAGCAACAGGAACAAGGAGAAGGGAATAGAGAAAGGCTGGGATTTACAGAAGGAATTTCAGGGGTGATGCTTGCTTCAGAAGCAAACCGCGTTGACGTCTAGAACCGGCATAACCAGGCTATAGGCAGACAAAGAGGCTTGGACAGCAAGCTCTCATTGCCACGAGGTTTGGTGTACAGCTAATGTGCGGAGCATGGGACATGGCTCTCATGCATGTGCGGATCAGAACTGATGGTTGCTCCCAGTGGAAACCATGTCCCTATAGAGCGGACCCTTGGGGAATGCCAACAGGCATTAGAGCCCCGATGACAGGGGCGGATGGTGAGGTCTCTGTGATGCGAGCGAGGGCAGCTGAGAGAGACCCCTTTGAGGTAAGTGGTGGCAGGCGGGTAGGGCTTCCGAGGTGGGGTGCTGTAACAGTCCCTCATTTTTACTATTCTATATAGAAAACAATGGGCCTCATTACGAGTGAGGTGGTAAGGGGTTAATGGCGCCAGTAAAGGTGCCGGTGCCGTTAACCCCGTACTACCCCATTACGAGGTCCCCTTGCAGGACCCGCTCTGGACGTCTGGTCAGACCAGACGTCCTTTGAGGGTCACGCGAGGGGACCAGCGTGCTAACAATGGGCCCGTCATTAACGGGCACGTTGTTAGCATGCTCCCCATTCCCATTGAGCCCTATGGGGTCAAATGGAAATGGGAATGGTCCGGGTCTGGGTTCCTTGAATGGGGAAATACCGGGCCCTCCAAAATTGGGATGGCCTGGTATTTCCCCATTCAGGGACCACAGACCCGGACCCGAGTTTGGAGGCAGCTATGGCTGCCTCCAAACTCGTTATCTGGCCCTATAACATATTTCTCTGTTTCATTTGCTATATTATTTACTTTTACATTTTTCTTATTTTTTATTTCATTTGTCATTCTTGCTACTACTAAAAAATCAAAATAAGGAACATTTTAAAACAATGTACCGTGTGCCTGAAATCTTGCTAAGAGGAGTGAGGCACACTTAAAACACATGCTGAAAAGTTGAGACAGAGCACAAAAATGGAAGGGCTTCAGATGTTTTAATAACATTGGAAGTGATGTATAAAGTAATGTTTGCAGACATTGGTTTCAGAACATTTTGTTAGGTGGGTGCAAAACATAGAACATTTTATGAATAGAAATTAATGAATTAGAGATATTTTTGATGTTGAATCTCTATCTGAAGCAGTGCAGACAAACCTCATCAAAACTCTATTTACCACACACCGTTGGTAATAATAAGCAGCACTCAGATACCTGAGGGCTCGTAGTGCTAAATTAATGCCAAATTATTATTATTATTATTGAGGTCCTGCACAAATAATTCCCAACATCCAATTGTAGGATTAATCTTGTCACCTTATTCCATGTGGGTTGAATTACATGAATGAGGTTTTTAGAGAAACCCAAGGAATGGCCGTGCAATAATTTAGTTGGAACAGTACCGTGTATCTAGACACTTACACTTTGCGAGACATGTTGGAGAAGGGAAGGATGATTTTGAGCATTTGTAGGTTGAAATGGGACTTTTATTATAAGCTTCTGGAGTTATTATTATTTGTTATTGTGTCTTAGCCAAAACAAAAATATTGACTTTTTACACATTGCTTTATACAAAATATCAAATAGAATCGTATAAAATATAAATCTCATACAAACTTAACAAAAAAATTCCAATGAAAAATAAACAAGAAATTAAAAAGGAAGCAGAAAAAAACCACAAAATCAAACAACATCAGGAGGAGAACCAACATCTACGGTTTTCAAGTAACAAATAGTTTGTTTTAACGGAGCCAATCTCTCCCAGAAAATATTAGTATCTGATGACCCAGCATTATGTACAATCCTTTGGAGTCTTTGCAGTCTTAAATCCCAGGTCTCTGGGCAATTCAATAGCAGATGTTGAATAGTTTGTTTCTCCGCTTTATCACATTTTTGACATATGTGTGTGGGAAATGCTACATTATCTCTAATATGCTGAATTTATAGTGTAGGCAAGATGTTAAATCTAAATCTACGGAACTTTGCTCTGAATTTTGGATCCGGAGACTGCCTTAGATAAGAAGGAAGGAAGGATCTGGGTTTATCGGTTGGGGTGAAAGAAGATGATATTTTTGCTGATCTCATCTAATCTATAATCCTTATCCAATCCATTTTATTCATGGATTCTTTGGTTTTGATGGGATTTTGGATTAGGGTTTCTATCACACTATCCGATTGCATTAATATCTCATTACATTTCGCCCTTGTTCAAGAACATGTTATCTGATCGCTCCAATAATATTGCCGTGTCCTCATACAGGGACGATTAAGGAGGTTGAAGGAACAATCTGTATAGAGATACCCATTTCCATTGCAGCCAAACCAGAAGTCAAGTGAGACCAAATTCATAGCGTATACAGGCTTTTGGGATGCAATTAGGAAGGCCAAGAGTTCTTTTCCATAATTTGGCTTCAATTCTGTCCCAATCAATATTGAAGGGTTGCAGGTTAGGATCTAAACCAAATAGAAGTGAAGGAACTACTTTTCCAATGTAGAATTTTACTATGAGAAGGATAGAGAATTTGCAATATTTTGTACGGATCTTCTTCATTTGTGATCCCATACTTAGTATCTTTATATTTAAATTTGAAAGCAGATGTATTTCAGTTGGGAAGGCTATAATTTGTGAATCCAAATCGGTTACCTCATTTACAACTGGGATAAACAGGTTGTCCATATGCCAAGTGAATGCTTTCGTGACCTTCAATGGATGCTTCAAAAAATAATTATTTTGGATTTCTCTGGATTTATTTTCAGGTCGTTTGGTTGTGCGTATTCAAATAAAGCCTTCAATAGGCATTTTAAGCCAATTTGAGTATGATCTACTAATACGATATCATCTGCATATGCCAACCAGTTTATCCTCACAGTACCCATTTTTGGACCAGTGCTATCTCTTGAATCCATTGAAATATATCCGACAGGTATAGATTGAAAGGAATTGATGCAACCAGGCAGCCTGTCAAACTCCTCTTTCAATTCCAATTGCTTGAGTCAAATCTCCCAATCTATTTATTCTGACTCGTGAAGACAGGTTTTGATGCAATTCTATTTAAATTGCTAGAAGATTATCAGGCAAACCCCAATTTTTGAATTTCCCCACAACCGGTCTCTATTGATCATAACCAAAGCCTGGGAAAAATCTATCCACGCTCCGAACAGAGGTGTACCTCCCTTTATAGAGGACCCTCAGTTGATACAACTGAGTATAAAGCCATTCAGGGAGGTGGATAGTCCTCTCCTAAACCCTGTCTGCTGTTTTGGGATTATCCCCTTATCTTTTGCACAATTTTCTAAATCCCTCAGGACCAGTCCTGCAAAAATGTTGCCACCCGTGTCCAAAAGAGAGATTGGGCGATAGTTTGATGCTGCCAATCGATCTCCTCTTTTGTAGATCGGGATGATTATTGAATTTCTCTAGGACTCTGGAATGTTTCTTGCATCTATTATGTTATCAAATAGAGATTTTAAAACCTTGCCCATAATGCAGGATTTGTTTTCAAAATCGCATTACTAAATCCATTTGGACTGGAAGCTTGCAATGCTGAGGATTTTTTTATCATATTTATTTTAGAAACAAAGTTATAATCAATCATTGAGTAATATGATCCAGTCGTTCAAGTCGGGGCAGGGGGGATATCTCCATTCATATTCCCATTTACCATCCATAGATCCCATTCCATCATAAAATTACACCAAATATGCCATTTTCTGGTCTTAGATTTACATTTCTCTGAAGTAGCAGATCCGTTTTTAATACACTGAGAGTTAAAGTCTCCCATTATTAAGACTTCATCCAGCAGAAATTGAGAGGTGTAATGGATTAGTAGGTCTGACAGTTTTTGAAGAAAATCTAATAGTGGAGTTATAACAGGGTTCCAATATATATTTATTATTATCCAATTCTCCTTGGTCTCTTTTCTCCACCATTCAGCTCTAATGATTAGAATACCTAAGATATCATCTGAAAGCAGTAGGGAACATGGAAACACCTAATCTCTGCATGCAATACACAACCCACCAGCCGGACGACCCATGCATAATCCCACTGCCAATTGATGATATATGGAGAAACCATCTACTCTAAAGGGCAATTTGAGCCACGTTTCCTGGAATAATATCAAGTTAAAGTTTTCAAAAATATAGCACTTCCTGGCATCGTCACAAAAAGAGTTATGCATCCTTGTATACCGGATAAAGTCCTAATCAAATCGCTGACTAGATTTTCTGCTCTGCAATGCCCAGTTTAAGGAATATTTGAGAGATGATTTCCGGCACAATCTCCAAAACATTGGGAGATGGAGTAGAGATCTTTGCTGGGCATTGTTGATTATATCATATCTCTTGAATTTATGATTTTAGAGGGGTAGTATCCACTATATCTGCCAGTTCTCCTGATACCAAGAAATCCTTTTTGCCCATTCCATTTTGGGACCTAGAATCATTTCCAGCCCAGCCCCAGTCTTCATTTCAAATTCAATTCAACAATGTCCGTGTTGGGAGAGTATGGGAAACTTACCCGGTCTATGAATTTTAGGTCAGGAATACATTTCATCTAAGAAAGTATTCTTGTAAGATTCAACTGAGGTTTTAATTTATTATCCGTGATCACTCTTGACAAGAACACCTTTAGACCTGGGGTTTGCTCCTGGGCTTTATTTCATGTTTGCACGGGTATATTCCTTAGATCTTGGTGGTGAGGCATGACCCATTTGTTTTTGTTTTATATCTTTGGTCTTGCCCCTGTTCAACTCTTTAACTGGGAACTGTCTGTCACTGCCCCATGTACATCACGTTTAGTTCCTTCTTTTTATTTCTTTGTGGTTCCTCTACATTAGCTCCTTTCAAATTTATAAAGAAACAATAAGTGTCAACACTTTGGTTTTTCTTCTTTTGTTTGTGCCCATTAATTGCTCTAGCCTCCTTCAGTTCGTTTATTGAAATCTCCCTTTGTTCTCTGTTAGTTTATTTCCTTCACTTTTTCATCTTCACATTTGGTTTTTTATGTTTTTTTTCCCCTGTTTCATTTGATGTCGGAGTTACATTCTCTCCAACATCCTCTGTAGTGGGTGCAATAATCTCCTCTTGCTCTGCCAATTGTGCTAAGCGGATAAACTCTTCCAATACTGATGCCGACAGCCATGTATCATTCATGTTGGTCATCAGAGGATTAGTTGGCAGAAATTGTGTATATCTAGTACATCTTTCTTGGGTTATACCATTCGTGCCTTCACCTAAATTAGACTTGAGAATAGTTAGCTCCTCTTTTGCTCCTTCCCACTGATTGGTCAGGGTATCGATTATTTCTTCTTGCATCTTGGCTAGGGAACGAAATTCAGCCATTGTCACGCCCACTGAATCATTAATCGCTGATCTAAGTACCACCATGGTTGACTCATTAATTTCTAGGTCTCTAGTGATCTCCAGAAGGATTCTAGAATGTTGCTGTATCTATGTTTTTAGTTTCTCAAAAACTTTCACCAGAGAACTTAAAACGAAATTTAGCCCTGCTATTGGTGTGGTTCCAATTTCCTGCGCTCATTTTGGTTCTGGTATCACATCATCTACTAATAGTCTAGTATCTCTTTTTAGAGATTTATCTTGAACATCCTTGGCAGCCAGGTCTGGAAACCTCCTATAATGCTGAGATAGCATTACGTTCAAATGATATGTCTAAGGGTAATCGGCTATCAGCGTTTGTCCTTTCTACATCTGACATGTCAATGTTATTTACATCAGATTCTTTCTGGTCATCAAGTCTTCTGGGCATAGAGTGGTCATGACTTTGCGGGTCTTCAGAGATTTCTTTCTCTGGGCGTGTCACTCCCACTGGGAAGTAATCCAGAATTGTATTCTTCATTGTGGTGGCGGTAAGTGTGTATTCCCGGTTAGATGTAAAATCTCTCTTATCATCTGATGACTTGGTGTTGATTCCACAATTTCCCTTGATTTCTTATTAGGCGGCAGCCCCATGCCTGATCCAGTCGGTTGTTAGCTGTCTGTTGGAAAGATACTTTGTGGGGGTAGAACCTTCCACCCCCTGACTGATGAAGTTTACAAATAACTCTTTCAACCCTAATAGGGGTTTTATTCCAGCCGTTGGGTTCGGAGGCTCTTAAATCATCCCCTGCAGTGGTGCTACAAAGGTTATACAGTCTTGTCATTTTAAATCTTTGTAGGTTTCCCAGCCAGTGTATATTTCACTAGCCCTTTGTCCAACAGGCAGAGCTCTCAGCTTTCCCTACTCTTTACCAAATATTAGAGTTCTTGATTCCAAACCAAGCGGCAATACTTTCCACCTCTCGCAGTTTCTCAACTCTGTAGAATAGAGCCAGAACAGGTATCAGCAAAGGTCAAAGGCAGATTGCCCGCAGTCCTTGCTGAATTATGGTACTTCATAGTATGTCTAAGTAGTCCTTTGCTTCTGAACTTTTCCAAGTTTACACATCGGGCGGGTAAAAGGGAAATAGCTGGCAGTCCCCGCACAGTTAACAGTTGAATCCGAATAAACACGGCAGAGGGAATTCTAATAATGATAATTCTCTTGTAACATTTCCCAAAAAGGACTTTAGGTGGAAATCGTAGCAGGTTTGGGATATTAGGAAGTGGGCCTTTCCACTTTCTCCCCCCCCATCCTCTCCTATTCACTGTCTAAGGCTACAGTTCTCTGAAATGTCACATGCAAGTTCAGCCATTCTTATTTGACGGCC
Organism: Ambystoma mexicanum; assembly: GCF_040938575.1. Taxonomy (NCBI): domain Eukaryota; kingdom Metazoa; phylum Chordata; class Amphibia; order Caudata; family Ambystomatidae; genus Ambystoma; species Ambystoma mexicanum. The sequence continues at coordinate 1,327,774,572 of NC_090922.1, forward strand.
GTGTGCCAGTGTTCATCTTTGTTGAAGAGTGTTCCAGGACTACAATCCAGCTGCGCTGCTCAGCCCGCATGGACTGCACAGACTGCAGCTCACTCAGCAGCCTCACTCCGTGGCCCGCTGCACAGCCGCAATGTCATTTTAACAGACAGCGTGCAGGATCAGCTGAGCATGCTTGTCCTTCTCAGCATGATGAACACGGCAAACAGACTCGCCGGCAAGGAAATCCCAACAGTTACTACAGACTGTAGCTCAATTAGCAACCTCACTCCGAGTTATTGCATACAGGAGAGAGCCCCATCAAACATGAAACCCTGTTTCTTTTATAGGTACAAGGGTGGCCCCTTAGAAAGGTACCCAGCAAATGTTAATGAGGAAGATAAGAACCTATGTCTCGTTTTCTCGGTTTGAAGTGTTGAAGCAAAGGTTATTGTCTATCATCTAGTCATAAAGGTTTGGATGTGTCACCTGTGTTTTTAATCTGGTATCAGGCACTGTAGCCCTAAAGCACCTTTGGTGTCATCGGCATATTTTGGAAAGGAGAAAAGATGGGCAATGCGATCAACCAATAACTACGTGTAGCTGTTAAACAACCACAAAGATGGAGTTGACCATTTAGTGCCCCCCCAGGTTGCTGCCATAGACCTTTTGGGACTTGTAGTTGTCTGTTATCACGAAAGTATGAGCTACAATTTGAAATAGAGGCCTTCAGTACCTAAGGAATGCTTCAATCTTTTGAGCATAGTCATATTACTGACTGTGTTGAATGCTGCTAAATCCATAGCAGGGGTGTTCTTGTCAACATAATGCAAGAGTCCATTGCAATGTTAGAGAAAGAATTCAGGGCCTCTGCACAGTCTTAACCAAACACTAGAAATTGTGGACAAGGCTACAGGACTAACTCTATTCCTACAGTTGTTGCATAGCCATCTGCTTGAGAATACATTTCCAGAAGGAGGGGGTGTACCTACCCTCTGACATCTTCATAATTATCCCAACAGAGCCAGGGATGGGGCTTGCCATTGATCTAACCCTTGTGTGTATCAGAATGGCACGATCAATGGGTGATCAAGATTTTTTCACAGCAGGGATACACTTCCATAATCCATGGTGGCAACATCATTCTTCTGAGTCGTGTTGGATCCTAGACACATAACACCAATCTCCCTACCGTAACTGGTACGATTGTAGAGGTTGTGGCTGTTAGAGTTGAAGGTTGTGTACTCTTAAGTTTGGCAGCACCACAGGTGGTTCAGAAGCGCCATGGCATTCGGTGAATGAATGGCATATAGCTTCCCTCTCTTGACTGTTGGATGGCACCATCATGCCAGCCTTCATCACCTAGAAATGGGAACTGAGCCATCTTCTTGACCCTTGGCTGAATGCTTCTTTGTCACAGATTACCCTGCCCCCCTGCTGTAGTGGCTGAACCCGGACTGGAGCACTACTCTTAAGCACCCCTTTGAGGATTTGGGCATCATTTGAATTGTAACATTATACCCAGAAATATATAATAGGTGTTTAGTTCTCCAACGAGAAGACAAGAGCTGTTTAACCTATGTTGCAGGTGGAAGGTTCATGGATAGGAATGAATGTACATAACGTGTGTTGTCATCTCATCCAACTTGATAGAAACAACGTGAGAACTATACAATATTCAAGGCATAGTCTGAAGGGGGTACTGCTAATGAGGTTTTCTATGTTATAACATTGATTGGGGATTTCTCTGAAACTTTATATTTGATAAAACAACTGTTACATTATAGAAACAAGTCTAATTGATGTAGAATCATGAGGAATGTTAGCCAGTTTAGCAAGGGTATGCCACATATGGCATTGTCCTGTGTGAATTTATTGCTCAGATCCTTTTATTGAAGGGTGGTGGAATGGCATCGGTGACTCCCACCCAGCATGCTTCTACATTCATTAGTCATATTTTAGTTCTAGTATTTGGCATTTTTAAGTCATATTGAAAGAAAGATTACAATATCAATAAAACAGATTCACGCTATGTCATATCGAATTCATAACCATGCTGTCCTTTATCTATCATTTTTATAATTGAGTTTTTAAAAACTCTAGTAAACATAGATATCTGTATACATCAGAGCACACACCAAGGAAACCATGAATGAAGGGGAATTGGGATTACGTGGAATGGGGGCTAAGAGTTGGGATCCTGTTTCCAAGCTAACACCTCTAGTTTTCATTAACATTGTTCCTGGTAGGGTTCCTGAGTACACGTATGGATTTATATAGAAGGCAAGGTTCATACAGGGCAAAACAAAGAAAGACATCGGATGTACAGCATGTTCGTATAAGGTTAGCTGTCTATATGGTTTCAAGTAATACATAACTAACATTGCATTCATTTAGGAGTGGAACATTAGGATGAAGTGAGGGGAGTTGAGTTGAAGGATTGCTGATGTTATGGGATCAGCGGCACACCATGAGTTCCAGCAGTGGTCATGAGGGCGGTCGGCGTATGTGCAGAACTATGGTAGTCCAACCTTGGCTGTCTAAGGAAGGTTGGACGGGTCTCCAAATATCTGTGTATGCTTCGGCTGCAATAGTATGGTGCACGAAGAGTATCAAACTACTACTCAAGAAGATTACCCTTACCCACCATTCATGGACTGATATTCTATCAGCATTCATCTAATATCAGGAATGATTTAACTCCTTTCACATTTAAATTAATTACACGACAAGGGTAGGCACCAGTCGAATACACAAAAAGTGACACACTGAAAAGCTAATCTGTCCTTGTTTAAAATCACTTTTTCCTAGGAAGGTGAATTTGTACAATCCCTATATAATAAGGGAAAGCATACTCACACCATGAAACAAAAGCAATTAATATAAATTGTTTCATGCTGCGCAGTGTGGCACTGCCCTAATATAAACACATCTTTCTTCTGTAGAGAAAAACAACTGTGCATACCCCCCAAAAAAAAAGACAGAAAATCAAGATAAAGCTTATTTGACAACTGCAGGATTCTATCTGAACCTTATTCTGATATCCAAGGTGTACATGGGACAGACAAATATGGGCTAGCCTTATCAATTAATAAACATATTATCTTAATGGTGTTAGCTGGTTTCTGAAATACACTTATTTTTTACATTGATCAGTGCACAAAAAGATCATTTGAGAACAGATATATTTTTCAGCTACAGAAGACAAAGAGATTTATATTGGGGCATAGCCGCAGTATGGTACATCGGACAATTAGCTTTTCAGTGTGAGGCTTTTTGAATAGTTGTCAGTTGCCTACCCTTGTTGTGTTAAAAGGTTGCGGTTCTAGTTTGGGTAGACAACCTGTTCATCTGAAAAGGCCTCGGTTGTGTGGGGATTGGTCACATATAATGTGACCTCCTTTTGTCTTTGAGTCAGGGACAATACTGATGGAATGGCTAAAGTCATTGCTAGAGACATGCTTCAGGCGTCTGTCCAAAATCAGAATATGAGGGGGTTTTAAGAGATCATGAGTTTGTGATTGTCAGCGTCCTGCTTGCAGTGACCCCAATGACGGAAAGGTCTCAGTTTGACTCTGTGAAGCCGATCGGGTGTCTGCATGGCCCAATGTCATATCTGGATGTCAGCTTGACTGGCTAAGCAGAGAGCCACACCATCATGTACTTGAGATTGACATTTGGACATAATGCCCCTTTTCTATCTCTCTAAATGGTTATTTCATTGACACATCTGGCCAATGGTGTGCAGTCAAAATATCGAAAATAAAAGGTCGAAAGACAAAAATGTCAAAAAATAAATGTCGAAAAAAAAAAAGTCTAATTCCTCTTTTTTTAATTATATATTTATTTTGGGGTCCGAGAAAAAAAAAGGGGGGTTGGGGGTGGAACCCCCCCATTTCAGAAAAAAAAGTCATAAAAATAATGCGACTTTTTTTTCGACCTTTTTTTTTCGATCATTTGACTTTCAACCTTTTTGTTTTCGATTATATCACTATAAACCCTGGCCAATAATTGTCTACCAAAGCATGCATTTGGGTGAGACGTTGCCTGTAGTCTTGTCATTAAGTGTCCTTGGCATTCACCAGTGGTTTAAACACCTGCACATGCAACGTTCCCAGGCACATAACAATTCCAGGGTGTGTTATAGCCAGAGAATTTCTGGTTCAAGGGTTAAAACTGGTGGAAGCAAGTAGCCAAGAACTAGGGTTTTGCTTCTTTTCAACGTTTTATATAATTTCTGCTATTTAAGAAGGGGATTTTTTACATGTAAATGTTTTTTTCACAAAGTCTTATTTTATGGTGAATTTAGCAGCCAACGCCTTATATAAACGCTCCCTCAAAATGACTGGCTAGCTGCTGCCCATCTATCTCCTCCCCCGACTCCGTGTAGCCTGCTTTTGCATCTCAAGTCATTTAAAAAAAATTAATTAAACATTTGCTTCATTCGACTTTTAATCATACAACAAAATTAAAAGAGCAATTATTCTTAAAAGGAAAAATATAACAATTCATGTAAAATAATACTCGGATTTACAGCGAGCATGAGCAGCATGATATTAGATAAAATCATGTCTTGTAGTATAACCGTAGTAAAATCTCCGTCATGAAGGGAGATCACTTCTTTGGCAGTGTGCCCACATGTGTGCTCAGGGCCTCAGTAGTGTCTGGAATTGCAGTCACCAGTATCACTGTGTTGCTGCTCTTGATAACCCTGCTCTGTGGATGTACATACACACTAAGGTGTTTACCACATCATTTTGAGTTGCTCTACACAAGGACACAGCTTCTGCCGTTGTCCATTATAAACACAAAGGAGTGGTTTCTGATATACAGTTCTAAACTTAATGTGACATGGGCAAGATATTAAAACATTTTCTAGAGCTTTCCTTGTAGATGAACAGCCTGGGCATTGGTTCAACGGGACCAATCTTTCAAAAGGGTTTCCAATAACTATTTGCCAACATGAAACTTCATATGTAGCGATCATGCATGGGGTGGGGTGGCCAACACGTCAATATATTTCTCACATACAGGCCCCTGTTTGTGTGCCCGATCGGCGTGCGCCAATGATGATCATTCGCTAGAGACCTAGACCTTCTGGCATCTGTACATGCTCTTTTTACGGCTGCTTTTGTTCCTTCATCGTTCGCAGTTGGATTAAGGTTGGAGTACCAATCATCCTCAAAACTGATTTAATGTGTTTACATCATGGGATAGCATTTGTGGCCATCCTGTGCTAACAGATGGGCCATTGTTTCCCTGTATTTGGCTAGGTGGACTGAGGACCATAAGCGTTTCCAGTACAGTACAGGTTTCAAGTTCATTTCATCCAGGACATAGTTCTGATTTAATGCTGCATGGGGCATTTAATTGATTGTGTTTTAAGGTTGGCATAGGGATCTCTTGAGGAATGTATCCTGTAATGCCACCAATTTTAATGGCTGCTGATAGTCCCTTAGAGCCGAGCAGGATCCAGCAGTGGAGACATCAATGAGGAATTGGCCTCACAGGAGAGCACACTGCATGTCACCAGTTCTGAACAAACCAGTGCAAGCAGCAGTCAGCCCGCCACTCTCTCTGCCTGTCCAAACACAATTCCTCACTGCATCAGGGGCAACATCCAACAGCTGGGTGGTTGTCGCCATCACCAGCACCAGCCCCACCACCAGACCCTCCACCACCCTTGCAACTTGTTGCTGTTGGTGGGCATCCTGAAATTCGGGCAGGCACAGATTCGGCTGAAACGTGTGTCATGCTGGATGCACGGCTTGTGTTGCGATAGTGCTAGAGTGCTAGTGTTGGTCCCAGCTGTTGGAAGTCTTTCCTCTGTCGCTATTGCAACCAACTGATTGAACACTTATATGCACTGGGAGAGTGAAGAAATTGTGCGGAGTGCTAGAGAGTGTAACACAGTTACACAGGCATATCTCTGTCGGTCCGGCTGTTGGTAGTCTTTCCTCGCTCGCTATTGCAAGCAGCTGATTGTGTGGAGCACTTATACGTGCTGGGAGCGTGAAGCACTCGCGCAGAGTTTTTGCGATTGTAACACAGTTACACAGGCAAATTCCTTTTGGTCCGGATGTTGGAAGTCTTTTCTTGCTCACTATTTCAACCAGCTGATCGTGTCAAGCACTTATACGTGCTGGAAGTGGGAAGCTCTCACGAAGAGTGTTAGCAAGTGTAAGACAGCTAAACAGGCAAATACGAGTTGAACAGGCTGTTGGAAGTCTTTCCTTGCTTGCCATTGCAACCAGCTGATCGTGCCCAGCACTTATATGCACTGTGAGCGTGAAGCACTTGCATTGATTGCTAGCGATTGTAACACAATTAGACAGAGAAATCCCTGTTGGTCACGGCTGTTGGAGGTCTTCCCATGCTCGCTATTTCAAGCACCTGATCATGTCGAGCACTTATACACTGGAACCAAGTTTGAAGTTTTGTACTCCTGTAATCCACTATGAGTGTGGTAAGCAGGCTTCCCTCATATTTACTGCTGAACTCGCTATCTACCTTGCCCTTTTATCCTACTTGATCTCTTCCTTCTCTCTTTGCGACACGCAGTTCTCCTTTAAGCTTCTCTCCTCTTCCTGCTCTTCCCCCTCTCCCATCCCTGACTGTCTGACTGCTATTCAGTCACAGTGTGCTGCAAATGATCTCTGCATTAATGCCAGTAAGACTGAGATCATTTTCATTGGGTCCTCAGCTCTGTCCTTCCCTTCCTCTGGCTCCCCTCTGTGGGTCCCCTCCCCTCACACTCTTGTGAGGCAAAAAACCTTGGTGTCATCTTTGACTCGTCTCTCTCCTGCTCTCCTCACATCGCAGACCTTACCAAGAAGTCCCACTATCAGCTGCATCTCCTCAGAGATATTCTCCCTTTCCTCACCTTCCCCCAGAAACTCAATGTCTCCACAGCTCTGGTCCTCTCTAGGCTTAACTACTGTAACATCCTCTTTCTCAATCTTCCTTCATCCTCCCTTTGTCCCTCTCCAACTAATCCAGAAGAGGACTGCAAGACTTATCATTGGCCTCAAACCAAGGGACTACATCTCTCCAGCCCTAATTTCTCTCCACTGGCTCCTGGTTGCTGCTAGGATCAAATTCAAGACCCTCTGCATCATCCACAAGGCTTTCTGGAGCCTGCGTCGGCGCTACCCCGAAGTCTCTCTCCCTAAATACCTCCCTGCTAGAGCCCTTCGGTCTGCTAGCTCCAACTCTCTGCAAATAAGACGTTTCTCTAAACAAAGAGTGGATCGTAGAACTCGCTCCTTTGCAGTAGCCTCTCTTTGGAATGGTCTCCCTGCCCCTCTCTAGCTTCAGCCGGATCTCCTTAAGTAGTTTCGGAAGCTCCTCAAGACCCACCTTTTCTCCTCCTCCTTCATTCTCCCCATTCCCTGCTAACACCTACTTCTGCCTCAGTGACAGGCTGTCTGGCTCCCTCTAAGTACTACACGTCTCCAGGACCCCCTCCCACCCTGTCTGCCCCCTCATTCCCTGAACGCACCTGCATTCCCTTGCACTTGCCCTCTGGCCTCCCCTTAGCACTTGCACCTTGACTCTTCACCCTTTTTCCCTTCCCATCTAAGCACTGCGTCTTAGCCCAGAACCCCCCCGCACTTCTTACACTGCACTTGCACGATCCGAATGTCACAAGGCCTAGTAGGACCGTTATTGTATCTTTCTCGTCCACTCACTCCCGTTTTTTTTGTCTTGTGGAACCTTGAAGCACCATATGTTGTATTGGCACCTTACAAATATCCAACAAATAAATAAATATAACTCAAATTTGTTCCATCATTGCCCTTTCTTTCTTGGTCTGTGGGGTCATAGAAATACACGATGGCAGCCGCAGTGTATAACCTATGGAGCGCAGATCTAAAAAAAAAATAAAGATGTTACCTATTTGAATATGGATGAAAAAAAGACTAAGGGACAAATGCAGCTCGGGAGGTATGGCCCATAACACATCTGCAGCATCTCGAATCAATGCAGGGGAAGATGCAAGGAAGGGACACAAATCAATGGCTTTTTTAACATTGCTTGGTCCGGTGAAAGTATCCAATCCTCAGCTCCTCCCACCCACTGATTTAGCCAGTATTGGCTTTTTACAGGTGGCACCTGGCACTGCATCCACCTCGGATGATCAGCAGAATGTTACTGCATCTTTACCCCTGATTGATAGCAACTCGCTGTTAGATCTATGTTGCAGTTTACAGAGGGACGTGAAATCCATCAATCATAACGAGGTTCTGCCTAACCCTGAGATTATCTCTAACATCTGGCTTCGAGTCACTGGCAGCTCTGAAGGGATTCCTAGCGCTGATTGCAATGCCTTGGTCCTAATGATGAGGGGCCAGTGTTGATATGTTAAAACAATACTACAGACCGCTCCTTCAAATTTCCACTATTGCTCTACCTACATAACCGAGAGGGAGATTCTCCTCTCACTCCCACAGTTATCATGCCCCCTGAATACCCTATAGCTAACTCCACCATACGCAGAAAGAGAGATAGACTTAAACAGAAATTTTGTTTTCAGTTACATTATCTACTGTGTAACTGTGTGTGTAATTTTAAAGAAGAGCTATCCTATGCTAACAATATCAGTCTTCTTGTCCTCAATCTATTCTCCTTACTTTGTAGCATTGTCTTCAGAGCAGCAAAGAACCATTCTAAAAAGGCTCCTCACAGGAAATAATTGAAGGTAAATTGTCATACTTGGATACAGTCTATTGCTATCCTCTAAAGTGTCACCCATGATTTTCAACTAAATAATTAAACCGCTGGTTTGGGGTAATTAATTACACCACCTATTTTCACCATCAGCCTTACTGTGCATATTACCAATATTTTACAACGCTACCAATCAGTAGCCAAAGTCAAACAATATGAGGGTTTAAAGAGTACAAAATAAATACAATGCTGCCTTGTTAGCAAGGGGTACACTCACCGTAGGTGCTATACTTGATAGTGAGACATTTCTTTACCAGTACCATTGTCTGCATATATGTAGAACCAGCAACCAGAGGTGTTGCTGGGGTGGGGGGCTTAGCGGGCTATAGCCCTGGGTATTTTGGTTGTAGCCCGGATAGAATCTCACGTTCTACAACCAAAGGCCAGCTATCCCTGAATTCCGACAGTCAGAAAAGTAGTGTAGCCCTGGATCTTTTCCAGACCTGGCAACACCCCTGCCAGCAACCATTGACGAAACTTCTAAGGTTCTCTGAAGTATCTCTAACATGCAAATTAACCTAGTGAAATACCATATCCAATTAATCACACTAAGTTATTAGAGAGTAGTTGACAACCAATTCTGTAATAATCTTGCAAGGTAAATCCTAGATGGATGGATATCAGTGCAATCACTGTAAAACTAGTTGGTATCTCAGAAATTGACACTACTATTACTTCACAAACGGCACACCACAAGTGTATACCTTTGCTGACGTGTCGCAGTTAGCCAAGTATATAGATGGGTTAATAAGGCCACCTTGCTGGACTTTTCATCAAGGCAATTTAACTTGTATCATACCTGCATGTCTCATAGGCATGACAGTTAATATCTGTTTTCTCCCAATTACTTCCTAATTAAAGTTCTATGATCCATGGCAGACAAAGTCACGTATTTTTCTTATCTAAACGCAATGACATACAGGAAAAAATAATGTTTATTCTGATAGAGGGTTCAATTTGGTTAGTTTGGTTTTAAAAATGTTAATAGGAAACTTGAATTCTTAAAGGATAATGCTATTATTATCTTAACACATTTGTTTTCGCTTGCTACCGCAGTTCCGAAACAAGGAAAAGCTTCCTGCTGCATGTTGTGTCTCTTTTATGCTTTTTAATCAAATAAACTATGTTTTTCTTCTGCATCTTTCCATTGTTCTCAATTTTAAACTGTGCTCATGTTCTTGTACATTTCCTTTTTATAGCTCTGAAATTTTTGAGAGAGTTGGATATCCATCTCCATTCGTTTGACCCAGTTTTTAGAAACAGCGAAATGGAACATAGGAAGAATCTTCACAAGGCTGGTTTGGAACATACAAATGGGTAGTCTTTGCTTGCCACTGTATTTGATTTGATTTGCAATTTGTATAGCGTATATTCCTAAGAAACCGGGCAGAGACTGCATCTGGACGCAGATGTTACATCAGAAGTAAACCTGCTGAATACAATATTCATCGACCTTTATTGAAAAAGAACTGTTTTCGATCGTTTTCTGAACTGCGAAAGTGAGTCAATTTCACAAAGATCAGCGGGTATCCGGTTCTATGCTCATGGACCAGCAATAGAAACACATCTGTCACCCCGATGAACACATTTGGATGGGGGACCGCCAGCAGGTTACCATTCATCGAGCGGATAGAACAATTTGGCTGATACACCACAATTTTTGATGAAAGATAATGAGGGGCCAGATTATGAACGCACTTGAAAACCAGACAGATGGTTTTGAAAAGAACCCTCTGCTGGAGCCATTGAAGATTTCTGAGAGCCTGAGAGTTGGATGTGTGTCTCGGCAGGGAGATAAGAAGCCTGATGTCCGTATTCTGCACGACCTGAAGGCGTTGCATTTGGTACGTTTGAATGCCCACATAGAGAGTGTTACAGTAATCTAATTTGGAATTTACCAGCGCCCCGACAACAGCCGGCCAATCTTTTTGCGAGATAAGAGGCAGAAGGGGCTTCAGACGTTTAAGGTGATAGTACACCATTTAGACAGTATCACTAAACTGTAGATGACAGCTCATATTTCACCTGCTTGAGGGGTCTTTGGGTAGTGGGGGTGAAATACCCAATGGTGAGATGCGGTATTCACCCTTATTTTGTTTTTCCAACCCATCCTATGTTTTAGGATGCTCTGAGGTTGCAACCCCCGCCCCCGTTTTTATACAAACCCTGGGCTAAGGAAGAGGGTGACTGAGAATAACAACATTAACTTTCACACATCGTACTGGACATGTCCCGCTAATCAGGTCAGGCAAAGTCAGGCACTGGATTCCAAGTGTATACACCTGATACCAATTAGCTCTCCTCACACGAATAAAAGGCAGAACCCAAAGACACACTCTGAGCAAGGCGGAACACAAGTATGAGCAGAATTTCCGGGACAAAGGCAAACCTAATGGAGCAGAGCGACGGACAAAGCAGCGAGAGCAGTGGGTTGTAAATCCCAAGAGTTCCCCACAAGAGGCCATTGCCTCTAACAGGCTGCGGAAAACACATGGAGAAGGCCAGATCCCACAAGTGAAGACTGCATTGTGTTTCAAGGATGCCAACGACCCTCCCGGGTGAATGGAAGAGTTGGGGAGGCGAGGCTAAGCCTGTGGTACTAACCTGGACTTGTGAATTGGATATCGCAAAACTAAGAAAAAGACGCACACAGCTGGTGAGTTGGGCAGCGACCTTAAAGACTGGTGTGTGTTGCAGTTTGAAATAGCAACATTTTATCACAAGTGTAGGCTGCATTCGAGTGAGTGATACGTGAGGAAAGGCAGACCTGTCAATGAACTTTGAAGTACAAGACAGCTGCAAAATCAGCAATACTAAGTAATGTAGTGGTCCGGCGAAAGGAAATAGCCCACTCGAAAGCCTCTGTGAAAAGTATATTGCTCGAAGCGATAAAGCAAAAAGAACACCAAAAGTGAAATAACGAGGTGTAACTCCTAGAGAAGGGGTGAGTGAATGTTGAACTGTAAACTGTGAGTTGAAGTGGTCCTTCAGTGGTCTGAAAAGTAAACCACTCACATTCGAACGCCTTCGACATCCGAAAGTGGTTCCAACCCCGACAGAAGAGACCTGAAGTAAAATAGGCTTGGTGAAGGGAGACCCCCAGGCAAATTTGTGTTGAACTTCATTGTGAGAGGTCTGAGGCCAGATGAGGGGGACCTTTGTGAACCTTTCGGTTGAAACATTATTTTTAAGTCGAGAAAAGAGAAATAAATGTGGAAGGCCAGACAGGTCTCGATCCACGTTCTGGAACTCTTCATTGTATTGGAAGCCGAGCCAGAGTGTGCCATGCTGCCTACAGAGATAACCTTACTCTGTGAGGTCTAACATCGGGAGGAGAGCTGGTTCATCCACATTTTCATTTGATACACAGATTTTTCCTTTTGCATACATTTCTCGTTTTTACATTTTTTTGTACAAGAGATAGGGCAGGCATTAGGTTTTGTAAGCATAGACCATTTTGATTTGACAGACTCTACTAGGACTGTGTTATTTATTATTTGATGGTCGAGACTGCTCCGATCTTAGCTATAGGGCAGAAAAGGAGTTTCTCCAACCCCAACAATTTCAATACATGTTTTACAAATTGTACCCATTGTATCAGTGTCATACTTGTGATGCCATACCTCCCCTACAACTTGCACAGGCTCTACCGTTTCCAATGGTTGATTTAATCCGTCATATATTTGAGTGTCGTCAGCAGAAGAATGATATTGCAAGTTGAATTGAGAGATGGAGTTTAACAGGGGACGGATATAGATATTGAATAACAGTGGGGATAAAGAAGACCCCTGAGGCCCACTGCACTTTACTGGAACACCTAAAAGCTGAATATCATCACTGGCTGCGTGGGTAGAGGCATTATAAGAAATTAGGACATTGACAGAAACTAATTGAACTATGCAATAATAATGATAAGCTATCATTTTGGCAGTTGGTTAATGGCAATAATTCTCTCTCGACTGAAGATGGCTTCCAAAGAGGCTTGGGAGCATTTCAATGATAAATCAATTAGGAATTAAACTTTAGCCATTCTCCTGTGTGTGCAGCATGGAAGAAAATGGGCATACAGGCATAACATGGACCACATTGGGCCTCACATGAATTGGGCGGTATACCAGCGGTAATACCGCCCAACTGTAATTGCGCTATATCAGAGGTCACAGGTTGGGCTTTAACAGTAAATTTCCATTCCCCATTGCGACCCAATGGGGATATTTTTGGCGCAAATACTGCGCGTTAATACAGCCTGCAGTAATTGCGCTGAAAACAGGGCGCTAAATGGGATTTTCACCTCCAACCAAAGGCTGGACGTAAAACAGCCTATTTAGCACCCAACTCGTGATTGGGCCAGTCCTTATATGCAGCAGTAAAACCGTTCCAGCCATATTTGAGGGCTACCGCCCAACGTATGATGAGACCAATTGTCTCCATAATTAAAAATATTAAAGGTTTGAGGTAATGTATTACACCATGTATTTTTAACACCAGCCTTAGTGGTGTGGGCTTTAAATTCAGTCCCAAGTTGATGTGAACAAAAAGGCCAAGCTAGGCCTCAAATGAGATGTTCATCATTGGCAATGGAAAGGCATAATGGCCAATGGCATAGAAATCTTGCCTTAAAACTCTCAGACTGCGGAACGTGCCTAACAGGTTCAAAGACATATATCTCTCCAAAGCTTATGAGGAAGGTGCAGATGGAGAAGGCGCATGTGAAATGAGAGACCAAACAGCAACATTTTGCATGGAAAATTCCACACAATACAAGGCAGTGCATCTGGAAATTATGTGTGCCAACTGTGTCTTGTATGGGGAAGCAAAGTCAAGTGATAGTTTATGTTTAAAGCGACTAAAAACCTACATTTTAACACAAACACTTATGTGAAATGGGAAAACCCACTCTTCAACAACGACGCTCATTTCATGTTAAATGGAGATGCACTTTGTGAATAATTAAGCAATAAACCCTGAGCCATGGAGGCATTACTGAGTCAGGTAATGCCCTGGGGCCCATAGTTACCGGCCCGAGCCAAGCGAGGGCTTTAAAGACAACCCTGCGGCATTACCCAACTCAATAATACCCCGCAGCGAGGGGCTTATTGCTATTAGTAGCCCAGCCTGCAAGACCGGGGTACAAATAACATTCTTTTTCTGTACCGAAAAAAAATGGCCACCCGGGATTGGAAAACGGAGTCCGTTTTCTCTTTCCATGGCGGCCATCGGGAATGGACGTGCTGGGGACAGAAGTGTCCCCAGCGCGTTTGCTCTCGAAAATTGAGCAAAAATAAGGTAAGTGGGGTTGGGAGGACAGGGAGGGGATTGCTAGGGGGAGAAAACACTTACCTGAGTCCCTGGCGGGGGAGGATGGCAGCCTCCGGCTGTGTTGTGGTTCGGATTGGGATTACCCTGTTCCAAGTCTCCTCATTGGCTGAGGGGCTGAACCCCCTCACCGCCTGCCGGGGATGTGAAGGAAGCTTAAGCTTCGAGGGATTCTGGATCTGGTAAATCCCCGGCGAGAGCCAATCAGATTTCGTATAACAATCTGACTGTCTCTTGCCGGGTACTAATTCAGAATAAACAGTCCTGTATTCTCAACTGTCTGATTAAGGAACAAATGTTCCAATGGGGGGTGAGATATCATGTATTCAAATATATAAAAAGTTTCACATGAGGAATTTAAAAGGCTATTTCTTTCTGATTGCACATGTACATTTCATTCAGGTCAGGACAGTGCCATGTGGGTCTGTGGGCATAGTTCTCCACATCCCCCATTGAAATACTGCTGGACTCTTTATCTACATCTCTGACATCTGATCTTGAGTCCAAGAGATGTGGGCTGAAGCATATCAGGAATTCGCCCTGGCTCAGTAGAAAATGCAAAGAAAAATACACTTGTAGATCGGATCCGTGGTGGACTGCAGATAACAGATGCAGGCCTGACCTTTGAAGATCCTGGCCCTGCATCCAAGCTGGTTATGGAGATTTTACGGGCAGCCGATTTGCATGTCTTTTGTCGACTTTAGTGCAGCATTTCACACTGTAAACTATGCAACCAATTAAATAATTAGTACATTCCTAACAGCCTTCTAAAAATGATTATTACTCTTCATCAGAATATCTCAGTAACAGTTAGAATCAACTGGTACCCAGACGGATTCCCTGCCTAATTATGTAGGGGGGCTGAAACAGGGAAGCACCACTTTAGTTTGTACATGGCAGAGCTCTCTTCCTACTTGGCCTTAAACCAATCACAGCCACCTAAATTAAGTACTACCCACATCTTGTGGCTGGGCTACGCATATGACCTTATTTTATTAGATCTCACTCCCTGGGATTTACAAGTTGGCTGTTTACGCCAAACTAATTGATATTACCATTAATGTTATAAAAACCAAGGTAATGCTTTTCTAATTAAACCTGGAGACTCTGTGAACAGCCATTTGACAAAGTAACCCAGTATAATTATCTAGGTGTAACTATCGATTATCGATTTAACTGGAACACCCAAAAGGATAGATTTGGGGTTGATGTGCGACGAGAAGTGGATGCAATGAAACTCTTTGTGGCAAATCATGTTGACTATTCTCTATATTCGCTGATTGCAATTTATAAGTTACACATTATTCCTAGAATACTGTTTAGAAGCCTGGGGTGTTACTCGAGAAAAAGTTCTCAAGAAATTAGAGCGTTATAGTTTAAAGACAGCAATGAATTTCCCACTCAACTCCCATTTGAAGTCCTATTGGGAGAAATGGATATTTGCTCAGCTAACTCTCTCAAATTCTACAGTTCGTTGCGTTACTGGAAATGGAGGAATGCTGGTAATAATATCCTTGTGAAATTATTTGTAGAAGCAGTATCTGCAGTAAGATGCAAATAAACTCAAAAAAATCCAGCTGCACTGAGATCATGAAGGAAGGGTTGACTTGCTTTAATCACCTACATCTCAAACATGGAAGTATGCCTAGGCCTAAACCTAGAAGACTGCTATATAAATCAGTAGCAGATATGGACAGGGAACAAACCTGGATCAATTTAGCTAATGAATTAGCTACCAAGTCTATCAGTAAAGGCTACATGTATACTACCACTGTACCAGTTCACACACCTAACAACGTAAAGGAGTTTCCCAGCTCCTTCATTCGAACCAAATACACGCGAATACAATTCAAGCTGGTAGACGCTCTGAATGTATTATGACTAGGGTGTTCTCAGAGAGGGTGAGGCACACCTATAGGATCCATGTGAGACTGGAGTAGTGGCAACTGTGAAGTTTTTGATCTGTTCTTGCAGGGTCTTCTCTACTTCGATTGCCTCGGGGCCTGACAGAGCACATTCTTAGACTAATATGTAATGTGGAGGCATTATATGAACGGCATTCCTTTCATTTATAATCTTACTAAACTCTGGTTAACAAGCAAGGCCTTACTGCAATGGAGCACAGAGAGAGTAGTGACATATAGAAATTAACTGATTTCCTACTACATGTTAGTTTAGTTGCTGGTTTTTTTCATGGAGTGTATTGTTGGTTTGTTCAAGCTATGACATATAAAAGGTCACTGTTTTAACTGGGTTATTTATACATGATAATAAGTACAAAATATTCAGTAGTTAAAGCTTTTCTTTGTTTTGCATTGACATGTTGCATGGCATATTTATCCAAGGCCTTGCCACATCACTGTCATGAACAATTTCTCATTCTGCTACATCGTTTTAAAAACGAACATGTCTCTTTACTGTTTACTAGTTAATGTAATTATCTCTGCTATGTTCTAATCTTTTCATGTTGTCTCCTCAAATTGCAAGGTACGACGCAGTGGCTGTGCCGCCCGCGGGGTGCCACAGAGTTAATATTAATGTGTAATGATCAGAGGCTTAATTTAAACACATGATTCATTCTCTTCCAAATTATGTATTCCTGTTTTGTGCCAACAAGAGAATGAATCCCCACCTGCTGTGTGTGTTATTACTGAATTCAAATACATGTGTAAGCCTTGGGAACGGAAAGGAGTCTGTCTAATTGAATAGGAACTGCATGTGCGGTCTAATGTTTAAGAAACTGCACGCCTTGATCATTTGAGAGTCATCAAATGCTAACACGTTTTTATTGAGGTAGCTTTAGGGAGACAAATGTGTAACTTCCACTAGAATATGCATTTTTTTCAAGACTGTGGGCCTCATTATGGGTTCAGCAGTAACCATGCAGGTGCTACCAGCGGTTTGCCGCCATACCCGTAATGTTTTACCGGCGGCTGACTTCCAGGTACCGCCGGCCCATTACGAGTCCAGTGACCTGGGAAGTCAGGCGCCAGCAAATCTTAGGTACCCATTCCGATAGATTCCAAAAGAGTTCCACAGGACTCTATGGGAATGGGGACACGGAAGCCCTGCCACCGGTGCTTCAGTGAAAGTCTGCCTACCGTGGCCGCAGCACCCAGCAGGGTCAGACCTGACGGGCACAGCGGCCACGGCAGGCAGACTCAGAGTTTGCCAATCTGGAAACAAGAGTGCCTGTGAGCTTACCGGCATCCTTGTTTCCGGTCCGGCAAACTCGAATGAAGCCCTGTATGTCTGACATATTTCTGAACTTTGTTTGGTGCAAAGATTGACCATCCTCGTTTCTTCTCTGAGATGTCCCAAATACGTGTGCCTCGATTAAGTGCTGGTCTGTTTTGTCTTGCTTCTGCTTGTTCTGTCGGCTGTTTGTTGCTTCTAGAGTTAGAGAGAGACTTTGATCTCTGCCAAATCTCTTGTAAGTGACCTGTTATCAATCCACTGCTCAATGAGGGCCTGTGATGCATACGTTTTCATTTTGGATCATTTGTAGCTTAGTGTTACATTGTTTATTTTCACCTAGAAGAAGCGCATTACAATAGTCCAGCTGAGGCATGATGATAGCTCTGACTAGTACTTTTGCGTTTTTTTGTGATATGAAGGGTTTTGCAAGTCTGTGCACTCTAAGGTGGTCTTCTCAATGGTGTCTGTACAGTTACCCTCGAGAGTCGTGGATATGTATTTAGGGCTTAATTTATGCCTTGCTTGCGCATATCCAAAGATCATCAGTTCCTTCTTTGCCGGGTAAAGACACATCGAATTCCTGCACATCCACTCTGTTATTGAATCATAGATGGAGGTGAGCCGATCTGAGTCGCTCTCGTGATCCACACATTACTCAATCACTAGCTGGGTGTCGTCAGCATAGTTATCAAAATACACACCCAAGTTGGATAACAAGTCACAGAATGATCTCATTTATAAGTTGAGGAGAGCAGGAGAAATACACGCTACCTGTGGGAAACCGTATAGTATTTTCTCTGAGTCAGAGCATGCTCCACACCAATTTACACAGGACTCCCTATTGCTCAAAAAGGAGTGAATTAAAATCTGGGCATTTTCGAGCATTTCCCCGTTGTGATCAAGACGTCTAGTAATCAATCGTGATCAAACAAATTGAATGCAGCTGATAAGTACTAGGAGACCCACTTTACCTTTTTCCAGGAAATTGTGCATGTGAGACTGCAGGTCTAATAGGGCGCTTTCTGTACCATGAATACTACGAAAACCTGACTGCATAGGGTGTAGGATGCTCATCATTTCCAGATGGTGTTGGAATTGGGAAGAAGCCACTTTGTCAACCATATTAAGGAGAAAGAGTGAGTTAGTAATGGGACGAAGATTGTTAGGGTCTTTTGGGTTAAGGTTGTTTTTTTTTTAACAGGGGTGTAATTGCTACCTGTTTAATTGAGTCGGGAACTACACTGTGATGAAACAAGGAGTTTACAAACCGAACCAAAAAAAGCAGAAAAAGATGTTAGGGTTGCTTAAAATGAATTTAGTGGGCAATTTTTGCCATGACAGTGGGTTGGATGCATAGATCCAAGAAAAGTGCACATATCAGTGATTGTTAATGGTTGGAAATGCAAGGTGCTTGTAGATTCCTCTCTAATTTCCGGCTTTTGGTTGTTGTCTATTTCATTCTGTGGCATCTCCGAAATTTTAGCCCTAGCGTGGGGATTTTTTTTTTGGCAAACGGCTGTTGTACTTCGATGCACTCTTCCCTAGACGATGTATAGGCCTTTGGTTGAAGTAGAGGTTTTTCTAAGTTCCAATATATTTCGAACAGTGTTTTTATTTATTCTCTGCTTCTTCTATTTCTTTATTGTAAAATTATTGTTTTGCCTTAAGAATGTTCTTTTTATAGCTTGATTGTACCGTTTTCCAAGATGTTTTATTTTCTTCCATTTGATCCTTTTCCCAGAGGCGTTCAGCTTGCCTTTTTTTCTCTTCAGAGATGTCAAGTCATTTGAGAAGCAAACTTGATTGGAGTTTTTGTCCTTGGCTATCTTGTTTTTCATCAGGACAACTCTGTCTAGAAGGTTGGCTAGTTGCTTTATGTATGTCCAGCTTCTGGGGGATCTAGGTACGAGGTGGTTTCCATTACCCATGTTAAGCATTGAAATAGATCATTAGAGGCAATCTTTTTCAGATTCCGATTGGTAACTTTTTTAGGTAGATTGTGAATCTTACTGACGCTGATTGCAAATGTTCAGACCAGGCGCAAGGTCTGGTCTTGGTAATGTTCAGAGAAATATTCCTGCTGGTAATCCAATCCAAGATGTTACCCCCTACATGTGTGGGTTCTGTATTCAGAATGTGAAGGTTTAGATTTTTTAGATGTCTTGCCAACTATTTGGCATCCTTGTCTTTAGAGTTGGCCGGAGCTCTGTTCAAATCTCCTAGACGGATGGTAGCACTATTGGGTTTATTCAGAGGAAAAAAAATATGTAATAGTTCTTCATTAAACTCTATAATTTCTACTGCAGGACGATATATCAGGATGAAGTTAATGCAGAAGTTGGCATTTGGTAGGAATTTAAGGTGGATGATCTCACATCCTGCAGAAGCAATGGGTGCCTCAAAGAGGCGCAGATCGGATTTGGCTAGAAGAGCCACCACTGCCCCTATTATTTGCTCACAGTTCTTACCATAACACCTGCAGCCAGACGGAATAGCTAGACTGACATTGGAACCACTAGAGTCCTTGAGCCATGTTTCCGTTATACACATGACGTGCAGATCTTTTTCCAGGTTATAGTCATGTACATTAACGGGCTGCTGAACCCTGCACCCTGTTGTATCGACTGTAACTAAGTATGTATAACCAAACAGACCAGCTTATTGTCTGTCTCTGTAAACTGTTATGCTCCCTGTAACCAGATTTGCTCACTGTAACAGTACCACGATGCCCTAGGGCTGTTGTGCGCTATACAAATGTTAATAAATAAATTAATCACATCTTTATTCAGCGAGGACGTGTTCAGTAGTGACAGTTTAATAGTGGGCCTGTCCTGTATAAATTGTTCTTTCGGAGGAGGATTGAACAATTTAGTGTTTTTGCAAGATAGTGTCATTGTTTCCACACATTTTTACAAAGCTCCTGCGGTGGATGGGGGGACAGGGAATGTTGCTGGGTGCTTAGCTTTTGTTAAAGCGGATTGGGATATTTTTCAGTGATGCAAATGGTGTCCTTCATTGGTCCATTTCATCACTCCATTCCTGCAGCGACCGGAGCAGAGACATGGATGCCTCCACACTTCCAACGGAGGTCCTGAAATGCAATCTTGCATTTTACAACTGCAGGTAAGCCCCTCCTGGGCTGGACGGATCGGCGCACGATGCCACCTCGGCAGACTTTAAACATTTGCTGATAATTATTGCGTGACTTTTAAAATCGTGTTCATGCAACTTGGTCATCTTATTATTAGCATTTGTATGGTCTGCTATGTGTTGTTTGTTGGTTTGCCTCTTCCTGCTTCACGAGGCAATGCCTTTCCAAGATGGCCTCTTCCTTTGTCTGTGCACTGATGTGCCTTCCCAATTTCTGCTGGGTGCCTGGGATTGGACCTGGCCCACTTCATCACGGCCAATGAGGAGGCCGGCAGCTTGGCCGGCCCTCCTTACAAGGCCCGCTCCTGGCCCTGACAATGCCTCACTTCACTACTTTCTGCACTCCATTCCTTGCAGCGACCGGAGAGGAGACACGGATGCCTCCACACTTCCAACGGAGGCCCTGAAATGCAATCCTGCATTTTACAACTGCAGGTAAGCCCCTCCTGGGCTGGACGGACCGGTGCACAATGCCACCTCGGCAGACTTTAAACATTTGCTGATAATTATTGCGTGACTTTTAAAATCATGTTCATGCAACTTGGTCATCTTATTATTAGTAGATGCGTGGTCTGCTGTGTGTTGTTTGTTGCTTTGCCTCTTCTGCTACACGAGGCAAGGCCTTTCCAAGATGGCCTCTTCCTTTGTCTGTGCACCGGTGTGCCTTCCCACTTACTGCTGGGTGCCTGGAATTGGTCCTGTCCCACTTCATCAGGGCCAATGAGGAGGCTGGCAGGCTTGGCCGGCCCTCCTCACAAGGCCCGCTCCTAAGGCCCTGTCTACCCCTGTCCACCATGGTATGCCCCTAGCCACCCCTTCTAGGTTCCTTGAGGGTGCCCCAATCTCCCCCCGCCCCTGCCAGTGTCTCCATGTCTCCCCCACCCCCCGCCATTGTCACCATGTCTCCCCCACACCCCCAGTGTCATCATGTCTCCCCCACCCCCCTCGCCAGTGTCTCCTTGTCTCCCCGCCAGTGTCACCATGTCTCCCCCACCTCCCGCCAGGTTCACCATGTCTCCCCCACCCCCGCCAGGGTCACCATGTCTCCCCCGCACCCGCCAGTATCTCCATGTCTCCCACACCCCCGCCAGTGTCTCCTTGTCTCCCACGCCAGTGTCTCCATGTCTCCCCCGCCCCCTGCCAGAGTCTCCATGTCTCCCCACCCCACCAGGGTCTCATGTCTCCCCCACCCCCGCCAGTGTCACCATGTCTCCCCTGCCCCCTGCCAGTATCTCCATGTCTCCCCCACCCCAGCCAGTGTCGCCTTGTCTCCCCCCGCCAGCATCTCCATGTATCCCCCACCCCCACATGGTCTCCATGTCTCCCCCGCCCCCCACCAGTGTCTCCATGTCTCCCCCACCAGTGTCTCCTGTCTCCCCTGCATCCCCCTTTTTTACCATCCCCCCTTTCTTCTTCACCTTCTCCCCTTCCTGCCCTTACACCATAGCCCCCTTCTCCCTTCTCTCTCCTCTCTCTCCCTCTCCACCACCTTCCCCCCCCCCCTCTGCCCACGTCTGTCTTTTCGGGCACTACCCCAATTGCCATCAGGCATAGTAAGTTGTAGCCACCTGTCTTGTAGACGTCTACCCCTCTCCCGCCCTCTCACCACCGCCCTTCAGCTCTAAACTTATGCACTTACTTTTATCATCGGTCCCTCAACCACTGATAACTGCTGTCTGTCCTCCTTTCCCCTCTGTTTTTCTCCTCCCCCTCCCTCCCCAGCACTATCTTGAATAGTCGTCGACCTTCTACTGATAGTCACTTGTTTTGTTCCTCTCCTCCCCTCTACTCTCCTCCCCTATACTCTCCTTCCATCACCCCCTCCTTCCACCTCCTCTCGTCACTCTTGCACTGCAGCAATTGCCGTCAGGCATAGTACTGTTACTGCTTGATTTGTTTTCCCTCCTGCCTCCCTCGCCTCTCCCTTATTGTTACATGCACTTGTACTATCTATTATAATTTGATAGTTATTTTTCACATTCTGTACTGTTTCAAGGACTTGTATGAATGTACTGTCATTCTCCCATGTTCCCTCCCTCCTTCAAGCGCTTTGAAACACTTTGTGTATAGGTGCTATACAAATAAACAATCAATCAATCAATCAATCAATCTTGGCCCAAGCAGTATTTTTATGGGCACCATCTTGGATTATTACGGCATGCCTATCAATGTTATGTACATTGCTCTGCAACAATGTTTCTACTCGGAATGCCTTCAGCACTTTACTTGTGCTCAATTCAGGGATGAGAAACCTTACCGGCCTGGAGGTAGTACTGCGTCTGGGTAGCATTGATGCCGCTAACAGCGGCCGATTACGAGAATGCATGCACGCGCGTAGCGGCATGCCGGTATCGTCTGTACCGGCATGCCGTAAATGACCCCAAAACCCCAATTAGCGGCATCATGGAAAGCGCTGACATCTCCTCCGCCTTCGTCCACCCCTAAATAACGGGTCCAGCAATACCGGAACCAGAAGTAACGTCATCGTGCCAGAGTGGGAAATGGCACGGTGGCCATCTTAAACACCACAATCCATTGCAATCTTCGAGATACAGGACCTGGAGCCTCACACCACCAGCTACATCTGCAACCACACCTCCAGCACAATGCCAGAGGCCATAAAAAAAGGAGCATCCCGCCAGAGAAAGGAGAAATTCTCAGAGGATGAATTAAACATGCTCGCCGACACACTGGCAGAGAATGCAGACTTGGTCTTTGTCTCAGACCTCAAAAGAGCTGAACAGCTGAAAAAGAAAGAGGTATGGGAGCTAGTGGCCCAGAAGGTCAGTGCGGTTGGCACCACCCCGGCACTGTAAAGGACTTAAAGAAACGCTGGGATGACCTGCGCCTCTGTGTGCGCAATATCTTATCAGCTAATCGGAGCCAGGGTCTGGCTACTGGCGGCGGGTCCAACTCACCCATAAAACTCACCCGATGGGAAGAAACCTGTGCCAGCACCATTGGAATGGAGTCCATAGAGGGAGTGGGAGATATGGAACGTGGAGCGCCGTCATCGGCAGATGGAGTTAAGTGTCCAAACAAACCACTGTAATGCAAAGTATGATGACATGAGGCAATGCATGGGCCATCACACAAACATGGACATATCCCTGCCTAGATGCTGTCCCCAGCACCGTCACATTCACATACATGCAGCATGCCAATCACATACCTGAGACACACCCAACAAACTGGGAAACAGCATGTGTCACACTGCATGCAGTCCACAACACAAAGGTATGTCATTCAGCATACACCACATTACACATGTGTGAACCAGACGCGTGCCTGAATAACCCCACCATATAGCAAGCAACCTGTATGTCACAACTGTAAGACAGCAAGTCATAAAATGTGTATAACTGCACTAATACCATTGTATGCATGATGCATGTACAACCATCACTGATGCCATCCCTCTGTCGGTCCCCCACAGACTCTGATACCGACAGCGATGCACAGGACTCTGCTTCACAGGCCACCACTCCATCAAAGAGGGCCAGGGAAGACAGCAACAGGCCTTCCACGCCCAAGGGCACAGGCAAGCCACATCAGCCACAAGGCCAAAGGTAATACAGGATTCCAATGCACAGGGGCGTCAAAGGACAGCCGCTATACCAACAGTGCCAACACCCGTGGAATCCACTGCAGTTGAGCCAGTGGCAGATGGGACCCTGTCTGCTGCTAACTGCTCGGTAGGGGAGGCAGCTGCCACAGCACCCCAGAGTGGTGATGAGGAACAATCACAAGGCGAGGTATGTGTCCCTGAGGAGGACAACCCCTCAATGGAAGTTGGTGGCACACCCAGCCCCGGCCAAAAACCCCAGTACACCCCAATAAGCACACCCAATGGCACCATGCACGTCCAGTCTGGAGGAGAGGCAGAACCAGAGCCCTGGAGCCCCACAGAAGACCCACCTGAATTGGGCCCCTTGCCAGACGTCCCATCCACCTCCACAGGGGTCCGGGACAGGGAGTTGAGAATACCACAAATGGAGGGGCAGCAGCAGGAGCTGACTGGGCTTGTAAAACAATACATCTCAGATGGTGACCTGGCAAGGAAGGAGGCCCGAGAGAACACTGCGGCCATGAAAGGGGCCATTGAGTCTAGCACCTTACGCATCTGTGAGGAGCTGTCGGCAGTGAGGCAGGTCCTTGGCAGGATTGCCGATGCCTTGGAGGCTCTGCGTCCTGCCCCGACAGTGGAGCATGCGGCCACGGGGTCATCATCAAGCTCTACACAGATGAGCCCCCTGAGCAGGTCTGCGCGCACCATGCGATGCCCCGACATGCCGCCCCCGGAGTCTGACAGAAGACAGAAGTAGCAGGGTCAGCCTGCATGTGCAGCATTATGCAGACTCATGTAGCGATACCATTGCACACCATGTGTGGGGGAGTTGTGGGGGGTAGGGGTGTGTGGGGGTCTCTGGGAGGGTTGTGGGGGGATGAGGGGAGGGGGTGTGTGGGGGAGTTGTGGGGGGAGGTGGCAAGGGGAGGGGTCCGTGGGGGAGTTCTGGGGGAGGCGGAGGGGGTGTGTGTGAGGTGGAGAGTCAGAGCACTTTTTTCATATTTCATGTTTACTACACCCGTTGTGTACCAAAAAATCACATGACTGGACATTGCTTTTTGTGTATGTGTGCTTTATTGGTTTACAGTGCACAGTGTCCATGTATCCCCACACCCAGTGCCCAGAGTCCCACATTTATGGCACCCTCTGCATCCAGGTGTCTTAGAAATATTGGCCTATCACAGACTGGTGCACAGCACGTCCCTCCTGTGCATCGCCACCTGGATGATGTGCAACCCCATCTTCTTCATCATCTTCATCCTCACCTGGTTGTTGCTGTTCAATGTCAGGGGGCAGAGGCACGTTCCGTAGGATGCACATGTTGTGCAGCATGGCACATACCATGATGATCTTGGCCACCTTCTCATGCCTGAACAGGAGTGCCCCACCCGACCTGCTGAAGCAGCAAAACCGTGCCTTCAACAGGCCAAAGGTCTGCTCGATCACCACACGGGTATGTGTATGGGCACGAGTGTAGTCCTCTTCGTGCCTATTCTGCGGGTTCCAGACAGGGGTGAGGAGCCACGGCTTCAAGGGAAAGCCACCATCACCTGCATGGGTGCAAAATAAGGTATGTGTAAGTCAATTCCTAAAATGACACCTGTACTTATCACTCACATACCTGCAGTTATTTGTTGTTCACATACACATGTCCCTGGATGTATGCACACATTTTAACTTGCCACAATGTGTGCTGTCCCATGGTCTACAGGTGTGGGTTGCACCGTCCAGATGATGCAGGGTGTCCACTTCCGTGCTGGTGTTCATGCACTGTGGATGCCTACCGCTGTGTTTCGTATCATTAATAAGATGTGTAGTGATTATTCTGATTTTTTACTAGCAGCATTGGCACAAGTCTCATCATGATTTCTCATTCAGCGTTTATTATTCCCATGGTGAAATGCAGCGCTACTGTGGTGGGGGCCCAGTGACATGCAGTGTATTCCCTTGGTGGGATTGATTTGTGTTCACTCATGGATGCATGTCCTGTGTTGTGTATTGCTGCAGTCATTTACATTGTGCATACTCACCGCATGTTGCTGGATTGTGTTACAGAGGGTAAGGTCTGATGATGTGCAGCGGATCTGTTGTGGGATGTGGGCTGATTGCAAGTCAGGCATATTGTCACTGGTGTGCAGCTTCCATCATCACTATTGGGTTTGGGTGTCATGATCAGTTTGGGATGCTTTGGGGCACAGTGTTTTGCAGTATGGACATTGTGCAGTCACCACCCTAATCACACCAGGGTGGTGTGTGCATCTCTCCCTCCATTACACTGCCATGTGCCAGTCATGCAACTTACCAAGTGCCAGGCACATCTTCCTGCATGTCACTCCATGTAGCATGGTAGCGTGGCATTCCTCAGGACCATTGAGTCATGAGTTGATCCGAGATATCGGGCACAACAATGTGTGATGGACTTGCTGGAGTCACATACCATCTGCACATTGATGGAGTGGTATAGCTTACGATTGCGGTACACCACCTCCATGGGATGCGGGTCCACCAATTCCACATGGGTGCAGTCAAGAGCACTGATACAGTTTAGCATTCCTGCCAGTGCATGGAAGCCAACTTTAGTGTCAAAGATCTCCTGGGCAGTCTGTGGTATGTAGTCGCTTGAGTGCTTCAGGAGGGAATCCAGCACTTGGTTCAGCATGCGTGATAAAAAGTTTGTGATATGCCATGCATCTGCCCCACTGTGTGCTGGTAGGTGCTTGTGGCCAGGAAGTGGAGCACAGACACTACCTTCAGTTGAAGGGGATGGCGGTGCGTATTTCAATCAGGCTGATAATGTCATTGTGTATCATGTCCACAATGGTGGTGATGGTGTCCCGGTCCAGGCGGTACAGGGTGTGTATCTGCTCAGGGGTTAAGTTGAATGGAGTGGCTCTGATGTGAGAGATTGGAGGCTGCCTGCGTGGTACCACTGGCTGCACTGGTGGAACTTACTAGGCCTGTCTCACCCTCATTCTCCTCCTGTGTCTCCTCTGTGGTGCCTGTTGTTGTTGCTGGTGTAGCAATGCAAGCATGTCCTCCAGCTCCAATATCGCAATTGCAAGTGGGATCATTTTGGTGTGAAAAGGGGTGTGGTGTGTGGGTGTGCTCCTTTTGTGCTGTGCCAGACTCAATTGCCTCCACCTGTGCTGATTGTGTGCACCTGTGGCAGTTGGGAACACTGCACATTGCTGTTAATGGGTGATTTGTGATGCCGGTGATGCCGCCATCCCGGTATCCCTTATTACCGCCTTCGTGATGCCGGTAGTTGCATGTCCGCATGACTTGTGATGTCCTCCGGTTAGTGCCATCCCGGTGTTGCTGGCCTGAAGGGCTGCGTGCCCGTGCGCATGCCGGTACGGGGGTGCACGGTCTCAGCGGTGGCGCTGATACCGAGTTGTCGACTCGTAATAGGCCGGAGCGGTATGCGGTGCCGGTATTCCCTTACCGGCATCATTTTTCCATTACTGCGAATCTCGTAATGAGGCCCTTTGTCCACAGGATCTGCCCAATCATATTGCCTTTAGAAAATCTCTGAAGACCTACTTGTTCTAGTTGGGATTGGCTAGTCTGCTTCTCCCTCTCAGCGCCATGATACCTTCGGGTGACGTGCACTTTAAATGTTTTCATAACATAACATAACATAACATAGGATGTGTTTGTGCCTGTACGTTTGTGTGTGTGGTGATGTGTGTCCGCAAGAGTGCCATTCCGTATACGTAAGTGTAAATTATACCTTGGCGTGTGTGTGCGCAAATGCATCTTTGAGTGTCTGCTCCTGGGTGGCTGTGAGTGCCTGTACGTGTGCAAGTGCATCCATGTAAACTTTGAGAGTGCTTTGGTTTATCAAGGCAACATAGTACATATGAGAGGAGTGTCCATTCATATGGAGTGAATGTCTGAACAAAAGAAAGTAATATTTTCCATTTGAAGAGAGTAACAGTACTTTTGAAGGAACGCAGATTTCTGCTGCGAGTAGCTAAGTATATGCTTCCAGAAGAGGACATCTAATAGCAATAACTAACATATAGTGTGACTCTCTGGGCGGTCACGCTTGAGCCCAGCATGCAACAGTGGTTCTATGGGGCTATCTGGGTCTTTAATGCCAACACCAGGTATATGGACAGATAATGCTAATACATGCTATATGCTATGAAGAGCACGAGGACTTGGGACATTTTATAAGCATGCCTGGCATACACGCATAATGCCACTGCTTCTCTATATAAGCCAATCCCACTGGGATACCCCTGCACACTCCTGCCCCATATGTATCCCCTCATAAAACCACACAGAGC
Organism: Ambystoma mexicanum; assembly: GCF_040938575.1. Lineage (NCBI taxonomy): Eukaryota > Metazoa > Chordata > Amphibia > Caudata > Ambystomatidae > Ambystoma > Ambystoma mexicanum. Next base: position 1,327,802,805 of record NC_090922.1, read on the forward strand.
ACTTTACATAGCCAAAACACAAACAACACAGACACACAAAAAAACATACAAAACCACATACACCCATCTTCACAGTACACAACACATACACTTAAAACGAGCAAGCCCTTTTGGCTTTGCCAGTGATTGTTTCATGTGTGACTGATAGCTGAGGAGGGGGGAAGGGAAAAACGACAAATCGAGTAGTGAGTCATACATCCGGTATCTCTATTCAGGTCAGTCTTGAAATGTATCACTCTCTGCGCCATTTTGCATGAATGGAGGCTAAATTAGCAAGTGCTTTGATCCATGCATTTCATAATCCGCTGGATGTGTGTCGTTGTATTTGGGGCTCGGTTGCAGCATGGGAAGGTTCCTTTGAAGGAGCGCCCGTGTAGGTCTCCCGAGCCGCCTGCACACATGTTCACGTCAGTGTGTTTCGCAAAATAGGAACAATGTCCAGAGCTGAAAGGAGGGTCAGGACTCAGAGGTGAGCACCCAGAGCCACCGCTGGAGCTAAAGCCAGTGGGAGGAAAACGCCCTCAGGATCATCAAGGTAGAAGGAGGCATGGAGACAGGAGCGGATGGTGAGGATGTGGCATACAATGCAACATCTGTGCACATGAAAAGACATGCAGTGTCAGGCCCGGTATGAAGTAATAATGTCCCCATAAATGTGACATTATGTATGGGGATGGGTTGCAGGGATGCCCCCTGCTCCCCTAGTAAAAATGAAAAAAAAAGAAAATACAGGGCTTGCGGGGGTGTGTCCAGCATGTTCAATGTAATAATGTTTCCGCAAACAACAGCGACTTTTTTGTCAGGAGACATTTTGCGGGGACATTATTACATGAAACCGTCTGGCCCTGTGTCTCACCAGTGGCTCATTTTGATGTAGCCAGAAAATGAAACTCATGTGCGAAAAACAGCGCAAACGCTTTTTGTGGGTGTTTTGGCGCTTATGGCACTTTTGTCTGGGTTCGATGCACACTGCCTCATTTTCAAGGACCTGGACATTTCTACATAGGAGGAACATGCAAACTCGTCACATGTCTTCTGCCCCCATACAATTTGTGTCTGGACTTCCTGCACAAAGCAGGAGGCATGCAGGAAAATCGCATCTGTGTGATTGCCTCGACTGTGAAGGGACTGCGATCATGTCTCCCCACCACCCACTCCCCAGTCAGAGTCTGCAGGGAACCCTTGCTTACGTCGGAACCTGCACAGCTGTCTGAGGCTGACCCACATGATGTTGGAATCCAGGGTAGAAAACGGTGGACTGAGCTGTGCATGTCTTCCACATGGGCCCGGTGCTGGGGGCGCACGTGGATGTGATTGACAACTGTGTGTGCCATTAACCAAAGAGTATCATGTAGCCCTCTAATCGCCATGCACCATCACCAGTATGCCTGTGGAGGCAAACTCATGTCGCGAGCCGCAGTCGATGCATGTGCTAATTATGATTATGATTGGTTATTTATAATGCGCTTAATACCCAGAGGTATCTAAGCGCGGACCCGGGGATCGAACCTGTGTTGCTTCCAAGGCGAGTGTGTTGCCCCTGAGCTATCCTCCCCAGACCTTGCATATCTACATAGACACCACTGTGTCCATCAGGCCCATCTTTTCCATATCTATCTGCTCCATCATCAGGATCTTCTGCGTCCTGATCCTGCTTGGGAACAGCTACGCTGTGCCTGAGAGCAATGCTATGTAGCATACAGCACCCTCCGGTGGTCAGGCAAGCCATGTCAGGTATTTACTGTAAGTCATTTCCTGCCCTGTGCAGACATCTGGAACTGAGAACCCCACGTGCCAAATGATGTTCCTGGTGCCTTGATATCATGGCCTGGCATAGTGCTGTCATAGCCATCTTCATGGTGGGTATCCACAGTCACCTGAAAGGAGTGTATGGGAGTTATACGGGACTGTTTTACTTGAGATATAGGCATTGGGTTGACCTAGATTTTTTAGATATGGTTATTCCTGCTTTTTTAAGGTGGCTGATGCTGCTCTTGGGAGGGTTGACATATGCTGTTGCAGTGCATTACCATAAACGCAGGCCAAAGTGATAATCAGAGGACAGGGCTTGCCATTAAGGGCTTGGTGCTGTACCCTGCAAAGGAGTTCTGTTAACCTTACTGAGCCCCTTTCACTGCCATCCATTCGCTAATAGAGAGGATCAAGTCTATTGTCATAGCTCACTGCAACGAATAACCTTATTTTGCAGGGCTTGTCCCATCACCTCTGTTCCCAATCACTGAGAGGAGAGCAAGGTGTGCTTTCACACAAGAAGTGACGTTTATCAACTTTGTGAGGGCTGCTGGAGTCCCGCTATGAAGCATTGCAGACAGCTGTGGTACAATATCCTTGTGCCATGTGTTGATCCTGTGAAGCATGCATACGTGTGTGAGGAGCATGCATACATCACAGAGGGTTGGCACGTTGATGCTGTGCAGCATGTGGCTGCAGAAGACCTGTTTCGGAAGACCTCCGCTTGGGCCGGAGGAAGCCAAGTGTCATGTGTGGGTAGTTGAGGGGCCGAACCACTTTCATGAATGCAGCAATTCCATATACTTTATCTATTGTTGATAGCACCAGGGTCCCTGAGGAATATGATGTCTACCTCTATGTGTAGCATCATGGTGTCTAACACCTGTGTAAGGATGGTGGAGAAACGGTTCCATGTAATAATGGCCCGGCAAAAATGTCACCTGACAAAAAAGTCACTGTTTTTTGGTGGAGACTTTATTACATTGAACATGCTGGGTACACCAACGCAACCACCTTGTCTTTTTTGAATGGGAGCAATGGACACCCCTGCAACCCGTCCCCATTCTTAATGTCATCACATATAATGCTGCCAATGGCTTTTCCCGGCGACATTATGTATGCGGACATTATTACCTGATACCGGAGAAACGTGCTGTCTAATGCGGTATCCAGTGAAAATGCAGCCAACAAAAATGTAGTCAGTGAAAACGTTGTGGTGAAAATATCTCTGCAGTGAAAAAGTAAAATGTAGTCAATAAACACAGCTGAAAAGTTGCGAAAACGGTAGAGTTAGAGTGCTGTTAGAGTTAAGGAGGGTTGAGTCGGTTTGTAATTGCCTGGTTTAGGGTTAGAATGGGGGTTGGGGAAGGATAGGCATTAGAGTAAAGTAGTCAGGGTTTGGTTAGTTGTTAGGGTAGATTAAGTGCCAGGGTTAGTGTCAGAGTAGTGGTTATTGTAAAGCTAGTGCTAATAGAGTAATGATTTGGGTAAGCGTTAAAGAAAGGGAGAGGAAGGTTGGTGAGGGCTGGAGGTGTTGGCGTAAGATAGCAGTTAGGATACACCTAGTGGTTATGGTAAAGCAAGCATTAGGGTAAGTGGCAGAGTTAGAGTTAGGGTAAGGTTAAAGTTTGTATTGGATCAAGGGTTTGGATTAGGGCAAGGGCTATGTACTTTGTGGCGAGCTGGTGATGGGTTGAAGATTTATTTTGGATTGAGTAATATGCAAAGAAATGCTTTAGCATGCTGAAGGGATAGTGTTGTGAAAGAGTTCAGGGTAGAATAAGGGTTGTAATTAGAGTTCGGGGTAAGGTTTATGAATGGAGTGAGGATGATTGTGGAGGATTTGTTAGAGGTTTGGTTCATATGTAGCGTTGCAGCCTTTTGTGTTACGTACTTTTGTGTATTTATTTATTTTTCACAGTTTGGATTGCTTGCGCCTGCTTTTAAAATGCATTTTACAGGCAGACCGGGTTGTAACCCGACGATGGATACGGTCTGCCTGTAATATGGAGCTATAAACCAGCCGGGTGCTAAGGATTACAAACGGGATCCGTTCTGAATGTACGGCCCCGTTTGTAATCCTTAGCACCCGACTGTTTTAAAGGCAGAGTCTACAGCAGCACTGGGGGCACGCACACGGCCACACCAAGCCCCGCTGTTTAAAATCAAAAAGACCACAAGGGTCTTTACAATGCAGTGGGTATTAAGAGCCCTTAGCTGGGCCTTTTAAACATTAACAAACAAATAAAAAAAGCACTTAGCCATAAAAACAGGCGTATTTTAAGGGATGCACATACAATAACATGTGTAACCCTTGAAATGCAACAGCCTGACCATTTTCGTTTTTTGAATAGGCAAAAATGGCCAGGCTGTTGCATTTCAAGTTGTTACACATAAAACACGATTTAAACACATAGGGCACCCCCCTTTTTTACCCCAACCCTGACAACCAACCATAGGATTCTATTACATGGCCATGGTTAAGTTGCTGTTTCCATAGGAAGAGCACTTTTTGGGCCGGTTATACCTTCACTCCTCCTGGACGAATCCACACCAAACTTTGCAAAAAAGCATATGGCCCACTCTGATTTTTTTTGCAAAGTTTGGTGAGGTTTGGTCCGGGGGGGCAAAGTTATAGGGGGGTCCCAAATTTTTTTTTTCCCATAGACTGAATGGGAAAAAAACTTTGCTCACGCCTACAGCCCAAACCGCTGGACGGATTTTCAGCAAATTTGGGCCATGAACAGCGGCTTGGTCCTGAAAGTGTGCTTTTGCAAATTTGGTGAAAATCCGTCCAGTCGTTTTTTTTAAAAATGACCAAAAAGTAGGTCAGAAAAAATTAGTGATATCTGTGTCCGCTTCGCGGACACACTTCCCTGTTCGCTTCGCGGAGAGGACGGGGATTGGGCAAGCGGCTTGCGTGATGTCCGCGGACATCTGACGTGCCCTCTCATTGGCTGTGGTGAAGCGTGCAGTGCGTTGTATTTTGAGAGACGCCCGTCATCTTTGTTTATCATTTGAGGAGCGGGATCTGCCGCCTGCATAGTAAGCTCAGGCCCCATGTCTTCCTCCCATTCCCCCCACCCCCGCTCATGCCCGTGTCTTCCTCCTGTCCCCCCCACACCCCTATCATGCCCCATGTCTCTCTTTTGTTCCTCTACCCCCCGCTCACGCCATCGGCACACGGTGGCCTGCGGAGGGCCGAGGAGCGGGATCTGCTGCCTGCACATTTAGCTCAGGCCCTGTGTCTTCCTGCCATTCCCCCCACCCCCCAGCCCCGCTCATGCACGGTGTATTCCTCACATTCCCCCCGCTCATGGCCCATGTCTCCCCTGTTCACCCCCACCCCCCGCTCATGCTCCGTGTATGTCCCCCTCCTTCCCTCCCCCTCGGTCATGGCCCGTGTCTTCCCTGTTCACCCCCACCCCCTGCTCATGCCCCGTGTATCCCCTGTTCACCCCCACCCCCGCTCATGCTCCGTGTCTGTCTCCCTTCTTCCCCCCCACCCCTGCTCATGCCCCGTGTCTCCCTTCTTTCCCCCCCACCCTCCGCTCATGCCCCGTGTCTCCCTTCTTTCCCCCTCCAGCCCCCACTCATGCCCCGTGTCTCCCTTCTACCCCCCACCCCCCCGCTCATGCCCCATGTCTCCCTTCTTTCCCCCCACCCCCCGCTCATGCCCCATGTCTCCCTTATTTTCCCCCACACCCCGCTCATGCCCCGTGTCTCCCTTCTTTCCCCCCTCCAGCCCCTGCTCATGCACCGTGTCTCCCCTGTTCCCGCCACCTCCTGCTCATGCCCCGTGTCTCCCTTCTTTACCCCCCCACCCCCCACTCATGGCCCATGTCTCCCTTCTCCCCCCACCCCCTGCTCATGCCCCGTGTCTCCCTTCTTCCCCCCCACCCCCGCTCATGCCCCGTGTCTCCCTTCTTCCCGCCCACCCCCCGCTCATGCCCAGTGTCTCCCTCCTGTACCCCCCACTCATGCCTGTGTCTCCCTCCTGTACCCCCCACCCCCGCTCATGCCCCGTGTCTCCCTCCTCTACCCCCCACCACTCGCTCATGCCCCGTGTCTCCCTCCTGTCCACCCACCCCCTGCTCATGCCCCGTGTCTCCCCTGTTCACCCCCACCCTCTCTCATGCCCCGTGTCTCCCCTGTTCTCCCCCACCCCCTGCCATGTGTCTCTCTTCTTTCCCCCCACCCCCCCGCTCATGCCCCATGTCTGCCCTGTTCCCCCCACCCCCCGCTCATGCCCCATGTCTCCCTCCTGTATCCCCCACCTCACGCTCATGCCCTGTGTCTCCCTCATGTTCCCCCCACCCCCTGCTCATGCCCCATGTCTCCCTTGTGTTACCCCCACCCCCCGTTCATGCCCCGTGTCTCCCTCCTGTTCCGCCCACCCCCCGCTCATGCCCAGTGTCTCCCTTGTGTACGCCCCCACCCCCGCTCATGCCCCATGTCTCTCTCCCTCGTGTACCCCCCACCCCCGCTCATGCCCCATGCCCCTCGCACCCCCGCTCATGCCCCATGTCCCCCTGACCCCCCCGCTCATGCCCCGTGTCTGCCCTGTTCCCCCACGCCCCGCTCATGCCTGTGTCTCCGTCATGTTAACCCCCACCCCCTGCTCATGCCCCGTGTCTCCCTCGCGTTGCCCCCCACCCCCCGATCATGCCCTGTGTCTTCCATGTTCACCCCCACCCCCTGCTCATGGCCTGTGTTTCCCCTGTTCACTCCCACCCCCCGCTCATGCCCCGTATCTCCCTTCTTTCCCCCCACCCCCTGCTCATGCCCCGTGTCTCCCTTCTTGCCACCCCCCACCCCACCGCTCATGCCCCGTGTCTCCCTTCTTCCCCCCCACCCCCTGCTCATGCCCCATGTCTAGCAGGGGTTTTGGGACTGGATCTTCAGAAGTCGCCACAGGACCTAAGAATCCGACGAGGGTAAAGCTGAGCCGACCTGCAACGACGACACCTCCGGTGGAGCCCTGCGGAACCGACTCACCACTTCCCGACGACAGAGGAGATCTCCCTGCTGGAGAGTCTCTTCCCCTGACTGGTGGGACCAACCAGTCCCCTTTGCTTTTTCTTCGCTCCAGGACGCAGTGGTCGAATTGCCCGTGCAGAGCACCTCGGCAACCGGATAGCCACTACCCCTGTACCGCGACCAAAAGGTGGTGCCTTGTGACGGAGCACTCAGCGGCTGGTCTCTTCCCTGGTGGTGCACCGGACTTCACTTTTCTTCGACGACGAGATCATCTCTACTCTTGGCAAAGACCCGACGTGCATCCACCACCAGGAACAACTGCCCCGCCGGAGCTGTCTCTCCACAAACAAGGTACCGTGTCCGCCTGGCTTCCCTTTCTGCCGGATCGAGTGAGGTGTCTTAATCCTCGCCTTTCCATTGGGTCGCCTCCAAGCTTTCTTTAACGTGTTGTTCTGAACTGGTCCAATCTTTCCATAACAATTTTGCGATTAAGACTCAAAGTGCATTTCCACTGAGACACCTTTTGGGACATATCGCCTTGCCTCTCTCCGAGTGGGCCTGGCCTCTGAACTTTGTGATCTGCAGTAGACTTTGCCTTACTTGCCTTGCATTTGTCCGAAAAGTATTGGTACCGAGTTGACTTCATAACCTGCCTTATTTTTCTCTCCCGTCCTAACGAATACTAGAATACCATCTAGGTTAAAGCATACACCTCTGTCTGCAAATAAGTGATGCCAGTGAACCTAGACTTGTTAAACTATTGTTAGGGGGATTGATCTTTTTCTTCGTATAGTAATTGTGATTGAAGTTGTTTGCCGTATTAGTGCCAGAGTGTTTTCCATAGATGTGTTGTTATAAATAAATACCTTTATATCTTTACACCGAAGCCTTGTCTCGTGTTTGCTTGTTCTACTGTGTAGATTGCCCTATATTGTATACTCCACATACTGCCTAACTCTTCTTGAGGGAAGTCTGACTGCTCAGCCACAGCTACCAAGTGAATCTGTGTGGTACAGACTGCTACCAAGTGGGTTTACTGCCAAACACCTGTAGTCCTAAATCTTTTGCAGTGGTCCCAGAGGGAACTGCACAGGTTTCCGCCTAACACCCGTGTCTGCCCTGTTCCCCCCACCCCCCGCTCATGCCCGTGTCATGTTAACCCCCACCCCCTGATCTCCGTTCTTTCCCCCCCACCCCCGCTCAAGCCCCGTGTCTCCCTTCTTTCCACCCCCCACCCCACCGCTCATGCCCCGTGTCTCTCTTCTTTCCCCCCAACCCCCGCTCATGCCCCGTGTCTCCCTTCTTTCCCCCCACCCCCCGCTCATGCCCCGTGTCTCCCTTCTTTCCCCCCACCCCCGCTCATGCCCTGTGTCTCCCTTCTCCCCCCCACCCCCAGCTCATGCCCTGTGTCTTCCTTCTTTCCCCCCACCCCACCGCTCATGCCCCGTGTCTCCCTTCTTCCGCCCCACCCCCGCTCATGCCCCATATCTAGCAGGGCTTTTGGGACTGGATCTTCAGAAGTCGCCACAGGACCTAAGAATCCGACGAGGGTAAAGCTGAGCCGACCTGCAACGACGACACCTCCGGTGGAGCCCTGCGGAACCGACTCACCACTTCCCGACGACAGAGGAGATCTCCCTGCCGGAGAGTCTCTTCCCCTGACTGGTGGGAACAACCAGTCCCCTTTGCTTTTTCTTCGCTCCAGGACGCAGTGGTCGAATTGCCCGTGCAGAGCACCTCGGCAACCGGATAGCCACTACCCCTATACCGCAACCAAAAGGTGGTGCCTTGTGACGGAGCACTCAGCGGCTGGTCTCTTCCCTGGTGGTGCACCGGACTTCACTTTTCTTTGACAACGAGATCATCTCTACTCTTGGCAAAGACCCGACGTGCATCCACCACCAGGAACAACTGCCCCCGCCGGAGCTGTCTCTCCACAAACAAGGTACCGTGTCCGCCTGGCTTCCCTTTCTGCCGGATCGAGTGAGGTGTCTTAATCCTCGCCTTTCCATTGGGTCGCCTCCAAGCTTTCTTTAACGTGTTGTTCTGAACTGGTCCAATCTTTCCATAACAATTTTGCGATTAAGACTCGAAGCGCATTTCCACTGAGACACTTTTTGGGACATATCGCCTTGCCTCTCTCCGAGTGGGCCTGGCCTCTGAACTTTGTGATCTGCAGTAGACTTTGCCTTACTTGCCTTGCATTTGTCCGAAAAGTATTGGTACCGAGTTGACTTCATAACCTGCCTTATTTTTCTCTCCTGTCCTAACGAATACTAGAATACCATCTAGGTTAAAGCATACACCTCTGTCTGCAAATAAGTGATGCCGGTGAACCTAGACTTGTTAAACTATTGTTAGGGGGATTGATCTTTTTCTTCGTATAGTAATTGTGATTGAAGTTGTTTGCCGTATTAGTGCCAGAGTGTTTTCCATAGATGCTTTGTTATAAATAAATACGTTTATATCTTTACACCGAAGCCTTGTCTCGTGTTTGCTTGTTCTACTGTGTAGATTGCCGTATATTGTATACTCCACATACTGCCTAACTCTTCTTGAGGGAAGTCTGACTGCTCAGCCACAGCTACCAAGTGAATCTGTGTGGTACAGACTGCTAACAAGTGGGTTTACTGCCAAACACCTGTAGTCCTAAATCTTTTGCAGTGGTCCCAGAGGGAACTGCACAGGTTTCTGCCTAACACCCCGTGTCTGCCCTGTTCCCCCCACCCCCCGCTCATGCCCGTGTCTCTGTCATGTTAACCCCCACCCCCTGATCTCCGTTCTTTCCCCCCACCCCCGCTCATGCCCCGTATCTCCCTTCTTTCCACCCCCCACCCCACCGCTCATGCCCCGTGTCTCCCTTCTTTCCCCCCACCCCCCGCTCATGCCCCGTGTCTCCCTTCTTTCCCCCCACCCCCGCTCATGCCCTGTGTCTCCCTTCTCCCCCCCACCCCCAGCTCATGCCCTGTCTCCCTTCTTCCCTCCCCACCCCCCGCTCATGCCCCGTGTCTCCCTTCTTTCCCCCCACCCCCGCTCATGACCCATGTCTCCCTTCTTCCCCCCACCCCCAGCTCATGCCCCGTGTCTCCCTTCTTTCCCCCACCCCCCGCTCATGCCCCGTGTCTCCCTTCTACCCCCCCACCCCCCCACTCATGCCCCATGTCTCCCTTATTTCCCCCCCACCCCCGCTCATGACCCATGTCTCCCTTCTTGCCCCCCACCCCCCGCTCATGCCACGTGTCTCCCTTTTCCCCCCCACCCCCCACTCATGCTCTGTGTCTCCCTTCTTTCCCCCCACCACCCCCCGCTCATGCCCCGTGTCTCCCTTCTTTCCCCCCACCACCCGCTCATGCACCGTGTCTCCCTTCTTTCCCCCCACTCAAGCCCTTTGTCGCCCTTCTTTCTCCCCACCCCCCGCTCATGCCCCGTGTCTCCCTTCTTCCCTCCCCACCCCCGCTCATGCCCCATGTCTCCCTTCTTTCCTCCCCACCCCCTCTCATGCCCCGTGTCTCCCTTCTTCCCCACCCCCCTCTCATGCCCCGTGTCTCCCCACCCCCGCTCATGCCCCGTGTCTCCCTTCTTCCCCACCCCCCTCTCATGCCCCGTGTCTCCCCTCAACCCCCGCTCATGCCCTGTGTCTCCCTTCTTTCCCCCGCTCATGCCCTGTGTCTCCCTTCTTTCTCCCCCACCCCCCGCTCATGCCCCATGTCTCCCTTCTTTCCCCCCCACCCCCGCTCATGCCCTGTGTCTCCCTTCTTTTCCCCCCACCCCCCGCTCATGCCCCGTGTCTCCCTTCTTCCCCCCACCCCCTGCTCATGCCCTGTGTCTCCCTTCTTCCCCCCCACCTCACACTCATGCCCCGTGTCTCCCTTCTTTCCCCCCCACCCCCCGCTCATGCCCCGCACCCCCGCTCATGCCCCATGTCTCCCTTCTTTCCCCCCACCCCCTGCTCATGCCCCGTGTCTCCCTTCTTTACCCTCCCCACCCCCTGCTCATGACCCGTGTCTCCCTTCTTCCGCCCACCCCCCGCTCATGCCCCGTGTCTCCCTTCTTTCCCCCCCACCTCCCGCTCATGCCCTTGTCTCCCTTTTCCCACCCACCCCCTGCTCATGCCCTGTGTCTCCCTTCTTTCCCCCCACCACCCGCTCATGCCCCGTGTCTCCCTTCTTTCCCCCCGCTCATGCCCTGTGTTGCCCTTCTTTCCCCCCACTCCCCCTCATGCCCCGTGTCTCCCTTCTCCCCCCCACCCCCACTCATGCCCCGTGTCTCCCTTCTTTCCCCCCACCCCACACTCATGCCCCGTGTCTCCCTTCTTTCCCCCTCAACCCCCGCTCATGCCCCGTGTCTCCCTTCTTTCTCCCGCTCATGCCCCGTGTCTCCCTTCTTTCCCCCCCACTCCCCGCTCATGCCCCATGTCTCCCTTCTTTCCCCCCCACCCCCCGCTCATGCCCCGTGTCTCCCTTCTTTCCCTCCCACCCCCTGCTCATGCCCCATGTCTCCCACCTGTACCCCCCGCTCATGCCCCGTGTCTCCCTCCTGTACCCCCCAACCCCCGCTCATGCCCCGTGTCTCCCTCCTGTACACCCCATCCCCCGCTCATGCCCTGTGTCTCCCTTCTTCCCCCCCGACCCCCCACTCATGCCCCGTGTCTCCCACCTGTATCCCCCGCTCATGCCCCGTGTCTCCCTCCTGTACCCCCCAATCCCCGCTCATGCCCCGTGTCTCCCTCCTGTACACCCCATGCCCCGCTCATGCCCCGTGTCTCCCTCCTGTCCCCCCACCCCCCGCTCATGCCCGTGTCTCCCCTTTTCACCCCCACCCCCTGCTCATGCCCCGTGTCTGCCCTGTTCCCCCCACCCCCCGCTCATGCCCGTGTCTCTGTCATGTTAACCCCCACCCCCTGATCTCCGTTCTTTCCCCCCCACCCCCGCTCATGCCCCGTATCTCCCTTCTTTCCACCCCCCACCCCACCGCTCATGCCCCGTGTCTCCCTTCTTTCCCCCCACCCCCCGCTCATGCCCCGTGTCTCCCTTCTTTCCCCCCACCCCCGCTCATGCCCTGTGTCTCCCTTCTCCCCCCCACCCCCAGCTCATGCCCTGTCTCCCTTCTTCCCTCCCCACCCCCCGCTCATGCCCCGTGTCTCCCTTCTTTCCCCCCACCCCCGCTCATGACCCATGTCTCCCTTCTTCCCCCCACCCCCAGCTCATGACCCATGTCTCCCTTCTTGCCCCCCACCCCCCGCTCATGCCACGTGTCTCCCTTTTCCCCCCACCCCCCACTCATGCTCTGTGTCTCCCTTCTTTCCCCCCACCACCCCCCGCTCATGCCCCGTGTCTCCCTTCTTTCCCCCCACCACCCGCTCATGCACCGTGTCTCCCTTCTTTCCCCCCACTCAAGCCCTTTGTCGCCCTTCTTTCTCCCCACCCCCCGCTCATGCCCCGTGTCTCCCTTCTTCCCTCCCCACCCCCGCTCATGCCCCATGTCTCCCTTCTTTCCTCCCCACCCCCTCTCATGCCCCGTGTCTCCCTTCTTCCCCACCCCCCTCTCATGCCCCGTGTCTCCCCACCCCCGCTCATGCCCCGTGTCTCCCTTCTTCCCCACCCCCCTCTCATGCCCCGTGTCTCCCCTCAACCCCCGCTCATGCCATGTGTCTCCCTTCTTTCCCCCGCTCATGCCCTGTGTCTCCCTTCTTTCTCCCCCACCCCCCGCTCATGCCCCATGTCTCCCTTCTTTCCCCCCCACCCCCGCTCATGCCCTGTGTCTCCCTTCTTTTCCCCCCACCCCCCGCTCATGCCCCGTGTCTCCCTTCTTCCCCCCACCCCCTGCTCATGCCCTGTGTCTCCCTTCTTCCCCCCCACCTCACACTCATGCCCCGTGTCTCCCTTCTTTCCCCCCCACCCCCCGCTCATGCCCCGTCTCTCCCTTCTTTACCCTCTCCACCCCCCGCTCATGCCCCGTGTCTCCCTTCTTTCCCCCGCTCATGCCCCGTGTCTCCCTTCTTTCCCCCCACACCCCCGCTCATGCCCCATGTCTCCCTTCTTTCCCCCCCACCCCCTGCTCATGCCCCGTGTCTCCCTTCTTTACCCTCCCCACCCCCTGCTCATGACCCGTGTCTCCCTTCTTCCGCCCACCCCCCGCTCATGCCCCGTGTCTCCCTTCTTTCCCCCCCACCTCCCGCTCATGCCCTTGTCTCCCTTTTCCCACCCACCCCCTGCTCATGCCGTGGGCCTCCCTTCTTTCCCCCCACCACCCGCTCATGCCCCGTGTCTCCCTTCTTTCCCCCCGCTCATGCCCTGTGTTGCCCTTCTTTCCCCCCACTTCCCCTCATGCCCCGTGTCTCCCTTCTCCCCCCCACCCCCACTCATGCCCCGTGTCTCCCTTCTTTCCCCCACCCCACACTCATGCCCCGTGTCTCCCTTCTTTCCCCCTCAACCCCCGCTCATGCCCCGTGTCTCCCTTCTTTCTCCCGCTCATGCCCCGTGTCTCCCTTCTTTCCCCCCCACTCCCCGCTCATGCCCCATGTCTCCCTTCTTTCCCCCCCACCCCCCGCTCATGCCCCGTGTCTCCCTTCTTTCCCTCCCACCCCCCGCTCACGCCCCATGTCTCCCACCTGTACCCCCCGCTCATGCCCCGTGTCTCCCTCCTGTACCCCCCAACCCCCGCTCATGCCCCGTGTCTCCCTCCTGTACACCCCATCCCCCGCTCATGCCCCGTGTCTCCCTTCTTCCCCCCCGACCCCCCACTCATGCCCCGTGTCTCCCACCTGTATCCCCCGCTCATGCCCCGTGTCTCCCTCCTGTACCCCCCAACCCCGCTCATGCCCCGTGTCTCCCTCCTGTACACCCCATGCCCCGCTCATGCCCCGTGTCTCCCTCCTGTCCCCCCACCCCCCGCTCATGCCCGTGTCTCCCCTTTTCACCCCCACCCCCCGCTCATGCCCCGTGTCTCCCCTGTCCCCCCCACCCCCGCTCATGCCCGTGTCTCCCCTTTTCACCCCCACCCCCCGCTCATGTCCCGTGTCTCCCTCCTGTACCCCCACCCCCCGCTCATGCTCCGTGTCTCCCTTCTACCCCACCACACCCCCTGCTCATGCCCCGTGTCTCCCGTCTTTCCCCCCCACCCCCCACTCATGCCCCGTGTCTCCCTTCGTTCCCCCCCAATCCCCGCTCATGATCATGACTTTTTTTTCCCCATAGACTGAATGGGGGAAAAACTTTGCTCGCGCCTACAGCCCAAACCGCTGGACGGATTTTCACCAAATTGGGACCAGGAGTAGCGGCTTGGTCCCGAACGCGTGCTTTTGCAGATTTGGTGAAAATCCGTCCAGTAGTTTTTTTAAAAAATGACCAAAAAGTAGGTCATAAAAAAATAGTCTGTGTTGGGTCGGTGGACACACTTCCCTGTTCGCTCCGTGAACAGTGTCCTGATTGGCCAATCAGTTTGCGTGGTGCCTGCGGACAGGCGACGTGTTCGCTGATTGGATGGTGTGGAGTGTGAAGCGCGTCAGATTTTTGGTAGCGCCCGTCATCTTGGATTCGCGGTTGTCCGCGGACAGCGCAGTGAAACTTGGTTCAAAATGTGTGTTTAGTAGAGTGTGTTGGTGTGTACGGGTGTTTGGGGAGGCTGGGAGAGTATGGTTGAAAGTTGTGTTTTTTTATTTGGTAGACGTTCTTGTGTTCGATTTGTCTGCGGACATCACAGGTGTTCTGAAATGTTCCAAATAAACTGAATCAGGGGTGTTCTTAGGACTCAATATGTGTCCATTTTGTTCGCAAACAAGCTGAAACTGTTCTAAGAACACTCGCGGTGTCCAGAAATGTTCATAAATAAACAAAATGGGGGTGTCCTGAGGACGCTGTCTGTATTGTTCATTGTGAAGTTGAAAGTGTTCTAAGAACTCTCGCGGTGTCCTGAAATGTTCGTAAATAAACAAAATGGGGGTGTTCTGAGGACGCTGTCCGTATTGTCCGTTGTCAAGTTGAAAGTGTTCTAAGAACTGTCGCGTTGTCCTGAAATGCTCGTAGGGGGTGTCCTGAAGACGCTGTCCGTATTGTTCGTTGTCAAGTTGAAAGTGTTCTAAGAACTCTCGCAGTGTCCTGAAATTTTCGTAAATAAAGAAAATGGGGGTGTTCTGAGGACGCTGTCCGTATTTTGTTCGTAAATAAACAAAATGGGGGTGTCCTGAGGACGCTGTCCGTATTGTTCGTTGTAAAGTTGAAAGTGTTCTAAGAACTCTCGCGTTTTCCTGAAATGTTCGTAGGGGGTGTCCTGAAGACGCTCTCCGTATTGTTCGATGCCAAGTTGAATGTGTTCTAAGAATACTTGCGGTGTCCTGAAATGTTTGTAAATAAACAAAATGGGGGTGTTCTGAGGATGCTGTCCGCATTGTTCGATGGCAAGTTGAAAGTGTTCTAAGAACTCTCGCGTTGTCCTAAAATGTTCGTAGGGGGTGTCCTGAAGACGTAGTCTGTATTGTTCTCTGGCAAGTTGAATGTGTTCTAAGAACACTTGCAGTGTCCTGAAATGTTTGCAAATAAACAAAATGGGGGTGTTCTGAGGACGCTGTCGTATTGTTCGATGGCAAGTTGAAAGTGTTCTAAGAACTCTTGCGTTGTCCTGAAATGTTTGTAAATAAACAATATGGGGGTGTCCTGAGGACGCTGTCCACATTGTTCTCTGGCAAGTTGAATGTGTTCTAAGAACACTCGCGGTGTCCTGAAATGTTCGCAAATAAACAAAATGGGGGTGTTCTGAGGACGCTGTCCGTATTGTTCGTTGTCAAGTTGAAAGTGTTCTAAGAACTCTTGCGATGTCCTGAAATGTTCGTAAATAAACAAAATGGGGGTGTTCTGAGGACTGTGTCCGTATTGTTCGTTGTCAAGTTGAATGTGTTCTAAGAACACTTGCGGTGTCTGGAAATGTTCATAAATAAACAAAATGGGCTGTTCTGAGGACGCTGTCCGTATTGTTCGTTGTCAAGTTGAAAGTGTTCTAAGAACTCTCGCGGTGTCCTGAAATGTTCGTAAATAAACAAAATGGAGGTATTTTGAGGACGCTGTCCGTATTGTTCGTTGTCAAGTTGAAAGTGTTCTAAGAACTCCCGCGGTGTCCTGAAATGTTCGCAAATAAACAAAATGGGGGTGTTCTGAGGACGCTGTCCGTATTGTTCGTTGTCATGTTGAAAGTGTTCTAAGAACTCTTGCGGTGTCCTGAAATGTTCGTAAATAAACAAAATGGGGTTGTTCTGAGGACGCTGTCCGTATTGTTCGTTGTCAAGTTGAATGTGTTCTAAGAACACTCGCGGTGTCCGGAAATGTTGGTAAATAAACAAAACCGGGGTGTTCTGAGGACGCTGTCCATATTGTTCGTTGTCAAGTTGAAAGTGTTCTAAGAACTCTCGCGGTGTCCTGAAATGTTCGTAAATAAAGAAAATGGGGGTGTTCTGAGGACGCTGTCCGTATTGTTCGCTGTCAAGTGGAAAGTGTTCTAAGAACTATCGCGTTGTCCTGAAATGTTCGTAGGGGGTGTCCTGAAGACGCTGTCCATATTGTTCATTGTCAAGTTGAAAGTGTTCTAAGAACCCTCGCGGTGTCCTGAAATGTTCGTAAATAAAGAAAACGGGGTGTTCTGAGGACGCTGTCCCTATTGTTCATTGTCAAGTTGAAAGTGTTCTAAGAACTCTCTCGTTGTCCTGAAATGTTCATAGGGGGTGTACTGAAGACGCTGTCCATATTGTTCGCTGGCAAGTTGAATGTGTTCTAAGAACACTCACGGGGTCCTGAATTGTTCGGAAATAAACAAAATGGGTGTGTTCTGAGGACGCTGTCCATATTGTTCGTTGTCAAGTTGAAGGTGTTCTTAGAACTCTCGCGTTGTCCTGAAATTTTCGTAGGGGGTGTCCTGAAAATGATATCCGTATTGTTCACTGGCAAGTTGAAAGTGTTCTAAGAACACTCATAATGTCAGCGGACATTAAAAGTTTCCATAGGCCATAGTTGATATATTTGATTCTATGGGTGTGATATGCTGTGGTGGTTCTGGCCAGGGCATGGAGTGTTGGTTGCATGGCCATTTGGCCATGCACCCAACACTCCATGCCCTGGCCAGAACCACCACAGCATATCACTCTTATAGTTGCTTATAACTTTGGGTCAAAAACAAATTTATAAGGAACAAAGTTATAAGATACTATGGGTGTGATATGCTGCGATAGTTGTGGCCAGGTCATAGAGTGCATAATATACTTACTGTTTGGTTTAGTAACTGGAGTACATGTATTTCTTATTCATTTCTGTGATAAAAGAAAATAGCATGTTAGTATTAGTATTTTGTAATAATTTATTACATTGTATAATCAATATTTTTTTGTTGACCTTCATATTTAGTAGATTACAAACCAGAGTGCTGTGCAATTTTCTCAGTTTCTGTGTTCGTTGCTAAAATCATTGGGCCTGTGGGAGAAAAAAAAATCCATGTTGGATTAAAAAAAAACTTTTTCTGTTATGGTATAGTAAATTTATTTCTTTGTTTTCAGTGTTCACTTGTTGTTTCTGGCTAATGCTTTATACATTGGCTTGTTGCATTTTTTTGGAGCAGTAACATATTATTTATTTGTATGGATATTGTAAGATTTTGGAGCAGTTAGATACCAGTAGGCGAATTCTAACTGTCTATTTTTTTATATATGTTAGTGGTATTGATTTATCTGTTTGGATATTGTTACATTTTGGGACAGTTAGATACCAATTGGCGTATTCTGTCTATTTTTTTATATATTTTAGTGGTATTGATTTATCTGTTTGGATATTAAATTGTGGGACAGTTAGATACCAATTGGCGTATTCTAACTATCTATTTTTTGCTCTAATTTGGTGGTATTAATTTATCTGATTAGTTGTTGTCAAATCTTTGGGCAGTTAGATAGCTTTTGGAATATTCTAACAGTTTATATTTTTTTACTACAAGTTTATTTAAGTTTTAAGTAGTTTAGTTATCAAATTTTGGTTTTAAGAACATTAAATAAGCATTTGTAAGATTTGCTGGTAATCTCTGCTTCAGAGTAATGGTACTATCATTACATTCAAACCATCCACATTTTTTTTATATATGCAGTGTAGTGCCCTGAATTGGTTGTGGCTCCTGCGTGGTAGATTATACGATTGTTGTGAAGGTTTTCTTACCAAGTGATATTTGACCATGTGTGAATCCAGTCAGCTTGCAGTTGTTTTTGGTACCATCTGCATTGTAACGTAGAAGCGTGGTAGATTATACCGATTGTTGTGAAGGTTTTCTTACCAAGTGATATTTGACCATGTGTGAATCCAGTCAGCTTGCAGTTGTTTTTGGTACCATCTGCATTGTAACGTAGAAGCATTAGTATTACGTATTTACTATGTGTTTGTATTACTAACGTGGAGCGATTATCTGAATTGCAGGTAGAACATAATCTACCATGGTTTGCAGTTTGTACAAGTTGCTGAAATGGAATGGATTCACAATTAGGTATTGATATATATATGAAGCGTTCATTAGGGATGTGTTTCTTGTGTCACATTGTTGCAGAGAGTGCATGTATGTTTCCACATGTATGAAATTTGGAAGATTTAATTTATAGGTATGTTTTTGTTTTCCAGTATTTGTAGTAAGTACATTAGAAATTCTTGTGGATCTTCCTGTGAGTTTATAGTGAATTTCACCATTCCAGCGCAGTAGTCCAATTGTTGTCTTATTACATAAACAGTATACGTGTTGTCAGGATTGTTTGTTGCGTTTCTATAAGTACTAACATTTGCAAACACAATGGGTCTGTACTGTGTAAGTAAATGTTGTCAACAATTTGTGGTAATTCAAATAGAATATTCATTGCTACATTTGCATAGCAACTTACACCAGCTATATTTGAGAGTTTAAATTGACAAGGTAGTTCTGTATCGAACTGCTTTTTTTGGAGTTTGTCTTCCTTCTTTGAAGAAGTGCCTGGTTTACTTTCCCTGATTGATTCTTTTTTGCTTGTGGTACTTGATGAAGTATTAGTTTCTTTTATTATCTTTGGAGGATTTGCAGTGACATCCTGTTGCATTGCTGTTTGATTTATTTTTCTTTTATAACGTTTTACTTTTTGTGGAACAGAATATGTGTTTAGATGGGGGGTGTATAGTGAGCGAAGTCTATTGTTTTCTAAAATGCAAGGAATATCAGCGTTTACTTTACTTGCATCAACGTTGATTAGAAATAGACTGTCTAGTGTACGTAAGCGCGATAGTGCTACGTAGCTCATGCCTTCTTTAAAGACTATGTTGCCAATATCTATCATTGCTTTGTCTATGGTAAAACCTTGTGATTTATGAATCGTGACTGCGTATGCAAGAGTTAGAGAAAATAGTTCTCTACGTACATACATGTCTTTGAAGAGAAGGAATCGAGCTGTTGAGCGTCCTATCCTTTTTACTTCTGAAAGAGAATATTGACAAACTGAATTTTGTTGTCACGTGGGTATGTTTGAAAGCCAACAACTGTACCCAGTGCTCCATTAACTAGTCCTTGGTACACGTCAAGGTTACGTTTAAGCATTACTCTGCAATTTAAGGATAATTTTAATATCTTTTCTAAGCCTGCTGTGTTTGAGATTGATTTGTCTAAACTATTTAGTCTTGTTGTGGCTTGGTCACACATGGGTAGTGTCATACCATGTACATCTAGTTTGTCTGTGGCGCTAATTTCCATTATTGGTTGCATTTCTTTACTTAACATTATTTCATTGAATTTGAAACAGCTTGCAAGAGTTGGCATTAAGGCCATACAATTGACATTTTTGTGCGCTAATTGTTCCATAACATCTGTAGCACATGCATTATCGCCATAAAGTGCATGAATGTGCCAGGCTTTCAATATTGCTTCTGCTTCTTTAGAAAGTATACCAACTCTGATACTTTTTAAGATGTTGGCATAAGTGAGATCTGCAGATTGCTGCATGCTTTCTGTTAATTCTCTGTATTGGAAATGTTGCCAAAGGTTGACATTTCCAATGCTGCCAACAGTTTTACGGCAGAGTTTGTGTCCTAATGTTTTAAAAATAAGCTCACCTTTTACTGGTGTCAATTGAAGAAGATCTCCGAAAACAATAATGTGTTTTCCTGCAAAGAGCTCTTCATAGTTTGTTTTGAGTACTTCTTGTAATCTGAGGTGAATCAAAGCCAACATTAGGTTGGAGACCATGCTCACTTCATCTATTAGTAGCATTTTCATTTGTTTCAATACTCTGCGTAGTTCCATTGCAGCTTCTGCAGAAAGTTTGTAATAGTCTAATTTGTTTTGGTGTTCTACTGGCAATAGTAGTAATCGTTGTATCGTGACACCAACTATGTTGTAGGCAGCTAAACCAGTGGGGTAAGTGACAACAGCTAACAGTTCGTTGTTTGTCAATTGTTGAAGGAACTTACTAATGATTTTGATTAGGAATGTTTTGCCAGAACCAGCTTCACCACTGACGTACAGTAGTATAGGTTTATTACTATGGCAGGAACATTCTTTATTTTCATGTTGTACACCATGTGCAATTTGTTTTGTTACTTCTTGAAAAATGCTACATTGCTCATTGTTTAGTTTTGATTGTAGTATAGTTAAGTCTTCTTTATCTTCATACTGACACATGGTGTTTTCTACTTCTATCATAGCTAATTCTACCTCATTTATTATTAGTGGTTCTCCCAGTGGTCTTGGCTTCCTGTTACAGAAGATTGACTACTGTCAGGAGTTTCTTTATATAGTTTGGCCTGGAGTTCTTCTTCGTGTTGCTGTTCATTGTGCAACATTGTTTTGTACTGTGTAAAGTTTACATCAGTTATAGTGCTTTCATTTTCTTTGGAAGCCTCTTCATATGAGTCATAGTTATCTAGTATTTCTTCTTCTTTTCTCTATGGTTTAAAGAGTTGTACAGGGACATGTAATATACTTCTTTATGTTGAGGAGTCTTTAATGACAATTTGATATGATTAATTAAATTTGGTTTGGTGAGTTTAACTAAGCTGCCTTCACAGTTTGTCACTCTGTATTTACCTTTTTTTCATCAGGTTTTATATTATTTTTGTATGTGTAGTTTTGGGCTATGTGGTATAGACACATGGTTTCCAAAGTATTACTTCTGTTTGGTTAGTATGTGTCCAATAAATTGTTTTTTAAAATGTCTTGGCTGTTGGGATCACATTTGGCTATTGTTTCTATATCTTCTTATGATTTTAGAACTCTTTTTCTAGATTTAGCTGGACCAAGACCTAGCCATACTATATTTTCAGATTTACCATACAATGCAGTACCAGTTAAACGATTAGCTGCTTCATATGATCCACATTCTCTATTGCAGAGCATTTTTATGCCCAAGCTGTATCATTTCTGAGACACTGTTTTATCTGATGACAGGTCATTCCAGAGGTCTTGGAGCTCTGTCTTTTCTGCTTTGGTTAAGTATGCTGTGACATATTGTGCAACTGCAGTAGAATTGTCTGCAATGTACTGCACATCTATGTTTGCATTCCATGAGTGGGCAATGATTGCATTATAATCATTGATATATTTTTCTTCTTCTTTTCTTTTTATGTAATATGTATTTTTAGGTGACTTACCTTTAACACTATGTCTAACTGAAGACATGAGATTGTTCACTTGACCTGTATTTGTAACTGGTCTAGGGAAATCAAATCGGCATTTGGTGTAGCATTTCCCTTTGTTTTTGTATTTGCGACGACAATATTTTCCACATTTGTGTCTTTGAAATTGTAAAATGTGTGCATGAAGGTCACTATTTGTTGCTTCCAATGGAATTTCACAAGTGACATATTTTTCAATAAACTGTAAAACAGTGGCATCACTGTCCTGACCAAATTTAGGAGCATCTTTAATCCATAAAAGCATGTGGATATGTGGTGCTCCTCTGGCTTGGTATTGTTTTCTCCAAAAGAAGTGTTGCACTTCTCCAAGGGGAGGAACAGTTTTATTACTAATAAAATGTAGCATAGCAATGAAGCGATGGTGAAAATATCTTGAAACATTAACAGGATCCAAAGAACAAAGTTCTCCAGGTGTTGGTAGATCTATGTTTGTTTTGTTTTTGTTTGATATGCGTAAGAAATCATGTAAATCTTCCCATGCATATTCTGCACAACTTAATGTAACAAACCAAGTGGGTGGGCCAAGGTTTCTGATCATAGAACGTACATCTCCATGACGTCGAAACCAGTACTCTTTAGTACCATGCATATTTGCTAATAGATTTGTAATATTTGATTGTAAAACCTCATCCTTTTGTTGCACTTTTTGGAATAATTGTGTAGCTGTCATATTTTGAAAGTGTGATCCTGATTTTAATAGGTGTGCAACTCCGTAACATAAGGTTGCTAGTTCACTTTCAAAGAGTAGGTGGAATATGTATTCCACATTTTGTCTAAATCTGGGATCTTCAGAATACATCTGTAATGAGCAGTATTCTGATGCTGATCATTGAATAGGTCTATCATCGTACCTTCCTCCTTTGCCAGTAAGAAAGAGTAGAGGAAAAGCAAATGCTTCTATACTTTTTTCCCATATGCTAATTGGTGATCCTTTTGTTTGACGCATTTGGTATGTTTCCAGTGCATCTTCTATGGTGTCATTAGAGTGCAAAGGATGAATTGTATAATGTCTAAAGTATTTGATATTGTAGCAGGATCTACTAGCTCAAATTGACCAGTTTCTTGTGTTTCTTGAATTATTTCAGTTGTATCCTTCAAGTTTTCTTCAATATTAATTTCTTTGTAATATTCATTATTCTCTTTAAGGTATTGCAAGGCTTGTCTAAATTTATGTAAATCTACCAGCCGTTGCCATATTTTTTTGTCTTTTGTAGGTACTCTATTTACTAAGATAATTAAAGATTGCTAGATCTAATGGTAAACAAACTACTTTTCCACGAATGCCTTTTACTAATTCAGAGGCAGGTAATTTTGCTGTTTTTGGTTGAAGGCGTATTATTACTTGAAATGGGTGCACTGTTTGAATTATGATGCTCTAATATAAATTAAGTTGTTGTAAGGATTTTGGTAGTGGGTATAATTCCAAATTATTTGTGATAGCACGTGAAGGAGTTTGTTGTCAAGTTTTGTAGTGCAGTAACTGCAAAGTATTAAGGGGTCAGTTATTTCGTATTTGTTTTCTGCTACAAGGTAGAGAGCTAAATCAAACCATTTAGAATCTTCATTGTCTTCTATTTTGTATGATAGGTCTACAGTTTTTGTGTTACTTGTATAAGAAGTTCTGCGGCAACATACACACACATGGTTTGGTACTTCAGCTGATGTACTTTTAAATTGTATTTCTATTTTGTATGTGTTTAGTAAAAGGTTGCCATGTGTAGAATTGTTGCTAATTTGGTTTAAATCTATTTCATTCTGTAAGTGGCTTTCACTTCCAAAATATTTTTTTCTGGATGTAGTCAATTTCTTCAAGTAGGTCTTTTGCTGTACCATGTAGAGAAATGTTATTTAAATTTCTAGTGCTAAAGCAGGACTTTTAGCATAGTACAGTTTATAGACTAGATTTCTTATAGTTGAATGATGTGTTGATATCCTTTTGATATCACGGAAGGTGGTTTTACAAGTAGGTCCTGTAATGCAGGCCAATGAATGTCCTTGTAGTCCTGTGTACTTGCGCACTGGACAGGTATCCATATTTTGCAGTAGTTTAATTTTGATTTTGTCTTTGCTTTTTACATATTGATTGAGGAATTGGCGTAAAGACTTGAAAAATTGTTTGGGAATGTTACACATTGACGTGCATGGCCATTTGTACACTAGATGTTCTGATTCAGTTGAATGGAGGGGTAATTCTAAGTTTTCAGGGCATATTTTTGTAAGGAGTACTTCTTGTTCCATTATGGTATTATTCACTTTTTCATAACCTCGACCACTGCAATGTATGGCAATTATATTTGTTTGCTTTTGTTTGTACGCTTCTTCATTAAAGTATGGTTCTGTGCTCGTAGTGTGATTCCATTCACCTCCGCAGATACTTAAGAAGTTCTTTCTGTTGACATTTCGTTTATTGAGAAGTCTTTTTTGTAATTTAGTTATTAGTTTTGTTAGTGGTTTCATTTTGTTTAACACTAAAATAAATAACTTTCTTCTGAGAAGAATTGCACTGTCTATCAACGCTTCTAAGATTAATTTCCTACGATAGGTTTTAAGCATTGAACCTGATTTCTCTCCTGTTTTTATAAGATTTTGAAGGACTTTGTGACGGTACATTTTGGCTAAAATACTTTTCTTGGTATGCTTACTTTTCACTATATCAAAATTTAAAGAAGCAGTTCAATCTGTAGTGATAGCTGATCTTCTGTTAATTGTTTTTTGGTTTGTTTTACATTTTGATAGAGGAGGCAATGTGTTTGTACTTGAAACCTCTTGTGTTTCACTACTAGAGATGGATGCTTATGTGGGACACTTTTATTTTCATTTGCTCTACTTCTGCGTTGCTTTCTATGGATTTGACTTTTGGTAGGCATTCTTTACGGTCTATTGAAAAAAATAAAGAAGGTATGGGTTGGGGGTGTTCTGCAATATATGTGTGCTGTGTGCATGAGTGTTGGAGTAAGATGATAAAGATGTATGTAATGGTGTGTGATTGTGCATTGGGAACTACAATTAGTAGGGATGGGTATTCTTGAATTTATGTGCTACTAAACTGGGGTTCAGATGACAGAAAAAAGTAAGCCAGTGGTGTGGAGAAGTACAAATAGTAAATCTAATGTATACAATTAAAACAGTTGTTTGTTCTATAACATCAAAATTCTAGCAGTTGAGTTGGGTAATTTGTGTGACCAAAAATAGGAATTTGTGGGCCATTCTGGCTGTAAATTGCTGTTTAAGACATGGGGATTTTTGGACAGAATGGTGCACAATCTCTATTTTTAGGCACAGAAATAGCATGAATTAACTTTACAGTGTGTTTGAGTAATAATACAAATATTAGGGTGATATTCTACTTACTTTTTTTTCTAAAATGAACAGGTTACTTCTTAGTTCTTCTTTGTTCTTCAAATTCGGCTGCTTCTTTTCAGGAGAATGGTCTTCACTGCAATTGTAAAAGAAACAGATTAGTAATTTTGTTTGTATATAGCACTGTTTTTAATTTAGACATTGATTTTTTAAATTGAAAACTTCAGCGCCTTCCTCAAAACCATTAAAACTATCTTATTTACATAAGATATGTCGCACCAGTTCAATACATATGATATTTTCTTAATGAACAAATTATATTGCAATGACTAAATGTAGCAAACAAAATATCTTTACTATGTCTTGTGAAATTCATAATGTACCGAGATTTGAACATAGAGTGTGCATGCTTGCAATTTTGTTTGAATATATGTAGTCTATATATTTCATTGAACATTTTTTAGTTTAACATGATTTGAGTGTGTGTATAGAGAAAGTAAATAGTATAAAGGTTTATAAGTGACAGTTGATTTTAGGAGATTGAAAAAAAGACAGTAGATTCTTTTTACAGATTACACAAGCTAAAAGTCAGTTTTAAAATGTGTTCATGTACTGTACAGAAAATATGCATACCTGTAGTTTGTGTTCATGCATATGGATATGCATGGAGCTGCAAGTAGAAATCTTGGAGACTTGTACTCAGAGAGATTCACAGTACATTTGCAGTGCTGATCTATGATGATGCAGTTAGATGTAGAGGTCTTGAATGTGATTGGTGGATGGTCATGTGACTTCTTAGCTACATCCAATGAGGGAATGGCACAGAGAGTGAAGTGGAAATGGCAGAAGGGCTGTTCATGTTACGATATATCCGCGGACATGGCGGTAGTTCGCGGACATCGGGTGTTACATCCGGGGATTTTTGGGTTCAGAAGTCATGCAAATGAGGAGATTTATCCGACAAAAGGTATCGTCTATGTAAAAAAGATTCCTCCATCGAGACGTTGAAACACCTGGTGATGGATTGGGAAACTTCAAAGAAAAACAGAACTACCTACCTCACACCATTGGGGGAAAATTTGTGGATTTTTGAACCAGACGAAGTATGGAAGAGACTGATCTCCGGCGAAAACACAAGATGGACGCAAGCCCTGGCTAAACTGATCGAACTCGCATTCAATCTGATAAACAGTAATAGATCAGAGGTTAACCCGTAACGGTTTAACGCGAGAAGAATGTAAAGGGCCGCTGAGAGTCCTGACTTAGTGTGGTAGGCAGGGGGGGGACTCTGGACTCGGAACTCCAAAGCTCCACTGTTGGTCTACGAACAGGTTGGGAAATTTACGTGTTGCCCTAATGGCAGCACTCTGAAGGCGATCAAAACACGTCCTTTTTGACAAAACTTAGTTTACTGAGTAAAGTTCAAAAAAAAAAAAAAAAAAAATGAGAATGTGCACTGAAAGGGATTGGTCAGGAAAATTTAGTGGCTGTGTTGTGCCAGGAGAGTGTTTCTCAGATACTCTTTTTGCTGAGAGAACAACAGATAGCTATGGCTGTGTATTTCAGAAAACAGATTGTTTGGATTTTGGGAGATTCGTGGATACATTGGTTGAAGGTGCATGCAGAAAGCTGTGGAGTAGCTGTAGATCTTGGATTTCCACATGTGGAAGTACACTGTAATGGAGTACGTGGAATTAAGTGGTTGGACTTGCTACCTCTCTGTGCTACTTTGGAGACAGAGCAACATCCAGACATAATTGTAATTCATTGTGGAGGGAACAGTTTAGGACATGTGTCTGGCATTTCTTTGCAATTTGCTATGAAAGAAGGACTTGGGAAGGTCATGGACATGTTTCCGAACTCTCAAGTAATAATTTCACGTATTGCGCAGAGACAAATGTGGCTTCATTCTTCTTCATTTGGTCCACAAATGGGAAAAGCAAGGCGCAATGTTAAGAAGGCTGTTTGTGCCTTTCTAAGAGATTTTGGCATGTCCTCCTTTCACAATGAAAATATTATGTTTCGTAGCACATACATTTTTCGCAGAGATGGAGTCCATCTTACTTATGCTGGCAATCTGATTTTTCTGAGAAATGTTCAAAATGCATTGCGACCTTTTTTAGAATTACAGCATCCATTTTGAAGTAGGTGTTGAGTATTTATAATTTTTAACATACAAAAACCTCCTAAAGGCTCTTTTCAGAGCCACCACTTCCTCCCAGAGAAAATTGCATTGGTTATGATAGGGTAGCTTTTTATTGAGAAATATTGTGGATTACTTGAAAATGTACTTTTAAATTGTTCAGGGCCACGAACAGTGTCCGCAATCAGAACGCGTGATCAGCATGGGCGCGGTCACATGATCGCTTCGCGAACATGTTCACGAAGGAAGCGGCTGTCCGCAGGACACCAAATGCATGGACATTGGTTTGCGCATGCGCGTTGATGTTCTACGGACAGTGTTCGGGTCCTGAAGTAATTAAAAGTGCGTCACACGTCAAACGAACATTTCTGGACACCGCATGTGTTCTAGAACAGTTTGAAGTTGGTAGCGAACAGTACGGACAGGTATAGTGTTCTTCAGGACACGTCAATTTTCATTCATTTACGAACATTTGAGGACACCGATTGTGTTCTTACAACAGTTTCAAATTGCTAGTGAACAGTACGGACAGGTATAGTGTTCTTCAGGACACCTCCATTTACGTTTATTTATGAACATTTCAGGACATCAATTGTGTTCTTAGAACAGTTTCAACTTGCTAGCGAACACTACGGACAGGTATAGTGTTCTTCAGGACACTTTAATTTTTGTTTCTTTACTAACATTTCAGGACACCGCGTGTGTTCTTAGAACAGTTTCAACTTGCTAGCGAACAGTACAGACAGGTATAGTGTTCTTCAGGACACTTTAGTTTTCGTTTCTTTACGAACATTCTGGACACTGCGTGTGTTCTTAGAACAGTTTCAACTTGCTAGCGAACAGTACGGACAGGTATAGTGTTCTTCAGGACCCCTCCATTTTCGTTTATTTACGAACATTTCAGAACACCCTCGCTGTCCGCGGACACCTACATTGTTTTTTTAAAAAACGGAAACTAATTACAACACAATATAAAAATGTAACTTTATTTAACATATATTAATAATTTATGATAGAGAAGGTGAGGCAGAAACGGAAACAAAAACAGGAGAATTAGGGGTTTCAACATGATTGGTATCAGGTGAAGAAGGGATGGAAGTCTCATCAAAACATTTTGGGTTATGGAGAGGGTTTGGGGATAATTGACTGGGATATGGTGAGGGGGGCAATGGTATGAGGTTTTTGTTTTAAAATAATCTTCAACAAAACTTTTCAAATTATTAAAATTGGTCAACAATAAATCCATTTTCTCTTTTATGCTGTCAAGAGTGTTATCCATAACAGTTTCTTCAGAGGTATTTTCTATTTTGGTATGCTCTGTACAAAAAAATTATATATATATGTTAAATGTATATAAAATAATATTAATTAAATGGTTTATATTGTGAAGTATTTACCATTAGTTTCACTATCTTCTGACAGTTCCTCATGTGGGAAATGCTCCTCTAGCCATTCCAGAGTACTAGAAATTTCTGTGAGAAAAAAAAAGATAATATATTTTTTTTTAATCTAACACAGAAAGTTTATAAATATATAAGTAAATAAATAAAAGAGTAAAATGAAGTACACTTACTATTTCAGGTAAGATATGTTCTAAGTACTCTCTAGGTCTGGTCTTGCTCTTAGTTCTGTAGTGTCTGTGAGGTAATTATGTTGGAAGCCAATTTATCTTCTTTTGGTATATTCCATTTTAGAACATATTGTATTTAAATGAATGGTTAGTGTGTTACATATATGGGTTACATTTCTTATGTATTACTACATATAATGTGTATGTGTGCTGCTTTTTGAATTTGTTAAATGTTCCTATGTT
The DNA here is from genome assembly GCF_040938575.1 of Ambystoma mexicanum. Classification (NCBI taxonomy): domain Eukaryota; kingdom Metazoa; phylum Chordata; class Amphibia; order Caudata; family Ambystomatidae; genus Ambystoma; species Ambystoma mexicanum. The sequence continues at coordinate 1,327,831,456 of NC_090922.1, forward strand.
ATGATATAACGATCAAACAACCCCCCCAGAGTTTTTAGGTAGTGGTTCTGTTCCCCGAACATGTCCGCGGACATTAAAGAATATGCGGACATCAAGTTCAGTAGAAGGGGTTCAGTATGTTCCATATTACATGTACATAAAGTCAAAGTTATTATTGTTAGGTAAATGAAAGGTAAATGCACATGTGATGTCATCAGTGATGTCATCAATGACATTTGTGATGTCATCTTTGATGTCCTGGGTGTTAGGCTTAGCAGTGCACGGTGGTGGCGCGAGCTATGGTTGCTTAACTTACCCTAACTGGCGAATTTCAAGGGTTTTTCGGTTTTACTTGGAACCATAACGTCCCTTTAACAAAGTTTTTTCACTGAATTTCATAGGTTTTTAGTAGCGCAACTTAACCATAACGTCTCTTTAACAAAGTTTTTTTACTGAATTTCATAGGTTTTTAGTAGCGCAACTTAACCATAACGTCCCTTTAACAAAGTTTTTTCACTGAATATATATATATATTACACGGTAGTGGCCATGTAGTTATGGTTAAGTTGCTGTTTCCATAGGAAGAGCACTTTTTGGGCGGCTTATAACTTTTGCTCTCCCTGGACGAATCCACATCAAACTTTGCAAAAAAAAAGTATATGGCTCACTCTGAATTTTTTTGCAAAGTTTGGTGAGGATTCGTCCAGGGGGGGAAAAGTTATAAGGGGGGTCCCAAAACTTTTTTTTCCCCATAGACTGAATGGGGAAAAACTTTGCTCGCGCCTACAGCCCAAACCGCTGGACGGATTTTCACCAAATTTGAACCAGGAGTAGTGGCTTGGTCCCAAAAGCGTGCTTCTGCAGGTTTGGTGAAAATCTGTCCAATAGTTTTTTTTAAAATGACCAAAAAGTAGGTCATAAAAAATTAGTGATATCTGTGTTCGGTCCGCAGACAGACTTCCCTGTTCGCTCCATGGACAGTGTTCTGATTGGCCAATCAGCTTGCATCATGTCCGCGGACATGCAACGAGTTCGCTGATTGGACGGCATAGTGCGTGAAGCGCATCAGATGTTCAGTAGTGCCGGCCATCTTGGATTCGCGGATGTCCGCGGACAGCGTGGTGAAACTTGGTTTAAAAATTGTATTTCGTAGAGTGTGTTGGTGTGTAAGAGTGTTTGGGGAGGGTGGGAGAGTATGAGATAGGTTAAATGTTGTATCATTTTATGTGGTAGAACCTTTTGTTGTGTTCGATTTGTCTGCAGACAACACGGCTGTTCTGAAATGTTCTAAATAAACTAAATGGGGGGGGTGTTCTGAGGAAGCAATATGTGTCTGTGTTGTTCGCAAGCAAGCTGAAACTGTTCTAAGAACAATTGCTGTGTCCTGAAATGTTCGTAAATAAACATAATGGGGGTGTCCTGAGGACGCTGTCCATATTGTTCGCTGGCACTCGCGGTGTCCTGAAATGTTCATAAATAAACAAAATGGGGGTGTCCTGAGGACACTGTCCGTATTGTTCGCTGGCAAGTTGAATGTGTTCTAAGAACACTCGCGGTGTCCTGAAATGTTCGTAAATAAACAAAATGGGGGTGTCCTGAGGACGCTGTCCGTATTGTTCGCTGGCAAGTTGAATGTGTTCTAAGAACTTTTGCGGTGTCCTGAAATGTTCGTAAATTAACAAAATGGGGGTGTTCTGAGGACGCTGTCTGTATTGTTCGCTGGCAAGTTAAATGTGTTCTAAGAACACTCGCAGTGTCCTGAAATGTTCGTAAATAAACAAAATGGGGGTGTCCTGAGGACGCTGTCCGTATTGTTCGCTGGCAAGTTGAATGTGTTCTAAGAACTTTTGCGGTGTCCTGAAATGTTCGTAAATTAACAAAATGGGGGTGTTCTGAGGACGCTGTCTGTATTGTTCGCTGGCAAGTTAAATGTGTTCTAAGAACACTCGCAGTGTCCTGAAATGTTCGTAAATAAACAAAATGGAGTTGTCCTGAGGACGCTGTCCGTATTGTTCGCTGGCAAGTTGAATGTGTTCTAAGAACACTCGCGGTGTCCTGAAATGTTCGTAAATAAACAAAATGGGGGTGTTCTGAGGACGCTGTCTGTATTGTTCGCTGGCAAGTTAAATGTGTTCTAAGAACACTCGCAGTGTCCTGAAATGTTCGTAAATAAACAAAATGGAGTTGTCCTGAGGACGCTGTCCGTATTGTTCGCTGGCAAGTTGAATGTGTTCTAAGAACACTCGCGGTGTCCTGAAATGTTCGTAAATAAACAAAATGGGGGTGTCCTGAGAAGCTGTCCGTACTGTTCGCTGGCAAGTTGAATGTGTTCTAAGAACACTAGCCGTGTCCTGGAATGTTCATAAATTAAAAAAATGGGGTGTCCTGAGGACCCTGTCCGTATTGTTCACTGGCAAGTTGAAAGTGTTCTAAGAACTCTTGCGGTGTCCTGAAATGTTCGCAAATAAACAAAATGGGGTTGTTCTGAGGACGCTGTCCGTATTGTTCGTTGTCAAGTTGAATGTGTTCTAAGAACACTTGCGGTGTCCGGAAATGTTCATAAATTAACAAAAATGGGGCGTTCTGAGGACGCTGTCCGTATTGTTCGTTGTCAAGTTGAAAGTGTTCTAAGAACTCTTGCAGTGTCCTGAAATGTTCGTAAATAAACAAAATGGGGGTGTTCTGAGGACGCTGTCCGTATTGTTCGTTGTCAAGTTGAATGTGTTCTAAGAACACTCGCAGTGTCCTGAAATGTTCGCAAATAAACAAAATGGGGGTGTCCTGAGGACGCTGTCCGTATTGTTCGCTGGCAAGTTGAATGTTTTCTAAGAACACTCGTGGTGTCCTGAAATGTTCGCAAATAAACAAAATGGGGGTGTCCTGAGAAGCTGTCCATATTGTTTGCTGACAAGTTGAATGTGTTCTTAGAACACTCGCCGTGTCCTGGAATATTCGTAAATTAACAAAATGGGGGTGTCCTGAGGACGCTGTCCGTATTGTTCGCTGGCAAGTTGAAAGTTTTCTAAGAACACTTGCGGTGTCCTGAAATGTTCATAAATAAACAAAATGGGGGTGTCCTGAGGACGCTGTCCGTATTGTTTGCTGGCAAGTTGAAAGTGTTCTAAGAACTCTCGCGGTGTCCTGAAGTGTTTGTTAATAAACAAAATGGGGGTGTCCTGAGGACGCTGTCCATATTGTTCGCTGGCAAGTTGAAAGTGTTCTAAGAACACTCGCAGTGTCCTGAAATGTTAATAAATAAACAAAATGGGGGTGTGCTGCGGACGCTGTCCGTATTGTTCGATGGCAAGTTGAAAGTGGGTTAGTTAGATACCAGTTGATGTATTCTAACTATCTATTTTTTGCTCTAATTTAGTGGTATTCATTTATCTGATTAGTTGTTGTAGAATCTTTGGGCAGTTAGATACCTTTTGGAACATTCTAACAGTATATATTTGTTTACTACAAGTTTACTTAAGGTTTAAGTACAGTTTAGTTAATACATTTTGGTTTTAAGAACATTAAATAAGCGTTAGAAAGATTTGCTGGTAATCTCTGCATCAGAGTAATGGTACTATCATTACATTCAAACCATCCACATTTCTTTTTTATATAGGCAGTGTAGTGACCTGAATTGGTTGTGGCTCTTGTGTGGTAGATTATACCTATTGTTGTGAAGGTTTTCATACCAAGTGATACTTGACCATGTGTGAATCCAGTCAGCTTGCATTTGTTTTTGGTACCATCTGCATTGTAATGTAGAAGCATTAGTATTACGTATTTACTATGTGTTTGTATTAGTAAGGTGGAGCGATTATTCGAATTGCAGGTAGTACATAATCTACCATGGTTTGCATTTTGTACAAGATGCTGAAATGGAATGGATTCACAATTAGGTATTGATATATATACGAAGCGTTCATTGGGGATTTGTTCTTGTGTCACATTGTTGCAGAGAGTGCATGTATGTTTCCACATGTATGAAATCTGGAAGATTTCATTTATAGGTATGTTTTTATTTTCCAGTACTTGGAGTAAGTACATTAGAAGTTCTTGTGGATCTTCCTGTGAGATTATAGTGAATTTCACCATTCCAGCACAGTAGTCCAATTGTTGTCTTATTCCAAAAACACTATACGTGTTATCAGGATTGTTTGTTGCATTTCTGTGAAGTACTAACATTTGCAAACACAATTGGTCTGTTCTGTGTAAGTAAATGTCAACTATTGGTGGTAATTGAAATAGAATATTCATTGCTACATTTGCGTAGCAACTTACTCCAACTATATTTGAGAGTTTAAATGGACCAGGTAGTTCTGTATCTGATTGATTTTTTTTTTAGTTTGTCTTCCTTCTTTGACGAAGTACCTGGTTTACTTTCCCTAATGGGTTCTTTTATGTTTGTGGTACTTGATGAAATGAATTAGAACACAATATAAAAATGTAACTTTATTTAACATGTATGATTAATTTATGACAGAGAAGGTGAGGCAGAAACTGAAACAAAACAGGAGAATTAGGGGTTTCAACAGGATTTGTATGAGGTGAAGAAGGGATGGAAGTCTCATCAAAACATTTTAGTTCATGGAGAGGGTTTGGGGATAATTGACTGGGATATGTTGAGGGGGGACAGGTACATGTGGGACAATGGTACGTGGTTTTTTGTTTAAAATGATCTTCCAAAAAGGTTTTTAAATTATTAAAATTAGCCAACAATAGATCCATTTTTTCTTGTATGCTGTGAAGAGTCTTATCCATAAAAGCTTTTTCTGTAGTACTTTCTATTTTGGTATGCTCTGTGCAAAACAATATATATGTTAAATATATATAAAATAATAATAATAAAATGGTTTATATTGTAAAGTATCTACCATTAGATTCACTATCTTCTGACATTTCCTCTAGCCACTCCACAGTACTAGACATTTCTGTGAGAAAAAAAAACATAATATCATTTTTTTTAAATCTAATACAGAAAATTTACAAATATATGAGTAAAATGCAGTAAACTTACTATTTCAGTTAAGGTGTGTTCTGAGTGTTCTGTAGATCAGCTGTTGTTCTCGGTTGTGGAGTGTTTGTGAGGTAATTATGTTGGAAGCCTATGTATCTTCTTTTGGTATATTCCATTTTAGAACATATTGTATTTAAATGAATGGTTAATGTGTTAAATATATGTGTTACACTTCTTATGCATTACTACATATAATGTGTATGTGTGCTGGTTTGTGAATTTGTAAAATGTTCATATGTTATGATATAACAATTAAACATACCCCTCCAGAGTTTTTAGGTAGTGATGCTATTGTCCGATCATGTCCGCTGACATTAAAAGAGTTTGCGGACATCAAACTCAGTAGAGGAGGTTCAGTATGTTCAATTTTACATGTACATAAAATCAGAGTTATTATTATTAAATTGTGCTACTAAAAACCTATGAAATTCAGTGAAAAAACTTTGTTAAAGGGATGTTATGGTTAAGTTGCGCTACTAAAAACCTATGAAATTCAGTGAAAAAACGTTGTTAAAGGGACGTTGCTTAATGCACTAATTAGCTCTTGATATTTCTTCCAATGATCTTTGGCACCTTTTTCTCAACATTATAATAAGAATCCCTTGTACAGACATTTCATGAAAAGTAAATGCATATGTGATGTCATCAGTGATGTCATCAATGACATTTGTGATGTCATCTTTGATGTTGTGGGTGTTAGTCTTAGCAGTGCACAGTGGCGGCGGGAGTTATGGTTGCTTAGCTTACCATAACTGTCGAATTTCAGGGGGTTTTCGGTTTTACTTGGAACCATAACGTCCCTTTAACAAAGTTTTTTCACTGAATTTCATAGGTTTTTACTAGCGCAATTTAACCATAACGTCCCTTTAACAACGTTTTTTCACTGAATATATATATATATATATATATATATATATATATATATATATATATATAGATATATATATATATATATATATATATATATATAAACACAGAGACATATAAACTATTACCTGTAACTTGGATACAATTTAACCCATCCCCTAGTGAAAGGTCTGGATAGCTTTCCTGTAAGCAATGAATAAAAAGAATTAGCATGGCTTGCTCTACTTAAGTATACCCTATGCTACATATATGCATAAATTAGAAAGGCCCCCTTACTTGTGAGTTGGTCTGGCTAGGCATTTACTTTGTCAGCGTCAGGACTGCTTCACACACATTCACCGCAATTGGAAGAGATCTTGTCTAAATAGCCCACAGCACTTATAGACTTTTAAATGTGGCAGTCTTTTGCAAGCAGCTGCTAATTACCCCGGAAGCTAAACACCTTTGGCCATTCAGGACATTGTACCCCCCAGTGTTTTGCGACTAGAGCTGCCTGCCTTGTCGGCTGGCAATTCAAGCTGAAGCAGCCCACCTGTTCCTGAGGGCTAAGGCCCTCTTCAGCACTGCCCCTCCTCCCTCAGCAACCCCTCCACAAGCTGTGGGGAGGAGGTGAAGTGCTGGAGTGGGCCTCAGCCCACAGGAACTGGTGGGGTGCATCAGCAGAGCTCCGGGCTACGTACTTCCACCCCCAGCACGTGGAGGGGGTGTTGGGGGAGGAGGAGAAGTGCTGGAGGGGACTCAGCCAACAGGAACAGATGGGGGGCATCAGCTGAGCTCCGGGCTCTATACTTCCACCCCCAGCATGTGGAGGGGGTGTTGGGGGAGGAGGGGAAGTGCTGGAGGGGACTCAGGCCACAGGAACCGGTGGGGTGCATCAGCTGTGCTCCGAGTTATGTACTTCCAACGCCCAGCATGTGAAGGGGTTGTTGAGGGGAGGAGGGGAAGTGCTGGAGGGGACTCAGACCCCAGGAACAGGTGTGGTGCATCGGCTGATCTCAGGGTTATGTAATTCCTCTCGGGGTCTCTTCCTGTTAAATGCCAGCTACCACGTGGCTGGGCCCAACAGCTGCTTTTGAGCTCTCTCTATATATAAGGCTGGCAGGGGTGTGGGGTGAACATGGATTGCGCAGACCCTTTCGCATGCCATTTTGCAGCATGAGTGCCTTGAAAAGACAGAGACCACCACTGCTGGCCCAGGCACCACATCCTGACCCTTGCAGAAACCCTGGACCTTGCTTCACAACCCACAGTGGGCTCCGACCTATCACTCCAACATTTCTTATGAATAATAATTTTCATAAATTTAAAAAATGTTTTCTCCCCATCATTAATTATTGGAAAATTATGACATATTAATTTGTAATAAGCATATTTTTATTAAAAATTAATAGTCATAATTTTCCGTTTTTTATATAGTTACAAATGCATTTCCGAATTTTAATTTTTGTTTCCGTTTTTTTCTAATTCTCACCTGTCTTAATATAAGTGTGGACATCCTGTCACACGATACTAAATACCCTCTTTAACACAACCACCCCTGGTCAACGCTGAAAGCTTCAATCTTGTGTATACCTTACCGCATCTACCCGTTCGCCCTGATGCTATTTAATCAGAGTTTCACCCCGGTCCTCAGGATTGGCTTGGACCTACAGCCAAAAAACCTGCTGTATATATACACCCTACACGCTCCACCCTCTAAAGATGGCCACCGCTCAAACATCAGCTCCACACTTCCGGTTCTTTGTGGGGGTATCCGGGGGAAGCCCCTTTGGGGCCCCTAGGGACTCCAACCCTTGGGGGGCCTTCCTGCGAGCCCCCATGATGTCACATCCGGTGGGACACCCCTGCTAAGGACCCAGGGCCTATTAAACACACCTACATCAGTTCCCGGGCAGGATTTTGCCCAGGCAATACTTCTGGGGGAAACGCAAGGGGGCCACGTCCAGGATATGACGTCATAGGGACCGGATATCCCGCCCTAAAGGGGCGTGGAAACCTGTCAAGGCTAGTTTGATGAGGAAAGGTATCATAGTATACTACTGACATGAAATTAGCTACTTACACAGAAGTGCCAAATGCTGGACAGCTTCAGGAGGTGAAGTGCAAGACCACTGAGATTTTGCCTACTTCTTACGGCTGTGCTGCTGACTCCTGTCACCCAGATACTTTATTATACAGTAAAAGGGCCCTGAGTGGACATTGAATAGAATATGGCTAAACATTCGAGGAACACAACTGAAATCTGAAGGTTCTCGCAGCCGCAGGGATATGGGGGAGAAATTTAATTTAGGTGCTACTTGAAAGAAAGAAGAAAGAACGATTGGAAACGCCCTTGCACTTAGGATATCCTTGTCAATGTTGCACAGCAATTCCGGTAATAAATGTTGGACGCCGTGAAATAAATTATGTTCAAACGGGCCTGTTCTCTTGCCCTTTTATGGTAGATTGAAGCAGGGACTTTCATTACTTTTCACTGTATTGCTGCTGACTTTCCTGTCTCTTCTTGATCATGAGATGTGTTATGTGCATTCATTAGTGGGAAAACTGGATATTTTATTATGCAGTTTAAGGGACCAATTTGTATAATTTTGTAGCAATATTTTTAAGCCTCTCCTCTGCTAATAATCATTTGAATATCTTGCTTTTTACAAAGCGTGAACCCAGGCCTTCCACTGGTCTCATCAACCAGATGGTGCTGCTGCTGACCCTGATGGACCAACCCGGGCAGCGCATTAGGTGTTGGAAAGGAGTATTCTCCATGGCACCACGAAAAGCAGACCCACAGTAACCAGATGTCTGCGAAGTGAGTCTACCAACAGCACATCAATGGTACTCGCTACACTCACTGGATCAATGCTGCGAATATGGGAACATGAGCATATCACTTGCCATTTCCATGCTCCTGGATGTGCTGCATTCTTCTTTGTTGAAAAACCTGGTTTCCAAGAACTGATGACATTCACAGCACTACATGGACTACTTAGAGCTGACTCTTTTTCCTAAGGAATGATGGTCTGGTGTATGGAAAAGTCACCAGAGAGCTTCAGAATGCAATTGAAGAGTTGGAAACAGAGAAGAGGAATTGCGCATAGCACTGACTATGTGGCTGTAACAGCACACAAAGGGGGTCCTTACAAGTTTGCTGGTATCCTGCCGGTAATTCCGGAATTACTGGCAATTTTATCAGCAGTTTTTCCAGACCGGCAAAACTGTAATGATGCCCTAGATGCCTCTTTCAAAGCCACGCACTGCATAGACAATATGCTGTGATGGGCCTTCCCACACACAACATAGTGGCATGCTTTCCAGCACACAACATTGACACTGAATGCTCCGTTCAGATGTCCGGCCACATGGTATGAAAGGTATTGGATATTCGCTCCTAACTAGAAGTTGATTCACACTCTCTTAAAGTTGAATTTGCCATGCCAGAAATTGGCAGCAGGGTCTTGACAGCCTTGTACCAGGCTACCACAACACCCATGCCATGGCTGAATATTGTGAGCAACCTGTTGTTAGAGGGTTCTTAAAATGCAGTGAAATAAGCCAGCCTGATAGCACAGCAAGTAGAGCGCTCGCTTTGACATCTGTGTAAGGCCTGCTGACGCAAGTTCAAATCCCTGCAGGGCTAAACTCAGACTTTTATCATTCCGAGGTTGATAAATGAGCACCACACACGTGGGTAATAATAAGCAGTGCTCAGATGCCTGAGGGTTCGTAGCGCTATATAAATGCTAAATTGTTATTATTATTAAGTCTCCAAAAACCAGGAGACCCCCGTCACCTGCACACCTTTATCCGGTAAACAACAGCCAATGTTTCAGAATGAGATTTCCATACAAGTAACTCAAAATTATACTGATCTATTTCAAAATTCAATTAATTGTCCATTTTATAGAACTATATTCATAAACGACTCAGGGTCATCATTTCCATAGACTTCATCTTTTAATTCCAAAACCCTTTTAAAATAAATAGATATGGGGTGGGCAAGGGTGTATATTAAGGTGGGGGGAGTGCTGGTGTGTTGCAGGGTCTCCCCCCTCAATAAAAAAAAGAAAAGGAATTTTTGGGGGAATTCGACAAAAAAACGGTTATTTTCAGCCTCGTTATTTTTCTCTCTCGCTATTTTAACAAAGAACCAAAAACAATACAAATTCACTAATATATATGAAAAAAAAAGAACTTAATGCAATGTGAATACTAACTTAAAAGGAACCCGTGATGAAAACCACACAATAAAAATACCTGGTAAATCAATAAGAATGTCGATCTACATGAAGAATTAAGAACATAACCAATTGTGAGTTTGTAATTAAGCAATATGGCCCGAGCGGCGGGAGCATTACTGAGTCAGGTAATGCCCCGGGGTCGATAGTTAACGAAGGCTCCAGGGCATTACCTGACTCGGTAATGCCCCGCCGTGAGAGGCATATTGCTATTAGTACCCCAGCCCGTAAGATCTGCGTGACCGGGGCACTAAAAGCAGTTTTTTCTGTCCCGAAATGCTGCAGCGTTTCGAGGCAAAAAAAAAAACGACCAAGAAAATGGCTGCCAAGAAAGGGAAGCCAGAGTCTGTTTTCCCTTTCCATGGCAGCCATCGGGAGGGGACACGCTAGGAACAGAAGTGTTCCTACCGCGTTCGCTCCCAAAAGAAGAAGGTAAGAGGGATTGGGGGAGGGGAAAAGAAAAAAAAAAGGAAAACGCACCAGAATCCACGGCGGAGGACGATGGTAGCCTCCAGCCACGTGGAGGTGCGGAGCGGGAATGGCCCCGCTTGAGCCTCCTCATTGGCTGAGTGGCTGCCACACCCCCCGCCGTGACCTAGGCGGCTGGAATCCCGGCCGAGAATCGAGGGATTCTCGGCCGGGTAATGACCCGGCGAGAGTCAATCAGAATGTGTGTTGCATTATGCTTCACTCTCGGTACTAATTGAAAAAATCAAGAGCAAGTAAAAGGACACACAAGAATATAGAAGAGTACTCACCATCAGTGAAAAAGTGCCTGGAGAAGAGTGATATGCAAAGTTGTGACTAGGCCTCAATGTGCTTCCATCAAAAAATAGCATGATTTTGTCATTTTTTTGTATCGCCAAACTCAATAAATGCCTCAAAAAAGGAATACACACGTATTAAAAGGAGTGTTTCTCAAAAGCAATGGGTATTCACAAAACTAAGTACAAGCCAACAATACCGCCAACATTTGTTTCAACCAATGAGGGTTTTCAACGGGGCAAATGTTACTCATAAACATGAAGCGCTCAGTCAGAGTAATCTCGAACTCATACCGCTCCGGAATAGTCGTATCTGCTGTTATGAACGCTTTGTCTTCAAAATAAATCACACCTCAAAATGCCTCAAAAAGTCACGCAGTGAAGCTTGATCTCATGCAGATCCCTATGAATATATTTTGGTTGTTTAAGCCCGAGATCTAAGTGGATCCGGCAGCGGCATTCCAAATGTAGCCCAGAGAAGGACCGAACCACCAAAACATCTCTCAGTACCGGCAGAACGCTGTGACAGCATGTGCAAAGGAAACTATCTGGAGCATGGAATATAGCGACAGAACCGATCAGTCATTATGCGACCTCTGCACACAGAGGATTATGGTATTAGGTAGCCTCTAGAGAGTTCTTAAAATACCCCATACTTGCCGACATCCTGCAGTATGCTCATGTCATATGTGTACACTTTAGCCTCTCCTAAACTGCTTTACAAATTAGCCCATTTCCAGGACACACACCGTCTGCTAAACTACCTTATAAAGATGGAGGGTGTCGCTCACGGGCACTCCACTCACTATATGCTTGAATTTCCCCTTGAATAATGCCTTGTCATAATCGACTACACAAGCAAGCTAAAGTGTCAGGTGGCACAGCTCTACCAGTGAGCCAGTGGCAACTGATTTTCTTTGTGCTGAATGTGCTGAGGCTGTTTGAGGAGGCAATTGGGAGTGTGAATCACAAGGAAGTGGAATCAGTGGAATCAGTGGAATCAGTGGCCCTTATATGCCTTCTAAAGATACACCAGTACAACATGCAGTGTGGGGGTTGCAAGTGTGTGCGTGTGCACGATGATGGAGCAGAAGATCACGAGGTAGGGACCCTACGTGGTAAATGCTCACGTGCTCTGAACATCAGGAGACCTGTGGAAGAGACTTGTTCACACTACAACGGCAGCTCAAATTGCAATTGCAATTGTGAAATTCCTAATTTTCCTAAAATAAGATGATTGAATATGAGAATGTATGAACTGAAATTTAGCATCAAGATTGTACCTAAATGTGAAATTAGATTTGCTCGTTTTCCTCCTTATTTTTCCTTTGTTGTTCTTTTTGTTTCTTAGCTTATAACTTGTGAGTGTACCACCAATGGTCTTTGTAATATGTTCGTACATTCCTTACATTTACAAAGTATGTACATTTTTATGTGTTTGTATAATTGAACAAATATCTTTTATTGAAAAGTTGATTTTCAACTGTAACAAATTAAAATGAAAAAGAAATGCTCATTTGCTTGTAGACTGACCCACGCATCTGAGCAATGAAAGAGAGTGGCATTTACATTCTGGCCACTTTACTTGACCCAACTTTCCAGGACCAGATGGCAATACTATTTCCAGATCAGCAGCCCAGCACCATTACCTGCTAGTACAAACATTTTTGGTGCCCAAACTGCATGATGCTTTCATTGAGTCAGAAAGAGGTCCCAATCTCACCTTATTGCAATAAGATGCAGTTAGGGGGGACCCTGTGCAGGTGGTTGTAACCTTTCATGTGAGCATCACTTTTACAGTGAAGTATGTAACATAAAAGAGCATTTTCAAAGTCACTCTCCAGTCTTCTGGTGGGGCCGCATGTTAGGGAGAATTCTCCAGAATGGCTAATTTCCCTTACCTACAGAGTCCCTCAGCAGCTCTGCTGGATTTCTAGGATTCATTTTTTTCACCTGGTAAGAGTGTGAGCCCTTTTTCCCACTCATACATATGTTTTGCTGTGTGTGTTTAACATTTTTGTGTTCATAGACTGTGGAGCCTCACCTACTCCACAGGCATCATCTTTTTACTGTGTGTTACACAGCACCTTCAGGGCAGTGACACAGGGTTAGACTTTTCAACTCAGACTCCATTTTCTGGGACTGATTACTGTCTCCCAGAACATGTTAAGTTGCCATTGACTTTATTAGACTTTTTAAATCCACAGACCCAGTACAAACCATCTCACATGGATTACTGGAAAGGGTTATTACTTATCCCTTTTTGTCTGTGGCCCTCATTACGACCCTGGCGGAAATCGCAGTGCTAAATGCACCGCGGAGCACGGCGGAAAGCTGCCGATAGCGCCATGGAGGTTGGCGGATTTTCCGCCCCATGCCGACCTTGGCGGGGCGGTAAATCCCCATTCCCCATTTTACCCTTCCCCATTCCCATTTTTGCCCCATAGGGTATAATGGGAGTGGGGAAGGCATTAATTACGCCACCGTAAACTACGGTGGCGTAATTAACAACAAGGTCCCGTAGCGCCATGGATTTCTCCGCCCGGAAAAACCAGGCGGAAAACGTTCCATGGCGCTACGGAAACTCGTAGTAGGGCGGACGGGTCCGCCGCGAATAACGCTGGCGTAAACCCACTCCGCCAGGGTCGTAATGAGGCCCTGTGTCTCTTTGGAGCATTGTTTCACTCCCTTTTCATCAAGACTTGGCTGGTGGCAGTGGTAACTACCCTATTTTTCCTACCGCGTTATCTTAAATAACCTTGGTATTGTTTTAGGCTATCTTGGTAGCCTCGAACTTAAACCCGCTAGGCCATATATGTTTTATTTCAGTTCTGGCTGGGGTTAATTCACCATTTCTTTTTGAAAATGACTTTCTCGTGTTTTACTCTGTGTGCCAATCTAGGTTTGGATCCTTTGTTCACCGTCTTTTCACGGGCTTCTACGCAGAAGCCCTCCTTAGGCGCCTGTATGATTGGGGGGGACATGATGTGAGGGAGGGGTTTAGGACTCACTGCAAAGGGTCTCTTTGGAGACCCATGTCGCACTCTGAAATGATTGGCTGTGGTGACTGTACCGGTGGGACAGCCACCCTGCTGTGTGATTGACAGCCAGGCTGTGTGAATGGGGGAAAACTGCATGAAAAGCAGGTCTGTGGGTCTGGAAAGGCAGAGTCGCCACTGGAACAAAAGGACCGACAAGGAGCTGACGGAAGAGGACCCCTACCACGACTGAACCGGCTGGTGAAGCCCTGCTGCAGGTCCGAATCTTCAAACTCAAACAACAGAGAAGATCCTCCAGGAATCTTCTTCCCCTGAGCTGGTGGGACTAACCAGTTCACCCAAACTGCAAGCCAGGACTCCCTCCTCTGGTCGAATTCGCAGTACAGAGTGGGCCAGATAGCCAGGAAGGTCGGACCCTGCTTGGGCTTTAAGGAGCGCACCTTTTATTTGTTGCTTTGCTCTGCTGCTGGTTTCTTCCCTGGACAGCGCAGGACCCTTCAATCTTCCTACGTCATGTCAGTCCGACATTGGCTTCAGGAACCGTGAGCATGCAGGAACTGCCAGGAACGTCCGCCTCAGCTACAGCTTCTTCTCCATTTAAAGGTACTGTGCAAATCTGGTTGTTCGTTTCGTTCAGCAGCGGTGAAAGTGTGTGAAATTTTTCTCCAATCCGAGGGCTTGTCCTTCTCCACACTTTAAACAAACTTTTCTGCCGACCAACTTCGTCTGGAACTCTTGGCAAAGACTTAACCGCAAACTAAACTGAACTGTGTAATCTTGAGCGACTTTTGTCCTATTGACTTTGGCCCTAAGCCTTTTTGATTTGATTCCATCACTGTAGTTCCTCTTTCTAGATTGCCCCGCTTACTTACCTATTGGTGCTGTTGAATTTCTGCCTAACTTTGTCTTTCCCTCCCTTTTTAATTTCTGGGGTGCCATTTTGCTCCCACTTCATTTGTGGGCTTAACTTGTCTGGAACCTATTGGGAGTGGTGTGGTGTATTAAGAGTGTGATTTTTAAACTGCTTTACTTTAGTGACATGTTATACAACTGATGTGTAAATAAATTAATATTCTTTTACTCAGAAACCCTGAGTCAGTGTTTGTTTTAATCATATTAATTGCTGTCCTTTGTGTAACTATTGATATTGCTCACTTGCTCTTGAGATAAGTCTGGCTGCTCACCCATCGCTACCACTTTTACTGTGTAGTACAGGCTTGTACCAAAGGTGAATGTGTACTGTCACTTGTAGCCTTAATTGTGTGTGGTGTTCCAAAAGGGTACTGCATTTAATTCTGCCTAACACCGCAACACCAACCACTGCACTTCTATCTCCCCTCTCCCTCCTACGGAGGAGAACAAAAACAGTTGGTCAGGTGGGTTGTAACCCATCTAGGTACTTTGAGAGTGAATAAGAGAGAGCGAGAGAGAGAGAAAGAGTGACTCAAAAATGGACAGGGCACTGACCAGTTGAGTCTTCTGTTCTGGTTTTCCTGCCCATCTCCTCTGCCATGATCTCACTCGTGGACATCCCTGCTGCTACCCATCTATCATGCGTCCCTAGTCCTTTGTCCAGTTAGTGATAGACAAGGGTAGAATGCTCTTGTCTCTCAAATCACAACTACCCTGCTTGGTTCTTCCTTGTGTGTTCCCAGCAGGAAGGCAATTTGCTCACAAGCACCATCTTGCCACACTCCAGCAGCAAACCTTAGAACCAACGTAATGTGACCAGGTAACTGAGGAAAGTCTCACATTCCAGTTTTGGTGTCACTGGAATTCCATACCCAGATAGAGCAGTGACCAAAGAGAGCTGAGGAGCCGTCCTCATGGTTGATGTTGTGGTCGCTGTTATAATGGTGTTTGCCAAAGTCATGCCAGTGATGGTCGCTGTGGCAGTAGAGGTCGCCAATTGGTAGTTGTCACTGTGCCCCTTGGTAGGTCACCATGCTGGTGGTGGTCACAGAGGGTGGGCTGGCCACATGACATTTCAGATGCAGAAGCATGGCCAATTTTGCAAGTGAAAATGTGTCAGTGCATACACCCTGGCCACAGTGGTTGCATATGACCCTGGCAGTAGACTTCAGGGAAACTCCCTCGGGAAAGCTGTAGCTTCACCACATTCATGATGACCTCAGTGGCTGCTTTTCAGGTGCTGGCTGCTGATCTGGCAATGGCTGCCTGTCTGGCAGTGAAAGTGGCTGCTGGCTCCACTAGTATGTGTGGGTCTAGTGTTGGCAGGCTGCTGATCGGGCAGCAATGGTGGCTGTTGATTTGCTGGTGGCTGGTGATCTGACTACTGCTGGTATAGTGTTGACTGCTAGTCTGGCAAAGGCGGCTGGTCTAGCTACTGGTGAGCTCTTGCCGCACTTCCATGCTGGCGGTGGGGGAGCTCATCATCTTCCTCCTCACCCTGGTGCAGAGTCTGTCGACCATGTGTGGCTCCCCTAGTCCATCCTTTTGACTGGTGGTAGAAAGTCGAGATGTCGGAAGTGTGAAGTCGATAAAGTGACTTGTTCCTCATCCTCCTGGGTTGATTTCGGTCTCCTATGAGTCCCATTCATCATAGATTTGTCGAGTAAACTGCTGGACTCGGGAACATGCGTTTGGTGAAGCAAACCTATCTACGCCGTGACACCTATGGGTTTGGGCGTATAATAAATGCAACAAATAAATATGCAAGCTGAAATCTCAGGCTTGCATCTGCGATCTTCATTGACGCCTGGAGAACACTGCTTGGTACTCCCATCTCAAGCTCCACCTGAAGTGGCAGAGTGATGCTTCCACTGCTTGCTGCCCAGGTGGATTCCTCTGTCCTCCTCCTGCAATAGGTGTGTAAGAGACAGAAAGTTAGAAATGTGGTGGAAGCGTGATAGAGGGAGAGAAAGGGAAGGAATGGACAGGAACATCGAGGGAAATGTGAAAAGAGAGATGGATGGAAAAATGGGACAAAGGCAAAGTAAATGTGTCTTTCTTATGGTCTTTCTGCTGCTGGTGCAGTTGGGGGAAGTGTACCATGATGTCATTAGGTATGCAAGGGCACCACATTTCCCATGTGTTTGTTTGTTTGTTTATTTATTTATAGTGCGCACCAGACCCGAGGGTATCCGGTGTTCTTATCGAACCTGTGTTGCTATGCCTTGTCTTGCTTCCAAGACAAACGCGTTGCCCCTGAGCTATCCTTCTGTCCCCAATGTGCAGGTGTTACCAGCTAAGCTTACTCTTCGCCTTGCCCTGTTTGAGTACAGTGAAGTGCGACATCTTAGCCCACGTGTGACTTTA
The DNA here is from genome assembly GCF_040938575.1 of Ambystoma mexicanum. Classification (NCBI taxonomy): domain Eukaryota; kingdom Metazoa; phylum Chordata; class Amphibia; order Caudata; family Ambystomatidae; genus Ambystoma; species Ambystoma mexicanum. The sequence continues at coordinate 1,327,848,584 of NC_090922.1, forward strand.
AGCTTTAAGTGCATGCAAAGTCGACTTCACATCATCATTTTGCCGACGCTTCATTCAGCCATTTTACAAAGAGCCACACCACCCTTGTGTTATATGTGGCACAAGCGACATGGTGGAAATTTCACTGGGCAAATGTGATTTTTTTTGTCCACCCTTACTAAGGGTATCAAATGAATTATGAGCCCTGGCAGGGCCTGTAGTGTTCCGGTCCTGCATTGGCGCCTGCCTCATGCCAAACCAAACACCCCCCTCGACCCCTCCACCAAGCTCTATCCCTGCAATGTTATGGGTGTAGTCAGCAACCATTGCCCCCCTCATCCCCACAGGCTGTATGAGGCAAGGACTGGCGGGTGCGAGGGAGGGGGTGGTAAAAGACTCGTTTTACTTTGTGGGTACAGGAATTTTAGCTCCAAACGCCATACATTTGTGCCAGACTGCAGAACCACTGCTTCTTCAGCTGGCTGTTCACTGAACTGGCGGTTCACTAACTACGGTCTAGACTGGTTGTCCAGAGTCGTGTCCATGGTTATGATTTATTCAAAACCTTCCAGCCATCACCTGGTTAGTTTTGCTTTAGTTAGCCCAAGTGGGATGTGTATTCTCATATGTGGACCCTGAGCCTGCTGGGCCTAGAGACCCAAGCAACTCATCACTGATGACGCCCAACGAGGAGGCCCAAGCATGTTTTGGGATGGTTGGGCTCGTGTGCAGAAGGGATCTGAGCAGTTCGGGCTGCACTGCCCCTTGTGGGTTGAAAACAAGCCTGATTTGCATATGGTTTTTCCCCTTCTGTAATGGCTTAGCAGGCTTCAAACGATAGTCTGGATGTTTGCCCAGTGCTTTGTCAGAGGTTAGTATACGTTCCAAACCTTCCAGCCATCAACGTTTGGTTTTTTCATGTTCTGGCCATGTTTGGCAGGCATAGCTCTTCATAGGGTTCCTCACTCAACATGAGTAGTGTATAGGTTAGGCGGGTGGTGTCACTCATGGTAATGATGTTGAGTGGCTAGTTTGCTCCAATGGATGCAGTGGGGCATTGGCACAAACTCTTCAAAGGACGAGCTACCCCCACCCGCCCACTGACTTTTGCATGCTTTCAGGTTCAGAAAGGTTTTCATTTCAATAATGCTGATTGGCACTCTCCCGCTGACCCTGTTTGCACGTTGTTTCACTAAGCACTCTTTCCAGGCGGAATTGCACGTGTGAAGTGTGCTTTCTTAGTGGATTATTATGCCAATGGGCAGGTTCCCTGCACAGAATTCTTGTGTGGAACATTCAGCGGTGAACAGACGGGGGAACAGGACCGATGCTCAGAGGCTGACGGGCCCCCGCAGGGGGCGCTAGAGGGACAGCCTACATAGCGGGCTGTCCCCTCTGGCCACCCCCTTCCGGTTGCTGGTCATGCCTTTCCTCTTCCTCCCCCCCTCGGCAAGGTGGAAAAGGCGTCCCCGGGGACCTGGCTTCCGGTCTGGTCTCCCCGGGGACGCTTATAAGGGCAGGAGCTGCTGGCCATCAGTCTCTTTGCCCCAGCAGCCCCCGCCTCGTTTGAATCTCTTAGCATCTATCGGTGCCCAGCAGTTCGGTCAGCTGCCGCGGAGGACTTGGTAAGTATGGGGGGGATGGGAGAGGGGTCTGCTCGCTGGCACTTTGTCAGCTCGAACTGACCCGATTTAGGGAAGGAGGGAACAGATTGCGCCTTCCCTTTTTTCTTTTGTGTACTGCCTGCGTTATGACTTCTCAAGCGTGTTTTATCCGTTTCATACGCTTTTATATTAATGTTTTTCCCATTTCTTCGCTGTATTTTGCGTCCGATGGCTGCCGCGCCACGCTGTTGTGGGTCATTTACATGCGTATTATATTTTCATACGCTTTATATGTAATGTGTTCCATTACTTTGCTGTATTTTGCGTATTTTGCGTTACATGGCCGCCGCAGCACGCTGTTGTCGAGTTTGTAAATTGTTATTTGTGATTAGTATGCATGTTTTCAATTACATCACGGTAGTACGCTGTGGATGGCCGCTGCGCCACGCAGGTTTTTCTTGTTATGGCCGCTGTGTCCAAAATTACTTGCTTAAGATGCTTATCGTGGTTGGGCCTTTGATATTATGCCGGGGGCTGACCCTAACGAGAAGACAGGTTTGGATGTATTTGAAGACGCGTGTCTTCTGGTGCCGTTTCATACGGTCCAGGGGCCTGTTCGAACAGGAGGCAGGGGAAAAGTTCCACAGTTTTGCATGGCCGCTGTGCCACGTGGAATTTGTTCACATGCCGCCGTAACGAGTGGAATGGCCGCCGCCACATTTTGGCATGGCGCAGCCACATGTAATTTGTTCACCCTTCGCGCACGTATAGACGTGTATATCATTTAATAATATTTAATGTGCGATAGACTTTGTGGATCATTTAATATATTTAATATATAAAAGACTTTGTTGGTTTCACTGTCATGGGTTTGCTCATGGTTTGAATGGGTGACGAATTCTCACGGCCGCCGTGCCAAATGTATGCTATTATGCCCTATGTATTTGTTTAAACGCTGCACGCTATGTCGCTCGGTTTTTCCATGACAGGCTTTGTCGGCAGAAGGGGCCGCCGCGCAATGTTGATTGCGGGGGGTTGGAGGCTGCGAAGCTAGCGGATGGCACGGCACCCAGCCCCCTCCCCCCGGTGAACCTAGCGTATTGGTCATGGAGCTCTTCGCTGCTCGTCTGCCGTTTACCCGAAACCTACGCCGCACCCAGAAGGTAAGAAGCTCTACCCTTGCAAGCTTCTCTCCAACCCCTGCACCACCTCAAGGCGCTTCAGGTTGCGCGCCCGTACTTTGAAAGCCGCCTTCAGCTCACAGCCCATTACCACGAGCAGCCGTAATACGCGACTATGCTCACGCACTGTACAACCATCCTCACTCGCTGATAAGGCCAGGCACCCCCGCAAAACCTCAAAGCCTGCATCCACCTCAAGTACTACCAACACAGCCACCAACAAAGTACTTAACCTTTCGTATAATTATATCGCCTCCATAACCAATGTGATTACAAATGTGTCCACCACTGCTGAAAATGTGACCCCCAGTGTAAAAACTGTGGTTAGCAATTCTTCTACCACCATCTTGAATGCTAGTGTGCCAAATGCTATACCACATGTGTCCACCACCGCTGAAAACGTGAACCCCAGTGTAAAATCTGTGATTAGCAATTCTTCTACCACCATTTTGAATGTTAGTGTGCCAAGTGCTATACCACATGTGTCCACCACCTCTGAAAATTTGACCCCCAGTGTAAAATCTGTGATTAGCAATTCTTCTACCACCATTCTGAATACTAGTATGCCAAATGCTATACCACATGTGTCCACCACCGCTGAAAACGTGACCCCCAGTGTAAAATCTGTGATTAGCAATTCTTCTACCACCATTTTGAATGCTAGTGTGCCAAATGCTATACCACATGTGTCCACCACCGCTGAAAATGTGACCCCCAGTGTAAAATCTGTGATTAGCAATTCTTCTAGCACCATTTTGAATGCTAGTGTGCCAAATGCTATACCACATGTGTCCACCACCGCTGAAAATGTGACCCCCAGTGTAAAATCTGTGATTAGCAATTCTTCTACCACCATTTTGAATGCTAGTGTGCCAAATGCTATACCACATGTGTCCACCACCGCTGAAAATGTGACCCCCAGTGTAAAATCTGTGATTAGCAATTCTTCTACCACCATTTTGAATGCTAGTGTGCCAAATGCTATACCACATGTGTCCACCACCGCTGAAAATGTGACCCCCAGTGTAAAATCTGTGATTAGCAATTCTTCTACCACCATTTTGAATGTTAGTGTGCCAAATGCTATACCACATGTGTCCACCACCTCTGAAAATGTGACCCCCAGTGCAAAATCTGGGTTGTGCATCTCCCCTAACACCCAGAGCTCAACCCCCCCCCTCCACCAAACCCTCTCTCATCATGAGCCCCCTCTCAGGCACTACTGAACCCCACATGAAATGCGCCATGATTAACGCTAGGACCATCAATGCCCACGCCCTAGACATACACGACCTCCTAACCTCCCACAACCTAGATCTACTCATGATCTCAGAAACATGGCTACATGAGGCCTCCGGCCCGGCACTATCCCTCGCCCTACCCCCTGGCTATTCCATAACTAGACAAGACCGCCTCTCCAAAGGTGGAGGTGTAGCAATTATTGCCAGAGACTCGCTCTCTATCCCAAAGATAGAGAAATCCCTGACCAACAACAACAGCGACTACCTCCAAGTTAAAATAACCCTCTCTCCCCATTGCACCATTACTGTGCACACCATCTACCGCCCTCCAGGCCCAACAGGAGACTTCCAAGCCTCTCTCATCCACCTCCTCTCTGACAACCTCAAAAAACAGTCTAAAGCCATTTTCCTCGGGGACGTCAATCTAGGGCTCCGGGATAGTAAGGACGTAGCAGCCAAATCCCTTGACTCTGCCCTCAATGCTCTAGGCTACAAGAACACCATCCTTAGCCCTACTCACACTCAGGGCAGAACGCTCGACTGGATAGCACAGCATAACTGCCCACTCATCATCACAGGTAACAATCCCACCCCGTGGTCTGACCACCACATCATCACCTTTAGCATCCTCACCACTAGCTCCCCTGCTGCCCCCTTGCCTCAACCGCTCCCACCTTGCCTCGCCAGAAGCTCCCGCCAGCTCACTAAGGAAAGGCTACTGCCCTTCCTCCAAGGCCCAGCCTTCAGACCACCTTTTTCATCAGACCCAGAAACACTCGCAACAACCTATGATACTGCCATCAAAGCAGCTATCAACTCCATTGCCCCTCTCAAACCACGCAAATCCAAACCCACTACCCATTCCAACTCTTGGTTCACCCCTGAGCTCCTCACACTCTGCAACGAGAAAAAAGCCGCACTCACACAGTGGCAAACGTCCCACTCTGAAAAAGACAAGATGATCTTTAAAGCCCTATCCACCAAATACAAAAAGGCAATCACCCAACCAAAGGCCAAATCCTTTCAATCCAGAATCTCGGAAGCCCAATCTAGCACAAAAGAAATCTTCGCCATTTTCATAGAGCTCGAGACACCCACTCCCGCCCCCCAGAATTTCACCAAAGACAAAGACTGGTGTGACAAAGTACAAACGGCCATGCAAACCAAATTAAGCCTCCTCAAAAGCAAAATACTAGCCACTAAACAAGCCCTACCCAGTAGGCATATCCCTATCCCATCACCCGCCCCGGATCCCCCCCTACCCTTCTCCTTCAAACCCATCCAAGCAAAAGACATCATCAACATTATGAGGAACATCAAGCCCTCTAACTGCAAAGGTGATGCATGCCCAGCCTCCATTATCAAAGACTGCACGGAAGCGCTAGCGCCCTTCCTAACAGCCTTTGTGAATGCCTCCTTTACCACAGGGAAAGTCCCCGCCTCCCTCAAGGAAGCTTGGGTCTGCCCTCTTTTGAAAAAAACCAACTCTCGATCCCACCTCCCCCAACAACTACAGACCTATCACCACTGTCCCATTCCTCCTCAAAATATTGGACAAAGCAGCCTACTTGCAGGTCCAGCACTTCATTGAAGAGAACAAACTCCTTGGACTCTGCCAATCTGGCTTCCGCCCCAGACACAGGACCGAAACCGCCCTACTTGAGTTGAAAAACCAAATGGACGATGCTAGAGACATGGGTAAACCAGCACTTCTCCTACTCCTTGAGCTATCCGCGACATTCGACCTTGTGGATCATGGCGTCCTATGCCACCACCTTTCCTCCTCCGCCAAATTCTCCCCAGAGGCCACAGCTTGGATCACCTCCTTCTTACAAGACAGAACCATGCAAGTATTCTCTGACCTAGCCGCCGCATCACCAACTATTATACTTTGTGGTGTACCCCAAGGCTCCTGTCTCTCGCCCACCCTGTACAACATCTTCACATGACCCCTCTTCCTCATCCTCAACGCTATGGGCATCTCATACACCAACTACGCCGACGACACCCAGATCCTCCTCACTCTCACAGGTAACTATGACACCGACTCCCTGACCCTCAACAACCTCTACAACACCATCCAAGCCTGGATGGCTGACACCGGACTATGCCTCAACTCTGACAAGACGGAACTCCTCCTGGTAGGTTCCCCCGACACGCTAAAAAACCTAGATGCCCAATTCAGTCACTTCACCATTGACTCCATTAAAATCCCGGTCTCCGATTCTGTCAAAACTCTGGGAGTCTACCTGGACTCCAGCCTATCCATGGATAGACAAGTCAACGCAATAGCATCCGCAGCTGCATATCATGCTAAACTTATCAACGCAATCAGGCCCTTTCTATCCAAAGAGAACTGCACCAACATAGCCAGAGCCATCACCGGCTCCAGGCTAGACTACTGCACTGTACTCTTTCTAGGAACCTCCAACAAAAACTTAGAGAGACTACAAGTAATACAGAACAATGCTCTCCGGGCAGCCAAAGGCATTGCTAAAAGAGAACACATCTCTGAAGCCAGAAAACTAGCCCACTGGCTCCCAATAAAGGAAAGGATCGTATTCAAAGCCCTGACACTGACCCACAAGTCCATTCACTTCACTGCTCCTGCATACCTTTCTCAAAGGATCCACCCTGTCTCCACTACCAGGCCAACCAGATCCCCGTACACCAACATGCTCTCTGTGCCACTAGTAAAAAGAGTAAAAGCGGGTGGATCCAGCTTCCCCTATCTCGCGCCCACCCACTGGAATGCTCTACCTCCCACTATCCGTGGCGAGGACTCCCTCACCACCTTCCGCAAAACACTGAAAACTACCCTCTTCACATAAGGACCGACACATCAGCACAAATACTTATCATATATGTTTGTAATATACGACCAAATGCAATATTTGTAACAGCAGTATGATTTCTTGTACTATTCATAATGTGTCAACAATCGCTATCATATGTACCATGTAACTAAGTTATTGCAAGTAACAGCGCCTCAATGCCCCTGGGCTGCTTGCGCGCTATATAAATATAAAAAATAAATAAATAAATAAATAAATAAATAAATGGAACCCGTTCATAATCCAATGGTGTAGCACTTTGGCCATGCCGATATAGTCTGGACTGGCATTTCGCATCTGGGGATGTGGGGCGGGCGCATCGGGCACTGCATTGCAAGTGAGGTTCCGTGCGGTGAGTCCCCGGCCCAAAACCCTCTCCTCCTGCCCCCCACCGCCCTCCAATGCAACCTCCACCCTCCATCCGATTGGCCAGTAGGTTTACAGGGCCGGAAATTTTTCTGTTTTCCCGATCATTTGGCGCTGCGCCACGCTGGCCTCAGTATTGGTTGGCAGGCCACTGCAAACTGCCCTACAAAGGACTGGGAAGTAACGAAAGCCTCATAAAGCATGAAGGCGGGGGAGCAAGCGAGGTGCTTTGTGTAAGCCACAAAAAGTGGTTTGAGATCACATGTGTAATGGCATGGGGTGTATTTTAGAATACAGGTCTGGCAAAGTAACAGCGGTTAAGTTAAGCCTTTTTATCTGAAAGGATGTATGAATCAAATGTTTAACTTCATGGTTTATTTTGAATGCAGGTCAGGCAAGGAAGCAGCGGTTAAGAGAAATTTAAGCCTATTTTCGAAAGAAAAGAAGAGTGGTAAGGTACAGGGCAAGGAATAATGTTCTTTCATCAAGTGGGCGACAAGAGGCTAGTAAGGCACTGTATTAGGCCCAACACAATTTAGTACATTAAAGAGGGTATTAACGGAACCTTTCCCATTTTCAGTATATGATGTCGTCGGTGGAGGACTCGCAGGACCTGTTCCACTCCATTGAAGAAGTGCCCAACACCCCGGTTTCAAGTGAGGAGGACGAAGGGGCCATCTGGGCGTTATTTCAAGAAAGGATGCGCAGTGAGGGGAAGGGCTGGGCTAAGAAAGTGCTAGGAAAAAAGCAGCCACCGCCCCCCCAACAATTGGTGGTAGATGCCCAGATCTGTCCACCCCCCGTGGTAGACACTCCCCCCCGACTGAAATCACACTGAAACCGTTACCTGACAAGAGAAAACGCCAGCAAAAGGGTAAGAAAACAACTGAAATGTTGCAGGTGGCACCTACGGTGCAAACTACCAGCGAGCTGGCGCAAGTTGGGATGGGGGCTACACCCCTGCCACCGGTAGCAGCGCCAGGGGTTGTAAGTGTGAACCAGGTGCAAATGTGTCCCATGACACTGCCCCCGTTACAGGTTCCTGCTGGGAACTCAGGAGTGACACCGCCAGTGGGTGGTGCAGTAGGTAATGAAAGGTTTGGGATGATTTTGGAAGAATTGTTGTTGTTGGTCAGGGGCGGTGGGGCTCCCGCCGCAGCGGCAGCTACCCTACCTGTGGCAAGGAGTGTGTGGGAGGGTACCATTGTGAGCACTACGAATAACAATTTACCCACCACTCCCGCCCCCACTGTGCCCGCAACAGCCCCAGGGCCTGGCATCAGCACCACCACCCCTCCTCTTGCCTCACTGTCAGCCCCTTTAGGAGCAGGACAGCCTATGACAATTGCCCCCTTATTATCGGGCAGGTCATCCTTGGCCTGGCACATACCCCCTGACATTAGAGAACAGATATGGGCCAGAAAAAATATAGACATATTCAGCCTTTTGGCAGTAGAGGATGCCGGCCCCAATGTCACGCTAAGTGCTGAGGAAAACAATAAGAGGCACCGGAAGTATCATCCGGAGGAGAACATCGCTAACTGGGAGAAAGCGTTCGCTATACTGTCAGTAATAGTGATGGAAAAGAACCCAGAGCACGGGCCAGGTTTGGTCAAATACAGGGAAACAATTTTAGGTGATGCAAAGCGGTACGGTACTTCAGGGTGGATTGATTATGATAGGCAGTTTAGACATATGATGGAACAATGCCCCGCAATGACATGGGACCAGAAAGAGATGGACGGCTGGGTCACTTACAAGGGTGTTAAAGAAAGGACGAGTATTGTCTGTGCAGATTATTACAAAAGCGGGAAGAATAACTGGTATAGTAAGCAAAATAATGGGGGTAAGGGACATCCCTTTCACAATGCCCCTCAGGGACGGGGGGGCCAAGAGTCAGGAGCTACAGGATCTGGTAGTTCAAACGGAGCACAAGAAGATAAGAAAACAGGGAATAGGATATGCCGGTTCTTTAACAGAGGCAGCTGCAACTGGGGTCCTAAGTGTAGGTACAGCGACGAGTGTGGGAAATGTGGGGTGAACCATCCCTTGGTCAAATGTTTCAAGCAGGAAGGCGCCTGCGGGGGCAAGGGCCCTCGGAAAGGACAGTAAGTCCCCCATCTCCACCACCCCCCCCCGGTAACAAGTGCAGCAACACATAATTTGGATCTGTCCAGGAAGGGTCCCTCGCCAGTCAATTTGCAGGTTTTAGTGGAACATCTAAACCATTACCCAAGAAAGCGCGAGAGGGATTTGCTATTTCAAGGTTTCACGGAAGGATTTGTTATTCCTTACGAGGGACCCCTGACCTGACCTAGGAACTTACCTTCAGCGAGGGATATGTCGGGGGAGGTCGATATGAAAGTGAACAAAGAACTGGAACTAGGCAGGATTTCTGGACCTTTTGATGCCCCACCCCTCCCCAACTTCATTGTGTCACCACTAGGCATAGTCCCCAAAAAGGAGCCGGGGAAGTACAGGCTCATCCACCACCTTTCTTACCCAAAGGGCGAGTCTGTGAACGACTGGTTGAGCCCGGAACTATGCTCTGTTCACTATGCTTCTTTTGATCAGGCTATGTTGGTGGTTGCCAGTATGGGGAAAGGGGCTTTGATGGCCAAGGTGGATATTGAGTCTGCATTTCGCTTATTACCAGTGAAGAGGGTTTCTTTGTAGACAAATGTATGCCCATGGGGTGCTCAGTGTCCTGTTGCTTTTTCGAGATATTCAGCACGTTCCTTGAATGGGCGGCGCACAGAAGAGAGCAGCGGGGGGAAATGGTTAATTATCTAGACGACTTTCTATTTACTGGCATTGAAGGGTCCGATGACTGTGCAATAGCAATGTCTGCGTTTCAACAATTGATGGGAGAGATGGGGGTTCCTTTAGCTCCTGGGAAAACAGAGGGCCCATGTAGAGTTCTAACATTCCTTGGCATTGAGATAGACACTGTTAAGGGCACTTGTAGGTTACCGGATGATAAAGTAAATGGATTAAAGTCTGAGATTGTGAATAATTTGTCAAGGGACAGGACCACCCTGGAAAAAATGCAGCAACTTCTGGGTAAGCTGAATTTTGCAGCCAAAGTTATCCCAGCAAGCAGTGTCTTTGCACAAAGGCTGGCCAGGGCAACAGCTGGTGTGGTTCAGAAACAGCACCCCATTAGACTAAGCACTGCCCTCAAGGAAGACTTAAGGATGTGGTATAGATTCTTAGACAGCTTCAATGGAGTTCAGATCTGGCGAACCCCGTGGGAAACCAACGCTGAGCTGCAGATGTTTTCAGATGCTGCAGGAAGCAAAGGTTTCGGTGTGATCCTAGGGCCTGAGTGGTGTGCTTAGAAGTGGCCACATCAGCGGCACAAGAAGGGCAGAACAAAGAACATAATGGTCTTAGAGATGTTTCCCATTGTTGTCGCATTGTTGTTATGGCCTACGGTTCTGGCCAACAAGAAGGTATGTTTTTGGTCTGACAACAATGCGGTAGTACAAACCATCAACTTACAGTCTGCATCCTGTCCAGCAATGTTGAGGTTGCTCAGAAAATCAGTGGAATTATGTCTGTATCATAACATTGAATTTAGAGCTCGACATGTGCCGGGCACTGCAAATATTGCTGCTGACGCTCTTTCTCGCTTTCAGTGGTCCAAGTTCCGGAAGGCCCACCCGGAGGGCAAACTGGAGGGAGCGCAGTTCAAAAAGGCAGCTGGTGGTGTGGACAGGGCGCTCACCGAGTTGAGTGAGCGCTCACTCACGCCCGGAGTAAGATGTAGATACCAGCAAGGTTATGGTAAGTTCAAGAGCGTGGTCTCTTATCTGCAGGGCGAAAAGCAGACTGCCGAAGGAACAGGTATGCGCTTTTGTGGTTTGGGCACACACAGAAGGCATGTCAAAGAGTTGGGCAGCATCACATTTGGCTGCGGTTGCCTTCCACTGCAAATTGGAGGGGACAGGTGACCCCACAAAGGGGTTTTTGGTGCGATCTGCATTGAAAGGCTGGGCCCGTTCGGCGCCAAGGTCGAAAGATATGCGCAAACCAATTGACTTTGGGTTATTGATAAAGTTGTTGGCCACGTTACCAAGCATATGCTTCAGTGAATACGAAATGGCCCTATTCAAGTTGGCATTCGCATGGGCCTTTTTTGGGGCATTTAGGATTAGTGAGCTAGTTTCTGCATCCAAGAAGGACATATCTGGGAGGGCCATTGCTTTGGGGGATGTATCTCTGTTTCACAAAGGCTCAGGTGAAGGGGTCAGTATATTGTTGAGGAAAAGCAAAACGGGCCAGCAAGGAAAAGGTTACAGCATAGTCTTACATGGGGCCCCCTTGCGGAATGTTGCCCGGTACACCTTTTTAAGATCTTTCTACACCTAAGAGCTACAAGTGCTGGCCCCCTGCTAACTCACGCCGACACTTCCCCCCTTTCTGTATTTCAATTCTGCAAAGTGCTGGCAATGCCTTTGAGGGCCTTGGGCATCCAGGGGGAGGGATGGTCCACCCATAGTTTCAGGATAGGCGCAGCTACCACAGCCTTTCAACAGGGCATGTCTCCCGGGCGATCATGAAGGTGGGGAGGTGGGAGTCGGGCCGTTATCGACTGTATGTCCGCCCCCAGCACAGTGCATGCCCAGAAGAATACTAAAGACCAAGAGCACTCAAGGGACGGGGCTGGGTAGTTGGGTGGTTTGGATCCTGGGGGGATCAAAAAACTTATGGTATGGTATGTTTTTCCCCGCAGATGATGCAGTGTGGCTGATCGGCCACTCATTTGTGACACGTACTGAGAAAAGGGCTAGGCAATGGACGATCGGCCACAACCTGGGATTCAGGGGTACCGAGTGTGTGTGGCTGGGCACTCCTGGAATGAGGTGGCATTCTTGCTGCCTGCCATTCACTGGTGACTTCAGTGGAGGCTGGCACCAAGGCGGTTATTGATTCATTTGGGGGGCAACGATCTGGCCAAGTTAGGTCGCGGACGCTTGCTCGCCCAAATACAGGTGACTTTGCGCATAGTGGCGCACAAGTTGCCAGGCACAGAAATATTCTGGTCAGAAGTCGTGCAAAGGCAAGTTTGGAGAGACGCCATTTCTGAGGCCGGCATGGCAAAATCCAGGAAGCGCCTCAACGAAAGTGTTGCGAAATTCCCCAAGGCAGAGGGCCTCGGGTATGTAGGGCACTGCTGTTTGAGCTCCTTGCCTTCCCATTTTGATGCAGACGGGGTCCACCTATCTGACAAAGGCAACGATTTTTTCCTGACGGCTATACTGGGCGAGCTAAGGAGGGCTGGTTGCAGATAAACCAATGGTGAGTATGGTAATAATGTGGATGTTTAGTAGAGTTTTAAAGAGAAGCAAGGTCCTAAGGTTTGGGGGCATTGATGGCAGCGTGAGCCACCATCAAAGCGTGGCGGAGTATCGTGGCGGTCCTAGCTAATGAGGGACTTCACGCTGCAGCTGCAGCGGCTCGGATTGGCCGGGCTCGAGCCGATCCCTCGACGGGCACTGACTCCCTTCCTTAGGGCTTTAGGCCAACAATCTCCTGGTCAGTGCCCCTGAGTGTCCCGCTGGTAGTACCAGTGTAGCTGGAGTAACCAGCAGTTTTTTGTCAGTTTGGCCAGTGGCTAAAGAGGTGACATGGTTCACCCGTATCTGACTGTTTGTGATGTGGCTGGGACCTTCCCAAGTTGTCTTGCTCCTAATAAACTGTGACCTTGTGTTTTTCCAAAGAACTTTAAAAAAGTTGTCTGTGTATTCATTTCAGTGTGTTATTGTACTGACCAAAGGAGGTGGTGGTGTCCAATGTATTTCCTCAACTACGGTTGGTTGGCTTTAAACAAGGCTGGTTCAAGCGAGGGCTCCGCACATGTTTCCCACATGTACCGGCACATGCTGATTCGGTAGAAAGCACGCAAAAAGTAAATGTACGTGTTTTACTGCTCGGCTCGCCTTGATCCAAATGAGATCATCACAGCGCGCTTAACATGTCACAGCTCTGCTGTGGTGTAGAAGCTTGATTTAACATTTATTAAAACACGTCAATTTCACGTCAATTTCTAGTACACAGTGCACATTACACATAAAAATGCATCAGATAAGGGCTTTTAACATAATCACTTTCAGTTCATCAATCAATCTTAGATTACATTTTGAGTCAACCTACTGGAACCTGAGATCCTCGGTTTATAAGTAGATCTCTGTAGCCGTGCCACCTCACCCTTGCACCGAGGCTATGCACACTGCCCTGTCACAAAATGCTCTGATTACCTACTGGTAATCTTCATTACACCTAGTCCTCTTCTTCCTCGTCACATTCGTGGTTGGAGGACATGAGGCCGGCTGCATCGGGGGTTGGGTAAGTAGGATTAGAATAAATAAATTGATAGCTGGTGTGGGAAGGGACTGGGGAGAACCAACGTCCTTCAGATATGTAAGGACTCGGAGGATGATTCTCCCGCTGTTCTATGCACAGAAACTCGGAATCCTCACGTGTGCAAAGGCAAACCGACCGAACAGCATCAACAGTAGTGATAAAAAGGGTTTATGCAAATGAATGCAGTTGTAGGGGAATGAAACTGAGCAGACTGCAGATCACCAATGACTGTTTTATATACAATTTCACTAGTTAGAAAATATTTTAAGGAGTGCTCAAGAGACATTTACATCATTAACCTCGGTTCCTGCAGCCTGTTCCAATGGATAAACACTGATCTGAACGTCCCTGTCTCTTCTGTAAAGCATAAATAGGCAAAGCCAATAGGTCTGGCTTTTGTATAGGTCATGGGTTCGTGGTAGCTGGAAGTATGACTAGATAACTTACAAAATATGTCCTACTTGAAGGCAGACGTAGGCTGATTACATGATGTAGGCACTAGATGTCAATCAATTCCTCATTGCAGCAGGCAGGGTTTAACCCATTAAGTGCTGAGTTATTACACATTCCTATGCCAAAATGAGGAGCATGCTTGTCCTTAGCACTTACGGTGGAGGACAAGTGAGATGGTTACTCAGTGGTTGAGGAAGCTCTCTGGCTTTTATATTGTGTTCTGGGGAGCCCAGACAGACTCGGTTTTCTGCAGGTGATTGACAAGTGTCTTTGCTACATGATTGATGGCTTGTGGGCAGTAGTGCTTTCCCTTTGCTGATATTCTATGGCCAAGAGGAAAGCCTAAAGCACAACACAGGAAGAATCATCGGCCGCTGAGCCTGTGGCGCACCAAGGATCCTTGGAACAGTGGCGCCAGTGTGACAGAGTCCAATTCACACCAACCAGAACATGTGTGAAGTCTGAAGGTGTTCCTTCATACTCCCGTCTCTGATCTGCCTTCCTGTCCTTCTAGGCCTGTTAGCCGACCTACACAGAATTTGTGACATTTTCCGACCCCCAAGTTGTTGGGATAGTTGCATATTGTGTGCTGAGAAAATGACTGTTATGAGGACTGTGATAATTTATTAAAGGAGAGGACACAACAAAAGAAGACACCTCATTACGAGTCTGCCGGTCCGGAAACAAGGGTGCCCGTAGCAACATACCTGAACCCTTTCCGGACCAGCAGAATACAACTCTGCCTGCCGGAGCAGATGCTCCCAGCAGGTATGACCTGCCGGGTACATCCGCCTCAGTAGGCAGGGTTGCCATGGAAGCACCGGCACCACTGACAACGACGGTGCTGTTGCTTCCGTGCACCCATTCCTCCTCCTGACTCTGTACAACACTCAATCCCTATTCCAATAAACACAAAGAGTGGTGGAGATATCCCACTAGTTGGATTGATTGACTTACCTCTGATGGCATGGACAGCTGAGGGTAGCTATAAGTTCTGACCTGGGTGAGGGGATAGTTAAGGCTGACCTGCACCATAACAGGGGAGCCCAGCAAGTTTGATTAAAACGATTGTAATGAATTCTTGGAGGGATTGATGTGATCAGACTACTAATTCTTGATCCATTTCCCTGGTACATATGCATATGCCTGTGTAGATGAGGTTTCACCTCCCTGCTGTTCCCTTATCAAGAGGTAGACCACGGTGGAGGGACTGGCAACATGTAAGCCATTAAGTTTGATAAGATAGATAAGGTTACTCTGGCTGAGTCATGCTAACCTTTTTATCCAACTCTTATGCTAACAAGCCCCCTTTCATCTTTTTAATATATGTAATGCTGAAGTGAGCAGGGATGGATCCTCCCTATTTTTAGATCATCTGGGTGATCTCCTCTGAGGACTCTTTCTTTAGGAGAAGGACACTGTGGGCTCAAATGTGGCATGCTTAAAAGCTTGGGATGAGACTTTGGGTGCGGATAGACACATAATGTGTCTCCCCTACCTCTCCTATTGAAACGGCACCCATCCTTTGCAGTGCCTACCCATTGTGTGCTCCTGTTGACCCTTCTGCTCCCCATATGGTCAAAGACTTAGTCTCAATCACTTGTCCTTCTCTTCTTTATCCTCTCTCTCCGCTGGACTCTTCCATGCCTCCGAAAAATCTGTGTTACCCCTAGTGAAGAAACTCTCTGCTGACCCAAACATTCCAGCAAAATATCACCTAGTTTCTCTCCTTGTCCATTATTCGAAGTCCTTGAGCAGGTGGTCTTCAACTGGATCACTAAGTACCTTGATGATAATGGCCTTTAGAATCTTGCATCTGCCTTATGTAGAAAATACTCCACAGAGACTGTACTCATTCATGTCTCCAACTTTCTATCTAATGTTCACCACTCCAAACTCTCTTCTATATCATTTTGGACCTTTCTGATGCTTTCCACACTGCCAATCACACCCCTCTCCTCCCCACTCTCCAGGCCTCTCAGTTTGGTTGACATGGAAGGTCAATGCTTTCAAATCTCTTGGAACTTGCAAACCTCTGACCCCACCCGTATCGCTGTGAGCATCCCCCAAGGGCAGTCTGCTCATCACCCTCCATACCTCTGCTCTAGGAAGACTTACTCATCATTTGGATTTTACTATCACCTTTTTGCTAATGTCAATCAAATATTTTTCTGCTTTTCCTTCTTCCTCCAGCCATCTCTGAACAAATTACAAACTGTCTCACTGCAATTCATCACTGGATGGCTCTCCGCTGTTCCAGGCAGAACTCTTCATAAGCGGAAGTAAACTTTCTCCCAGCTTCCAATCCCATCCCTATCCTCTCCTAGCTCATCCCAGCTTGACATTCTTGCTTCCTCGCCCAAGGCTCAGAATCTTGAGGTTCGCTTTGATAGCGACCTACAACTGCAAAATTCACCACTGCCTCTGCTACTCATATTAACCCCCTCAACATTCAGAAAATTCATCCCTTTCTTACTAACTACTCTACAAAAACTCTAATATACACTCTGGTGCTCAGCAAACTGGTCTACTGCTCAAGCATATTCATCTCTACTCCTTCCTCCCTCTAAACAAACTCCTTCGATTCACATTCAGGGTAAAGCGTTTCAAGATCTAGTGGATATTGTCTAGTTTACATTCAGTTTTTTTTACCTTAGGTACTTGCAGCGCAGCCTCAGTGTTTGGCATTGGCTCTGTGATTGTTAGTACTGTGCTTTACCTAGTAGCTTCCAATACCCACGTTCTGTATTCAGTGTAGTGTGCAGGTTCTACTTTAGTGTTTTTTGCTTGTGAAATTAATTTAACGAAACATATATTCACAGTAATACAAATATGTCTATGCCCAATAATGACCTTTTGTAGAGCTGTTTGTCTCCAAACCACTTCCTCTGCTTGTGTTTCCCCTGAAAATCCATCTGTATTGGTCCCTTGAATAATCACTCTCATGTAGACTTTTCAGAGGCATTAAGATATACACTTCTCCTCCTTTTGGAGTCACAGGTGCACCGTGCATGATTAATTCAGCTGGAATACAAGCTTTGGATTCATTTTCAAAGGTTTCTCTGACCCGCTGATAAGAAATCTGGCATCTGTAGGAGCATTTAAACCCCTTAAAGCCCCGTACATTAAAAAGATAGCTTAATATTCCCTCCAGATACATGTATTGTGCAGTGCAGGTATCTGAAGCAGTCTTTAAACACACATAATCCCCCCAAAAGGTCCATCATTGTTAACACCGGCTACTTGTTAAGAGCAGCACCAGGCACACGTAAAAACATGTAAACACCCTCAAGCCACCGAATAGCTATAGTAATATTACCATAAGGTACATTTAGAGGGGATCAGTGCCTGGTATATGTGACATCTCCTAAAGACCCCTATATGAATTAGGTATATCAATGTTCCTTTGCGATAAATGTACAGTACAATGCCAGGTATAGGTAAGAGTCCTTAAGCACCCGTAACCCCCGTATGTTAAATAGGTATACCAAATTCCTCACCAGAAAACATGTAGCGTACCATGTCAGATATATGAGGAGCCCCTAAACACCTACAATCCCCATCTAATAAATAAGTATACCACTGTCCCCACTAGATCCGTGTATTTTGCAATTATAGCTCTATGTAAGAGCCAAAAATAGCTTCAATACGCATGTCAGTTTTTCAAAAGATACATGATGTGTAGAGCATCAGATATATCTAAAACGTATGTAATATGTAAATCTTTAAACACCTATAATTCTCCATATATCATATAGTTGCCAGGGTTTCCATGATATACATGTGACATGCAAAGTACAGTGTAATGTATATGTGACAGGCTTTGAACACACACAATCCCACATTTATTAAACATGCATGTCAATGTTCCCATCAGAAACCTATGGTACAAGTCCAGGGATGTGTGTTCATTATGGGCTTCAATGTACAGTACAGTAAATATAACTTTATGTCAACACAAACCGTGCCCATTTACTTATTATGTTGTGTCTAGTTTACTACCAAACAGCTTCTTTGTATGGCCTTTTTACAGCATTGTATTAGTTAAAGAAACGTATAATTGTCAGAAGCCGGCACAGCTTCTGCCTCATTGTATGACTTTTTTTTCTAGCAATGAAATAGATAAAGAAACCTGTGATTGTTAGAAGCTGGCACACCTTCTGCTTCATTGCATGACCTTTTCCAGCATCAAATAGTTGAAGAATCTTGCAGTTCCAAGAAGCTGGCACACCTCTGCTTCTTTGTACGGCTTTTGTTCATGCAATGAAATAGTTAAAAGAAATGTGTGACTTTCAGATGCAGCAAACCTTCTGCTTCATTGCATGACCTTTTCCAGAAATTAAATAGTTAAAGAAACCTTTGATCATCAGAAGCAGGTAAACCTTCTGCTTCAATGAATGACTGTTTTTCCATTAATTAAATAGTTAAAGGAACTTGTGAGTGTCAGCGGCCAGCGCAGCTTTGGCTCCATTGCATGACTTTTTCCAGCAATTAAATAGTTAAATAAACTTGTGATTGTCAGAAGCTGGCACAGCTTTTGCTTCATTGTATGGCTTTTTTGCTGCAATGAAATAGTTAAAGAAACATGCGATCGTCAGAATCGTCAGAAGCCGGCACACCTTCTGCTTCAATATATCACTGTTTTCCCCAGAAATTAAATAGTTAAAGAAGCACAGCTTCTGCCTCATTGTGTGACTTTTTTTCCAGCAATTAAATTCTTAAAGGAAAGTGTGAGTATCAGACGCCATCACAGCTTTTGCTCTATTGTATGGCAATTAAATAGCTAAAGAAACTTGCAATTCCCAGAAGCCGGCACACCTTCTGTGTCATTGTATGAATTTTTTCCCAGCACTGAAATTGTTAAAGAAACATATGATTGTCAGAAGATGGCACACCGTGTACTTCATTGTATGACTTTTTTTCTAGCAATTAAATAGCTAAAGAAACTTGTGATTGTTAGAAACTGGCATACCTTCTGCTTCATCATATGATTTGTTTTCCCAGCAATTAAATAGTTAAACAAACTGTTATGAACTGGGATACCTTCTGCTTCATTGTATGACTTTTTTCCGGCAATGAAATAGTTAAAGAAACGCGTGATAGTCAGAAGCTGGCACAGCTTCTGATTCATTGTCTGACTTTTTCCAGAAAGGAAATAAAGAAACCTGTGATTGAGTACTTATTGTAGTTCACTAAATAACACTGCCATCTTGAGGCAGCAAAGTGAAATGCAGGCAATCAGCCCATCATCCCCTCAAACCCACGAAGCCTTCTAGAAAATCCCTTTGTTACAGCGTACACCATGCACGGCAACATATCTATTCCATTCAAGAGATGATAGTCACGTCCTGGTTATAACTTTGCATTCTGGGACTTGTCCTGGATTTCCCCTTTACAAATCCAGGGCTACAGGTTTGCAGGATGCAAACATTTAACTAGGAATGGACTAACATCTCCCTAATAGAATGGTTAATATTGGTATGTATGCTACAGTGTGAACTGAATAACTTGTCATTTTTGCGGGGAGGGCACCAATGATGCTTTCCGCCTGGTGTGCAATCTGGTCTAGATGGAGGATTTATAACTCAAGTTGAGACTGGGGATCCTGCCTCTCCATTCTATTAAGGGTCAGTGGAGGAGTGGAGAGTTTTCCGTCCTGGCAGGTGGCTGTGATGGAACCTCACTGTAAACAAAGATTCATGATTTTGTTTTTTTTTGTCCCAGCCATGAGATCCTGAGGCGAACATGCATCAATCCCTTTAGTCAAGCTAGCTGTGAGCCTTTAGTCCAACGTCCCGTTTAGCTACTTTTTCCATTGCAAGCTTCGTGTTGACAGCTTAAAAGGATAGGAGAAAGTCTGCATGTCCAGTTTGCCTCCAGGTCGCCTTCATAACTGCATGACTTCGCCCAGTCCCCCACGGTTTTAAGAGATTTGCTCGTTAGATTAACATTTACGTTGTTACATTTGTATTTCTTTCCCATTTGGGATGATTCATTTCTTTTTACGAGTTTGCCGTTTTACTATTTTATTGTGTTCATGAATATATGTGGCTTTTTAGGGCTAACCTTGTGATAGAGTAAAGATCAATCGATTGATCGATGCCTCGGCTCCTGCAACCTGCTCCACAGTAAGTACACTGGTACCCACTCCCTGCCTTCCCTTGACAAAGGCAAATGTCCTGATGCTTCTTTAGTTGATGGGGGTGTGGGTAGTAGGATGCAGGAGTGAGTAAATGAGTGTTCGCATCAGTAGATTACTAATAAAATGTATTTGATAAGGAGACAGTTGTCGAATAAATAAACCTCACAAATACTGCATCAGTAATACATGTTTAATATATGGATGCATTATTTTGAGGAGCATATAACGTCATTGTATCAGTAACTGCAGTCCTTGCAGACTGCTCTGAAGGAGAAGCGTTGAGGGTATTAATTCTACATAATTCTACATCTTCTTAAGGCAATCATTGTCGAAGCCATTATACCCTTGTTTTCCATAGGTAATATGCTTATTTGGTGATTGATTAAGTGAATGAATGTGGAAATCAGTAAGGCTTTGCAGAGGGATGGTGGATGGTTTTGTTTGTGTGTGCATGAGTACATTGATGGATTGTTGAGTTTCTGTCCACGTGTGTATGTATGCTTATATGTGCGCATGTGTCTGTGTGTGCACTGACATTTCTGTGCTTGTATGTACTTGACCTTCAACACCCAAAGCTTAATACAGACTACTGTACATGTCCAGAATCAGTAGGAAATAGTACATTTGACAACGGCATGACCAAACAAATGTCCTGTGTTTTACTATCTAAGTGTGGATCTACACTAGTCCACACTGGCAGGTTGTGTGGTGTCAACTAGGCTCCCGCCAGTATACTGAAGTAACAAACAAGTCTTCTCTTAAATTAAGAGAAGACTTGCATCCATCTATCCATTAAGTTAATGGATAGACAAACGGATGGACGGATGGATGGATGGACGCAGGGATGGATGCATGGGTGCATGGATGGATGGATAGTTGTGTCCATGGATGCGATTTTGGGAGGATGAATGGGCGAGTTTCTGAGGACCTGGACTGTTAGCTTTAGACTCGCCTTTTTAAGCCTTGTTCAACAAGGCATGTTTGATGATAATTTCTCAGTAAGAAACCGAAGGGAGGGGTCCCATACTCGAATAGGAAATGGGGAGAATGTATCTAAACACCATGAGAGGTTCCTGTCGGAAACGTTTTAAAAAAGCATATAGCCCTTTTTATTCACAAAACAGACACATATGGAATGTACTGGCAATCATTAGCCTAATATATTCCATAATAGAGATATGTATTATACGAGAAATGAAACCAACTGATTCTCATATGAGTAATCTTTAGCACCAAATAGTAGAAAGGCAGTTTTTTGGAAGAGTATTTCATAAAGAAATGATCAAACTAATCAATTAAAGACACAACAACACTTAACAGAAAAACATCAATAAAGTTACAGGAAGGTTAACAGAGATACAAACGAAGTATTCAAATAGGTGATTAAATTCATACTACATCTTAGTACAAACATTCAGAAATACCATCTGAGTACAGAGGTCCACATTACAGAGCTGTTGTGGCACAATGGGTTTCTGGCTGGGTCGGTGTAACACTATATCACCTTCTTCATATATTTCATTGGAAGCTGTATCAGTGAAATGGAGATGTGTAAATATAGTTGAAAGGCTTAAAAAGAAATAACAGTAGATTGCCTAGAAAGAAGGATAAAGCCCCCCACTAGTTCCAAAAGGGTACCCAAGCAAAGTGGGTTTGGTAGCACGATGATGAATTCTGACTTGTTCTTTAGGATATAGTTGTCACATGAATTCAGGATCTAGACATTTAGTGCTTAATTCGAAGTGAAAGCCCCAAGCGGGTCCTCTCTTTATCATATGCTAGTCTCCCATAATGCATTCAGCATCTCTGGTGTTATGTCAAGGTCAAAGAGTGCATAATAGAGTCCCGGGTGAACATATCTGGAAAAGTGTATAAAGAACACTATAACAGCCCTTGAAAAAGCAAAGAAGATGTTGGAAGAGAAAAGGTAAGTTAATGGCGTACCTATGCTGCAGCAGGAAGAATCACTGCTGATAATGATGGAGGGGATAACATGAAGTCACATGCCTTATAATCTATAGTAGGGGCCTCATTATGAGGCTGGTGCTCCCGTAATGAAGGGGGCCGGTACAGGATTGCTCCCCTTATTTACGGGAGTGCTGATTATGAGCTTCCCTTTGCGGGACCCGGATCAGACGCCTGGTAAAACCAGGGGTCCTTTCTGGGTCCCGCGAGGGGAAGAGGGAGGCAATAACGGGCAAGATGTAATCTGTCTGTTATTACCTCCCTCCCTATTCCCATTGAGCCCTATGGGGGCTCAAATGGGAATGGGGATGGGTTCCTGCAAGGAGGACTTACCGGGCCCTCATATGTCAGAGTATCCCGGTAAGTCCCCATTTCAGGAAACCGGTAATGGAGCCCGGTATGGAGGCCCTAGGAGACAAAAGAAGAGAAGGGTGGTGTCTCAAGTTATTGGACCAACCTTGCGATCCTACTATCTAAGTTTGCTTCTCCATGAATTTCTTCAGGAGCAAAGATCTGCATAGAGTATTGGCCTTATTGCTCTGATCTTGTGAAGATAATCTACAAAACAGTTTTTTTGGATGCAGCTCAGTAAGTACCCGAACACTGCAAAATCCTGGGGAACTTCTTTAATTACTCAAGGGACATTATGATATCATCACGTAAGGGGCGCAATGACAAGATGGCGTAGGCACGTTGACATCATTGCATCCCAAGCGCAACACCCGTGCTGCACGCAGGCCTACACAGGGCTAGTTAGAGTCAGAATAACTTATAAAACATAGTTACTAGCTATTAAATGGCACTCCTCTATGGATGATTGCTGTCATTTGTAGACCATAAAGAGACAAACTATATTCAAGTTGAAAACATAAAAGGGAGGTAAATCTATTGTTAATACACACAGTATTCTTATATTATATTATGAACACATGGATTTTGCAAACCATATGGGAAGATAGGCATGTCAGTCTAATGAACGCTCCCTGAAGAACAGTCAAAGTCTACAAGGAGCTATAGCGATAGAGTGTATGAGATATTTAAAAAGTTATAGAACCCATTTTTAAAGGGCGTGTTGATATAGGGAGTACATGTTAATGAGAAATTAGCAGCTTAAGTAGTATCAGTCACCATTACTGCCAGCGCACTCACCCACCTGTTTCCCGGAGAGATCGGTGTATGAAATAGTCATAGGTTTAAGACGTGGTTTGGGGCTTTCTGCTACAGCAGTGGTCCTCCGGTGGTGTCTTGACTTGGTGTCCAGAAGATAGGGACGATCTTCTCTGGACACTACCCTGTCCCCCAATAGGAACACAGCACTGGGTGACAGACAGAGCAAACCTCCACGTAGAGGAAAAACACTAAAGGGAAAAACCTCTTGAGATAGCAGTAGTAGATGAGTGCCAGAAAACTGCCAGCAGGATGGTACAAGGCAAGGGTTCCACGAAGTTAGGTCAAGGGAAATAATTCAGGTGGCAGGTGGTAGAAAAAGGATCCAAGAAGGAAGGGAAAGAGAAGACAGGAGTGAGGAGAAGAAGCAAGAAGCTAGGCACAAGGTCTCGGGACAGTGTGGCAAAAGGTAGGCTAATTACCTGGTGTTGGAACACAAAGTCGCTGAAAACCACCGGCTCGATATTGATCCTGGTGGTGGACTGGGAGTTTGCGCGTCACCATCTTGGATCTTGTCAGGTGTCTTGACCCATTTTTGAACTATTATGCTACAACATTTGGTGCTGTGGGCTTAGAAAATCCAAGATGGCTGAAAAGCCCACATTTGCGCCAGCATCCAGGAAAGCCACACAGTTTTGCGCACACCAAAATGGTTGCCTGACCTGCCACCCACCAGTGCGAGCGTGATGGGCCAGAAGCGCCATGAGCGAAATCAGTGCAAAGGAATATGGTGATGTTGAAAATCTGTTTTAATTGATGTAAAAAATTGCTAAAATCATGTCCACAGAATTACTCTACTGCATAATCTATAGCAATACACTGTTAGTAAATGCTATCAAGTAAAATCCCTTTTTTTGAAATGTATTAATTCAAGACAGCTCCCAAAAAGGAGTGCAGTACCGGCTATCGACACTAACTGGCGCTAGCAGTCTAAACTCTGACAGTAGGCCTGTATTTCAGGAGCTGACAAGGAACCTGAGTTAGCTGGAAACTTCAAAGCCTTGCTGATAAATGAGAATTCTTAACACCTACTCTTCCCAGAACTCCTCACAAGAAGACAGTCTGATTCAATTAAAAGTTCAAGAGGCCTTTGTCCCTGGGGAGCCTAGACGCCTGCTCTTACCACCAACAGTAAAGGATATCGCCTTGAAATGTAAACTAGGAAGGGATGAGAGATTCCTGCAGCCTGGAAGAAAGGAGCAATAGCCTCTTTCAATTGAACAGGATATGCTGATTTGAGGTGTAATTGTCAACAGTTGCTTTGGCAGGAAAGCATGTGACATCTGACTCAGCCAGCTAGAGGCAGGCCAGACTGGGTTGTGGATTTCATATTGCACCAAATGTATGTTTTACCAAATTGCTTATAAAATATTGTATTAAGCTGACAGAAATGTACAATTTGGAGATTCTTAATATGAAAAATGTACCTACAATTTGAGACTAAACTCCACTCTGTGTGAAACTCTAAGACCAAACCCTGCTATTTATTAATATTGCAGACACTGTGCTTACACTAGAGAATTGAAAACTTATTGTAATGTGCTCAGGGAGGGGGTGTACCTCTGTGTAAATTTTGAGGAAAAACCAAAGTTGCAAAAGCTACTAAAAAGCGCAAAATGTTGTCATTTCTGAACCCAAGCTCGCAGGAACATGGGGCTTGATCAGAGACCTGTCTTAATTCATCCATCATGTGTACATGTATTTTCAACAACTTGTGTATCTGGGAAATATGTGTTTTGGGTAAAATTGATTTTCTCAGTAAAAGCAATGGGGCGTTTCTTCAATAGATTGTAAAATGGTAGCACTGGATGGCTCACAACTCTGTTCTCCAGTGAGAGCACAAAAAATCCTATAGCCTATCAGGATTCTCAGAGGGTTGGGCATAGAAAGTTAGTCTTCCCACCCACTTTCTAAAGACATAAAAGGAGTCATTGAGACCCAGGTAGGGACATTCACTTTCCACTTCAAACTGATTCCTTGCGAAGCACTTTGCCGAACCAGACAAAGTGCTTTGCAAGAAATCAGAAGACTCCAGAACCAGAACTTAGAATCCAGACTTCAGAACTTGCAGCAGAGAGGCCTAGTCCAAAAGCTGAATCCTTCTCAGCAGGCCTCCGAATCCAGCCACCTAACCAAGCTATTCAACAGCCGGGTGAGCTGTTTGATTCTGGCTAGAACCCTGTGCTAGAACCCAGAAAGTGGAGCTGTATCCAGAACCGAGACCAGATCAGACCGCTGCGCAGTGCCGAGACTGGAACCGGAGATCCAGAACCGAGACCAGACCAGACCAGATCGCTGTGAGCAGAACCAGTGCCAGAGACCGTCCCGTGGCGAGGAAACCACAGCCAACCTGACCAGATCTTGATGTGCTATTTCAAATTTATAGTGTGAGTACCCAGCCAGAACTGTGCATAGTCATCTATTAGTTTAAAATAAGCTTATCCCATCCAATTCAACCTGCCTAGAACTGCATTAGAAATCGCGTGTTCATTCTGGGACTTTAAAGCTGTGAAAGTGTCATTTGCCATTCTGAATCATTATTTCATTTCTGAAAATCTGCCTCCACAAAATCGTCCGTATCTTTTGAACCATACATACTTTCATCTAAAAGCTAAGAATCTAAGCTTTCCAACAAGCCCAAAACCGACTTTCTACTCCTTATAGTTTTTCCGTAATCGTGCTTTACGCACTCGGAAAAAGTGCCACGAATTGCAAATTCGACTCAAACTTCTTCATCTGTCAAAAATAGCTGTATTTTGCTTCCATTGCTGAAATCCGTTTTCAACCTGATAATCCCTCATGAATCACTGATAGGGTTGACCTGAACCAATCTTAAGTAGCTATCACCTACCCTGAATCTCCTATAGGGAATTAAAATCATTTTTAGCACTTCTTTGCAAATCACATTTAAGTATTTTCGCCTGTGTTTTAAAATCATCCCTGTTGCTCTAAGCTTGCTAGGGGGGAACTGAATTGGTATTGCATGTGGATTTTAACCCTGAAAACTATGTGCTTCACTTCCATCTCCTTATATTGCATGGGGGGTGAATTGCCACAAGGGGAAAAGTGATTATATTATCTTTTGTTGGAACCATCTCAGCTTATTCCTGTGCTGCATTCTTTTCCATCATTGCATTTCCTTGAAACCATAAAATCATTCTCAGCTACCTTATCCTTTCTATACCAACTCCTAAGTAATAAAAAAAAGTGTGCTGGTGTAATATTATCCATTGTTGATCACTGTCATATTTATAAGTGTGCTATCAAATATTAATGTATTCATAAAAGTGTGATATATATATATTGTTTAATTTTTCAAATAAATCTTTTAATTTGCAAAACAAACCTACTTCTTGGCTCAGTGAGGTCAGGGGGATTCAAAGAGAGGGGCGTTATACAAGGGTTTATCATCCAGATCAATGAACTTGTCATAAAAATATATAATTAAGGGCTTCCCTGGGGCATCCCAGACTCAGCATTGACTTAGTTGGAGTGCTGAATTGAGGTCACTTAACAGAGTGGGGGCTCGAGCCGGGATGTCTGGATTAGATTTACCATTTGTGCAGCTTAATACAGTGTGCTAACTGACAGGATACATAAATCCTGTTGGATCGACACGCCGTGTTATATTGTAAAAGCACCTCTCAAAAGAAGTACGCTCTAAGGAGATGGGGCCTCATTACGACCCAGGCGGTAAGTTACCGCCTGGGCCGTGACTTTACCACCATGGCGTAAACTACGTTTACGCCATGGTGGTTGGCGGACTTACAGCCCCATTCTGACCTTGGCGGGGCGGTAAGTCCCCAATCCCCATTTACCCTACCCCATTCCCATTTTTGCCCCATAGGGCATAATGGGAGTGGGGAAGGCGTTAATTACGCCACCGTAAATTACGGTGGCGTAATTAACTCCATGGTCCCTTAGCGCCATGGATTTTAACACCTGCTAAAAGCAGGTGTTAAGTCCGCCATGGCGCTAAGGGACCTCGTACTCAGGCGGTAAGGGTCGGCGCTGTTAACGCCGCCGTAAAACCCTTACCGCCTGGGTCGTAATGAGGCCCATGGTCTGTTTTGCAAAATAAAATACTAACTTCTGTAAGTCAGGAAGGAAAACAATTTCCAGAATGACGACCTTGGTAGATATCAAAATAGCCAGAGAGCACCTCTCACATAAGCTATTTGTGAGAGGCGAATGGACGGAACAGGACCAGAATGTGTGGTTGCAGGCAATCGCGCAACAGGTCACTGTAACTGGGTCTGATACATGAAGAGATCAGGGTCCCTTACATGTGGCCCTGAGTGAACTATATATGACCCCAAAGGCCAAGGATGAGCACAACAAGATTGCCAGGGTAGCGGCATATTTATATTTATATATGGGAACCATACAGGACAAATTTGCTGAAGGCCAAGATCTGGCAAATAGGCAACTGATGCCATTAGAGAAGGCCCAATCTGACCTGGTCTCTTCCGAGCAGAGGCTGCAGAGGAGCCAGGAGTCAGAAAATGATAGTAGGCAGTATATCATTAAAATAAAAGAGGATATGGGCATCCTGCAACAGGAAAAGTCTGACCAGGATACCAGATTTCTGGCCTTGCAGAAGGAGTACCAAGAAGGTTTGGACTCCCTACTGCAAAGCCAGAAAAAGCTGCAGCAACAACTAGACTTCAACAGGGCATGCACAGAGCAGGTAGCCATCCTGAAAAGTCTAGATAGAGTGAAGGCAGAGAGCGACAAACTGATTCTGAAAGACCTGGATACCCAGACAGAATTTGAGGAAGAACGCCAGAAAGCTGGTGCCTTTCAAAGGCAGAGGGACGACCTGGCGGCACAGATGCAGGCTCTTAGTCAGGAAAGGGACACCTTAGGCTAGGAAGTCTGCCGATTAAAAGAAAAAATTGAAGAAAGTTACTTGGCCCTCCAGGGACTGAGTGACCTCCAAAAAGAGCATCAGAACTTGTTAGAGCACACCAGGAGGGTGGAAGATGCTCTGGCAAGAAAGGAGCAGGCCAGTAGGGAGGGGACTCAGGAAGCAAACCCTCCTGCAGCAAAGACTGGCCCAGTACTCCAGGACCAACCAGGAGGCACAGAGAGAAAATGAGGCTCTCTGTCAGCACAATGATAGGCTCCAGGAACAGGTAGCCATGCAGGAGAGACTGATAGAGTCTAGTAAGGCCTTAACTGAGGAACTGAAAGCACAGGCTCTTGCATTGCAACAGGGAGCAGGGTCTGATAGAGATGAGGTTCGCTGGGAAAGGGAAACACCTGAGCATGACCTCAGGAGCCCTAGTACCAGAGGCCTTCATCCCTCCCAGTCCCTGGACTCTGCCACCCCATGTCCCCTGGGGCACAGGAGCCCAGGGCCATGGGGATGGCAGACTACTATCCAACCAGAAGTATGGGGCTAATAGGCCAGTACCACCCAGGAATGGATGGGCGGGCATCCGGGTATGGGCACCCAAGTACAGTGCAATTTAGTGGGGAACCCCAGGAGAGTAGGCCCACTAAGGGCATCCTAAAATCCTCTGCCCAGTTAGGTCAGTGGGGGGGGCACTCATCAAATCTTGGCAGCAAGGAGGATTCTGAAGACTCCTCTGAGTGTCACAGGACACAGGAGACCGGGTCCCCATATTCTGCCATCCATTCCCAGGCTCGCAGAATCTGGGAAAACCTGGAAGATCAGACGGGCACCTCTGAGAGCAGTGCTTCTGAGTCAGAGGATGAATGGACTAGGGTTACCTGAACCAAAAAGGCCAATAAGGAAAAAGGGGCCTTGCTTAAGGACCCCTTAAAACAGATTAAGACAATAAGGAGTGTCATCACCCCTTATCACAAGAACGCCAAGTATTCTGTTTGGGAACACTTGGAGCTTTACGAGCAAATGATGGAGACTTTCAATTTGAAGGACAGCAGTAGCTTCATTCAGTATGTCAAATAGACATTCTCCCCAGAATACTCCAGTTTCTTTGCAGGGCTGGAGGACCAAAGCCATTCAAGATGGTCCACATATAGGGCGGCCATCTTGAAAAAAATGTCTGTTCACCAGAATCCCCAAGAGGCTCGCAAGGCAGCCTACAATTTGCAATGTGGGGAGGATCAGGCCCCACAAGAATTTGTGCAGGAATTGAAGCGTGCCTTTGCGCAGACTACCAGAAGGGTGCGCACGGACAGTAAAGAGTTTGTAAATATGTTTTTCCATGCTTTGCCCAAATACATCATGACCCAGCTAGTGTGAGATTTTCATGAGAAAAGATCACTAGACTGGGTCATTGAACAGGCTACCCGGATCTATGAGGTGCAGAAGCCCATAGAAAATAAAAATAAGGCCCAGAAAAGCCCCAAATCAACCAGCACCCCTGCTGCTGCTAAGGTGGCAGAGGTAAAGGTTGCCCCCATTTTAGATTTGGAGATGGGGGACCTAAAAACCTGCCTGCACCGAATAATTCTCAGCCCAGAAGGCCCTCGGGCCAGTCACAGACAGGGAGCCAAGGAGGTAGTCCCATGGGGTCCCTCGCTCCCCCGACTATGTAAGACCCCGTTACAAGGGAAACCGACCCATCCTGGGTTATGTGTGGACTCCTCCAGCCCAAGGGGGGGATCCAGCCAAGTGCCTAACCCAGGGAACTTCCCTCCTAACTTCCCACAGGAGGGCAGAAATTCACCAAACCCTGGCCAGAACTTTTTTTCCCAGGTATCCACCCAATTTCCAGCCCCAAAATCATCCATCCTTCTTTCTCCAATTCCCTGAGCCCAGACCACCTAATCCGGGAGAGGGGAGGCCAAGGGTGGAGGGGTACCCAAATCTTCCCAACCCGGGGTACTACCAGAGAAGGGATAGCTATCCTTCCTGGGATCAGCCCAGGGGAGAAAACCGAACCCCGTATCAGCCTGAGCGGGTTTCACAGTTAGAGCGCCAGGTCCAAAATATGGCACGGGATCTGGGTCACATGCTGAGGGCTCAACAGAACCTTCAGATGAGCATGCCAGCACAGAATGCCCCAAACTCTGGGCCTGGTGCTCCAGAACAATGACGGGGGCAGCACCCCGATAACCCACCGGTTCCCAGGGAGGAGGCACAAGGGGAAAGTCTTGGAGGAAGCTTCCTATCTTGGAGGAACCGGAAACAAAATCTCCTTCCCCTGAAAGTCTGCCACCCAAGGAGCAGAGAGGAGATAGGAGAAACAAAGGACCCAAATAGACCCATTTTGTGGAGGAGGTACAGGTCTTCCAATTTGAGGGAGAGGGATACTCAGAGGAACCTGGGAAAAGGATCTTCTCCTTCAGAGATGGGGGAACTCCTCCCAAGGAAAAATGGGTCCCAAGGGATTCCAATCCAGACTGGGTAGATGTGGGGATTGAGCTGTCGCCGGCCATCTTTCTATCCCAGAACCAACAATACCGAAAACCCCTGGTTCAAACCCATCCTGGTGACTGCCTCCAAAAGGGGGGGGGGGCGCCCGGAACCAGGGGAACCCAAAACGGCATCCATAGACTGGGTAGATGTGGGGATTGAGCTGTCGCCGCCCATCATTCTATCCCAGAACCAACAATACCGAAAACCCCTGGTTCAAACCCATCCTGGTGACTGCCTCCAAAAAGGGGAGGCGGCCCGGAACCGGCACCAGGGGAACCCAAAACCGCATCCATAGACTCGGTAGATGTGGGGATTGAGCTGTCGCTGCCCATCATTCTATCCCAGAACCAACAATACCGAAAACCCCTGGTTCAAACCCATCCTGGTGACTGCCTCCAAAAAGGGGGGGGCGACCCAGAACCAGAACCAGGGGAACCCAAAACCGCATCAATATCCAATTGCCAACTTTTTCTTTCAGATTCCCAAAACTCCCTGCCAAACTCTGCCCAAATCTCTTCTCTCTCAATGTCCAAAACCAGAAAATTAGCCCACCAGTTGTCTAAAAATGTGAATTATTTGAGGAGAAGGAGGGAAGATACTATGCCCCGGTACACGTACAGGGGCAGGGTACAATTTTGGCACTGGTGGACACTGGATCCCAAGCTACCCTTTTGTCCAAAAGGGCCTTTGATTAACTAAATGCTGGAAGAGGGGCGAATTACCGAATTCCTCTCACCTCTCATCCTGGACAACTTCAGAACTTTGACGGGAAGGAAATTCCCGTCGAGGGGACTGCAGATTTGGACATCGAAATTGGGCGACACAAGGTGAAACACCCGGTCATAGTAGTGACTCCAGAGGGCACCCCTCGTTTACTAGGGAATGACCTCCTGAGAAGGTTGTCACCCCTAATAGATGGCGTAAACAAGGTCCTCTGGACCCAGACTAGCCGGCCAATAAAATTAAAACAGAGTGTTAACCATGTTAGTTTAAATGGCACGTGCCACATGGTTGAACAAAAATCTGACCAAGTAGAATTTCACTTCCAGAATAACCAAATTCCAGACGTGACAGTAATAGCAGTAGGACAACAGACTGGTGATGGAGGGTCCTCTCTATTTCTGAAAATCAACCTTCCTTCCAGATTAAGGTGGTATTCCACACTGGAAGGAAACACACTGAAATTCTTTACTAATCCACAATCAGACATTCCCACTCCAATAGTCCAGAAAAATGTGAAATCAGCTCAGAGCCTGGCTGATATTCAGCAAATTGGAGAGCAGTTGTTCATCCCTGTTCAGTTAAATGATGGGAAGGACTCTGTTCTCGCCCGAGTGTGTGTGAACAACAGTAAGAGCTTCATCAGCGAAGCCATGTTCCGCCAACACCCAAAAGATCCAGCCATTCCGACATTCAAACTGATAGACAAATGGGAAATGGATCTGGAAACACCAAATTCCAAACATCTCCTGCCAAGCAGGTGTATGCTCAAAATCTCCGTTGGCAACAAGAGAATAGTCCATAATTGTTGGGTCGTGTGAGACGTCACTTCCGCCTTTTACTTAGGCAGTGACATTCTCAATCGCTTTGCCATTAGATTGGACCTAATAAACTTCAAAGCGTCAAACCACTTGTCACAAACCACTTGTCACAAAAATACCGAGCTACTTAAGAGACACAATGCACACTTTGGAGATACTAGCCAGTATCAAATGGGAACCGCATTTTCTAATGGCCACGCTCGACGTCAAGGCCCTATATACATCAATTAACCATGATCTTGCGATAACTAGCATGGGATTCCTTCTTAGACAAGAATCAGCCTCACACCTAGACCAGGTGGAAATGACTAAAACTTTCCTCAAATTCTCCCTCACAAACAATGTATTCATATTTAATGGCGAATACTTTAAACAAACAAAGGGGATCGCAATGGGAGCCAGCTATGCTCCAGCTCTAGCTAACTGCTTCATGCACTCCTACGAAATCAAGCATGCGATGAAGGAAGACAGATACACCAGGCTCATTGTCAACTGGGCCAGATTCATAGATGACATCATCCTAATTTGGAGAGGAACAGAAGTAGAGCTCACTGAATACATGGATTATCTCAACACCAATGACTTTGGCATCGAACTAACTAGCCACACCAGCAAGACTCGAATTGACTTTCTGGACCTAACGATTGAAATAGAGGAGGACCAAATTGTTACCAGAACCTACCGGAAACCAACGGAAGTCAACTCCGTCCTGCATGCCGAAAGTTGCCATAGAAAAAACGTCATACGCAACATCCCCAAAGGGGAATACATTAGGGCAAGAAGAAACTGCAGCACAGAGAGATCGTTCACAGAGGAGTGCAACCTACTAGATCGAAGATTCGAAAGTCGGGGATATTCCCACAAGAACTTGGCAGAAGCAAGAAAACAGGCCTGTCAATTAGAAAGATCCACTCTACTCCAACCCAAACCCAGAATACAAAACAGCAAACCCGTGATCAGATTTGTAACCAGATATAACAAGGACAGCTATGTACTTCAAAAAATTTTGACTAAGCACTGGGGATTACTCCGCTTGGACGAACATATCAAGCCGCAACTGGAAACATATCCCAGTATGTCCTACAGAAGAGCACCAACTCTAAGAACGTTACTGAGCCCCTCTTTCCTGTCAGACAAAAATATTACAGCACAAGATTGGCTCAGTAAACGTACACCAATGGGTTTCACGAAATGCGGGACTTGTGCCATGTGTAAGTATACGACCCAGACCAAATGTGTAAAGTTCTCAGGCTGCCCAATCTTCAATATCAATGAGCACATCAACTGCAAAAGCAAATATGTGATATATGCAATAATCTGTGTGTGTAAAAAGATATATATAGGCAGCACTATCCGGGAGACACGTTTCAGGATAAGAGAGCACGTCAACAGCATACATTCACAAGATCCGAAACTGCCACTGGCAAACCACTGGCAAAAGTATCACCAAATGGACAAAAAGAGTGACATCAGGTTCATCGGACTCAAGATGGTACGATTGGGACCAAGAGGAGGAGACAGAATTCAGAAACTAAGACAAGAAGAAGCACGGCTAATTTGTCATTTCAGATGTGTTAAAAATGGCCTGAACAAAGACCACGATCTAAATGTCTTCTTGTAAATTACTTCTTCTACTCTCACCTATACATATATTCTTTCCAACTTGAGGGCACTCTTTGCCCAACTCAGCTCCTTGACACACAGCCAGAGTAATATAACGGCTCTCAACCTATAGCAACAATTTCGCTCATGCGCCTCCCAACGCTAATCCCCCCCCCCCTCCGGGCAACCGTCTAGACAATTGTTATGGGCCTTTGGCCCTACAACGCATCTCCCATATCTCACCATTCCGAACACTACAGTATTAACAGTGATCCGCTGAGCATGCGCAGACACCACAAAACAAACGCATGCACAGTGCCATTAGCTAGAACACTATACCACAGAGCATGCGCACCCGTCACATCACGTGATCCAGCCAGCTCACAAGCGCCATATAATGGCGGCCCCCAGAGAGGTGGAGGAGAGTAGCAGATCACTGCCCAGGGACGCAGACACAATACAAAGGTAAGACTCCCCGCCTACCCTCATGGATAGCAGACCTCCCAACCAGTAGGGACATTCCCATTGACCACATCCCCACTCGAGCTACCCGGAACAACGCCAGCCTCCCTTGAGTGTCTGGCCACACACAAGAGCATCTAACAAGAGCCCTTGATGTCAATCCAGACCAGCTCACGTCACCAATCTGGCGACCCATAATGAAATCAAGAAATCCGTTAGGGACGACCCACACGGCCGAGAAACACACATGAGCCGGATCATGCACGTGATGTGATTTCGACGCCGCCAAGAACACTCACTACCTGGGTAACACTAGAAAGTAATCAGATATATGATAACACTAGGCATTAACAACCACTATTCTTGGACTTCTTATCACAGGGCCCAATAGGAGCCAGGACTGCCGCAAGGACAGTTCCAAATTGAACAACACCCCACTGAGGGTACCCAGCAAACAGACTAGGTAAGAGGATTCCACCTCATCAAAGAACAACCTCTGATTTCTCGCCCTCTGCCTAGTTGCTAACCTTCTCCTTCTTCTTTTTCCTCCTTTTCTCCTCGCTTATATGCAACAATGCTTTTTATAAACCAACACGTCAACGGTTTTTGATGTGATGCTTTGTTTTGTTATTTTTGTTCACTTACTGCACATCACGCCTACACCACAATGGCATATGATATAATCTGTCACACAATTGTCACAAATCACACAATACACCTGTCACCATTGAAAACTGTTCAGCCTTGAGAAAGACCCTACGGGTCGAAACACGTGTCGGCTGACCACTAATAAACGAATCACTTCGTACCAACCAAAGTGTTATGGATATCATTTCGGAATAATTTCTACAATCAAGATAACCGGGAGCCAAACAACCTTTTCCACGTACCAAATAGGGGCCCTGGCTTAACCCCAAAACGGCTCCTGTGATCTTGCCAAACTCACAATCTAAATATAACCGTTGCACAGCACAGGCAGGTTCAATTCCTAGGAGCCACAACCCACATAAACTAGACCTTGTAAAGAAAAAATGGGGTGGTACAGTGGTGGGCTCCCCGTACTCGGCCTATGCCAGAGGTGTGCTGATCTGGGTGGCCCCGCATGTCCCACTCAGAATTGTACGAGAGGAGGTAGACACGGAGGGTAGGCTGGTAATACTGAGGGCACTGATTGAGAACAGAGGACTGAGCATTATTAATACATATGCCCCCAATCAGAATACTGCTGTATACTTCAGGACTCTATGTACACGCCTGGGCCCGTGCGCAGGGGAACCGATCATCTGGGGGGGGACTTTAACTGTGTTCTTGACCCCAAGATGGATAGGTCCGACAGTAAAGTAGACAGGCCCACCCCAGCGGCCAGGGCTCTACGGGTACTATTAGATGACTTTGGACTAGAAGATATCTGGAGATTGAAACACCCCACGGCCTTGCAGTACTCTCATTATTCGGCCCCTCAACAGTTGCACACAAGACTAGATTACTTCTTTGCTACGCCAGAAGTGGTGATAACAACTACACAGGTTGAATACAGAGCGAGGGTCCTGTCGGACCATTCGCCCTTGGTGATGGCCTGGCAATATGGCCGCCCCAGAGGGCGGATTCCAACATGGCGCCTTCGGGCAGAGGCGCTCAGAGACCCGGTCTTTAGAGAAGATATTAGAGAGACGATTATAAGGTACTTTGAGGAGAACACGGGCAGTGTGGATTCGGCTGGTACACTTTGGGAGGCCTTCAAGGTGGTAGTGAGGGGCGACGCTATTTCTAAATCAAAGGGCCTTCAGGGGGGGGGGTTTAGATGAGCTGGAGAAAGTGGAGAAAGAATTGGAGCGTGAATGTACCAGAGGGGGAGGGGACACAGACCTAGTACTCGAATTACAACAACGATGCTCAGAGCTTTGGGAGCGGCTTTGTGACCTCAATTACAGGAAATACGTGGAGAGGCAACATGCGGGAGGTGACAAAAATGGTCGCCTACTGGCATGGCTTTATAAGAGAGAAACCCCCAGGGCCCCGGTCATGATGATAGAAAGGGAAGACGGGGAGGAGGCTCACACTCAGGAAGAGGTTAACGCTGCTTTCTTAGATTATTATAAAGCGCTGTATGAGGACAAAGGGGAAGACAATCTGGATAAAATCAGGGACACACTGGAAGATATAGAACTGCCCAGGATTAGTGCAGAGGAAAGGGAGGAGTTAGATGGCCCCATTACGCTAGATGAACTGGAAGAGGTGGTGAAACGGCTGCCTACTTGCAAGACCCCGGGCACTGATGGACTCCCGAGTGAGTTCTACAAAACGTATAGCGCAGAGATACTCCCCCCTATGCTGGAGATGTATAACGAATCATTCGAGGGAGGCCGATTGCCAGACACGCTCAGAGAAGCGCTGATACTACCACTACCCAAGCCTAACAAGCCGAGACAACACTGTGGATCGTACAGACCGCTGTCGATGTTGAACCAAGACAGTAAGATCCTGACAGCGGTCTTGGCGGACAGGCTGCGCAAGGTCATCGGCAGACTGATACACTCGGATCAGACAGGTTATGTCCCTGGCAGGAATATAACTCATAATCACAGGCGGCTCCACCGAGTGATAGAAGAAGGGAACAGAAGAGATGAGGAAATGGCAGTGATCTCCCTAGATGCAGTTAAGGCATTTGATTCGGTGAGGTGGCCGTGGCTGTTTGCGGTCCTGAGGGAATATGGGTTTGGGCCAGGCTATATCAGATGGGCGAGACTGCTGTATAGCCAGCCAACGGCTAGGGTGCGTACGGGATCAGTGATATCCGATAAGTGGCACCTAGGTAGGGGTACTAGGCAGGGATGTCCTTGGTCCACGATGTTATACATATTGGCCTTGGAACCCTTAGCGGTATATCTTAGACAGCAATATGACCTGGTGGGCATCGAGGTGGGAGGAAAGAGCCATTTGATATCCTTATATGCCGATGACTTGCTGCTGTACCTAAAGTATCCGGAAGAGAACCTCCAGTATGTTTTGGAGGTCATGCAGAAGTATGCCGAATTGTCCGGCATAGCGGTTAATCCCGGCAAGTCGAGCATGTTTCCCCTAGGGTACTATTCGAGGGTCCCCACGGAACGCTTACCGGTATTGCCCGTGCCTTGGCCAGCCGAGTCCTTCCGATACCTCGGAATAGACATATATCACACTGTGGGAAACGAACATCTGCACAACACCCAGGTTGCTGTGGATAAAATCCGTGCGTCCATGCGATTTTGGGAAAAGCTGCCGCTGGCGATGATAGGGCGAGGGGCGTTGCTTAAAATGGTTGTCCTGCCTAGACTGCTGCATTTCTTCAACAACATACCATACTTAATAGCTAGGAAGTTCTTTACCAAACTCGACAGTATGTGCAGGGACTTCCTATGGCACGGCACTCGCAACCGAGTGGCGCTGTGGAAGCTGCAAAACTTCTACGATAAAGGAGGGATTTAATTACCACATTTTGAGGCCTACTATGTAGCGAGCCAATTGCAATATGTTACACAGTGGCTCTCTGATGAGGAATCTCCCGAGTCCAGGTTGGTTGGTACAGATTGCACCCCGTTTTATTTGAAGGAGATCATCTGGGTCCCTAGACAAGACTTAAACCTTCGCCCTGGTATGCTGTTACTTGGGTGGAAAATGTGGCGTAGAGCATGCCGGCTACTGGAAAGCCCGGATCCGTGTTCGCCGCAGGTGCCACTGGTTGCCTTGACTGCGGGGGATGGTCAACTTAGAAAAACGATCAGAATGTACTGGGAATCGGTTGGGTTGGCCACGTTAGGAGATATATGGCAAGATGGGGCCATCAAGGATTTTGCAGACCTAGAAGAAGAAACTGGGTTACATGGGGGCCAATACGTTACATACCTCAAGTTGGTACGGATTATCCGAAAATCTTGGCCTGAGACGGTGTTAGCGGAGGATCCGGACGCCCTGATTGATACAATATATGACATATCAGAGGGCGGACACGAGATCTCCAGATTGTATGAGGTGGTGATGTCCCGAGTGGGAAAGGACTTGACAGACTTGAGACTAGAATGGGAAATGGAGGTGGGGGTTCAGATGACTGATGGGATGTGGGAACGGGCTCTGGGATATCATAAAAAAGTGTCCAGAAATGCTAGATTACAGCAAATCCAACTATATATCACACACAGAGCGTATATGACCCCCAAGAGAATAGCTAAGTTTGCGAACTCGGGCAGGCAGGCATGCCCGAAATGTAACGAGGAGGACGCTGACATGACGCATATGTTCTGGTCCTGCCCAGTAATCGAAGTCTTCTGGAGAGAAGTGTCACAGCAGTTAGCTGACAAAGGGGTCCCAATAAGCATTGACACGACCTGGGCTTGCCTTCTAGGGGGGTTCCCCAGACCGAAGAACACCAGACATCTGGGGAAACTGAGAG
Source organism: Ambystoma mexicanum (assembly GCF_040938575.1). Classification (NCBI taxonomy): domain Eukaryota; kingdom Metazoa; phylum Chordata; class Amphibia; order Caudata; family Ambystomatidae; genus Ambystoma; species Ambystoma mexicanum. The sequence goes on from NC_090922.1 coordinate 1,327,887,270, forward strand.
ACCTAGCGTATATACTCGCTAAGAGGAGGATAGCTATGAACTGGAAGCAATGCTACAAACCTAGGATAGAGATGTGGTGGAGGGATCTGCAAAAATGGGCGGAAGCCGAAACCATGGTCTGGCAAGAGGCATGCAGTAAATGCGGGGAGGAGGATGTGGCCTACCTAGTAGCCTGGAGGTTATTAGTCACTGGTCTGTTTGGGGTACGAGGAGAACCTACTGCCTCGGAGGAGGAGGTCACCCGGCCACACCAGGTCGATACAGAACTACCCTGTTGATGAGCTCTTGGGGGGCTCATTAAGTGTTTATTGTCTTATTGTATATAATGTCACAAGTTTGTTTATACTGTTTTCACTTAAAACAAAATAAAAATATTTAAAAAAAAAAAAAAACAATTCCCAAAGACCCTGGCATGACTCCAGTGTTTGTGAAACAATATCGCTTGCCTCTCGCATCCATGGAGTCCCTTACTGAAATAATTAAGAACCTTGAGTCCCGGGGAATAATCTGTCCAGTCCACAGCACCTTCAATAATCCGGTGCTGGGAATATTGAAGCCAAACGGCCAGTGGAGACTCTGCGCCGACCTTAGGGAGCTCAACAAATGGGTCCATACTTCCAGATGGCCTCTTCCCTACATTGACAAAGGGCTGGCCCAGATCCAGGGGTCACAGGTATTTACTGCAATAGACCTGACCAATGGATACTGGACCGCGCCTGTCAGTAGGGAGGACCAATACAAACTGGCTTTTACCTTTGGGGCCACCAGTACCCATGGACCCAGACTCCCTTCGGATACCTCAACTCAACCGGCAATGAATTCAACATTTTCCTCCACAAGGCCATGCCCGACCTGGGTGCAAGGGGTAACCTGGCTTATGAAGATGATGTCCTCATCAAAAGTTCATCTGTGGAGGAACACATAGCGGAGATCCGTTATGTTCTGAGACAGTTGAGGGCCGCCAGAGCAAAACTTTCCTTTCAGAAAGCACAGTGGTGTAGAACCCGTGTTAATTTCTTGGGGCATGAGATTACTCCTCAGGGCCTCTGTCCCCAGGAAAAGAAAGTGGAAGCACTTCAGAAACTGAAAGACCCCACAACTCTGCGGGAACTAAGGAGCCTCCTTGGACTGACTAATTACAGCAGAAAGTTCATTGAGGGCTACGCAGAGATCACCAGACCCCTGATTCATCTCTTGAAGGGGGGGGTCAAGTGGGAATGGGGTCCAGAACAATCCGAGACAGTAAGACAGCTCAAAAGAAGCCTCTCACAAGCACCTTGCTTAGCTTACCCTGTCAGAAACAAGGAGTTGTTCTTGGAGACAGGGTTCTCTAATACATGCTTGACTGCAGTATTACATCAAAAGCATGACAAGGTCAATAAAGTAATCTCCTATGCGAGCAAAACTTTATCCTGTGGAGGAAATATTCAACGATTGTGAGAAGGCACCCCTGGCAACGGTCTGGGCATTGAAGAATTACCGCCTGTTTATCCAGGGGGAACACATCATAGTGGAGACTCCAAACCAGCCTCTGCAATATCTCCAAAGTGATCCCGAATTACTTCCTGGATTCTGTCAATGCAAGGCTTTCCTGTGGAGGTCAGATATGGCCAAAACAAGAAGAGTCCCCTCGCGCAAGGTCTGGCTGATTTGCATGATTATACCAGAGAAAACTGTCTTGAGGACCAAAGTCTAAAGATCAAGGAAAACATGGGGGCATATCTTCATTCCCCACACAAAGTTTTTGAAGAAGACAAGTGTGAGGGAATGCCCGCTGTCTATGTGGACGGATGCTCTTACCATGTTGACAGCAACGGGGAGAAAGAACTGGTGGCCGGTGTAGGGAATGCATGGGTGAATGAGTCCCCAGAACCCTCCGCTGGATACAAGATTGGTCCCCGAAGTAGTCAGGTGGAAGAGTTGATGGCTGTGCATCGGGTCATCCTCACTGCTGTCCAACATCAACTCCGTACACTGGTCATAATCACAGATTCAGATTATGTACGGAACGGCTTTGTGGCGCACCTGGTTAATTGGAAAACCAGAGGCATATTATGTGCTAATAACAAACCCTTGAAACTTGGGAAGTTAATTCAAAACATTGATGATCTGGTCACCGTGAATGGGATGACCATCTACTGGAAGAAGATCAAGGGTCATTCCAAAGTAGACGGACCAGACAAAACTGGAAATGACTTAGCTGATCAGCTGGCCAAAACCGGGGCCATCCAAGGGGATCCAATAGAGATTGAGTCCCTGTTGGGGGAAATCCAGGTCACTGCTATCACTAGGTCCCAGACAAATGCTCACAATGATCTTTCAACTGCACAATGGAGTAAGGAGACCCCAGATGCTTATTTGATTACGGCTCAGAAGGGGGATCCAATAATTGGTAAGTTTTACCAACACATTGAGGACCCTGAGAACTTTCACCTGACGGATACCGATTACATTGGGAAAGAGTGTTGATGAAATGTCCAAAAATGTTCCGAATCCAAGATGGTTTGTTGGTAAGGAAATCCCAAGCTGGCCACGATCAGTGGGTGGTCCCTACCTCATTCCGAAGCCTGATGTTAAGTCACGCCCATGATGCGGCCACCGCCGGTCATAGGAGGTTTCATACAACACTTGAGATCTTAAGAGAGGTTGCATACTGGCCACACATGGGGCAGGACCTCGACCCATACTTGAAGGGGTGTCTTGTGTGTGCACAATTTCAGCCAACATCCCTCACACACCGCGCACCTCTCTTTTGGAGAGGTGCACGGTGTGACACTGCCATGGTCAGATTTGCAAGTCGACTTCATAGGCCCCGTGATTCGCTCCGCTAGGGGAAATAAGTACATGTTGACGGTGACATGCTTATTTACTAAATGTGTGGAGTGTCTCCCAGCCCCAAACTGCAAGGCAGAAACAGCAGCTGCCCTGATGATCAACCACATCTTTTCCCGTTTTGGTATACCCCAAAGGATTGAGTCAGACAGAGGTAGCCATTTTACCAGCGAAGTAATGACTAAAATGTGGGAGATACTGGGGGTTAAAAGGAAGCTACACATTGCTTACCGACCAGCTTCATCTGGGGCAATAGAACGTTACAACCGAACCATTGTGAGCAAATTAAAAAAGTTTGTGGCATATTCTGGGCCAAGTTGGGATATTCGATTACCTCTTGTCCTAATGGCCATCAGATCTACCCCTTCATCTGCGACTAAGATGTCACCGTTTGAGCTAATGACTGGACGCAGGATGGTGCTTCCCCAGCATTTGCACTACAGGACCCAAGAGCAGACACTGATCAATGCTTCCACTACTCATGAATATATTGAGAATTTAAGGAAACACCTTCAACATGCTTTTGCCTATGCTCAGCGAAACCTAGAAAGATCAGCCGATAGCATGAAGACTCATTTTATTTAAAGACTACTTGGAAAGAATACAATGTGGGAGACCGGGTCTATCTATATAATTTCCTAAGGAACCAGGCCAAACAGCGGAAATTCCTGCCTACCTGGAAGGGACCTTTTGAAATTGTAGACAAGATCTCCCCAGTCACCTACAAGATCCGCATCCCCAAAGGCAGTTTGGCGGAAGGGGAAGACAAGTGGGTCCATATAAACCAGCTAAAGTGTTGCCATCCCAGGCACACTCTGCAGCAGCTGGAGGAGTCCTCTGCAATCCCAGAGGGGGCCGCTCCAGAGTAATACATTTCCAACCCTAAAATATTCCACATATAGCCTATAAAATTCTTTGATTCTTGAATGCAAATGTCTCCTGATGTATAAAATGTATATGTTAGCCCCACCATTAATAGTGGTGGGGAAATGTCTACGAATATGCTTATGCCGCTTTTGCTTTGTCATCCTAGGAGAGATGAAACCATGGAGACTGACCAAGGAGGACGACCCGGGGACTGGGAGCAAAGATCTGAGGGGCCCGGGGTACTGCCCGAAACTCCCATCAGGACCGGCGAGGAGAACCGATCGAGCCACCCTGATGGAGGAAAAGATGCTGAACTGTGCCATCTGCGGAATCAGAAGAAAATGATGCGGACATCCCAGCGCGTGGATGAAAACATCCTTTTCACTCGACTCCCCCTCGACTCGAAATCAAAGTGCAGTCAGGCGGGGGGCTTATCAGGTGTCTTGACCCACGTTTGAACTATTATGCTACAACATTTGGTGCTGTGGGCTTAGAAAATCCAAGATGGCTGAAAAGCCCACATTTGCCCCAGAATCCAGGAAAGCGCGCAGTTTTGCGCAGACCAAAATGGTCGCCTGACCTGCCACCCACCAGTGCAAGAGTGATGGGCCAGAAGCGCCATGAGTGAAATCAGTGCAAAGGAATATGGTGCTGTTCAAAATCTGTTTTAATTGATGTCAAAAATTGCTAAAATCATGGCCACAAAATTACTCTACTGCAGAATCTATAGCAATACAATGTTAGTAAATGCTATCAAGTAAAATCCCTTTTTTTGAAATGTATTAATTCAAGACAGCTCCCAAAAAGGGGTGCAGTACTGGCGCTCGACACTAACCGGCGCTAGCGGTCTAAACTCTGACAGGAGGCCTGTATTTCAGGAGCTCACAACTTCAAAGCCTTGCTGATAAATGAGAATTCTTAACACCTACTCTTCCCAGAACTCCTCACAAGAAGACAGTCTGATTCAATTAAAAGTTCAAGAGGCCTCTGTCCATGGGGAGCCCAGACACCTGCTCTTACCACCAACAGTACAGGATATCGCCTTGACATGTAAATTAGGAGGGGAGGAGAGCTTCCTGCAGGATGGAAATAAGGAACAATAGCCTCTTTCAATTGAACAGAATATGCTGATTTGAGGTGTAATTGTCAACAGTTGCTCTGGCAGGAAAGCATGTGACATCTGACTCAGCCAGCTAGAGGCGGGCCAGACTAGGTTGTGGATTTCATATTGCACCAAATGTATGTTTTACCAAATTGCTTATAAAATATTGTATTAAGCTGACAGAAATGTACAATTTGGAGATTCTTAATATGAAGAATGTACCTACAATTTGAGACTAAACTCCACTCTGTGGGAAGCTCTAAGGCCGAACCCCGCTATTTATTAATTTTGCAGACACTGTGCTTACACTAGATAATTGAAAACTTATTGTAATGTGCTCATGGAGGGGGTGTACCTCTGTGTAAATTTTGAGGAAAAACCAATGTTGCAAAAGCTACTAAAAAGCGCAAAATGTTGTCATTTCTGAACCCAAGCTCGCAGGAACATGGGGCTTGATCAGAGACCTGTCCTAATTCATCCATCATGTGTACATGTATTTTCAACAACTTGTGTATCTGGGCAATATGTGTTTTGGGTAAAATTGATTTTCTCAGTAAAAGCAAAAGGGTGTTTCTTCAATAGATTGTAAAATGGTAGCACTGGATGACTCACAACTCTGTTCTCCAGTGAGAGCACAGAAACTCCTATAGCCTATCAGGATCCTCAGAGGGTTGGGCATAGAAAGTTAGCCTTCCCACCCACTTTCTAAAGACATCAAAGGAGTCATTGAGACCCAGGTAGGGACATTCACTTTCCACTTCAAACTGATTTGTTGCAAAGCACTTTGCCGGACCAGACAATATCCAGAAGACTCCAGAACCAGAACTTAGAATCCAGACTTCAGAACTTGCAGCAGACAGGCCTAGTCTAAACGCTGAATCCTTCTCAGCAGGCCTCATAATCCAGCCACCTAACCAAACTATTCAACAGCCGGGCGAGCTGTTTGATTCTGGCTAGAACCCTGTGCCAGAACCCAGAAAGCAGAGCTGTATCCAGAACCGAGACCAGACCAGACCGCTGTGCAGTGCCGAGACCGGAACCGGAGATCCAGAACCGAGACCAGACCAGACCAGATCGCTGTGAGCAGAACCAGTGCCAGAGACCGTCCCGTGGCGAGGAAACCGCAGCCAACCTGACCAGATCTTGACGGCCTATTTCAAATTTATAGTGTGAGTACCCAGCCAGAACTTTGCATAGTCATCTATTAGTTTAAAATAAGCTTATCCCATCCAATTCAACCTGCCTAGAACTGCATTAGAAATCGCATGTTCATTCTGGGACTTTAAAGCTGTGAAAGTGTCATTTGCCATTCTGAATCATTATTTCATTTCTGAAAATCTACCTCCACAAAATTGTCCGTATCTTTTGAACCATACATATTTACATCTTAAAGCTAATAATCTAAGCTTTCCAACAAGCCCAGAACTGACTTTCTACTCCTTATAGTTTTTCCGTAATCGCGCTTTATGCACTCAGAAAAAGTGCCGCGAATTGCAAATTTGACTCAAACTTCTTCACCTGTCAAAAATAGCTGTCTTTTGCTTCCATTGCTGAAATCCGTTTTCAACCTGATAATCCCTCATGAATCACTGATAGGGTTGACCTGAACCAATCTTAAGTAGCTATCACCTACCCTGAATCTCCTATAGGGAATTAAAATAATTTTTAGCATATTTTCACATCTTTGCAAATCACATTTAAGTATTTTCGCCTCTGTTTTAAAATCATCCCTGTTGCTCTAGGCTTGCTAGGGGGGAACTGAATTGGTATTGCATGTGGATTGTAACCCTGAAAACTGTGTGCTTCACTTCCATCTCCTTATATTGCATAGGGGGGGTGAATTGCCACAAGGGGAAAGTGATTATATTATCTCTTGTTGAAACCATCTCAGTTTATTCCTGTGCTGCATTCTTTTCCATCATTGCATTTCCTTGAAACCATTTCTATACCAACTCCTAAGTAATAAAAAAAGTGTGCTAGTGTAATATTATCCATTGTTGATCACTGTCATATTCATAAGTGTGCTATCAAATATTAATTTATTCATAAAAGTGTGATATATATATTGTTTAATTTTTCAAATAAATCTTTTAATTTGCAAAACAAACCTACTTCTTGGCTCAGTGAGGTCAGGGGGATTCAAAGAGAGGGACGTTATACAAGGGTTTATCATCCAGATCTATGAACTTGTCATAAAAATATATAATTAAGGGCTTCCCTGGGGCATCCCAGACTCGGCATTGACTTAGTTGGAGTGCTGAATTGAGGTCACTTAACAATGTGGCACTTAACGTACGCAGGGAGCATTCCCGCACCAAATGGCCTTTAGAGATGCAGTACATGCACAACACTTGGCATAAACGATGGCTTCTCTGTTCCGGTGACAAGGGGCCTCTTGCCGGCCCTTGCTGTATTGGTTCAGGATCTGCTATGTTTGAGGTTGTAGGACTCTTAATTCGAGGTGTGGGCTTCTGGAAGACTTGTCGATGTTTTCCTTTCTCAGAATTACTTTCCTGCAGTCTATAGTCTATTTAAAGGACTAGGGATACCAGGGTGGAAAAATAGGTAGGCTGAGGCCCCGTAGCCAGTTCATCCTTCAATTCTTTGGGTAAACCTCTCTGGTATAGAGTGAAGCAAGCGTCTTCTGGCCAACCTGAGTGCTCAGCAAGTTGATTGAACCTCGTCATATAGGAGAGTAGGTCCTGTGTACGCTGGGTGAAGTCAAGGAGAGATTCCTGGGATGTGTAGACTTAGTCAGGTCAGTCAAACATAGCCTTAAAGGAAACAAAAAATCCTGCATAATTGTCGAATACAGGATAAGAAGAAATAACCAATGGAGAGGTCAACAACAAGGCGTTTCCAATCATGTGGGATATTAAAAAAACCACTTTAGCTTGCTCTGTATTATACAATGTAGGCCAATTGTGGCATGCATCGATGAACTCCCGGAGCTTCTTGGAACTCGATTCTATATTTCCACGGTAGAGCTGGAAAAAGGGACCTTCCTGGACCAATGCATATCAATTTAGGATCATTTGCTTAAGGGCAACAATTTCTGCCTTCAATACTTGTACTTCAGTGGTTAGTTCCTGTATATCTCGGATCATTTCCTGCATTTCCTGCATTTGATCCATGTAGACTTCTATGGTCATAGGGCGTTGCAATCTGTCAATGCACTCGCTCACCTGTTGACCGGAAAGTTCCGAGTATGAAGTAGTCATGGATTTAAGCTGTGTTTTGGGTGTTTCTGCTGCAACGGTTGTCCTCCGGTGGGGGCTTCACTTTGGGTCCCGAAGATAGGGAGACAGACAGTGTGAACCCACCACATAGAGGGAAACACCCTGAAGGGAAAACCCTTTGGAGATGGCAGTAGTAGATGAATGTCAGAAAACTGGCACAAGGATGGTACAAGGCAACGGTTCGAGGAAGTTAGATCAATGGAAATAATTCAGATGACAGGTAGCGGAAACAGGAGCCAAGAAGGAAGGGGCAGAGAAAACAGGAGTGGGGAGGAGAAGCAAGGAGCTTGTGACAAGGTCCCAGAACAGTTGGGACAACAGGTACAGAGATTACCACATGTTGTGACATGAAGCCGCTGAAGACAGCCGGCTAGATATTGATCCTGGTGATGGAACGGGGGGAGTTACGCATGTTGGCATCTTGAATGTGGCACGTTACAGATGTCATCTTGGCATCCATAGTCACCATAGTGACCACCCGTGTCCTCCAGGATGCATCCCATGGTAATGCGGACCCATGAAAATTACAACCACTGAGTATTATCATGGTGAGTAAAAGGAGGGCTAAAGAAGAAAAAACAACATATATCAATATCCCTATGTACATTTTCAGATGGTAAATTGCTCATTTAGACACTGCAGATGCATACACGTCCTATGTATCCATTTTGATTATTTTGCTAAAGCAACTGTTCCACATTGCTACTGGCCTTGACCGTGTACATGATCCACCCTTTTAGGTCATCTGTGGAGTGTTTATATTGCAAGAAATGAGAGACTGGTGGGGCACTTGAATTTTTACACCTAGTCTTAGACTAGTGTTGGTAATCGCGGATGTGTGCTGCCTACATTGTTTGTCCGATATATCTCATTATCTAATATGAACTCAAACAAGCCAGGAATCTGAGAGAACACTTAGTACATTCCCAATTAATTTGTTATTAAAAAAACACCTAAAACCACACTGTGGTACCTGCGCCCAATAGTTGGGCCCTTCCCTTGAAGAATGTGTTCCGTGTAAAAATGTTCACACAAAAAACACTTCCTTTACCTTTGGAGAGAAGACTAGGCATCTAAGAGAAATTACTAATTCTGAAACTCACCAAGTAATCTATTCAGTTGAATGCCCATGTAAATCTAGATATATTGGCCAAACAGTGCCATATTTAAAAACAAAAAGGAGAACTGCAGCAAGCGCATAGCATTGGAAAAAGGCACATTTCTGTGCATCAACAGTAAAGCAAACATGATAGTTGTTATTACCTGTCTACACTGGCCAACATTTAATGTGGATCAGTGAAAACACTTGTCATGTTTGCTTCACCTTTGATGCACAGTAACTGTGCATCAAGGGAGAAGCAAACATGATAAGTGTCAATACTAAATGGCTAGACTGACCTACATTGAATACAAGCAGACCAGTGACAACACTTGTTATGTGCTCTTTACACTTGATGCACAGTACCTGTGCATCAAGAGTAAAGGAAACATAAGTGTCATTGCCTGGCTAGACTGGCCTACATTGAACGTAGGTCAGTGACAGTACAGTAACTGTGCACCAAGGGCAAAACAAGCATAAGTGTTATTAAATGGATAGAATGGCCTACCTGCAATGTAGGCAATCTAACCACGTCATAAAACTCTACTTAACGTTTGTGCTTTACCCTGATGCATTGTACTTTTCATCAGGGGCAAAGCAAAAAAAGAAAACCCATGCCCCATGCAGTGCCACCCCTACATTCTGCGGTGGGGGCTGACACATACACACACATACACATGCACACAAATACCTTCACCTTTTCATTCACACAGCTCCTCGCATGAGCGCTTTCATAAAAACAACACCAACATACATACATACATTCCATAGATGCATACATACATACACATTACATAAAACGCAAGCACATTCCACATGCACCAGCGCTGGCACTGGAAGGACCTGATGGCCAGCCCCTCCTCAAAGCAACGTTAACACACTGACAGACAGGAAGTTGCATTGAAAAGAATCTAGTCTATAATAGCAAATGGCGCTTCACCTTAGTTTGATATGGTGGTTATTCTAATTCCTGCAAAGTGAGCTGCTAACACCAGGGCTGCATGATTAGTGAACGTTAATATAGAATCCCATTAGGTTGTTCTTTCACTTTGACTGATTTTTTAGTTGGAATATATAAATAAAGAACAAAATACTTGGTTTACTTCATTCCTTTTGGATTTAATTGGAGCAGCACAGATGAAAAATGAAACAAAATAGTTAAGTATGGTTCAAATAATGGAAAGTTAACAATAGAATTTTCTTCATTCAATAGTTTGAGTGCTTGAGTTTGTGCATGTACAGCAAAGCAAATGGGCATCTGACCTTCAAATTCATTGAATTTACTTCATTCAATGTACTTATGTAGCAAAACAATATTTGATTTACACATCTCGCTTCATTCTTTGAGTAAGTAATTTGTGAAACATTTTCTTCAATCAATGGTTTTAGTGCTTGAGTATTTTGTATATCTGTCCTTCATTCAATGTTCTTGTATAGCAATACACTTGGACATCTAACCTTCAAACTCATTGAATTGACTCCATTCAATGTGCTTTTTGTAATATAAAGTGCAAAAAAAAGGAGCATTCCGCAGCATGAACTTTGAAAGTTGGTGGAAAGATGCTAGGATAGACTTGTTAACAGGCATCTCTTTTTCTTCAATAAACCACAATATATCTGTTCCATGTTATGGAGTGACTTTATTTTAGTGGCGATTAGGATGGGATGCTGTTAGAATGGCAGCCCACCGAGTAGCCGTTCCAACCAAGGTTAACTGAAGGCAGTGTTAATCACAGAACCCAAGCATCACCAAGAGACTCATCCAAGACAGTACGGAACCGGACAAGAATTCTTAAGAGCTCAGAGCTTGAAGATCTGAGCAGGTCTGCAGACCTGAACTGCTCTATCTGTGGAGCAGAAGGCGAGGGAGTCTGTCTAAATGGGACTACAAGTAATGAAGTAAGTCTGAATGTGCATTTCCCCAGACAGATTAATTGCAACCAAATACGAAGAGTTGCCCCTACGTAGTGCCAAGGGACTTTAATTTGCGGTATCAACAGTTGCCACTGTTTGTGCACGCGACCTCCCACAAGCTAAAGGGCGAGGTTGCCCATAGATAATCTTTCTGCATTTATAATCAAAATCACTGTTACCGCATGTAAGCATCACAGTGCAGCGCTTGCTCCCAGGATTAGAGAAAGGGACCGCCGACGCCAACTGCATCTATAATCAAACCCACTGCAGTTGCGTATAAGCACCACTGTGCAGCGCTCGCGCCAAGGTTTAGAGAAAGGGACCCTCTGACATGCTGCCGTTTTGGTTTCTGTTAGCAACCACCTGCCTCAATGTAAACAAGAGATGCTAGTGACGTTTTACTAAACAACATCATTACGTTTTCCGATTTCGAAGGCAAAAGTTAAGTATTCATTTAGTGCAAGAAGAATAAATAATAAACGCCTACTCTGCAGAGCTAAAACAAATAAAATAAGCGTCACACGGATTTGAACAGAGCTCCACTGTGAGTTAAAGGCCACAACAGCTGTTGAATAAATACCACCCCTGTGCCGCGCTGTAAAAGTAAAAATGCATTGTTCATTCAAAGGAAATAGTGTGACTAAGGACGTGCTGAAATCAATCTTATAATCTGTAAAACGATTGAATGTAAACGTGTTCAACATTTTATTGCAAAAGAAATAAAGCCTTATTGCAAAAGAAATTAACACAGAATCCCAGCTAATGCAAATCTAACTCCCATCACTACAGGTTCCAGACCGGTCACTCAAACAAAATAACAACAAAGGGAGAACTGCCTTTTGCACCAAAATGCAAGGGATACCAGCTCTAAATTATTTTTTAAATGCCAAAGGAGAACCTCTACTTCCTTGGAAAAGGTGGAAGAAACGTTTTGACCATTACGTTTTTGCTGCCCATGGTCTATATTTTTCCAATGAGCCGAAAAAGTGCCTACTCATACTCTGTTTAGGGAACTATGGACAGGAACAATTTGAGAACTTCCACCTCTGTCAGAGGAAGAATCAGTAGGACTTACAGAATATGGTAAATGTATTAAAATGCTGGATAAGCATTATGAGAAATCTGTGGGCATTATTCTTGAGAGATATCATTTTGGTAAGAGAACACAAGGAAATGGTGAAACTGTAGAACAATATATTGCTGCTTTACGTGGTTTAGTAACTTCATGTGAGTTTGGTATTAATTTGGATGAACGATTACATGATCAATTCATGCTGGAGTGCAATGACAGTAAGGTCAGGGAAGCACTATGGTCAAAGGCAAATCCATCTTTAGAGGAAGTTCTCAGGGTTGCGAAGGAGGCAGAGCATACAAACAATTGTGTAAAGGAACTTGAGGGAAGGGTCGAAGATGAAAATAAGAATGAAGATGCAGCTCAAGTACCAGAAATAACACCAGTTCAAGGGAAGAAGGCAACGCGAAGAAAACTATTAATAAGGAAAGACCTAAAACAAGAAAGGAAAAAAGGGACCCAGGTTCAAGGTGAGGAGAGAAAACAATGACAGACAGAGATGTTACAGATGTGATAGTGTTCATCATTTAGCCAGTAGTGAAAAATGTCCTGGTATCAGTTATGTAAGAGGTGCAATAAAAAGGGACACTTTACTAACTGTTGAAGAGCAAGGTTGGAAAACATTGAATGCATTGATGAACTCTGTGAAGAATTTGAGGAATGTACATGTTTAGTAGAAAACACACTATACACAGCTGAAGACGATGATGCAGATGCTGAGAAACCAATGGGGATGATAGAAATAAATAACAAAAATCTCAGCATGGTAATTGACTCTGGTGCTAAGTACACGCTTGTAAGAGGATTCAATCCAGCACTACAGCTAAGTCAATGCCTAGTCTGGGATACTGAATGGAAACCCTTATTGATATATCTTTATGTCCAGTTCATGAGTTCTGGATGACTACCCCTATATAACACCCCTCCCTTGGAACCCCCCTGACCCCACTGAGCCAAGAAGTAGTTCTGTTTTGCAAGTTTAAACGGTTTATTTGAGAATGTAAACAATATATATATATCACACTTTATAATAAATTAATAATTAATATCACACTTCAGAACATGAGCAGTTAACAACAATGGGTAATGTTCTACTAATAAACTGATTTGATTACCCAGGAGTAGTATAAAGGATGAGGTAGCACGCTTGGGAATAGGAACAGAAGAATAAGGTGGTAGAGAATGCTTTATCTAGTTTCAGATGGATGCAATGTTGAATGAAAATGCAATACAGAAAATACTCAATATGATTTCAACAAAACAATGTAATCACTATTCTCTGGCAATCCACTCCCCCCCTTATGCAATGTAAGGAAATGAAGAGGAGAGCACACAGTTCTTAGAAATGCAATCAAATGTAATTCAGTTCACCCCAGCAAGCTTAGACTACAGAAGTTTGAAACACAGGCCCAAAATGCTTTTATATGTGCTGGCAATGAAGTGAGGAATATGCTGAAAATGGTTTTAATTCCCTTTAGGAGGTTCAGGGTGAGTGAAATATACAAGGGATGAGTTCAGGCTCACTTTAGCAAGGATCTAGGAGTAACTAGCAGGTTAAACGAATTTTTGGCAAAGGAAAGCAAGGAAGCTGCTGTTTTCACACGTTGCTGGATTTTTAACCAAATCGCGAATCGTGGCAAAATTCGCGAATGCATGAATCACGATTACGGCAAAAGTATAAGGAGTAGCAAGTCGGTTCTAAGCCTGTTGAGAAGCTGAGATTCTAAGCTTTCAGGGGGAAGTTAAACCACGTTCCTAGCCCAAACGGTTCCAGAGATACGGACGATTAAATAAAGGTAGTTTTTCGGATTTTAAATTTTAAAAGTTCAAAGCGACAGGTTACAGCTTGCAGCTAGAAAATGACAGGTGACAGTTCTACTTAGGTTAAATAGATTGAATTATATTATATTAAACTAAGGGATAGGGTCTGAGTTTTGCTGAGTACTCACAAGAGATTTTGGCCAGGAAGGCGACGTTGTCATGGATCCGGTCACTGCGCACAGCACTTCACAGCGATCTGGTCTCCGGTTCCGAGTACAGCTCTGCTTTCTGGGTCACCGGCACTGCTCCTGGATCTTGGGTTCTGCTGGTCTGGTCTAGCACCGGTCTGCACGGCTCCTGGTCCCGCTTTCTCCGGACACAGCGCTGATCTGCACGGCTCCTGGACACTGCTACCGGTCCCGGCAATGTTCTAGGCAGGCAATTCAAACAGCTCACCCGGCTGTTGATAGTCTGCAAATGATTTCTGGGCCTGCTGACAAATACTTTTGCTTGCAGTGGGCCTTCTTGGTTCAAAGTTCTGTAGTCTCTGTTTAGCTTGGAAGTCTAAGTGTAGGATCTCTGGATGTGAAGTCGTCGGTCAGCATGCTCCGCAGCAAATGGAATTGAATGTCTCTACCTGTCCCAGCAGTCTCTTTTTATGTGTTTTGAAAGTGGGTGGAGAGGCTAGCTTTCTAGGCCCAACCCCTTCAGAGTTCTGATAGGTTGGAGAATTCTTTGCGTTCTCACTGGAGAACAGGATTGTGTGTCAGAATGATGTCATTTAATGGCTTGCAGAAAGGACACTCCCCTGTCAAATTACACACAAATCTATATTTGACCTAAAGACATATTTCATAGATACACAGTGGTTTGAAATTACATGCACCCATCACGGATCACATGAGGTATACTCTGTTCAAACTCTGATGTTTCTAAGAGCTCGCATTCAGAACTGGCAACATTTTGCATTTTTTAACTGGTTTTGCAACATTGGTTTTTCATTAAAAATTATACACGTATACACGGCCTGTCCATACATACTCCAGTAAATTCCCATGTCTCTAGCTTAAACACAGAGTCTGTGGTGTCAATAAATAGCGGGGTTTTGCCCCAGAACATCACACAAATTCCCAACGCGCCTTAAAACGTGCACCGAAAAATCACAATAATTATGGTATCATTTAAATAATTTTGACAAGTCCGCACCATGAGTTATACATCTTTCTTAAAATCATATTCTGGCCAACAGGGGTGTGTCTTCCCAGGTCACATGGTGTAGAAACCAGTTTATTCAGTTTCTGCCAAGCTCAAAGACCCTGCCCCTCCCAGCTTCTGCCAAGAGGAAGCTATTTTACGGCCCCCCAATAAACCATCTGCCTGGGCCCTGGAAGGCCCATTGTTCAAGAGGAAGCCATTTATGACCTCCCCCCAATAAACCCTCTGCCTGGGTCCTTTGTTTAGTCTCTAGCAGTCCCTTGGTAATTCAATCAGAGAGGGGTAACCTCCCCTCAGAATGCAGCCAGGCCTGAGAACTGCTGTGGATCCAGTTTCACTCCAATTGGGGGGAAGTTGTCAGGCAGAATTCAGTTCCTTTAAGCCAGAATTTAGCTAACATGTCACTTTTTGTTCCCAGTTTAAATCAAACATACAATTTTTACATATGCAGCAGAATGCTGATTCTAAGTTCAAAACTATGACATTTCAACAGTGACAAACTATGTGACACTCAAAAGTAGGTCACTCAGTTAATTTAAACATTTTCGATTTTTGGTAGTTTTAAATCCAGTTTCAGTTAGGCTGCTGCAGACCTGCAGAGCTCAGCCAGTCTTGTTATGAACATTGTTTTGGGGCTCTTCAACTTCCCAGATTTTGTATGCACACATACTTCATTCTGCCAGATGTCCGCTGGTGTTCAGTGAGATTTTTGGATGTGTTGCAATGTTTGAAAATAGGCATTTTGAGCTGGCATTCAGAGAAACCAAAGGTAATTTTAAAGTGCGTTTTTTTCTTTGGCACACATTTCACTCATGGCACCCCGGCCCATCCTGCTCGCACTGGTGTGTGGCAAGTTAGGTAACCATTTTAGTGTGCACAAACTGTGTGGTTCTCCTGGATTTTGGCGCACATGTGGGCTTTTTGGCCATCTTGGATTTTCTAAGCCCACAGCACCAAATGTTGCAGCATGATAGCTCAAACGTGGGTCAGGAAACCCAACAAGGCCCCCCCACGCGACTGCACTTTGAATTTGAGTCGATGGGGAGTCGGGTGCACAAAAGGTGATCACCCACGCACTGGTATGTCCGCATAATCTTCTTCCAATTCTGCAAATGGCACAGTTCAGCATCTTTTCCTCCATCCGGTATTGATCGATCGGTTCTCCTCGCCGGTCCTGATGGGAATATTGGGCGGTACCCCGGGCCCCTTGGGTCTCTGCTCCCGGTCTCTGGATCGTCCTTCTAGGCCAGTCTCCAGGTTTTCTTTCTCCTAGGAAGACAAAGGAAAAGCGGCAATACCTATTCATGGACATTTCTCCCCCACCATTGATATAGTGGGGTGGCATATATATTTTAGAACTCAACAGATATGAAGATGCACATTTTTTTAAATGAAGAGACAGGAACACATAAACTTGAGAAACACAGAATTTGATAGGCTATATGTAGGATCTTTTAGGGTTGGAATTGAATTACTCTGGAGCGGTACCCTCTGGGATTGCAGAGGACTCCTCCAGTTGCTGCAAAGTGTGCCTGGGATGGCAACACTTCAACTGGTTTATGTGGACCCACTTGTCTTCCCCCTCTGCCAAACTGCCTTTGGGGATGCGGATCTTGTAGTCCACAGGGGAGATCTTGTCTATAATCTCATAGGGTCCCTTCCATGTAGGCAAAAGTTTTCGCTGTTTTGCCTGGTTTCTTTGGAAGTTGTATAAATAGACCCGGTCCCCCACCTGATATTCCTTCCTGGAAGTGTTCAGGTCATAGTGGGTCTTCATGCTATCAGCTGATCTTTCTAGATTCCGCTGAGCATCAGCAAAAGCATGTTGAAGGTGTTTCCTTAAATTCTCCACATACTCGTGAGTTGTGGAGGCATTTATTAGTGTCTGCTCTTGGGTCCTGTAGAGCAAATGCTGAGGAAGCACCATCTTGCGCCCAGTCATCAACTCAAATGGTGACATTTTGGTTGCAGATGAAGGGGTAGATCTGATGGCCATTAGGACCAGAGGTAATCGGATATCCCAACTTGGCCCAGAATCTGCCACAAACTTTTTTAAGATGCTCACAATTGTCCGGTTGTAGCGTTCTACTGCTCCAGAAGAAGCTGGCCTGTAAGCAATGTGTAGCTTTCTCTTGACCCCCAGTATCTCCCACATCTTTGTCATTACTTCACTGGTGAAGTGGCTACCTCTGTCTGACTCAATCCTTTGAGGTAGACCAAAACGGGAAAAGATGTGCTTAATCATCAAGGCAGCTGCCGTTTCTGCCTTGCAGTTTGGGGCTGGGAGACATTCCACCCACTTGGTAAACAAGCATGTCACAGTCAACATGTACTTATTCCCCCTAGCAGAGCGAATCACGGGGCCTACAAAGTCGATTTGTAAATCTGACCATGGGAGTGTCATTCCCCTCTTTTGGAGAGGCGCCCGGTGTGTGAGGGATGTTGGCTGAAATTGTGCACACACAAGACAGCCCTTCAAATATTGGTTGAGGTCCTGCCCCATGTGTGGCCAGTATGCAACCTCTCTTAAGATTTCCAATGTTGTGTGAAACCTCCTATGACCTGCGGTGGCCACATCATGGGCGTGACTTAGCATCAGGCTTCAGAATGAGGTAGGAACCACCCACTGATCGTGGCCAGCTTTGGATTTCCTTACCAACAAACCGTCTTGGATCCAGAACATTTTTGGACATTTCATCAACACTCTTAAGTCCTCTTTCCCAAAGTACTCGGTATCCGTCAGGGGAAAGTTCTCAGGATCCTCAAGGTGTTGGTAAAACTTACCAATAATTGGATCCCCCTTCTGAGCTGTAATCAAATCAGCATCAGCGGTCTCCTTGCTCCATTGGGCAGTTGAAAGATCATTGTGAGCATTTGTCTGGGACCTAGTGATAGCAGTGACCTGGATTTCCCCCAACAGGGACTCTATTTCGATTAGATCCCCTTGTATGGCCCCGGTTTTGGCCAGCTGATCAGCTAAGTCATTTCCAGTTTTGTCTGGTCCCTCTATTTTGGAATGACCCTTGATCTTCTTCCAATAGATGGTCATCCCCTTCGAGGTGACCAGATCATCAATGTTTTGGATTAACTTCCCATGTTTCAGGGGTTTGTTATTAGCACATAACATGCCTCTGGTTTTCCAATTAACCAGGTGCTCCACAAACCCGTTCCATACATAATCCGAATCGGTGATTATGACCAGTTCGTGGAGTTGATGTTGGACAGCAGTGAGGATGGCCTGATGCACAGCCATCAATTCTGCCACCTGACTACTTCAGGGACCAATTTTGTGTCCGGCGGAGGGTTCTGGGAACTCCTTCACCCATGCATTCCCTACGCCAGCCACCAGTTCTTTCTCCCCGTTGTTGTCAACATGGTAAGAGCATCCATCCACATAGACAGTGGGCATTCCCTCACACTTGTCCTCTTCAAAGACTTTGTGTGGGAATTAAGGTATGCCTCCATGTTGTCCCTGATTTTTAGACTTTCGTCCTCGAGACAGTTTTCTCTGGCACAATCATGCAAGTCAGCCAGACCTTGCGCGAGGGGATTCTTCTTGTTTTGGCCATATCTGACCTCCACAGGAAAGCCTTGCATTGACAGAATCCAGGAAGTAATTCGGGAATTACTTACATTTCCGGCCCGGATTCTGTCACTTTGGAGATATTGAAGAGGCTGGTGTGGAGTCTCCACGATGATGTGTTCCCCCTGGATAAACGGGCGGTAATTCTTCAATGCCCACACCGTTGCCAGGAGTGCCTTCTCACAATTGTTGAATTTTTCCTCCACAAAGGATAAAGTTTTGCTTGCATAGGAGATTACTTTATTGACCTTGTCATGCTTTTGGTATAATACTGCCGTCAAGCACTTATTAGAGAACCCTGTCTCCAGGAAGATCTCCTTGTTTCTGACAGGGTAAGCTAGGCAGGGCGCTTGTGAGAGGCTTCTTTTGAGTTGTCTTACTGCCTCAGCCTGTTCTGGACCCCATTCCCACTTGACCCCCCCGTCAGGAGATGAATCAGGGGTCTGGTGATCTCTGCGTAGCCCTCAATGAACTTCCTGCTGTAATTAGTCAGTCCAAGGAGGCTCCTTAGTTCCCGCAGAGTTGTGGGGTCTTTCAGTTTCTGAAGTGCTTCCACTTTCTTTTCCTGGGGACAGAGACCCTGAGGAGTAATCTCATGCCCCAAGAAATTAACACGGGTTCTACACCACTGCGCTTTCTGAAAGGAAAGTTTTGCTCCGGCGGCCCTCAACTGGGTCAGAACATAACGGATCTTCGCTATGTGTTCCTCCACAGATGAACTTTTGATGAGGACATCATCTACATAAGCCAGGTTACCCCTTGCACCCAGGTCGGGCATGGCCTTGTGTAGGAAAATGTTGAATTTATTGCCGGAGTTGAGGTCTCCGAAGGGAGTCCAGGTCCATGTGTACTGCTAGCCCCCAAAGGTAAAAGCCAGCTTGTATTGGTCCTCCCTACTGACAGGCACAGTCCAGTATCCATTGGTCCGGTCTATTGCAGTGAATACCTCTGACCCCTGGATCCCGGCCAGCCCTTGGTCAATGTAGGGCAGAGGCCATCGGGAAGTATGGACCCGTTTGTTGAGCTCCCTAAGGTCGGCGCAGAGTCTCCACTGGCCGTTCGGCTTCAATATTCCCAGCACCGGATTATTGAAGGTGCTGTGTATTGGACGAATTATCCCCCGGGACTCTAGGTTCTTAATTATTTCAGTAATGGACTCCATGGATGCGAGAGGCAAACGATATTGCTTCACAAACACTGCAGTCATTCCAGGGTCCGTGGGAATTGTTGTTGTGTGGATGTCGGTGCGACCACAGTCATATGAGTCTACCGCAAAGAGATCTTGGAAATCCAAGAAAACTTGTTTCAACTTTTGCTTTTGTTCCAGAGTCACACAGGCATCAGCTAGATTGACTCTCTCTTCCATCATCTGCCTGAAGCCTGGAAAGACTTCTGGTTTGGCTATCTCAGCGGCCTCCTCCAGCTGGGTGGAGAAGTCCCTGGTCCGAGCGTTGATTTGGACTGGAGGCCCCAGGTGGGAAAGGCAGCCTTCATGAACCTGGAAAATCACCTCATCCCTTCTGAAGTCACAAGTCACATCCTCCTTACCATAAGGACAGGAAGTGTACACCAGGAAGTCCCCCCCATGCCGGGTAAACATCCTGTCTGGTGTTGTATTGTCCTCACTGTCACTGTCAAAACAGTCCTTGGGGATTGGTCCTAACAGTTCATTTCCTAGATCAATGGAAAAATGTCGGTCATCAACCGCCATTCCAATAATGGTGCCTGCGGCTAGAGTAATACTCTTTAAGTCGCTGTTATCCACCTCTATTGGAATGGTGTCATGTTCTATGTTGACTAATGGAGTTGGGTTTACCCCCAACCCTTGCTGTTGGAGAGAAGCGTTTAGATGTATGTAAGCATCAGGGTTTTGCAATTTTTGTCCTCTTTTAACTTTCACTTCCAGGGAGAATTGTCGGGTCCTTTCTGGGATGGTGACTTCCTCTTTGATCTGAATTTCAACTGCATAAGGTAGCAATTGAGCTGACCTAAATGCTTTTTCTGGATCATCAAAGCCCATGGGATTATCCGCTAATCGGGACCAAGCTTTGAAGTTTATTAGGTCCAAACTAATGGCAAAGCGATTGAGAATGTCACTGCCTAAGTAAAAGGCGGCAGTGACGTCTCGCACGACCCAACAATTATGGACTATGCTCTTGTTGCCAATGGAGATTTTGAGCATACACCTGCTTGGCAGGAGATGTTTGGAATTGGGTGCCTTCAGGTCCATTTCCCATTTGTCTATCAGTTTCAATGTGGGAATGGCTGGATCTTTTGGGAGTTGGCGGAACATGGCTTCGCTGATGAAGCTCTTACCGTTGTTCACACACACTCGACCGAGAACAGAGTCCTTCCCATCATTTAACTGAACAGGGATGAACAACTGCTCTCCAATTTGCTGAATATCAGCCAGGCTCGAGCTGATTTCACATCTTTCTGGACTATAGGAGTGGGAGTTTCTGATTGTGGATTAGTAAAGAATTTCAAAGTGTTTCCTTCCAGCGTGGAGTACCACTTTAAACTGGAAGGAAGGTTGATTTTCAGAAATAGAGAGGATCCCCCATCACCAGTCTGTTGTCCTACTGCTATTACTGTCACGTCTGGAGTTTGGTTGTTCTGGAAGTGAAATACTACTTGGTCAGATTTTTGTTCAACCATGTGGCAGGTGCCGTTTAAACTAACATGGTTGACACTCTGTTTTAATTTTATTGGTCGGCTAGTCTGGGTCCAGAGGACCTTGTTTACACAATCTATTAGGGGTGACAATCTTCTCAGGAGGTCATTCCCTAGTAAACAAGGGGTGCCCTCTGGAGACACTACTATGACCGGGTGTTTCACCTTGTTTCGCCCAATTTTAATGTCCAAGTCTGCAGTCCCCGCAACGGGAATTTCCTTCCCGTCAAAGTTCTGCAGTTGTCCAGGAAGAGAGGTGAGAGGAATACGGTAATTCTCCCCCCTTCCTGCATTTAGTTCATCAAAGGCCCTTTTGGACAGAAGGGTAGCTTGGGATCCAGTGTCCACCAGTGCCAAAATTGTACCCTGCCCCTGTACTTGAATCGGGGCATAGTATCTTCCCTCCTTCTCCTCAAGGGGGCACAGATAATGCACATTTTTGGACAACTGGTGGGCTAACTTTCTGGTTTTGGACATTGCTAGAGAAGAGATTTGGGCAGAATTCTGTGGAGAGCCTTGGGAATCTGAAAGAAAAAGTTGGCAACTGGAGATCAGAGCCATTGTGGTTTCCCCTGGTTCCGGTTCTGGGCTGCCCCCCCCTTCTTGGAGGCAGTCACCAGGATGGGTTTGAACCAGGGTGATTTCGGTATTGTGGGTTCTGGGATGAGATGATGGGCGGCGGTAGCTCAGTCTCCATATCTCCCCAGTCTGGATTGGAATCCCTTGGGACCCATTTTTCCTTGGGAGGAGTTCCCCCATCTCTGAAGGAGAAGGTCCTTTCCCCAGGATCCTCTGAGGATCCCTCTCCCTCAAATTGGAAGACCTGTACCTCCTCCACAAAGTGGGTCTGTTTGGGTCCTTTGTTTCTCCTACCCCCCCTCTGCCCCTTGGGAGGCAGGCTTTCAGGGGTAGGAGATTTTGTTTCCGGTTCCTGGTTTTCTAGGAGCTGTTTAAAAGTTGGGAAGGAAGCTTCCTCCAAGGCTTTAAACCCCCTTCCCCTTGTGCCTCCTCCCTGGGAACCGGTGTGTTATCGGGGTGCTGCCCCCGTCATTGTTCTGGAGCACCAGGTCCAGAGTTTGGGGCATTCTGTGGTGGCATGCTCATCTGAGGGTTCTGTTGAGCCCTCAGTATGTGACCCAGATCCCGTGCCATATTTTGGACCTGGCGCTCTAACTGGGAAACCCGCTCAGGCTGATACGGGGCTCTATTTTCTCCCCTGGGCTGATCCCGGGAAGGGTAGCTATCCCTTCTCTGGTAGTACCCCTGGTTGGAAAGATTTTGGTACCCCTCCACCCTTGGCCTCCCCTCTCCCGGATTAGGTTGTCTGGGCTCAGGGAATTGGGGAAAGAAGGATGGATGGTTTTGGGGTTGGAAATTGGGTGGATACCTGGGGAAAAAGTTCTGCCCAGGATTTGGAGAATTTCTGCCCTCCTGTGGGAAGTTGGGAGGGAAGTCCCCTGGGTTAGGTGCTTGGCTGGATCCCCCCCTTGGGCTGGAGGAGTCCACACATAACCCAGGATTGGTCGGTTTCCCTTGTAGCGGGGACTTACATAGTCAGGGGAGCGGGGGACCCCATTTGTGGGATTTCCTCCTCGACTCCCTGTCTGTGACTGGCCCGAGGGCCTTCTGGGCTGTGAATTATTTGGTGCAGGCAGGTTTTTAGACCCCCCCATCTCCAAATCTAAAACGGGGCGACCTTTACCTCTGCCACCTTGGCAGCAGCAGGGGTGCTGTTGGTTTTGGGGTTTTTCGGCGCGTTATTTTTATTTTCTATGGGCTTCTGCACCTCATAGATCCGGGTAGCTTGTTCAATGACCCAGTCTAAAGATCTTTTCTCATGAAAATCTCTCACGAGCTGGGTCATTATGTATTTGGGCAAGGCATGGAAAAATGTATTGACAAATTCTCTGCTATCTGTGCGCACCCTTCTGGTGGTCTGCGCAAAGGCACGTTTCAGTTCTTGCACGAATTCTTGTGGGGCATGATCCTCCCCACATTGCAAATTGTAGGCTGCCTTGCGAGCCTCTTGGGGATTTCTGTGCACCGAAAAATGTTTCAAGATGGCCGCCCTATAGGTGGACCACCTTGAATGATTTTGGTCCTCCAGCCCCGCAAAGAAACTGGAGTATTCTGGGGAGAATGTCCACTTTACATACTGAATACAGCTTTGGCTGTCCTTCAAATGAAAGGTCTCCATCATTTGCTCATAGAGCTCGAAGTGATCCCAAACAGAATACTTGGCGTTCTTATGATAAGGCGTGATGACACTCCTGATTGCCTTAATCTGTTTCAATGGGTCCTTAAGCAAGGCCCTTTTTGCCTTATTGGCCTTTTTGGTTCGGGTAACCCTGGTCCATTCATCCTCTGACTCAGAGGCACTGCTCCCAGAGGTTCCTGTCTGATCTTCCAGGTTTTCCCGGATTCTGCGAGCCTGGGAATGGCTGGCAGAATGTGGGGACCTGGTCTCCTGTGTCCTGCGCCGTTCAGAGGAGTCTTCAGATTCCTCCTTGCTGCCAGGATTTGATGGGTACCCCCCCCCACTGACCTAACTGGGCAGAAGTTTTCAGGATGCCCTTAATGGGCCTATTCTCCTGGGGTTCCCCACTAAATTGCACTGTGCTTGGGTGCCCATACCCGGATGCCCGCCCATCCATTCCTGGGAGGTACTGGCTTATGAGCCCCATGCTTCTGGCTGGATAGTAATCTGCCATCCCTGTGGCCCGGTGCTCATGTGCGCCAGGGGACATGGGGGTGGCAGAGTCCAGGGACTGAGAGAGATAAAGGCCTCTGGTACTAGGGCTCCTGAGGTTATGCTCAGGAGTTTCCCTTTCCCAGCGAACCTGGTCTCTATCCGCCCCTGCTCCCTGTTGCAATGCAAGAGCCTGCGCCTTCAGTTCCTCAGTTAAGGCCTTACTAGACTCTATCAGTCTCTCCTGCATCGCTACCTGTTGTTGGAGCCTATCATTGTGCTGGCAGAGAGCCTCATTCTCTCTCTGTGCTTCCTGATTGGTCCTGGAGCACTGGGCCAGTCTTTGCTGTAGGAGGCTTACCTCCTGAGCTGTGTCCCTATTGGCCTGCTCCTTTCTTGCCAGAGCATCCTCCACCCTCCTGGTGTGCTCTAACAAGTTCTGGTGTTCTTTTTGGAGGTCACCCAGTCCCTGGAGGGCCAGGTGATTTTCTTCCATTTTTCTTTTTAAGTGGCAGACTTCCTGGCCTAAGGTATCCCTTTCCTGACCAAGAGCCTGCATCTGTGCCGTCAGGTCGTCCCTTTGCCTTTGGAAGGCACCAGCTTTCTGGCGCTCCTGATCAAACTCTGCCTGGGTATCCAGGTCTTTCAGGATCAGTTTATTGCTCTCCTATTTCTCTCTGTCTAGTTGGATTTGCAGGGTGGCTACCTGCTCTGTGCATGCCCTGCTGAAATTGATCTGTTGCTTCAGCTTTTTCTGGCTCTGCAGTAGGGAGTCCAAACTGT
Source organism: Ambystoma mexicanum (assembly GCF_040938575.1). Classification (NCBI taxonomy): domain Eukaryota; kingdom Metazoa; phylum Chordata; class Amphibia; order Caudata; family Ambystomatidae; genus Ambystoma; species Ambystoma mexicanum. Next base: position 1,327,912,099 of record NC_090922.1, read on the forward strand.
CTTGGCGTTCCTTCTGCAAGGCCAGAATTCTGGTATCCTGGTCAGCCTTTTCCTGTTGCAGTCTATCCATGTCCTCTTTTATTTTAATGATATACTGCCTACTATCATTTTCTGACTCCTGGCTCCCCTGCAGCCTCTGCTCAGAAGAGACCAGGTCAGATTGGACCTTCTCTAACGCCATCTGTCGCTTATTCACCAGATCTTGGCTTTCAGTACATTTATCCTGCATGTCTCCCATATATAGGTACAGGTATGCCGCTATCCTAACCATCTTGTCTTGTTCATCCTTAGCTTTAGGAGCCATGTATAGTTCACTCAGGGCCACATGTAAGGGACCCTGATCTCTCCATATATCTGACCCTGTTTCAGTGACCTGTTCCGTGATGGCCTGCAACCAGACCATGCGGTCCTGGTGAGTGTTAAGACGGATTTCTGAACTCTGTCCTGGTGGCGCAGAAGTTCAGAAGGCCAACCTAATTACTTGGAACAGGGTAACCTCTGGACGAGCCAGACCAATCAAGGTAGCGAACGCGGCGGTCAAGACTAGGTCTCAAGAGGGGTGAGGGTGACTGAAAGCCCGCAATGAGCACACAAAGCAAGAGCGCTTACAAACTACTCCAAACAGTTGTTATATCAAAAATATATACATATTTATTTTAAGGCCTTTAAAACAACGACCGTAGCGAGAAAATCACAATATCACAATATTAAGCCAACACATACCATATCAACACAATATATATACAAATATGACAGTCGCAAGCTTTATATGCACGAAATGTGTAGTCCACCTGAAGGGGAAGGAAAACAGGCAGTGCGATAATGCTTTAGACTCAGTTCGCCTTCAGTGGCACCTAACTAGATGGAAGTCCGAGCCCTGCGAAGAGTGGAGCCTTGTGCTCAAAGTACCTGCACACGCTGGTGCCAACGGGCAAAAGGAGGAGCTCTTCGGAGGAAGTCAGGCAGTTCGGGTTAGTGCACAACAGAAGAAGAACAGGTTCCGCGACTCAAGCGCAGCCTCCACAGTGAGCAGAAGCAGAGCGCGAGTACGGACAAAAGGGGTGCTGTTTTTACACAGCGGGGAAAAGCAATGGGCTACTGCAGGAGGGCGACCAGATCCTAGCTATACTACTCACCGGTCCCCGATGCAAGCAGACCCAGGCTTCTCCACGTTAGTTTCAGCAGCTGGCAGGTTCAGAAGAGCCGGGAATGCTTCGTCGTCGTGTAGAGAAAAAAGACGTCCCAATCGAAGAAACCTGCACAGTTTTGTCACCACAGCAGGGCAAAAGAGCGGCCGTGTGTATCTGAGCCAAATGTACACTACTCACTTCAGACTTGGGAACGCCAAGTGTACGAAGCGTGTGAGAGTGACAAGGACTCGAAATACTACACAACCTGGCGGCGGTTACAGAGCAAGACTCCCGTGTAAGCTGGTCAGTCAACTGGATGGCCCAGAGACGCTTCCGAAGGCTTACTGGCAGGAGATGATGAAGTCGCCGAGAATAGCTGTTGCTGCTATTCCAAAGGTCGAAGCACCAGTACAGGCCTTCTGGTTCGATCAAAGGAGGAAAGGGTTTCACAGGACGACAGCAGTGCAAAGGAGGAGTCCTTCAGCGGGTCACCAGCGATTCCTCGGTCCAGCCTCGTGGTTGCAGGATACTTGGCTCCTGTATTCCTTCGTTCGTGAGAACTCAGGAGATCGACATGGTAGTGGTGTTTCCAGCCCCCTCTTATCCACGGTTACCTTCGCGCCAAAACGGAGGGGAGCCAATGAGAGATCCGCTCATCAACACACACACCATTCGTGGACCAATCATGGACCACGGTGGTCCCAGGCATTCACACCACCCTAGACTCTCTGGCACCCAGGATGTGTATTGGGACCAGACATCCCAGCCCACACCCTGGAGGCACACAAAAGACATGTAGAAGCACGCGAAAGCATCTGTGTTTCGCGGGAAAGTACATGCCCAAATAAGGAAGGCCCCGGGTCGCTCGACCTGGGGAAGGTGAAGGGAGCAAGACGGTCAGTGGACAGGACAAAGGAGCCTCGTGGTCTGGCCATTTTGGGAGCCAGGCCACCATTTTAGGTTCAGCGCGAAAAACGCGCTTAGAACGCCAAAAGGAGCTCAAAATACACAAAACGATCGCTGCCACCATTCCAGTCCCTGAATGACTTGCACAGATCAAATACAATCCCAAACGAGTATCTAGGGCCTGTAGAAGGCTAGAGACCCAAGAGAGCTGTAACTTAGCTTACAGTGTCCTCTTGTGTCATGTTGCACGAAAGCCGCAACATGATAAAAGAAACTACGGGAAACAGCGTTCCCCGGTACTGACTGTCTTAAGGGCATGTCAGTTTCCCCGTAAGAAAGGAGCGAAAGCCCAGAGGAGTGCGGCAGAAGGCTGCACTTCTCTGGCAAAGTCAAGAACAAGGTGAAAAACAACAGCAAAAAGTTTAGGGGTTGCCACATGGAAGGAAAATTACCTACAATTACGAAATCTTTCCTAACACTGAGTCCACTCACCTCTCACAAATAACTTATGTAAGAAGTGCTCTCTGGCTATTTTCATGTCTACTAAGGTCGTCATTCTAGAGATTGGTCTCTGTCCTGACTTAGAGAAATTAGTATTTTATTTTTGCAAAACAGACCTTTTCCTTAGAGTGTCCCTTTGAAGAGTGCTTTAAAGCGTAAAACAGCGTGGTGATCCGACCAGATGTATGTATCCCGTCAGTTAGTACACTGTATTAAACTGCACAAGTGATCGATCTAACCCAAACGTCTGGCTCGAGCCCCCAGTTTGTAAGAGGATTCAATCCAGCACTACAGCTAAGTCAATGCCTAGTCTGGGATACTGAATGGAAACCCTTATTGATATATCTTTATGTCCAGTTCATGAGTTCTGGATGACTACCCCTGTATAACACCCCTCTCTTGGAACCCCCTGACCCCACTGAGCCAAGAAGTAGTTCTGTTTTGCAAATTTAAACGGTTTATTTGAGAATGTAAACAATATATATATATCACACTTTATAATAAATGAATAATTAATATCACACTTCGGAACATGAGCAGTTAACAACAATGGGTAATGTTCCACTAATAAACTGATTTGATTAACCAGGAGTAGTATAAAGGATGAGGTAGCACGCTTGGGAATAGGAACAGAAGAATAAGGTGGTAGAGAATGCTTTATCTAGTTTCAGATGGATGCAATGTTGAATGAAAATGCAATACAGAAAATACTCAATATGATTTCAACAAAACAATGTAATCACTTTTCTCTGGCAATCCACTCCCCCCTTATGCAATGTAAGGAAATGAAGAGGAGAGCACACAGTTTTTAGAAATGCAATCAAATGTAATTCAGTTCACCCCAGCAAGCTTAGACTACAGAAGTTTGAAACACAGGCCCAAAATGCTTTTATATGTGCTGGCAATGAAGTGAGGAATATGCTGAAAATGGTTTTAATTCCCTTTAGGAGGTTCAGGGGGAGTGAAATATACTTGGGATGAGTTCAGGCTCACTTTAGAAAGGATCTAGGAGTAACTAGCAGGTTAAACAAATTTTTGGCAAAGGAAAGCAAGGAAGCTGCTGTTTTCACACGTGGCTGGATTTTTAACCAAATCGCGAATCGCGGCAAAATTCGCGAATGCGTGAATCACGATTACGGCAAAAGTATAAGAATTAGCAAGTCGGTTCTAAGCTTGTTGAAAAGCTGAGATTCTAAGCTTTCAGAAGAAAGTTAAACCAAGTTCCTAGCCCAAACGGTTCCAGAGATACGGACGATTAAATAAAGGTAGTTTTTCGGATTTTAAATTTAAAAAGTTCAAAGCGACAGGTTACAGCTTGCAGCTAGAAAATGACAGGTGACAGTTCTACTTAGGTTAAATAGATTGAATTATATTAAATTAAACTAAGGGATAGGTTCTGAGTTTTGCTGAGTACTCACAAGAGATTTTGGACAGGAAGGCGACTTTGTCACGGATCCGGTCACTGCGCACAGCACTTCACAGCGATCTGGTCTCCGGTTCCGAGTACAGCTCTGCTTTCTGGGTCACCGGCACTGCTCCTGGATCTTGGGTTCTGCTGGTCTGGTCTAGCACCGGTCTGCACGGCTCCTGGTCCCGCTTTCTCCGGACACAGCGCTGATCTGCACGGCTTCTGGACACTGCTACCAGTCCCGGCAATGTTCTAGGCAGGGAATTCAAACAGCTCGCCCGGCTGTTGATAGTCTGCAAATGATTTTTGGGCCTGCTGACAAATACTTTTGCTTGCAGTGGGCCTTCTTGGTTCAAAGTTCTGTAGTCTCTGTTTAGCTTGGAAGTCTAAGTGTAGGATCTCTGGATGTGAAGTCGTCGGTCAGCATGCTCCGCAGCAAATGGAATTGAATGTCTCTACCTGTCCCAGCAGTCTCTTTCTATGTGTTTTGAAAGTGGGTGGAGAGGCTAGCTTTCTAGGCCCAACCCCTTCAGAGTTCTGATAGGTTGGAGAATTCTTTGCGTTCTCACTGGAGAACAGGATTGTGTGTCAGAATGATGTCCTTTAATGGCTTGCAGAAAAGACACTCCCCTGTCAAATTACACACAAATCTATATTTGACCTAAAGACATATTTCATAGATACACAGTGGTTTGAAATTACATGCACCCATCACTGATCACATGAGGTATACTCTGTTCAAACTCTGATGTTTCTAAGAGCTCGCATTCAGAACTGGCAACATTTTGCGTTTTTTTAACTGGTTTTGCAACATTGGTTTTTCATTAAAAATTATACACATATACACGGCCTGTCCATACATACTCCAGTAAATTCCCATGTCTCTAGCTTAAACACAGAGTCTGTGGTGTCAATAAATAGCGGGGTTTTGCCCCAGAACATCACACAAATTCCCAACGCGCCTTAAAACATGCACTGAAAAATCACAAGAATTATGGTATCATTTAAATAATTTTGACAAGTCCGCACCATGAGTTATACATCTTTCTTAAAATCATATTCTGGCCAACAGGGGTGTGTCTTCCCAGGTCACATGGTGTAGAAACCAGTTTATCCAGTTTCTGCCAAGCTCAGAGACCCTGCCCCTTCCAGCTTCTGCCAAGAGGAAGCTATTTTACGCCCCCCCAATAAACCATCTGCCTGGGCCCTGGAAGGCCCATTGTTCAAGAGGAAGCCATTTATGACCTCCCCCCAATAAACCCTCTGCCTGGGTCCTTTGATTAGTCTCTAGCAGTCCCTTGGTAATTCAATCAGAGAGGGGTAACCTCCCCTCAGAATGCAGCCAGGCCTGAGAACTGCTGTGGATCCAGTTTCACTCCAATTGGGGGGAAGTTGTCAGGCAGAATTCAGTTCCTTTAAGCCAGAATTTAGCTAACATGTCACTTTTTGTTCCCAGATTAAATCAAACATACAATTTTTACATATGCAGCAGAATGCTGATTCTAAGTTCAAAACTATGACATTTCAACAGTGACAAACTATGTGACACTCAAAAGTAGGTCACTCAGTTAATTTAAACATTTTCGATTTTTGGTAGTTTTAAATCCAGTTTCAGTTAGACTAATGCAGACCTGCAGAGCTCAGCCAGTCTTGTTATGAACATTGTTTTGGGGCTCTTCAACTTCGCAGATTTTGTATGCACACATACTTCATTCTGCCAGGTGTCCGCTGGTGTTCAGTGAGATTTTTGGATGTGTTGCAAAGTTTGAAAATAGGCATTTTGAGCTGGCATTCAGAGAAACCAAAGGTAATTTTAAAGTGCGGTTTTTCCTTTGGCACACATTTCACTCATGGCACCCCGGCCCATCCTGCTCGCATTTGTGGGTGGCAAGTTAGGCAACCATTTTAGTGTGCACAAACTGTGTGGTTCTCCTGGATTTTGGCGCACATGTGGGCTTTTTGGCCATCTTGGAATTTCTAAGCCCACAGCACCAAATGTTGCAGCATGATAGCTCAAACGTGGGTCAGGACACCCAACACGCTATTACCCAAGACCTTGTTTGAAAAAGATTTTAAAACTTATATCACGTTGTAAGAAGTGGATATCAGACCTGTTGCATATGGTGGAAAACATATTGAATTAGAGGGATGGTTTTTGTCCACTATGACATTTAAAGACAGAACAGCCAAAGGAAAAATGTATGTCTCGAAAAAAGGAAGGCAACCACTTTTGAGTTCGTCCCATCAAAGGAGACTAAATATAAAACTGGACGCTAATGCTGAAGAAGTAGTATATGCAGTGGACCAAGAAACATCACCTGGACGGTGGGAACAACACCCAGTGTTTCGGGAGGAACTTGGCAGTTTAAAGAATTTTAGACACAGAATTAGAATGATAAATGATGCTATTCAAGTAGTCCAAAAAGTGAGGCCTGTTCCTTTAGCCATAAAATCAGCCATGAAAGAGGAACTTGAGAGAATGGAAGCACAGGGTGTGATTGAAAGAGTGGAATCATCTAAATAGGTTTCACCTTCAGTAATAGTACACAAACCCAATGGGCAGTTAAGTCTATGGGGGCCATTACGAGGTAGGCGGTAAGGGTTTAACTACACCGGTAAAGGGGCCGGAGCGGTCAACTCCTTCCCACCTCATTATGAGTTCTGCTCGCGGGACCCACTACGGCTGCCTGGTAAAACCAGATGTCCTTAGCAGGTCCAGCGAGCATACCAGGGTGCTAACAACGGGCCCGTTATTAATGGGTCCGTTGTTAGCACCCTCCCCATTCCCATTGAGCTCTATGGGGGCTCGAATGGGACTGGAGATGGGTTCCTTGAATGAGGAATTACCGGGCCATCCAAGGTCGGAATGGCTGATGGCGGCATGGTTTCCTCCTACCTCGTAATGACCCCCTATGTATTGATCTCAGATGTGTGAACAAATGTGTGATTCCTGATAGGCATCCATTACCAAACATAACTGAAATGTTAGGCACAATCAAGGATGCGAAAATAAGAAGTACTTTAGATTTGAAATCGGCTTACCATCAGATCATGCTGCATCCACTTTCTAGAAATATCACAGCTTTCATTACTACAGAGGGTTTGTTTCAGTGTAAAAGGATGCCATTTGGACTCATTTCTGCAGCGGCTGTGTTCCAGCATATAATGTATCAACTATTTCATCATATGCAAGGGGTCCTATGTTTTCAAGATGATGTGTTAGTTTATGGAAAGGACCAAAAGGAACATGACACTAGGATTTGCAAGGTATTAGATATATTTAAAGAAGCTGGTCTCACTCTTAGTAAAGACAAATGTAAATTTAACAGGTCCAGTATACAATATCTAGGACATGAGATTTCAGACAAAGGTATTAGACCAAACGAAGAACTAGTGAACAATTCTCAAATTCCCTGGTCCCGGTAGTAAAGAGAAATTAATCTCATTTTTGGGTATGGTGGAGTAGTACGCCAAGTTTATTCCTGAATTGGCAAGTAAATCCTTTCATATGAGAAAGCTAGTAAAGAAAAATGTGAAATTTGTTTGGGATGACCAGAGTTCAATAAGATAAAAGTGGATTTAAATGGTAAACCCACATTAACAATGTTTAACCCCAACAAAAGGAGTATTATCACCACATACGCCAGTAATCATGGTTTAGGGGCTGTGTTGTCACAGTTGATAGAGGGTGGAACTGAACATCCCATTGCTTTTGCTTCGAAAGTTTTAAGGGATGCAGAATGCAATTATTCCACGATTGAATAAGAGCTGTTGGCTGTTAAATGGGCCATTGAGGAATTCCGGTCATTTATTCGGGGAACAAAGTTTGTGTTGCGCTTAGACCACAAACCACTCAAGGAGATTGTAACTACCAAAGGATTAGATAAAGTTTCGTCAAGAATTAGGAAGTGGGTAGCAAGTTTGCGGGAGTATAATTGGGAGGTGGAATTTGTTCAAGGTGTCATTAACAAATATACTGTCTGTCAAGATGAACACATGTCATTGATATTGTGTATGATAATGGAAGTGATGAGGAACAAATATTAAATGTATATTAAGATATAGTGTCGCAAGATGAGTGGGCACAAGCCATAGCATCAGATGAAGTTCTTAAAAGTGTGAAAGAGCAATTGGAAAGTGGAAAAAAGGGTAACTGGATCCAGAAAGGTGAGCTTCCTGAAGCCATCAGACATGTGTTCGATGAACTACACTAAACAAGAATCTAATTTAAGGGGTGACAAATGATACCCACCTGTTGGAGTAAGAAAAAAAGATACTACATTTAGCACATGAGGGACACCAAGGTATGACCAAAACAAAGCAGCTTGTCAGGCAAGATTATTGGTGGCCTGGGATAGATTTAGAGGTGGAAAGGCTCATTGTGAAGACTCTGCCAAAGGGTATATTGGCAGGCAAGAACCAATGACTATCATGTCCATACCCACCGTACCTTGGGAACGTGTTGGTTTAGATATTGTGGGTCCTGTTAGGAGTCAAGGATCTTTGAAATTCTGTATAGTGCTCATTGACATGCTCTCCAGGTGGGTGGAGATTGAGTGGGTAGAGAATATTTGTTCAAAAGACATAATTTTGTTTTTGGATACAATTTTCAGACGTGAAGGTTATCCAATGACTATTATTACTGATAATGGGGTACAAATGGTATCAGAAGAAATGAAAGCGTTTCTTAAAGACAATGGAGTTGAACATAAAATGAGTTAAATCTATCATCCCCAAACGAATGGCATTGTTGAGAGATTCAATAAAGGCATTAAGAACAGTATAAAGGGTGCCCTGGCAGGAAATGGTGATTGGAAAAAGCCAGTTGAGGAAACCAGTGTTGCACATAGGTTTACACCACATACCACCACAGGGGTATGTCCTTTCGAAATGCTGAGAGGTAGGAAACCTAACACAAGAGTGTGTCCTTCGTGGTTGTGCAGAGCATGCAAAAGTAATATTGATTTTAAGGATGTGGTAAGGATGATATCTCACAGACAGTTAAGCGATGAAGTGAATTTTGATGCCAGGAAAGCTGTAAAAGAATGTTGTGTGAAAGTGGATGATTGGGCCCGAATAAAGTTGCCACAGGCCATGGCCAGAGGACAGAATAAGTGGTCGGGACCCATGCAAGTACTAGGAACATTCCATGGAGCCATAAGAGTGTCAGACGGCAGGGTGTGGAATGTTAACAGGGTGTGCAAGTGTTCCAGAGGTAGCAATATGGTAAAAAGAATTGAGGGAGTTGAGGAGGATAACAAGTTTAAGAAGGGTAAAGTCCTGGAGGAGAAGGTTGAGACTCGTACAAAACGTGTTTGTGGAAGACCGTCATATTTGAAAGATTATGTACGCTAACTCTAAAACTGCTCGGGGATAGTTTCTACTTTGCATTGGATGTATATAGTGTGTTGTTCTTTGCATTGGCTGTGCATTTTATGTCATTCGTGTTTTGTTTCATTTTATTATACCTTTGTTTGTTAACTGATTTAGCTGTTTTGTAAATATGTATAAAGAAGGGAGGTGTGTAGTATCTCATTGTTCATTGCCATGTTCTACAGACCTGTCCTTCTGTGTTCCATGTTCCCCCCTGCAGCATACGAAGCAGTCCGGACCATGGAACATAGAAGGTTGGTGAAAAGATGCTAGAATAGAATTGTTAATGGGCATTTGATGTTTTCCTGCTAAGGAACCTGTGGGCCAATCTCTCTTACTTCAATAAACTATAATATTCCATAGTTCCATGTTATGGAGTGACTTTATTTCACCTTCTTTTGCATATTTTGAGGTACTTGGGGTCTCACCCTAAGTTACCAGGGTTATCCAGACATGAACTCCTTGCTCAATGTGCTCAGAGAAGCACAGCTCCACCTCACTGATGAGGCCCAACTACCCCAAAACACATGTCTGGGGTTGATGTTTGTACTCTTTTTCAGAGGGGATTTGCCAAGAATTTTGCTGCAGGACTGCCTTTGACTGGGACAAAGACTGAAATGCATATGGAAATGTTTCCTCTGTGAAAGTGCAGTGAGCTAAAGCATGCTTGGGACTCTCCTGGGGGCCATCCACCCAAGAACAGGTCAATGTCCTGTGTTTGTATCGGTAGAGGAACTCCCAGACCTTCATTTGCATATTTTGAGGTACTTGGGTTCTCACCCTAGGTTACCAGGGTAATCCAAACATGGACTACCTGCTCACTGTGCTCAGAGAGGCACAGCTCCACCTCACTGATGAGGCCCTACTAGGACAAAACACATGTCTGGGATGCTGTTGGAACTCTTGTTCAGAGGAGATTTTACTCGCATTTTGGTGCTGGACGTCCTTTGGGTCAGACAAAGACTGACATGCATATGGACTTTTCTCCTCTGTGAAATGCATAGTGAGTTAAAGTGGAGACTCTACATGGGCCATCCACCCAAGAACAGATCAATGGACTGTGTGTTTGTCAGAAGAGGGACACCCAGACCTTATTTTGCATTTTTTGAGGTACTTGGGATCTCACCCTAAGTTAGCAGGGTAATCCAGAAGTGGACCTCTTGCTCACTGTCCTCAGAGAGGCACAGCTCCAGCTCACTGAGGAGGCCCGACTAGCCCGAAGCACGTATCTGGGATTGCTGTTGGTACACTTGTTCAGAAGAGATTTGCCTAGCATTTTGGTGCTGAACTGCCTTTGGGTGGGACAAAGACTGATATGCACATGGAAATGTCTCCTCTTTGAAAAGCGCAGTGAGCTAAAGTGTGGTAGAGACTCTCCCAGGGGCCATCCACCCAAAAACAGGTCAATGGGCTGTGTTTGTGCCGGTAGAGTGACTCCCATACCTTTTTTTGCATATTTTGAGGTACTTGGGGTCTCACCCTCAGTTACCAGGGTAATCCAGACATGGACCCCTTGCTCACTGTGCTTCTTGGAGGCACTGCTCCACCTCACTGATGAGGCCCGACTAAGCCGAAGCACTCTCTGGGGTTGCTGTTGGTACTCTTCTTCAGAGGAGATTTGCCTAGCATTTCGGTGTTGGACTGCTTTTGGGTGGGACAAAGACTGATATGCATATGGAAATGTCTCCTCTTTGAAAAGCGCAGTGAGCTAAAGTGTGGTTGAGACTCTCCCAGGGGCCATCCACCCAAGAACAGGTCTATGGGCTGTGTTTGTGCCGGTAGAGTGACTCCCATACCTTTTTTTGCATATTTTGAGGTACTTGGGGTCTCACCCTCAGTTACCAGGGTAATCCAGACGTGGACCCCTTGCTCACTGTGCTTCTTGGAGGAACTGCTCCACCTCACTGATGAGGCATGTCTAAGCCGAAGCACGTGTCTGGGGTTGCTGTTGGTACTCTTGTTCAGAGGAGATTTGCGTAGCATTTCGGTTTTGGACTGCTTTTGGGTGGGACAAAGACTGATATGCATATGGAAATGTCTCCTCTTTGAAAAGTGCAGTGAGCTAAAGTGTGGTTGAGACTCTCCCACGGGCCATCCACCCAAGAACAGGTCAATGGGCTGTGTTTGTGCCGGTAGAGTGGCTCCCATACCTTTTTTTGCATATTTTGAGGTACTTGGGGTCTCACCCTCAGTTACCAGGGTAATCCAGACGTGGACCCCTTGCTCACTGTGCTCAGAGAGGCACAGCTCCACCTCACGGATGAAGCCAGACTAGGCCGAAACACACATCTGGAGTTGCTGTTGGTACGCTTGTTCAGAGGAGATTTGCCTAGCATTTTGGTCCTGAACTGCCTTTGGGTGGGACAAAGACTGATATGCATGTGAACATTTCTCCTCTGTGAAAAGAGCAGTGAGCTAAAGCATGGTTGAGACTCTCCCGGGGGCATCCACCCCAGACCAGGTCAATGCGCTGTGTTTGTGTCAGTAGCGGAACTTCCAGACCTTCTTTTGCATATTTTGAGGTGCTTGCGGTCTCCCTCTTAGTTTCCAGGGTAATCCAGACGTGGGCCACTTCTCATTGTGCTTCTTGGAGGCACTGCTCCACTTCACTGATGAGGCCCGACTAGGCCGAAACACATATCTGGGGTTGCTGTTGGTATGCTTGTTCAGAGGAGATTTGCCTGGCATTTTGGTGCTGAACTGCCTTTGGGTGGGACAAAGACTGATATGCATGTGAACATTTCTCCTCTGTGAAAAGCGCAGTGAGCTAAAGCATGGTTTTTAGGTCATCTGTAGAGTGTTTATATTGCAAGAAATGAGAGACCAGTGGGGCACTTGGATTTTTACACCTAATGTTAGACCTGTGTTCTGAAATGCGGGTGTGTGCTGTCCTCATTGTCCGTCCAATATATCTCATTATCTGATATTGAGTGAACTCAAACAAGCCAGGAACATGAGAGATCATTTAGTCCATTCCCAATTTGTTAAAAAACCACCTGAAACCACTTTGTGGGACCTGTAACCAATAGATGGCCACTTCCCTTGCAGATTTTGTTCAGTGTGCAAATTTACACACAAAAAAAACTTCCTTTATCTTTGGAGAGAAGACTTGGCATATAAGAGAAATCGCTGATTCTAAAACTCAACAAGTGATCTATTCAATTGCATGTCCATGTAAATTGAGATATATTGGGCAAACAGTGCTGTATTTAAAAACAAAAAGGAGAGCTGCAGCATGTGCATAGCAACGGAACAAGACATGGATCTGTGCATCAACAGTAAAGCAGACATGATAGTTGTTATTACCTGTCTACACGTGGCCTACATTTAATATAGTGGCAACAATCAGTAACCAAGTTCAGTATAATCAAGAAATATTCTCTGCATTACCTAATTTAATATGATCTGTAAGTTACACTATATTATCTAAAATTTGACTGAGGTTATCCACAGTTTGATAGGTGTGCATGGGATGGGAGTGTCCTTGAGTTTTGGACACTAATTGTTGCCATTGTCTAGTTGTGACTTTCTATGCTAGAGTCACACTTTTCTCCCATGTACCCTTCATCTACAGCATTTATTCTGACTCCCATCCAACAGTTATATAACGTGTCTAACTAAGGTGTGCATGCCATTTCCCTTTCCACTACCTTTAACATAGATCAGTGAAAATACTTGTCATGTTTGCTACACACTTGATGCACAGTTACTGTGACTCAATGGTGAAGCAAACATGATAAGTGGTAATACTAAATGGCCCGACTGGCCTACATTGAATGCACACCAGTGACAACACGTGTTATGTTCTCTTCACCCTTGATGCACAGTAACAGTACAATAAGGGTAAAGCAAACATAAGTGGTATTACATGGCTAGACTGGCCTAGATTCAATGCAGGTCAGTCAAGTCACATAATAGCACTTATCATGTTTGCTTAACCCTTGATGCACAGTAACTGTGCACCAAGGGCTAAACAAACCTAAATGTTATTACATGGATAGAATGGCCTACCTTCAATGTCGGCAATCTAACCATCTAATAAATCTTCACTTACCATTTTTGCTTTACCCTTGATGCATGTTACTGTTCATCAAGGGAAAAGCATAAAAGAAAGCCTTGCCCCAAGCAGCCCTACGCCTAAATTTTGGGGTGGGGGCTAACACACACACACGCACACATGCACACAAATATGTTCACCTTTGCCTTCACACATCATTCATGCAGCTCCTTGCATAAACGCTTTCCTAAAAACAACACCAACATACATGCATACAATCCATAGTCACATACATACATACACATCACATAAAACACATGCACCCTCCACATGTACCACCTGGCACAGGAAGGACCTGATGGCCTTCCCCTCCTCTCCACAACGTGAACACACTGACAGGAGACTGCCCTTTCCTGTCAGTCCTTCGCTGCCCTGCCACCTCCCATTATTATGCACTACATTTGTTGCGGATCTGAAAGGACCCTGCAACAAACAAACAAAAATGCATATTAGGGGATGGGCTCATACTCAGAGTCATGTAGCACCGTTCCTGATGTAAATAAATCATACAGGTGTTGTCCTGCCTACAAGTCAAAAGAGTGAGCCGCCTGCCTCTCAGGTGAGGGGGACACACACCCCCTCCATAGTGGCGTGCCACACTGCATGACATTTTCTACTGGGCATTAACAGTAAAGACAACATGATAAGTGTTATTTCATGGCTAGACTGGCCCACATTTGTGCAGTCAGTCTTGTTTTGTTTTCTTATTGCTGCATGACATTTTACTTCTGTTATGAAGGGTAAAGCAACTATGAGGGATCTGGTAACATTGCTAGACTGGCCTTAGTTGGTGCAACCAGTCTGGACATCTCTTTATGTGGCATGAAATTATTTACTGGGCATCAGTGGTAAAGCAAACATGATAAGCATTATTTCATGGCTAGACTGGCCTACAATGGTGCTCCAAGTGTGGATATAATGTTTAACTTTATCATAGCCTTTTCTACCATGCATCAAGGGTAAAATAAACGTGTTTTTACGTGGCTATGCTGGCCTACATTGGTGCAGCCATTCTACCTATGTGTTCATATTGTGTCATGACATTTCTTACTGAAAGACTGATAAGGCCTTCATGATGATTGTTATAACATTGCTAGCCTGCCCTTCATTGGGGCAGTCAGAAAGGAGAAACTTTCGGAGTGTGGCATGGTTTATTTTACTGGGCATCAATAGTAAAGAAAATGTGATAAGAGTTTGCTGTGGCTAGACAGGCTTACATAGGTGCAGCCACTCTGGATATACTGTTTTATTTTGGTGCAACCTTTTTTCACCAGGCATCAAAGGCAAAACAAACATGATACTTGTTATTACATGGCTAAGCCCCTACATTGTTACAGCCAGCCTGGATTTATTTTCTTACTATGGCATATGATTCTTTTACTGGCATAGCCAAGTTCCTATATGCTAATACTGGCATATATTGGTGCAGCCTGCTTGGACATATGGGCATAGCCAGCATAACCATATTTATATTCTGGGATATGTTGTGGGAACAGGCAGCCTGAAAATGTGTTGGAAAATGTTTCTGTGCATTGTTGATGACTTGCATCTTTTGGGTTTTTAATGTGCTACCATACAAAACCAATTGCAAACTCTGTGGCTTTTTACCCAGTATTTAAAAACGGAATAAAGCTCCTGAGTCTCTCTTGGTTGGTTCAGGCTCCCTCGCTTTGCTTGGGCGTGTACACATATTCAAGGCAAATATTGACAACCATCCAATTAAAAAATTCACCAACAGGCACTGACAGTACTAGTTGAAAATATGTCTAGAAGTGTTATGTAAAAGGACAAGATTTACTCATACAACAGTGTTGCATGTATTCTGTTCACAAACATATGGGTAAGGATTCTTGACAGTCGGTTCCAGACAACATTAAGCTAACTTGAAATGGGAATTTAAAAACACTCAATGTGAAAGCAGGCGGTATTGCTTTGAATTAGCAAGCAGTACCTCATCCCATAATGTTAATATGGTAATAGGTATGCTTCATTAAATTACTGCATGGGAATCAGTGTTTCCAAGTTAAATTGTGTATGGAAATTCTTGGAAATATCACTTATAGAATTTCCTGCCATGATTACAACGCCCACTTAAACTTAAAAATGCCACTCTGCACCACTCCTGAGGGGCATGCCTGGGCAGAAGGTACACACCTCAGATCAGCTCATGGACTGCATGTAAGACCCTTGTTATTGAGTTAGATGGGAATGCTAAAAGCAGGCGATATTTCAAATGCCTTCTTACTAACCACCTCAATGTAGGTCATGAGGTACTTTATTACCTCACGGGGTAACGATGGAAATACTGGATGAACTAAACACCAAATGATTGCAAACTGCATAGGATTCGAGGTAACTCTTTTAAACACCTCACAGCTGCCAACATGCAAAAAACAACAGTTGTGCCTCAACTTGAGAGCAGGAATATAGTAAAACATGCCAATTGGTATGGGACACAAATCTGTGGTATTTCCCGGAAAGAAGTGGGAAAGAACGCCTTTCAGATGCCCATATTATTTCCCGGGTTCCTGCTAAGTGCACAGATTGATCATTGCAGGCCCTTCTGTGCATTATCGTCTCGGGAGGATAGCACAGGGGTGACGTGCTCGGAATGGAACCAAAACACAGAGCAACATAGGTTCGATCCCCGGGTCCACGCTTAGAAACCTCTGGGTATTAAGCACGTTATAAATAACCTATCACATCATTAGTGTACATGGTGCAGTAGTGGTGCACCCCAATCCTGCACTATCTCCATTTCCATCTAACTGACAGGGAGGGAAATGCATGTTTTATGAAGTGATAAACAATAGCAGGCAGGTTGCCCTATTTCAGAACAGCTGTTCTTTACTGAGTGTTTTATTGGCGGTAGGGTAGGAAACTTAATACTGTGGAGACGTTCAATGTCACCAAACGTTACCTGAAGCTACCACATGTGGTAAATCCGAGCCACAAATCTACAGAAATCGTTATGATCCATAAGTGACTCCTTCATGTGCTTAAGATGTGGTTTTAGAACCAAATGCACAATAAAGTAAAAATAAAATAAAAAAAAGACTTCTTCACCAACTCCTGCTTCTTGCCAGGCGTCTGTTGGGGGTCTGATGGTGTTTGCCTGTCTTCGTCTTGGTGTCTGTCAATCTATTGTGCAACCCTCCTACTAGACATACATTTCGATCACGACTAGCTGTGCCTTGCCCCGCGAGGGCCCTATTATTCTTAACACTCACGCTATCCTCAGTCAACATCAATAAATAAAAGTGACATGTGAGCCTCATTCATCTCCAGTGTTTATCTCATGTGCTGCCGCATTTGCTCTTTTGCATCTTGAGACAGCACAAAAGAATTGTTTTTTTTTAATGTGGTTTACCTGGGAGGCCGTGCAGTATCACAGCGGCGGGTCTGGAAAGATGGAGCAGTGTCTCTGAGAATATTCAAGCCAATATTTCAAGGTAGGCTAAGTCAAAACTGTACCTTTGAATTTTGCTGAATCCCAGAAGCACAGCGAGAGCAGCTGGGCATTTTACCTGCTGCAAACTCACGTTGCATTTCCCTCAGCTTCTGCAGGAAATAAATAACTCTGGCCGTTCATTTTGTCCGCATTAATTGATCTCAGCATTGCTGGAACTGACTGTGCATTTCCTTTGCAAAAAGCGTCATTGCAGTGGCACATTCTGTGTTTGCAATGACAGCATTAGCATGAACAAATAAGGATGCGTATGCAACCCATGGAAAATCTTTCCATAAACAGGGATCTACTGGACCAGGTACAGAAGTTGCCATCATCTGTAGGGAATTTGGGCCACTGGCCTGTGTGCCGCTTTTCCCATCTCAAGAGTCTATCTATCAGACACTGCCTCCTGACCCGCTATGTTATGTTAGAATTGGTCAGGATATAGAGGGGTGAGGTAGTATGGGTGGGTACGGGTAGAGTGCTATGAGGTAGTATGGGTGAGTTGTGGTAGAGAGGGGTAAGTATAGTGGATGGGTAGATGGGGTGGTGTAGAGGGAGCGGGGGTATAAGACAGATGGGTATAGAGGGCTGGGGCAGGGAGGGGTGGGGTAGAGAGGGGTTGTAGTTGAGTGGGTGGGGTCAATCCACAAACAGGGTGCAGTTTGGTTGTGGGTTTAGAGGTGGGTGGGGCTAGATGTATGGTGGATAGAGAAGGATAAGGGTAGTGTTTGTGGGGTAGAGATGGGTAAGTGGGTGGGGGTAGAGATGGGGTGCAGTTGGGTGGCTTTAGGTTGAGAGGGGTGATTAGGGTGGATAGGGGTAGAGAGGGTAGAGATAGTGTGGCTGGTGTTAGACAGGGGTGACAATAAGGATAGGTGAGGGAAGGTGGGTGAGGATAGAGAAGGGTGAGTTCGGGTTGGTAGGTGGAGCAGGGAGGGGTGAGGTAGTGTGGATGCGGGTGTAGTGGGTTGAAGTAGGGAAGAAGTGGGAAGTGAAGGGTGAGGTAGGGTGGGTGTAGAGATGGTTTAGGTATGATGGGTGAGTAGAGTAGAAGAGTTAAGGTAGGGTGAGTGGCTTGGAATAGCGAGGGGTAGGGTTGGAGGATGGTGTTGAGATGGGTGATTTAAGGTGTGTGGCTGTGAAACCCTAACACCTAACACCAAACAGATAGAACAATCCATATTGTTTTTGATTATTGTAATATTAAAGGCCCTGATTTGAAAAAGGCTAGTGGATATAGCTGAAACACGTGTCATCATAGAAGGGCAATAAGACCAATTAAAACTTTCTCACTGCACAAGTGGATTTGGCACTGTCTCTTATCTGAGTTTTTTAAATCATAGTTTGCATTTATATTGGCACTTTGATATGATGATATGTTAGGTTATTTATAACACTTTTAATACCCATAGGTTTCTAACCGCGGTAACCTGTGATGCACCGTGTCGCTTTGCTTGCAAGGCGAGCACATTGCCCCTGAGCTATCCTCCCGAGATCACTACCAAATGCTTTAAAACAAAGGAGCATATAAGTGATTTAGGAAGAAAAAAGAAACTGATTTAAAGCAGCCATGCGACAGAAAAACACATGGTACTATTGGATGAGAGGTTAGTTTAAACAATGGCTCCTAAGCTTTAGGAGGACCTAAACGTTCACTCAAAGCTCTTCCTGATTCACATGCAACCAGAATTCACCCTCCTCACCTCCTACAGTCATGTTCTCTACTTTGGCAAAAACGCAGGGAGGGTCAAGATAATAAATAGTTGTAATTTGTCCTGTTTTGTTTATCTTAATACTCTCTACCTCGATCTCTCCAAAGCGTCCAGGTTGATGCTACCAGATCTGGAAAACATGACAGCAAGAATTCTTATGGAACTGGAAATGGGTGGCTTATATTTCGTCACCACTCCATTAGCTTCATTCTCAACATTGTGCAATAAATTATCCAGCCCAGGATTCTTTGCATAACCCTTAAGACAATATAAACCTGTGAGGCGTGAAGTTCAGTCGGACGACTATCTGGAAAATAATAATGCGACAAGTGGTACAGAAGGATTTATACCTCGAAAGACTTTTTACGGATTCTGGCTGTGGGCCACTTAATCTGCAACATGTTTTAGCTATATTTTTTGGAAATTCCAAATGTAAGATTGATTGGCTCGAAAGATCTAGCCTTGGTAGAATGTGTGTCTGATTCTCGCCTAGATCTGGCTTGTGTGCATTTTTATCCAAGATTGGTGAGGAATGCCATACTGGCTGAAGCTCCAGCTCTTTCATTCGGCTATGATGTGTTTGAAGCACTAGGCGCTGCACAAAGGCAGGAGCTTAATGCCGAATTTGAAGGATAGGCTGGAAGAAGAGGAGCTGTTAGGCCCTATGATCCCCTTGAGAATCACTGTATAGGCAGCTAGCAATGCTCCCTAGTGAGTTTCAAATTTGTCAACAACAATTCCAACCAGAAAAGCTAACTATGACTGGGCTCTGATTGCTGGTTATCTTCATGGGGGAGGTGCTGGGTTTTCGGGGGATCATTGAGCTTTCTCTATTACTCTTGTCTCTTGGAATACTTGAGGCTATTCCCCCCCTTTTCTTCCTAATTCTCCACTGTATAAGTTCGATGTTGCGTGTCTCTAAGTGACATGGATTGAAGATCTGCCTATACTTGATGGTTATACCATATGTTTTGAAAAAGCTGTGAAGGGCTTGAGGGGATGTCCTTTTGGGAGCTTACTCTGCGCTTATAAACTATATGGGCCTTGTTCTGGAACAATTACCGACAAATAGAAAAGACATGTTGCTTGTCAGGATTAAATGGCAAAATGAGGATACCTCGAGGTTGGTGTCCGGTCAAAGGTTCGAATCCAAAAGGATCGAATGCCATAGGATCTAGTCAATAGGACCCAAAACAAAAGAGTTGAATTATTTTTTTCAAATATATCTTTTTTTTGGGGTTTCCGTATAGGATAAAAAAGTGTTTTTTACCACAAAAAGGGGGTTTGCGGGGGATCCCCCCAATTTTTATTTTTTTTAAAACGACCCTTTTGTTTTCGGTCCTTTTGATTCGACCCTATTGTATTTCGATCCTTTTGATTCGATCCTTTGACCTATAACCCTCGAGGTTGTCTTCTTGTTTT
The DNA here is from genome assembly GCF_040938575.1 of Ambystoma mexicanum. Taxonomy (NCBI): domain Eukaryota; kingdom Metazoa; phylum Chordata; class Amphibia; order Caudata; family Ambystomatidae; genus Ambystoma; species Ambystoma mexicanum. The sequence continues at coordinate 1,327,932,062 of NC_090922.1, forward strand.
CTGATGAATGTATATTTGAATCCAGGGAATGTAGACATGGGGCCTCATTACGACCCAGGCGTTAAGGGTTAACGCCGTCGTTAACCCTTAACGCCTATTCTGATTTTAACGGCTGCTCTTAGCAACCATTAAAATCCATGGCGCTAACCTGCCATGATGCTAATTACGCCACCGTAATTTATGGTGGCGTAATTAGCGCCTTCCCCACTCCCATTATGCCCTATGGGGCAAAAATGGGATTGGGGAAGGGAAAATGGGAAATGGGGATTTACCGCCCCACTCACCTTGGAATGGGGCGGTAAATCCGCCATCCACCATGGTGTAAACATAGTTTACACCATGGTGGTAAAGTTGGCGCAATTAGCGCCTGGGTCGTAATGACCCCCCATGGTCTCCTTTTTAGTTAAAGTTTCAGAGGCTTATTAACTTGCGAATCAGAAGATATATATTATAATCTTGGGAGACTTCAATAGTGAATGTCTAGATCCTGTGCACTATTTAGAAGGCAATAGAATATATACATCTGCTAGTGCCAGAGATCGAGCTTCAAGTTTTCGTAATGAATTTGAGTCCTGGGACCTTTTACTGGTGAATGGTAACACAGGAGACTGTCCTCCTAATTTCACATGGCATAATACATTTTCCTCATCTACACTGGATTATATTTTTGGATTAAGTATTTGTAATGCCTTTTGTGGATCTTTAAAGATATTAGAATCTGAATTAAGTGACAATTTATTTGGATTGCTAGATATTATTATTTCAAGCCATCATCACATCGTTGCTCTTCCCAATCTTGACCCTCTAGTTAGACCTGGGGATCGGTCTTTAATATGGAAGCCTGTAGTTGCATGTTATTTTAACTGTTTAATACAAGAGACCTTGTCTGCTAATGAAAGTGCTCTAACCAATACTTCTCTATATGCAACTTCAATTCAGTCGATCCTTAAAGGTTTGAAGATTGCTAAACATCCATATAAGGGTGGTATCTCCAGCTTTCTTTACTCAAGTCTATTATGCTGAAATTCATAGCAAAAAGAAAAGACTTTGCTCGAACATTAGGAGTGCAAGGAGAGATAAGAGCTCTTGGTCGACTGAAATTCAGAATCTAAAGAACGCATGCAGGAATTGGTCAAAATCACAAGATATGGACACGGAAGTATTGCTTTGTTTCATTTTAGAAAAAAACGATAGATGCTCAGCCTATATCAGAAGCTATAGGAATTTACCATTTCTCCTTATTATTTATTTAGTTATTTATTTTGCATTTATTTCAGCGCACAATGTCCCGGGGCATCTAGGCTTTGCATTTATTTCAGCGCACAATATCCTGGGGCATCTAGGCTCTAGTTGCAGTGAGTGCTTTTTAGAGTTCATAGGTACAAGAACACGCATTAGGATTACAGCGCAGTGGTGGCTGGTGGAAGCCTACACTGATATGCCGCAACTCATGTTACAGGGGCTACATCAGGCATGCAGAATATCATAAGGACAAAATCGGTGCAAGTATACAGATTGGTAAAGCCTCGCCTCATGTTCCAGGGGGCTACGTCAGGCATGCCTACATCATAACACCAACATAAGTGCAAGTATGCAGTCTGGGAAGGCCTCAGCTCATGTTACAGGGGGCTACATCATGCATGCATTCAACATAAGACCAACATAAGTGCAAGTATTGAGTCAGGCAAAGCCTCACCTCATGCTACAGGGGGCTAAATCATGCATGCATACATCATAAGGCCAAAATAGGTGCAAGTCTACAGTCAGGCAAAGCCTCACCTCATGTTACAGGGGCTACATCAGGCATGCATACATCATAAGACTAACATATGTGCAAGTATGCAGTCAGTCAAAGCCTTACCTTATGTTACAGGGGGCTCCATCATGCATGCATACACCATAAGGCCAAAATAGGTGTAAGTATGTAGTCAGACAAAGCCTCACCTCATGTTACAGGGGGCTACATCAGGCATGCAGACATCATAAGGCCAACATAGGTGCAAGTATGCAGTCCGACAAAGCCTCACATCATGTTACAGGGGGCTACATCAGGCATGCATACATCATAAGGCCAGAATAGGTGCAAGTATGCAGTCAGGCAATGCCTCACCTCATGTTACAAGGAGCTACATCAAGTATGCAGACATCATAAGACCAACATAGGTGCAAGTATGCAGTCTGGCAAAGCCTCACTTTATGTTACAGGGGGCTACATCAGGCATGCAAACATCATAAAGTCAGGATACGTGCAAGTATGCAGTCAGCCAAAGCCTCACCACATGTTACAGGGGGCTACATCAGGTAAGCAGACATCATAAGGGCAAAATAGTTGCAGATTGGCAAAGCCTAACCTCGTGGTACAGAGCATTGCAGCAGAAATGTTCAAAGAACAGGTTTGAAAACATGCCTAAATTCCACTTTTTAGCAAAGCACAGGAATTCAGCAGAAATGCTTAATGAACAGGTTTGAAAACAGGCCTAAATTCCACTTTTTAGCAAAGCACAGGAATGTGGCAAAAATGCTCAGTGAACAGGTATGAAAACATGCCTAAATTCCATGCCTACATGATATAAGCAATCAGCTCTGAAGGCTGATTCTGGAAGCCACCCTGAACCTGAGAATTGGCAGTTACAAATTGATTGTGATGAAATTGTACTACTTATTTCCAAATGTAAGCACTCTAAAGCACACGGCCCTGATGGGCTGTCCTTTGCCACGTTCAAAACGAACCCTGAATTATGGGCTTATCTGATATTTGGTTTGTTCTCTGAAACTGATTCTACTTCCGCAATACCAAGTTCATGGAATGGTGCGGTTACTATGGTTATTTATAAGCGCAGGGACAGATTGAATCCTGTTAATTACAGGCCTATTGTGTTGATTGATGTGTCCTGCAAAAAAATTCTACTATGATTCTTAAAGAATTACAATTGTGGGCATCTGCTAGTGCGTGTCTGGATATCTGTCAATCAGGATTTAAAAGAGGAGTGGGGACATCATTGAAGTGCCTATTACTCCAACTATTTGCTGATCAATCCACTCTTCCTTAGACAAATTATTATGTAGCTTTTCTAGACATAGCTCAGGCTTTGGAGTTTGTTGACAGAAACAAATGATGGCAAAAGCTTCACACTCTGGGTTGTTCCTCCATCACTTTTATATGGATCAGGAAACACGAGTAAGAGAAAGACTGGAGCATCAAGGTGGCTATTCTAGATGGATTCACACACACTGTGGCTTGCCACAGGGGTGTGGTCTACCCCCTTTTTTATTAAATGTCAATATTAACAATGTGAGTGTGGTTCTTAATCAGGTACAGGCGTATCCTTCTCGTTTAGGAGAGGTGTGTTTTACGCAGGCGGCTTATGCAGGGGAGTTGCTAGGTCTGGAAAAGACCCGGGGCTAAGCTGCTGTCGGAACTGTTGGGACTGGGGGCTAGCTAGCCTTTTGGCTGTAGCTCCTGAGATTCTATCCGGGGCTACGACCAAAAGATCAGGGGCTTTAGCCCCCTTGGACCCCCCCTAGCAACGCCCCAATGGCATTATTCTTTGTGATCAGACACCTGAGGGCCTCCAAGGATCTATAACATTTCAAGGTTAAGACTGCCCAGGCATTTGTCAAAACTGTCTGAAAGTTTCATGGTTTCTTAATGGCAATAAGCTTGAAGTTGTTGATTATTTCACATATGTGGGTGTTACCTTTTATACATGTGCAACGCACAGGGTGGCATCTACTTTTTGAGCTATAGTTAATGTGGCAGCTGCACAGCTTCCTCTCTTGGATAAACAATTAGCAACGTTGCCATTAACCCTGTGTTGCAGCACCATCACCAAGAAAAGTGGCAACAATGATGATGTCTGGAGCAAAGACAACGGTTCTTTCCCCTGACGGGTCTAAGCCCGAAGCAATCATATGGAGAAAAGCGTGTGCTTTGACTCAGTAGTGCGCATTGGGATTATTTAGGCAGGAACCTGGGCTGGTGTATACACTGGATAAAACGCATAAACTGGAAATTCTTGCAACTTTTTAGTACGGTGCTAGACCCTTTATTTGCCAAATTGAACAAGGGAATGTCACGTGATAAATGCCAGGTACAGCGGGCTTGGTGTGTCAAATGTGATTCTATTCTGTTGTACAATTATTCCACTCGTGAAGGACTGTTGACTCAAACTCAGAAGGTTAAAAAAAAAGCTTCTGGAGGTCGATTGGATTGCTAATGGGGATTTGATCCTATTACCACTTATTTTATCTCACGAGCATGGAAGTTAAAGCATACAACACTATTTTTATTGTATTTACAAAAACATCCGTCGCGGCACTTTAGGAGTGATTGGCTGAGATTGAAATGTAACCTTTTTCCAACCCGTGAAGTTCTCGGCACTAGAAATAACATTCAGATAAGCGAGCACTTATGCCACTTTTATGCCTCTGAGGAAGAGTCCTTACAGCATCTTTTTATTTCGTGTCAATCACTTGCACTTTATTGTGTTAAAATCTGTAGAAGATTTGTTTATCATGAAGACGTTTTATCTACAAATTCATTTTGGTCATGTATTTTCAATACTCAGGAAATATCTTTCATTATTACTACTTAAGCCTTTTTGAAATTAGTTTTAGAACTGTAAACTACATTTTATCTATAGGATGTTCTAATTGAAATGTTCTTTTTCTATGTGAAAGTTGTAGCACACAATAAATAAATGAATATTAAACCAGGATCCTAGGTTTTTGAAAATTGTACACATATTTTCTTACAAACTAGAGGATCCTGCTCTACTTTTCTTTAGAAAATGGATTTCTATTGTATACTTTAGCCTTTGGGTTGTACCCTTTTGGTTAAAAGAAGCTGCCTAAGAAATGTTGTCCTTGCAGAATCTCCTATCACTTAGGAAACCAAAGTGAAGGAAATTCTCTATTCTGAATGATTGTACCATTGATGGTTATAGTCTGTAGTGCCAGGATACCCTTGAGGTCACTGTTTGCACCAAACTACCCAAATACCGAACGTAGAAATTTGATTTGCCATCTTGGTACATGACTTTCACAGCAAGAGGGGCCTGGTATATGTTAATTGTTAAATTGATTAGTGTAGCTGTTATCCCATGAAATCTGGTACTGGGAATCGTGAGGGATTGGGAATCTCTCTGCTTGGCGGAGCAGTCCAGCAAGAGACCTTCTTTTCACCACATTAGTGATGTGTCTGTTGTAGGTGTGTCTGCTGGAATTCTACCCCGGTGTGCACCCCTGTCGCATTGGAGAAACACCAGCTGGACTTTTTCAACTTGTTATCCACACATGAGCAAGAATGTATCTGTATTTCAGAAACTTGGATCACTGAAACTTACAAGCCTGAGTTGATTCAAGCTCTCCCCTCGACCTATGCAATTTTGCATGCTGATCAAGTAGCGCCCCATCCTGCAGGGCTGTTGCTATACGTTCAAACAGCATTTTCAATGCTGAATCATCACAATCGCACAAAGTATAAAAACAGAACATCGTTTTATTCTAATGTTTTTTTCACCAGTTTCTGGTTTTTACTTTCCTATTGTGTACTGCCCCCCAGGCTCTTACTGGCTTTTTCAGGTGTCTTTGATTACTTAGTTGCTGATCAATGGCTAAAATACACTTTGTTGCTTATTGTTGGTTTATTGTTGGTGAATTCACTGTTTCGTCAGATGTTTCTACTGACCTGCCATTATCAGCAGATTTTCAACTGTTTCAACATACCCAGAGGCCTACTCACATTAGAGGCCACACCCTAGATTTAAATGTTGCTGCTGTTGATAGCGTTAAGGTTCACACCGTTCTTCCTCTGGCGCGGTCAGACCATTTCCTTGTGCCCTTTACTATACTTGGCCAACAGATATCTAATATAGTCAGCCCAGCAGCTCTCCCCCGTCGAGATTGGAGACAAGTTAATTTGGCTGCTCTACCTCTCCGTATTTTTGAATTTTTTAACCCTCCCTCTTCTTCATACATTACCCTGGATCCTTTAACTGCACTTCAGGTTGCTTTTATTAAAGTTGTGGATGAGGTTACACCTTCAAAGTCAGAACAGACGCCTCATAAGTGCTCTGCAGCCAGTCATGCGTCCTCTTTGCTGGCTCTTAAACTCTCACACAAACAGGCAGGGCGCACCTGGCGCTCCACCTACCATCCAGCAGATAAAGCCGCCCAAACAATCCACTGCTGGAAATATCATCAGGTAATCAAAGAGGTGAAATCTGTCCACTTTGCCAACCGCATTTCACAGGCCGTGAATAAGCTCAAATAATTGTTTTTGGTGATAAGGGAGCTTTTGTCCACTGGTGTAGTTTCCACCTCAGCCCACCTTTCTCAGGCCCTGTGTGAATTCTTAATGCAGAAGATTTCTAACATTAGAGCGAAATTCTCAGCTTCAGTAATAGAGGTAGTGTCTTTTACCTCACTACCTATTCTGTCGCCCTTGTCACACAAACGACTGTTCCCCGCATTCGTCAAAACCACGAAGGACCATCTTCTTGGACCAATTTCAAGGCTCAAGTCTTGCTCTCCCTTGCACCCTATTCTTTGACAAGTAGGAATGAAAATTTGCATTGTGCTAGATCCAATTATTACCTCTGCAGTAAACTTCTCACTGAGTCATGGTGTTTTTCCTCTAGCCAGAGTCGTAGACATGTTAGGGCCTGAGGGCCGGAGGGCCACATAACACCTGTAAATGCCCATTCAGCAGCAATGTGTGGGCATTTACAGATGTCAATGTCACTGTGGCGGGCCCAACTACATTAGCCTCAGGCACCACTTGCTAGACAATCCTATGGCTACACCTCTGCCTATAGTTCTCAAACATGCACTGGTTACACCTCTTTCTAAAAAGCCTAATCTGGATCCTGCATTGCCTGCTAATTCTCATCCCATTTCTCTCCGTAATTATTTTAGGAAGGTGCTTGAGGCTATAGCCTCCCCTCAATGTAAGAATTTTCTAGAACCCTTCCAATCAGGCTTCCACCCCTCGATGGGCACTGAATCAGTACTAGTTAATGATGTCCTTACTCTAATTAGAGATCATGGTGGGGTTGGCATTCCAATATTACTTGATTGGTCGGCTGCATTTGACACCATCGACCACCCCACCCTGTGCCAGCAACTACTGGGGGTTGGTATCATTGGGACAGTGCTCCACTGGTTTGAATCCTTTCTTTCAGATTGATCTCAGACTCGTTCTCTACCTCCCTTTAGGCCTGTAGCATCACTCCTTACCTGTGGGTTCCTCAGGGCTCAGCGATATCTCCTTTACTATTTACGCCTGGCCCGTTGCCAGCCTTATCCATTCTTACGGCTGCCGATTCTATTCATATGCAGATGACACACAACTGATCCTAAAGTGGATCAGAAGGAGTCGGCAGTGCATTTGAAGGCCTGCTTGTTTGCTATAGGCGACTGGATGAATAATAACTGGCTTAACCTAAACAGTGACAAGACCGAAGTTCCAGTATTGGTCGGCCTGCTGCGCGTTCTCTTTGGACACCTGATTTCTGCCCTTCACACTTAGGAACTTTTCCCACTCTCGTAGACTCAGTAAAAACCTTGGAGTCAAGATTTCAGCCTGTTTGTCGCCTGATTTGCTCGTTAGTGTAATGTGATGTACTGTTTTCAAACTTAAAACCTTAAAAAAGATGGTACCTTTTTTATCATGCCTATTGAGGCGACCAGTAGTTTCCTCTGTGGTTTTAGGCATTCTCTACTACTGTAAAACTACTCTACTAGCTCAGCCTAAATATCATGTTAAGAGACTTAAAATTCTTCAAATCTCCACAGCCCGTTTATGTTGGTGTTCCTAAATATGCGCATATCTCCTTGGTTCTATCTCAGCTTCACGGGCTTCTGGTTGAAAGCAGAATTACATTCAAAGCTCTCTGTTTGACTCAAAGAACCCTGCATAAACAGTGCCTCTCTATCTTCAGGAGAAGATCACTCCATATTCTCCAGTTAGAACTCTTCGTACGGCAAACTCAGGTCTCCTTGTTGTCCATAGATTAAATAAAGAATGTATGGGTGTTATAGCATGTTCGGCCATGGCCCCCTCTCTCTGGAACACCCTTCACTCAGCTTTGAGGTTGACAGAGGATCAAGCTCAATTTTGGAAGACCTTTCTCTTTCTCTACAAACAAATTAGATATTTTGTTCCCTGTCTATTTTGTCGTATGACTACGAACTGCAGAATAACGAGCAGCATTGCTTCACTTTAGAATTCTTCTGCATACGATTGTATTCTGGACTCGTTTCATTTCAGCTCACAAAATCGAGTGCAAATGAATAATTATCGGTGGGGGTCGGGCAGTGATGGCCGGCTTTAATCAGCCTTTGAACTGCCCGACCGAGACTCGCACTTGTGCTAAGGGCTCTGTTTACTAGTGTCCTCAGCAGAAATAATCTTCATATTACAGCCGAACAGCCAGCTTGTGTTAGGCAGAATCCTGTGCAGTGCCCTTAGGGACCACTACACACAATTAAGACTACAGGTGGCAATACAAGTGTTACCTTTGGTACAAGCCTGTACTACTATGTTAAAGTGGTAGCAGTAGCGGAGCAGCCAGGCTTATCTCAAGAGTATATGAGCAGTAGCAGAGATTACACAAGGGGACCACAATTACTGAGACTCAAGCAAACACTGACTCAAGGTTTCAGTTAAAAAGAATATAAGTACATTTCTTTTAAACCATGTGTGACAAACACGACACTTCCATTATTTCAAAAACCACATGTAAAATACACTATCACTAACCAATTCACTTTGTACGGTATACTTCAAGGTAAGTACCCTGTATTTTAATGGACCGGTGTTGCGAAACAAAAGACGTTACCGGGAATACACTTGCGATCACTTTTTGAAGTAATGACAGTTCGGTCTTACTAAAGAAACGCGTATCCGCGACAAGAAATGTTACCGGGGCAAAAACACACTTAGCACCTGAGATACCCAGAAGGAGTTGGGGGCAAAAATCATAGGCAATACTTTTGTCAAGGCAGACAGAACCAGAGAACACTCTTAGACAGAAATTTGAAAGTCAATAGGCTGGAGCCAGTGTCAAGTGGAACCAGGTTCCTGTTGTCAAGTATCACACAGTCGGATAGTTCACGATTCAATGTAGCCAGGAGTACTTAGATATTGTCAACAGAGGAAGCAAAAATTATAAGAAGGAGGGAAGACAAGGACAAGCCTTGGAGGTGAAGAAAAGGGATTCACCCTAATTCCTCGAGCAGAACACAGTACTTTATTCAATGAAGACGCTGGTGCCACGGCAGTTGTTCCTGGTAGTTTCCTGCAGACCCTCGGTTCCTTGAGCTTCAATCAAAGAAAAAGTATTTGGTCAAGTGGGTTTAAGTTCGAGGCTAATATAATAGCCTAAAACAATACCAGGTTTATATAGTATAATCGCGGTAGAACAGTTAGAGTAGATAACACTGCCACCAGCCAAGTCTAAATGTTAAAAGAGTGAAACAATGCTCTAGGAGGTACAGATAAAAAGGGCTAAGGATTAACCCTTTCCAGTACTCCATGTAAGATGGGGTGTACTGGATCTGTGGTTAAATGACTATATAAAGTTAATGCCAACTTTACCCTTTACTGGGGGACAGTAGTCAGCCTCAGAAAGGGAGTCGGTGGGAAGTCTAAAAGACAACCCTGTGTCACTGCACTGAAGGTGCTGTGTAACACACAAGAGAAGGGGACTACTGAAGTGGTGTACTCCAGAGTCCACAATCACAAAAACAGGTAGAAGACACATGGCAAAACATGGGTAAGAGTGGGGGAAAAGCTCACACTCTTACCAAGGGAAAAAAATAAACTCCAGAAATCCAGCAAAGCTGCTGGGAGACTCACTAGGTGAGGGAAATTATTCATAAAATGAGAATTCTCCCTAACACTCGTCCTCTCCCCCCAGACTAAGGCACAGGAGGATTTAATCCACTCCTGGAAACATCTCATACCTCTAGTTGTTTAAAAACATCCTAGAGAGACCATCAGCATTTTGATGGTGACTTCCTGCTCTGTGTTCAATGTGACAATCAAAGGTTTTCCTTTGTAAGCTATATGACCTACACACCCTTTGAGAGACATCTTTCTTTTTGAATCTATAGGGGATCTGATTGACCAGTCCCTCAGAAGTTGGTACAACTCCTGAACCTGTGATAGGCTTTTTCAAGGGTTCCTCAGAAAGGATTCCCTTAGATCTATAGGGGCCTCCAGGATTCCTCACCACCTCTCTTTTGGGAGCAGGTTGGGTCTCAGGCATCTCGGTTGGAGGGGCTGGGGATAAGCAAGGTACATGCTTCCCCTTCCTCTTAGATCTACCCTTACCTATTTTAGGAGGGTTTCTCCTAACATTAGGATTTGGTTTGGAGTCTTCGGTAGAAGGTCTAACAGTCTGAAGGTTTTTGGCCTTAGGCTTTTCTTTTCTGGTTTTCCACCAGCAGTGAGAATTACCAGTTCTCTTAGGCCTAGAGAGGGGCCCAGTTGGTCTATCCACCTCTTCCTCAAAAGCAGGGGGAGTCAAAGACTTTAAAACTGGGGGAACAATGATGGAGCTTGGTTTGGGCTCCCATTTCCCTAACATACTAGCCTGAACTTTGCCTGGGTTAGAGGTCAACTTACTAACACCAGGGCTTGTAGTGGGGTTCTCTGTAGAGGTTCCCACAGGCTGAGAGTGGTCCCTTAAGGTGGCCTCTCTAGCCAATTTGGTTTGGTTCTGCTTCTCCATACTTGGAGGGCTGGTGGTACTGGATACTACTCTTAGAGCTTTTAGATCATTCCCCAACAGGACTCTCCCAGGCACCTCACTCTGAATACTGACAGGGATCCTTACTGTCATTTTATTATACTCAATGAGGGCTGGTAGAATAGGAACCATTTGGACAGGGCCTCCAGCAAGTTTGGTGGGGCCTTTGGGTGCCTTAGCAACATCCTCAGGCCTGAAAAATCTTTCATCCACAACTGTTCTGCTGGCCCCAGTGTCTCTCATGGCAGGGGTGTCCTGGCCATTGACAAGAACACTGTCCACATAATACTCCCTAGAGTTTTCAGGAATGGAGTCATATACATCACTATGTGGTTTCTTACCCAGACCCTTGGACTTTAAGGATACCGTTGCTTGAAGAGCCAAAGGTTCTTCAGCAAACAAGTGAAAGAGAGCACTTGCCATCTGTACTTCTCCCTCTGGGGAAAAGTCTAAGGAGGTAGTGCTGACCCCTGCAGGGTTACCCTCGCAGCTCGGATATCCTCTCACATGGTCAGTTGACCCACAAATAAAGCACTTACAAAATGCTCTCTGGAATGGGGGTCTATCCTGACCTACCTCTGGTTTGGCACCAGGCGGTACACTAGCCCTATTTGGTTTCCCTTGTGGCATACCCTGGTTATGCTTGGGGACCTCTTCTGGATGGGAGGTATTGAAATTCTCTTGGTGGTCTATATTTGGCTGCTTTCCCTCATCCTTCTTCTGAGTAGCCCCAGAATCCTTGTGAGTAGCCCTGTTGGCAACCCACAAGTCAGCAGGCTTAGCTAACTTCCTAGGATCTATCTCCTTTGAATCAGCCAAGTGCTGTCTAAGCTCAGGAGAGCAGACATCAAAAATAGACTCCAACATCACAAGATTCCTCAAACCTTCATAAGTGTTCACTTTGTAACCCTTAACGCAGCCATCTAAGTGTTTCAAACATTCACACACCCATCATGCTTTTTGAGGGTTCTAAACCTCTTAAGATACTGGGAAGGGGTCTTCCCAAACCTAGCTATTAATGCTAGCTTCACACACTCATAATCCTGTTTATCCACCTCCCCCAACTCCATTACAGCATCACTTGCAACAGGGGGGAGCCTAGAGAAAAGCCAGGGAATCAGCTGATTCCATGAGATACCTTGAATCCCATGATTGTACTCAAACATTGATAACCAATCCAAAACTTCAAGTTTAGTCTCATACATACCAATCATTTCCTTTGGCATACCAGGGCTGGAAGACCTAGAAGACTCTGGGAGAGAAGCATTTTCTACAGACAATTTCTTCATCTTTAGTTCATGATTCAGCTCCATTTCTCTGAGCGTTAACTCGTGGTGCTTCATGGCAGTTTGTGCATCAATACGTTTCACCTCTAATTCAAGTCTCATTTTGGCAAGTGCAATAAACTCAGGAGTAAGTGTAGGACCTGTGGGGTCCCTGTGGACAGAGGTTGTGCTTTCTGAGCAGGCAAAGGAGTTGTAGGGTTTCCTAACAAGGACTCATCTACTTCTTCAAAATTAACACTCTCAGAATCAGAAACATCAGTATCCACATTTGCTGGAGGGGTAGGCCCTTCTGACCCACTCTCCAGACTTTGCTTTACCATTAACTTTGCAATCAATTCAGATTTCTTTCCTTTACCAGAGACACTCCTCTCCCTACACATGGTTCTCAAAACCTCAGCAGTGTAGTTCAAAAGATCCTCTTCAGTGTAGCTTTCCATATTTGACATGATTTCTTAGTTAAATAAAATTAGTGGTGTTAGCCTTGTGGTTAGTTGAACCCAAGCAATAGTAGCACTCTAAGTGTAATCACTCTACTTCCAAATCCCACCGCTGTACACCAGTGTTAGGCAGAATCCTGTGCAGTGCCCTTAGGGACCACTACTTACAATTAAGACTACAGGTGGCAATACAAGTTTTACCTTTGGTACAAGCCTGTACTACTATGTTAAGTGGTAGCAGTAGCGGAGCAGCCAGGCTTATCTCAAGAGTATATGAGCAGTAGCAGAGATTACACAAAGGGGCCACAATTACTGTGACTCAAGCAAACACTGACTCAAGGTTTCAGGTAAAAAATATAAGTACATTTCTTTTAAACCATTTGTTACAAACATGACACTTCTATTAATTCAAAAACCACACGTAAAATACACTATCACTAACCAATTCACTTTGTACGGTATACTTCAAGGTAAGTATCCTGTGTTTTAGCAGACTGGTGTTGCGAAACAAAAGATGTTACTGGGAAAACACTTGCGATCACTTTTTGACAGTAATGACAGTTCGGTCTTACTAAAGAAACGCGTATCTGCGGAAAGAAATGCTACCGGGGTAAAACCACACTTAGCACCTGAGATACCCAGAGGGAGTTGGGGGCTAAAATCATAGGCAATACTTTTGTCAAGGCAGACACAACCAGAGAACACTCTTAGACAGAAATTCGAAAGTCAATAGGCGGAGCCATTGTCAAGTGGAAGCAGGTTCCTGTTATCGAGGATCACACAGTCAGATAGTTCACAATTCAACGATTCTTCTTTCATCTGCTTCTCACTGGGAGTGAGGTCCTGTTTCCATCCTCCTGGCCATCTGTTGTTCTCCTGCACATGTGGAGTCTGTGCTTGGCTGCTGACCATTCCATTAGGTAGGTGCACTTTCTGTGCATTACTGCACCTCCAGGGGAATTAATGAACCTGAAAAATCGAAATTGGAAAAAGGCGAAATTTGCATAGAATTGTTGGAAAGGACTGTTTTATTTGGTATTTACATCGTGCAGCCATTTTTTGAGCTTTTTAATACCTGGAGCTGCCTTACTATTTTGAAAGCACAAGTTTTTTCCTACTATTGCTGCTTATTTGACTGTTTTTGGCCCTTCCAAGATGGCCACCGTGGTTTTCTTTGTTGTGTAGGCAGGCTTTGCTGAACCACCTCTCCCTGTGCTGCACTCCCATTGGTTGCTGAGTGTTTTCTTCCATCCACTCAGGGACCGGCAGGCTTCAGCCGGCCCTCTGAGCAAAGGCACACTTCCATGGCCCCTGTCTGCTCCCTGTCCGCTTCCGGAACGCTAATTGGGGTCCTCCCTGTGCCTTAACCGCAATGATGCTGCAACCTCACTCCTCTAAGTAATCCGGACTGCCTTGACTTTGCCACCTCCAGAACTATGGGTTTGTTCCCTCCTTATGGACTCACTTCTACTGCCTTAGACTAACACTGTTCTTTCTGCTTGTTACTCCCATGTTGTCATCCTGCTGCGCAGTGCTTCTTAAAACTCCTTGCTAACATCCGAGTCCAAGATTGAAAAAGTCAAATATTGCTGTTTTTGCTTTGTGCTACAAAGTCTAATCTTGCTGTTTTTGCTTTGTGCTTAAAAGTCAAATCTTGCTGTTTTTGCTTTGTGCTAAAAAGTCAAATCTTGCTATTTTTGCTTTGTGATAAAAAGTCAAATCTTGCTGTTTTTGCCTTGTGCTAAAAAGTCAAATCTTGTTGTTTTTGCTTTGCTCTAAAAAGTCAAATCTTGCTGTTTTTGCTTTGTTCTAAAATGTCAAATCTTGCTGCCATTTGCAAAATTCTCTGTATTTTGCTTGTATACTGTTTCTTCTCTGTAACTAGCCAGCCCAGTGACCTCACCACTCTCCTTTGTCCCACACCTACCTGCCTTAGCCCCCCCAGTATCGCCATCCTCTCCTCACTTCCACCCCAATGGCGCTTTCTGTTTCTCCTATCTTCTCCAACTGCTTCTCCATTGACTATCCTTCCCTTCTCACTAAACCTGATCTTCCTATCGCCGACACCTACTCCAATGCTTTCACCAGACAGACCCGTACCGACATCCTCTTTGTCATTCATTCGCCAGATCTATGGACTCCTCATATGGACTCTGTGCTCTGCCCTATCTCCTCCTCTCCCATTAATGGTGGCATTCGCTGGGAAGTTCTCATGGCTTCCTTCGACACCCTAAAGTCATCATTAATCTCTACCTAAATGGCACTGTCATGGTCCAAGGCCCTCAGGCCAATCTCCTCCTCTTTGATCGGTGCTTCCCTCGCCTCATCAACTTCCTCTCATCTCCTGCTGTCCCCTCCTCTCCCCCTTGGCTACCTTGCCCTCTCTCTCCTCCTCTGCCCCTCCTAGTGCTCTTTCTCCTCCGCATGGCGTACCTCTGATCTATACCCCTCCCCAGAAGGTCTTTAAGGCTGGCAACCTTCTTCATAGTGCCACTCTCAACTCTCGCTCTGCCGTCAAACACTCCTCTGACATCTGCCACCTCCTTGAAGAACTAGACCTTGATGTCCTTGGTCTTACTGAGACATGGTTCACGGCCAGCTCTGTCACAAGCTTTGACACTCTCCTCCCTGATGGCTACAAGATCCTCTCAGAACCCAGATCCTTCCGGTCCAGTGGGGGGGTAGCCCTGATCTTTCCTGTGTGGATTCCTGCCTCTATCATTCCCACTCAGACCTACTCCTCTTTTGAATGCCTTGTCTGTAGGCTTTCTCTCTCGCCTACCCATTCTCTTACTGTGGTTACCATCTACCGGCCTCCTGGTCAAATCACCTCATTTCTCTCTGAGTGGGCAGACATCTCCTCCTCCCTCCTGGCCTCTACCACTCAACTCCTCCTCCTCTGTGACTTAAATATGCATTTAGACTTTCCTTGCTCCTCCACTGTACTCTTCTGTGACCTCTGCGACTCCCTCTCCCTGTCCATCCTCCCCTTTGGCCCGACTCACTCTGCAGGGCACACACTCGATGTCTTGATCTCCTCTGACCTCCCCCTCTCCATCCCTCTGATCACTCCTCTCTCCTGGAGCGATCACTTCCTCCTCTCATCTCATCTCTCCCTCTCTTCCCCACAAGCCAAGCCTACCCCAACACTGCCACCTACCTTCTCGGACATCCGGGCCATGAAGCGTTTGTCAGTTGACGCTTTTGCCGCCAATTTCTCTCTCCCCCTCCACCTTCGGCTGTCTCACATCCTGACACGGCCCTGTCTCTGATCTACTCTTCAATTTCTGATACGCTTGATGCTCTTGCCCCTGTCATGAGGATCTGTTTGAAGTCCAAAGCCAAGTGCAATTCCTGGTATGACTCTGACCTAGCTACACTTAAACGTAAGGGTAGGGCAGCTGAGAGGAAAGGGAGGACTTCCTGTTCATCCTCTGACAAACTGGCCTGTCACCTGCTACAAAGGCAATACCGACTCTCTGTCCTCAACAAGAAGAGAGTCCACATTCAAGCTCGTGTCTCTGTGACATCTAACAACTCAGCCGAACTCTTTAAAATCTGCAAGGAGCTGGCCAACCCTGTTGTTGTCTCTACCCCTCCTGTTGCCTCCCAGGCTCTTTGCAATGCCCTTGCCTCTCA
Source organism: Ambystoma mexicanum (assembly GCF_040938575.1). NCBI lineage: Eukaryota > Metazoa > Chordata > Amphibia > Caudata > Ambystomatidae > Ambystoma > Ambystoma mexicanum. The sequence goes on from NC_090922.1 coordinate 1,327,948,181, forward strand.
CTTCATTTGAAAAATCCAGGAAATCCTGTCCACCCTCTCCACCGACACCCCTCCTCTTCCCTCTCCATCTGGGCTTGCTGACCCTCCTTTAGCCACCCTCCCACCATCCTTCTCATCATTTCCTCTTTTCATCCCTGACGAGGTCGCTAGACAAGTCCCATCTATGAAAGTCTCTTCAAAACAGGTTCATCCCTGTTCCTCTAAAACCATCAAGGACCACATCAACACCCTCGCTCCGGCCCTTGCTGATTTTTGCAACCACTCCTTTGCCTCTGAATCCTTCCCCTCCCCTCTGAAGCCCTCCTTTGTGCATCCTCTTCTCAAGAAACCCACAGCTGCTCCTTCTTGTCCAGCTAACTATCGCCCAATTTCCATGACTCCCTTTCTTGGCAAACTCCTGGAAAAGTTGGCCATCTCTCAGCTTAACCTTCATTCCAATTCTGTTGGCTGTCTCCATGACCACCAGTCTGGCTTCAGAGCTGCCAGAAGCACGGAAACTGCTCTCCTGAACATCCGTGAAGATCTGCTCTCCAACCTTGACTCTAACATTCCCTCTGTCCTCATCCTCCTCAATCTCTCTTCTGCTTTCGACACGGTCAACCATACCATCCTGCTCAACCGTCTCCATGAAAACCAGGGTATCACTGATCAGGCTCTGGCCTGGCGGTCCTCTTTCCTCTCAGATCGACCCTCCCAGGTCCAACTTGGGTCCTTCCTTTCATCTATCTTCCTCTCTACCTGTAGTGTTCCCCAAGGGTCTAACCTCTCGCCCTGGCTTTTCAACCAATACCTGGCAACTCTTGCCCACTGCATTGCCACTTTCTGCTAAAATTTCCAGTGCTACGCTGACGACAATCAACTCATTTTCAGGCTGCCCTCTGCCACCTCCTCTCCCTCTCTCATCTCTGATTGCCAAACTGCCATTCAAGATTGGTGTGCCGCAAATGATCTTTGTCTGAATGCCAGCAAGACGGAGATCCTCCTCATCGGCACACCTTCACCATCCTTTCCCCTCACTCTCTGGCCGGCTTCCCTTGGCCCTCCTCCTACCCCCACCTGCGAGGCTAAGAACCTCAGGGTCATCTTTGACTCCACCCTTTCCTTCTCCACCCACATCTCTGAGGTCTCTAAAAAGTCACATTTCCGACTGCACCTCCTCAGAGGTACTATGCCTTTCCTCTCCTTCCCCCAGTAGCTCATGGTAGCCCAAGCTCTGGTTCTCTCTAGCTTGGACTATTGTAACAGCCTCTTTCTAAATCTACCTGCCTCTACTCTCCGCCCTCTGCAACTAATCCAGAACAGGACTGCGAAACTTGTCCTTGGCCTCAAGCCTTGGGATCGTATCTCTCCAGCTATGAAATCTCTCCACTGGCTCCCAGTGGATCCAAGGATTAAATTCAAAACCCTCTGCATTGTCCACAAGGCTTTCTGGGGCCTTGGTCCAAAATACCTTCAGCTATCCCTCCGCAAATACCTATCCTCTTGAGCTCTTCGCTCCTCTACCTCCAACTCCCTCAGGGTCAGTCGTTTTTCAAAGAAATGAGCTGTGGGTAGATCTCGGTCTTCGGCTGGGGCCTCCCTCTGGAACAGCCTCCCTGCCACTCTAAAACTTGAGGAGAACCATCTCCGGTTCCGGAAACACCTCAAGACCTTCCTCTTTTCTTCTGCCTTCGCTCCCCCTCTCCCCTGCTGATCTGTTCTCTCTTGGCACTGTGCACCTGGTCACCCTCTGTCCTTCGGGCCCAGGTACCTGCTCACCCTGCCACCCTCCCGCACTGCCTCCGGGCCACCCCTTGCACTGGGGTCTGTATCTGTACCCATAGAGCCCCCCCCTTTTTCTTCCTGCACTTATCAGACCTACCCTGTCTGCTGCCTTAAACCTAGCACTTGCATATTGCTGGCTGCATTACCACTGTTTGTTGCCTTTATTATTTATTTATTGTTATTTATCTGTTTTCTCCTCTGCTTCGCACTTTCCACTTCTCCCCCCTTCCATGCACTCTTCCCCTCCCCCTCTCCTCTGCACGTGTGCGTTCTCAATGTCACTGGGCCTAGTAAAATGGCTGTTTTGTTCTCCCCTGTTCCCCTTCCTTGCCTTGTCGCGCTCTGAAACACTTGTGTACGAGCACGATAGAAATAAAATATCAATCAGTCAAAAAACGTAGCCAGGAGTACTTAGATATTGTCAACAGAGGAAGCAAAAGTTATAAGAAGGAGGGAAGACAAGGGCAAGCCTTGGAGGCGAAGAAAAGGGATTCACCCTAATTCCTCGAGCAGAACACAGTACCTTATTCAATGAAGACGCTGGTGCCACGGCAGTTGTTCCTGGTAGTTTCCTGCAGACCCTCGGTTCCTGGAGCTTCGTTTCGAAGGAGGACGTCTAGAGGGGTCTGCACCACACAGGGATGAAGCCGGCAGCAGCAACGGTGAATAAAAGGTGCGCTCCTTAAAAACAGGAGAGGCTCTTCAGTTGGCTATCCGGACCACTACAGCAGTGTGCAGCAATTTCGACCACGAAGAGGATCCTCTGGCTGTAGAAGATGAGCTGGTTATCCCCACCAAGCTCAAGGGAAGAAGACTCCGGATGGATCTTCGCTGGTCGTTGAAGGGTAGATAGCTCAGGACTGCAGCAGGGCTTTACCGGCACGGGATAGTTGCAGCAGTCAACTTCTTCTCCGCTTCTCTTCAGTTCCTTGTAGCTCCAGTGGCGACTCTGACTTCCAGCCCAAGAGACCTGCCTTGTATGCGAAAATCCCCAATTCACGCAGCCTGGCTGTCAATCACGCAGCAGGGGGGTTGTCCGCCCGGACAACCACCTCAGCCAATCATGGCAAAGTGCGACTTGGGTTTCTTAGGATACCCTATGCAGGGGGTGACTACACCCTTCCCTCACATTCAGCCCACCTAGACACCCAGGCGCTTAGAGGAGGGCTTCTTGGCAGAAGCCTGCCAAAAGACAGTGAACAAAGAAGGCAAACTACTGAAGTTGTGTACTCCAGAGTCCACAATCACAAAAACAGGTAGAAGACACATGGCAAAACATGGGTAAGAGTGGGGGAAAAGCTCAAACTCCCGAAATCCAGCAAAGCTGCTGGGGGACTCACTAGGTGAGGGAAATTAGCCATAAAATGAGAATTCTCCCTAACAGCTTGTTATACCCATTTTTCATTAGGAGTAAACACAAACATTTTCTTTAAAAAAAACTCTCTGTGACTCTGCACACTGTTTCTTTTGTTTTTCTAACTGCAAACGAAATTTCTATGGTGCAAACTTCTTGGTGCAAGTTCTCTGGTGAGAGTCTCTTCCCCGGATATATTTTGTTTTCATCTGGTGGGGGTTGGCACTGACTGCAGGCTTTCAAAGGCCTTTGAGCTGCAGGATTAAAAAACATGTTTGATTTGAGTTTCTCTCCAACTGGCCTCATACTCTGGATTTAATAGGTCCTGGAACTTGTTCACTTTAGTTGGAATTTACAAGCAATTTATAGCGAACCACAGAGATCGTTGATTGGGCTTCATAGAATGTCTCGCAGCTATAACCTATGAAGTGGAGTGATGGGTGATGATCTAAGGGCCCCTGAAATTGATGGGGCAGTTCTTTCTGGAAAGCGTGTCAAAAACTTGGAGAAATCCATATTTAACCCTTATCCTGCTGGTGGTGGCAGGTTCTTTCCTCCTGAGAGTTATTTTGTTACAGACAGGCTCAGGTACAAAGCTTCCCCTAGTTCAAGGAGTAAGACATTCCTTTGTCTCAACACCTAATCATCCAGCTATGATGGGGGTATTAACATCAAACAGGGAGTATACACTCACAACACCAACTCTTAGAAATACTATTTCTGCATTCTTTCCCCTGAGAAGGTCACGCAGTTTGAATGATGCAAGCTGCAGCACCCTCGCATCTGAGGAAGGGTTCAAATTTGAATATGCCCCGCTGTCAAAATCAATGCGGTAGGGAGAATGAGGAGGAGGGCTCCTTTTTCCCCCACATTTCATTGGATTCCCCGTTGGAATGAATGCTATCTCTGATCTAATGGGCCCCTCGCAAGTGGGAACGGATAAGCAGGAAACAAATTAACTCAGAGAAGCCGCCCGAGCTTCGGCAAAAAAGGAAATACATTTATGCCAAACCACAAATGACCTGGCCCAACGCTTTCCGCTCTAAATTTTGTTCTGACTTCCTTGGTTAACATTTTTGAATCATTAAAACAAAAGTACGGCAACATTCAGGTTTATTACTCGAATTAACTAAGAACATGGACACCAGTGAATAAATGCTAGTAGGTTTGAAATCAGCCATTAACTGTATGATGAGGGATGCATTGACGGAGCTTCACATGGACTCAAAACTGCAGGCGGAAAAACTTGACTCCCTCTGAGGCCAATGGGAGGGCATCAAGGAAGAATTAATGGTTTTGAATATGAATCCTATGGGAGACATTTCGGTAGATGACTGTCCTTGTCGTAGGAGGTGTAGAATAAGCTCACCTTAATTGTCAAAGAAGACCTCTGTACTTCCAATGGACGACACACCCCTTTTGGCTTTGACCTTGGAGGAATGTATCCACCTGGCACAGATTCCAGAAGAAATTCAAACAAAAGAATCACACATTAGCTTGTTGACAATAGTGGAAGTTGATTCGCCAAAGATACCAAAAGACTTAGCCCATAAACCTAATGGGAAAACAAAAAAAAACTGAAAAAGCAGCCAATGAATTCGAAGGAGTCAGGCGCTTATGGACTGCCAGCCAAAGAAGACAAATCTTCCAAGGTTAAAAAAAACGAGGAATTCGGAAGTTACAATGTTCATCAGGAAGTTAAAATCGGTCCATATGGAAGAAGAGAGGGTGGCAAAGAGGGCTCCAAAGAGCTTCCAGAAACCAGCGCTTCCTAGGGAAAACTTGCAAACTAGATGGTTGAGGCTTTGGAGGATTTGCAAGTGGGGATAATAAGGTCTACAGTGGGGATTCTGACTGATATTCCATGTGAACCAAGGAATATTGCCCCAATCTTTCTTAGAGGGAACAAGGTGGAAAATTCCTTAATTACCACATGGAATCTTTAAGAGTAACCAGAAAGATAGCTCCAATCTTTCTGAAAGGGAATTTGGGAGGAAAAGCTCATAGTGACCATACAGAGCTTTTGGCATGCACAGCTGATGTTGAGAATCATTCAACACTCAATAAGGTTGCTCCCATAAATCCACCCAATGTAATGCAAATAAAAGACAAATCTCCTTCTTAATGAGTCTCCAGTATTACCCTTAGCAGCGATTGTGAATAAAAAGGCTGAGGCTCCAACCTTGAAATCGGGTTTGGGGGACCACCTGAGGCAAGGAGTTGCTACTTGTTCATGCTTCATGTTTGGGTCGGTGGTCCCCTCCTGTGCTCGGGGTAAATTGCTATGGGGTCCATCACAGAGAAAGGCCCGCAAAATATTTATCCAAAGGCTTACTGCCCTCAATTCTAGAAGAAGGCCACTAAATCGGACCGTGATGTTGTCAATCTTTAAGGATGTCCACGATTTACAGCATATCACCTCGGTGGACATTGATTACAATGACCATGAAAAGGCAGTATGGTTCACATGTTCTTTCTTGCACAATAGAAGCGGGAAGATTATTTAACTAGAACGTCAGAAGCATGACTAGGGCCTCATTAGGACCCTGGTGGCAGCCGTGCCCTTCTAAAGGGCACGGCTCCGCCAGTAATGATTTTTTTCCGGGGCCCAGAAAAGGGCAATAACCGGGTCATGCCGACCTTGGCAGACTCGGTTATTGCCCTTTTCTGGGCTCCGGAAAACACCATTCCCCATTCCCATTCGAGCCCCATAGGGCTCAATGGAAATGGGGACGATGCTAACAACGGGCCCGTTAATGACGGGCCCGTTGTTAGCATCCTGGACGGCTAGCGGGACCCGCTAAGGACGCCTGGTCTAACCAGGCGTTCCTTAGCGGGTCCCGCAGCAGTCCTCATAATAGGGCAGCCCGTAATGAACGATGCCAGTCCCGTACCGGCACCGGTCATTATGTGGCCTCCTGCCTCCTAATGAGGCCCTAGGGAAGAGCAGCATGCATCTCTATCTTCTAAATAGAAGGCCAGCAATATCCATGCTGCAAGAGACACAGTTATTGATGCCTGAATAAAACAAAGTGTGCGCAAGAAAGTGCATTATGGTATTTCCCTTCTCCTTCTCATCATCCACTAAAATGGGGGCTATAGCTGAAGGCATATACACTATAGGCCTCATTACGACCCCGGCTAAGCCGTGCCAGAGTCATGTTTTTTCCGGCACCTGGCAATGGGGAATTTCCGGGGCATTACAGCCCCGGCGGTCCCGGTAATTCCCCAAAGACAGGCGCCGGAAAAAAATATTCCCCATTCCCATTCAAGTCCCATAGGACTCAATTTGATCGGGGAGGGCGGAAGCACCGGCACCGTGTGCAACAGTGCCGGTGCTTCAGTCAAAGTGTGCGGGCGGGACGGCACTAGCCTGTAGGACTCGGAGTGTGCCGGTCCGGTAACAACAGTCCTGGTAGTTTACCGGCACCGTTGTTACCGGACCGGGATACTCATAATGAGCACTATGTGTGCCAAACGAGAAATACGACTAGGCCTGGCAGAAATGTGGGAGGGTTGGGGTTAGTCAGTGGGAATCATGCACTACTTATTTAAACCTACACCATAATGTAGCAAGGGACACATATTTTCTAAAGCTGAGTAACATGATCGTGTTTTGTCAGTTGCATTAGGGATTGATTTCTAGAACTTTGAAACATTTAGATTACGCAACCAATGCTAACATTACAACTATAATTGTAATATTAAAACAGATGACATTTTACAAGTGATGCCTTGTTATAGCACCCACCACCTTACAGTCATGGCTGAATGTACCCCCCCCCGGCTGCATTCCGGAGGAACAGCGCTACTGGTAAAGGCCAACCCACTGAAAGGTAAAGATCGGTTTTGTAAATCATCCAGTTTTTACCGCCACTCAAGAAGTAGAGGTACAAATAGTAAAAAGTCTAGAGAATATTTTAAGTGTTTTACATGTACTGAAGGAAAGCGCAAGCATGAAGACACATTCAACATGTGCATTACCTACTGTCCTGCGGGGTATGCACTTAATGCCATGCCCAATATGCCCCAAGCGCATAGTAATGCATTGTCCCTCACTTAGGAGTTTACACTTTTAAGCACTTCATGAGCACATCATTGGTAATATAGAGGTTTGAATATATGACTTTAAAAACAATAACAGTTATTGGAAAACAAGATCTTGTCAATGTTTTATTTAATGCAAAATGGCCCAAAATTAAATCACTTGTACAAAGTATCATTATACATCTCAACTAAAGAAAGGTCAAATATTTGTTATCATTGTGCAGTGGAATGGACACCACTGTTTGTAAATAGATTGACCAATTAGAAATAAAACTAAAGGTATAAATAACCATTGGAGAAAACTTGGAAGGGAGGAGCAAATCCTGAGGCTCTGAATTGCTGTTAGACAGTGCCTATACAAAATTCCTGAAGCAGTACCATGGCAGGGGGGTTTACTTTGAAGGTCTGGATTAACACTTTCCAGGAAATCTGGGCCCTTGGAGAGCAAGTGGCAGGGTTGAAGTCAGAAATATAAGTAATTAGCCAAGGGTAATGTACAGGAAACAGAAGAAGGGGCATATAACTTATTAATTGCTGGGCTTTTGTCAATTTCTGGAAGACAATGTATTTATGTATTCATTTATTTATTTGTTTGTTTGTTTGTTGGGTGATGGTAAGCTTTGGGGGTTAATTTTCAAGTTTCCCATAGGTTACGCCAGTGTCATGTCCAATATGCCCTAAGAGCATAATTTCGCCGTAGGGCCCTGTTACGTTTGCACTTTGGTGCTAACAGGTCCCTGACACATACTTTTCACCATGTGCATGCCAAAATGTAAAAGGGAGGTGTAAAGTGGAGGTGAAATGGCCTTCTTGATTCCCTTTTTCACTCACCGTGCAAGTTGAGAACTGCAAGAGCACCAATGCTAGCCTGGGAGGGAACGGACAAGTCAAAAGGATGGGTGGGAATCGAACAGGGGGTAACCACAATCCCACTGGGAACCCTACATGGTCTGCAGGTGAACGATAGGGAAGCTGAGGGTCGGCTGCTCGAAGCAACCAAGATCTCACTGAAAGGCTGGGACCGAGCACTGAGAAAACAGAACATCACCCCGGGGTTGGGCCCCTTCACCCCAATGGCACATAACCAAAACTTCTCACTGGGCAAACAGCCCAGTTTCTGGAAGAACTGGGGACAGGAACAAACACTATACTTGAAGAACTTCTTTCAGGAGGGAAACCCTTTACAGTTCGAAGAGTGCAAACAAAAATTTGGGGTAAGGGAAACAGACAGATATACCTACATTCAGATCCGGCACTGAATAACACACAAGGAAATCAAGAAAGCAGCTACTAGAGTACTGGTGGGCCTGGAACTAACGCTACACAAAGGGGACTGTAAGATTATTTTATTTAGCATTTTTATGCAGCGCCACTGCATGGGTTTAATGCATTGCTATAATGCGGTACAGCAAGACATGTGTCAATTAGCATTTTTTATACAGCGCAACTGCATGGGTTTAATGCATTGCTATAATGTGGTACAGCAAGACATGTGTCAATTAGCATTTTTTATGCAGCGCCACTGCATGGGTTTAATGCATTGCTATAATGTGGTACAGCAAGGCATGTGTTGCCAGTGTGACATGGACATGTAAATGAAGACAGGCTATTCAGTCAAAAAACGATTTCTACATCTAAAATGCAAACAATTTTTACATGTAAAATGCACATTTTTTTTTCTTTTCTCGTCTGAAGTGCCTCTGTTGCAGGAGACACATTAGAGGATTAATGAATTAACACCATTAACCGTACTAACATAATTCTAACTTTTAATATTGTAATGTGTTCTCCAGTGCAAAATGAGGCAGGCTGAAACTCACAGTAGACTGTGTGCAGATTTTTTTTTTTCTCTTCTCTCTCTGTGCTCTGTCAACAGTATTTGCAGGAAGCAAAAACTCGAATAAGCAGGAAATCAGTTTTGTTACAGTTGCTTACTGTAAAAGTAAGCCATTGTTCAAGAGAAGGAGAGTAGGACATGATAGAATGTCATTGGTTGAACTCGTTTTGTAGGCTGTAACAGAGCTTTTCTAATGAATCTCGGAGAGAAAGAAGGGGAGAAGGCATTTGGCACAGCTGGGAGAAAGACTCGGCTGGTGTGGCTGGGGAGTTTCCTGATTGAGAAGAAGGTCCCAGTGCACTGCTACACAGGTTGGGAAATTCCAGTCAATAAATCCTGGCTTGAGTGACGGCAGATGCACGTCCTCGCTGGGGTGATTTAAGAGGGGGCACTGAGCCATTTCCAGAAGGCGACCAGACTGAGGAATTCGCCTGCAGCACAAGCTCGATAAAGTAAAGTGAATATTTCTACTGCTGTGAAACTTCCAGTTATTTCTGTAAAAAGGGTAAGATGGTGTTGAAATGCAATTGTTTATAATACCCTAAAATATCTGAAAACAGACGGGTAGTGTGTTTTTATTTTTTTTATTTTCTTGGTGCATATATCATTATAGCACTGGTAATATGGGGAAGATTTTAGACAGTGCATTTGTCAATTTCCATGTAGATAAAACAGAAAGAACAAGGTAGCTAAAAATCAGACTTGGCAGTGAAATAGCTGTGTGCATGCTTCCACTCAGTATATGTGTGTGTGACATTTGAGTGGGACATAATGGAATAGTCTGCTGGAGGTAAATGAGTCAGCAGAAAGAGAGACTTCTGGATATAGTTCACTAATGTAATAAATTAGTGATATACCACATGATTTAGCTCGCTGGTGTAGATAAGTCAGTGAGAACAGACCAAGGTGGCACTCCATATGAAAATGTGGTGTTTCTGAAATGTAGGCCTGAGGTCTCTCTAGTGATCACACAAATAATCTAAACAAAAATAAGGGGATCTGGATGTTGGAGCCACAAATAAAACAAAGAAATCATGCCCACAAGTAAAAATGCACACCAACTAAATATATCTGTGTACTCTAATAATGCTCACCACTATACTACCATAATACCAACCCAATCTAAATGTAAGGAGTGATTATTGCTAAATTACTTTTATTTCGGCGGTAAGAAAATACCGCTAGGCCCCAAATCTACACAAAATACCCAACAGGACGTACCAGGAGCTGTCTCCAAAATATACAAGCTGTTGGACAGTGCACAAGAGAGTGACTCCTTCCCATACATGGACAACTGGGCAAAAGACATAGGCGACTCCGTCATCGAGTAAGAGTGGACTCAAATCTGGAGGAGAGCACAGAAATCCTCCAGATGCACAGCCATTAGAGAGACCGCACACAAGCTATGCTTTAGGTGGTACATGACCCCCTAAGGTTGCACAAGAGGAACCCCAATTACCCACCCACATGCTGGAGGAAATGCCGAGGCAAGGGTAACTTGTACCATATGTGGTGGTCCTGCCCCAAGGCAGCCATGTACTGGAAGGAAGTTCTGGGCCACATAAAGGAAATCACAGGAAAACAACTGCCAGCAGCACCAAAAGTCATATTCCTGGGCATTACTGTCGAAGATGTATACGCGGCAACTGGCAACAACGCAACACTTATCACCCACCTGCTAATGTCAGCTAAAATGACCCTGGCACAAGCATGGAAAAACCCAGACGGCCCAATAACAGCATGTTGCTGGGTGAAAACATGGAATGTAATGGCCATGTAAAAGGTAGGGGCCCTGAAAGACGGCAAGTACCTCAAATTTCAAGCAATCTGGGACCCCTTCTTCGACTATGTCAGAGACAGAGAAGCATATTTTTTTAGGCCAAACCTGTTAAGAGAGATCCAAAACTGAGCACTGACAAGCCACGTCCAGAAACTCTGCTTCCAATACGGAACTAACTAGCCAGAACACAACAATCCCTTTGGAAAACACATGGACCGATCCGTGCCATCGGAGAACCGGGAGGGGGGAGGGGGAGAGGGGCAAGGTTGTTGAATGATTGTAGTCAAAGTTAAGCCAATGTTCAAATTTACACCTAAAAACTGTAACACCAACGGTTAAGATGTGGCCTTAGCAAATGCTATGTGTTAAATTAATCAAATTTTTGGCCAACACAATATTTGAAAATGATGGTGTTTGAATAAATAAAGTTGGTTAAAAAAAAACTGGGATTCACTATGGCACTATGGACTCTGGCCTAACCCTCTCCGGACAGATCAACAACGTATCTAAATCTTGTCACTATCATCTCAAAATTCTCAGGCACATTTTCCCCTACCTTCCTTCCCGAACAGACTTGCTGCTGTTATATCCATTGTAATGTCGACACTAGACTATGCCAACTCCCTTTACCTAGGAGTCCCGGCATACCACCTTAAGAAACTCCAAAGAGGGCAAAACGCTGCTGCTAAAATGCTACTAGCCCTGGGTCCAAGGGACCACACCTCCCCGGCTCTTAGAACCCTACACTGGCTTCTAGTTGGACAAAGGGCCACTATCAAGACCCTGTGCATCACTCATCGTGCAGTGCACAAGACCGGACCTCTATACCTGCAAGACAAGCTAAAACCTTACTGCCCACCACGCACTCTAAGATCATGCTCTGCCCTCCTTTTAGTGATCCCAACCACCAACTCCGTCAGAATCGGAGGGTCCTCTTTCTCAGAACTCGCCCCAACTCTGTGGAGCTCGCTTCCTCCCCACATCCGACACACCCAAGACTATATGACATTCCGCAAATTACTAAAAACCTGGCTCTTTCCATAACACCAACGACAACCCTAAAGATATGTCTGAACTCCCAACAACCCAATGACTAAATACACAATGAGACTCGCTACCAGGTGTTCAATGAACTCCGATCCCGCCCACAAGACAGGTCGGATGGATGGAGTGGATGCAGAGAATGGATTGAGGGAATAGATAGATGGAATGATGGAGGGAATGGACTGATGAAATGGTTGGATGCAATGGACGGTGTGGATGCATTTATGGAATGACGGATGGGGTGAACAGATGGAGTGGGTGGAGGAGATGGAATTAATGGAACAGATCGATGCATGTGAAATGAAGGGATCGAATGTATGGCACAGATACATTTATCAGTATATATAAAGAATGGAGGGTATGTAAATAGAGTGGATAGAATGGATGAACCTGAGAGAAAAGACGAAATTAATAGAACTGATGGTTGACTGGATGGGCAAATGGAGTGGATGGATGGATCCGACTAATGGACCGGTGGATGAATGGATAGATGGAATAGAATGAGTGGATGGAGTGGATGGATGGATGGAGGTGATCGATGGAATGGATGGACACAATAGACGAAAAGACCGACAGATGGAAGGGATGGATGACATGGATGGAGTGGATGGACCCATGCAAGACGAGTGGATGTCATGATTGGCGTGGAAGCATGTGGAAGGAATGGATGATATGAACAGAGAACTAACAAATGCAATGGATGGAATGGTCTGAATATGTGTATATGGAATTTATAGATTGAATGGATAGAATTGGATGATGGGTGTAAAATTGGATTTAATGGATGGATAAAATGGATGGACGGAATGGACGGAGGAATGGATGAAACGGATGGAACAGACTGAGCGCATGGAGTGGAATCAATCAATGGATGGAGTGGACGGAGAGGATACAATGGATGGATGAAACAGATGGAGTAGACAGAATGGATTGAACAGACTGAACAGAAGAATGACACAGGTGGAGTGAATGGAATGAAGGGAATATATGGATATGAGATCAATCGATTGATGAAACGGATGGAGTAGACCGAGTGGATGGAATGCATAGATGGGGCTGATGGACGGAACAGATAAAATCGATTGAATGAATGAAATTAATGGAATGGATGAAATATGTATAATGGATGAGGTTGATGGAGTGGGCGGAGGGGAGGGGAGGGAAGGGTGGAGTGGAGGGGATGGAGGGAACGGATAAAATAGATTGAATGAATGAAATAAATGGAATAGATGGAATATGTATAGTGGATGAGGTTGATGCAGTGGTGCGGAGGGGAGGGAATAGGTGGAGTGGAGGGGATGGAATTGATGGATGAAATGGATGGAATAAATTAAGTGTACAGAGTATATGAAATGGATGGAGTGGATGAACCGAGTGGAGTGAATGGAATGGATGAGATTGATAGAGTGGAAGGAGTGGATAGAGTAGATAGAATGGTTGGAATGGATGGAATAGAGTGGATGGAGTGGATGGCATGGATGGGATGAGTGTAATGGATGGAATTGATGGAATAAATGAAGTGGATAGAATAGATGGAATGGATGGAGTGGATGAACCAGATGGAGTGGATGGAATGGATGAGATGGATAGTGTGGATGGAATGGATGGAGTGGATGAGGTGCATTGAATGGTTTGAATGGATGGAATGGAGTGGATGAAGTAGATGGAGTGGATGGAGTGGATGAGATAGATGGAATGGATGAGATAGATGGAATGGACGGAATAGATAAAATAGTTAGCATGGATGGAATGGATAGAGTGGATGAAGTGGATGGAAAGAACAGAGTGGACGGGATGAATGGGGCAGATTGAATAGATGGAATCAATGAAATGGATGGAATCGATAAAACGGATGGAGTCGATGGAGTGGATGGGGTGAATAGAGTGGATGGGGTGAATAGAGTGGATGTGGTGGATGGGTGGTGTGGGTCGATGAGGTGGATGGAGTGGATGGAGTGGACGGAGTGGATGGAGTGGACGGAGTGGATGAAGTGGATAGAGTGGATGAAGGGGATGGAGTGGATGTAGTGGATGGAATGGATGGAGTGAATGCAGCAGATGGAGCAGATGGGGCAGATGGCGCAGATGGGGTGGATAGAATGGATGAAATGGATAGTATGGATGAAATCGGTAGAATGGATGAAATGGACAGAATGGATTAAATGGATAGAATTGACGGAATGGATGGAATGGGTGGATGCAATGGATTGATGGAATCAATGGAAGGTGTGGGAGATGGAATGGGTGGAGTGGATGGTATGGATGGAATGGGTGGAGTGGATGGAATGGATGAAGTGGGTGGAATGAATGGAATGGAAGAAAAGGACAGAGTGGATGAAATGGATGGAAATGGATGGAATTAATGGAGTACTCGGTTAGAACAATCAACATTAGCCTGCGCCAGATCCTGACAAGATTGTGAACATTAGCCTGAGTCGCTTGTAGATAAAAATACAAATGTTGGCATGTCCCACACCCGGGTGGAGCTGTGGACATTGGCCTGAGTCACATGCAGATAGAAATACGAATGTAAATGTCAACATGCCCAACACGTGAATCACTGTGTGCCCCACCTTCCTGTTCCCCATACTGCTGCTATATATCAGTATCCCCCCCTGTTGCTGTAAGCCCAGCCCCCTGTCTCTATGTGTCTGTGTGCCACTCTGCTCCCTGCCTTCCTGCTCACGTGCCTGGTCTAGGGTGCTCTAAAGATAACTATCATATCACAATACCATGCTTACTCTCTACTATACACCATCATTCAACTAGAACACAGCTATACCCCTGATGAATTCGGACTAGCTGTTCACATACGAATACGACCCCATGAACACCTCATCACCTTAATCAAGCGCAGCTAGCCGAGCACATTCCGGCCTAGTTGCTCACCTATGCGTCCTCCAGGCCTAACGCATCCAGAAGCCCAGTCTGGGTGTCCACACACCAGACTGCACACATCCAACTTATATCTCCAGCACCACACCTATCGCTAGGAGGCAGCTACTACCCGGCAATTACATCACCTGCACACATATATGGTGCACCCACGCACCTTACGACACTATCTCTCTCTACTGACCAGAACTAAGGTTCCCAAGGGCGTTCAACCTACCAGTCCTTTGAGCTCATACAAATTATATATAGAGTGCTATATAAATGCCAAGTAACATAACATAACATAACATTACAGCAAGCCTGCTACTGCTATGTAATGTTCCTTTCATAACTTCCTTAAGGTATCTGGGCTACAATGTTTTCTATAAAATTCCTGAACAGCTAAAAGCATAGTGGGCCATGGATTTATGGGCTTTGTTGACTTTTTCATATCATTTCATTTCTAGACCCAGGAGAGACTGATCCGCTTTGTTTAAGGGCACGCAACCTCATTAGGAGTTGGGTGGTGCGGCACAAAATGGCGGTAATGCAGTGGTAACACAGTTACCTCTGCATTACTGCACTGCCCAACTATGGTTTTGATGGTGGGGTGGAGAGAAAACTTCCATCAAAATGCTGGAGGTAATTCCACCACCTTACTGCCAGAAATATGTCAATTTCAGCTGTAATTACCAGTGGTAATTCTGCCAAAATCCCCATGGAGTCTGATGGGTTCCATAAATGGGAACTAATACTGCTTTACCTCGACTTGTAATCCAGCGGTAATTCCACCAGACCAGGTGGCAGTAACAGTAAATCCATTTGGTGGCATCTCAGCGGATTCACGGCCGAGCTACCACCAAACTTGTAATGAGGCCCATAGTGTAAATTTGTCCTCTGACAAAAGAAAGCCTTTATCATCCCTTCATAGAACAAGTTTTCTTATGCAGAGCCTCTCATTGGTGTAACTTCTTTGAAAGTTTTTTTTATTCTATGGAGCGCATTCTAGTTAATTCCTTCCTGTGTGCCAACAGATTTATCATTGTGACCGTTTTAAATGTGTCTCAATTATTATGATGTGATATGATATGATATATGGCATTTATAATGCGCCTATACACAAGTGTTTCTTTTCTTTAATTTTTTATTTTATCATACCGTTAAGTGACTAACTCATAATACATGACAGCAGGGCCATTACACAAATGCAAGATAGCCAGCGAAATGGATGAGCCACAGTAGGATAACAACAGTTAAGAAGAGAAGAGTGAAAAAACATTCAATCCTCTAACATTACATTCATATCACACACCTCTCTCCACATTTTGGTGAGAAAAACAATTAGACCCTCATGAGAGCCAGACATAAATGACTCCCATGGAGTGACGGGAGAACCAGGGGATTCAAATCCTGATGCTCTAGTGGCCCTTCTGCACAATTGAACCATGGCATTACAATTGGAGAGGAGATGTCGTACCGATTCCACCCCATCTTCACCACAGAATCAACAAAGTCTATCCCCCTTTGGAATATTGGACCACCTACCTACGATCTCAAACATATTAACAGCATTGAATGTATGTTGTAGGTAATCCCGCACTATATGATTTCCAAGGAACCTACTAATGTATGAGGGGGTTGTCTGCCTGTCAAGTATATAGGGAAAAAAACATCAGCCGTGGACTTAGAGACCAAGGTGACTATCATTTGGTCACTATTGCAAATCACCAGGTTACCCCTCATTATGCGCTGCCCAGCATCAGACATTCCCAAGCCACTGATCGACAGGACGCTGCATCCTTCCCATGGTAGAGTGCTTCATGAGAGGTACCTTGGTGGTAAAACCCTCGTTCAAAATCCCCATAAGAGAGTTGCTCTGAGTGTGAGCTAACTTCCAATAGAGCGTCAGACTACTTACCATAATTCGCTCTCGAGTCAGGAAGAGGTCAAACTCCAGAGCAATCATTTCAGCAGGGACATATGACGGCAGTCTCAGAAGACACCTGAACAGATTGGTTTGGATCTACATAAGAACCCCCAGTGATCCCAGGGCCCAGATCTCAGCAACATAACAAAAGATGGAAGCAATGTTCACAGTGTACAGCTTAAGCAGTGTTCCCACTGAGTAGCCTCCTTCTCCCCTGCTGGCAAAAGAGCAAGCAGGCCCCAGGGTTTTGGCAGAACGCACCGTTACCCAATTCAGATGGGACACACCACCAAGATTGACTTTGAAAGTAATGCCAAGATATACATACTGGGACACAACCTCAGTTGGACTGCCCTTCAAATTCCAATGAATTCTGACTGCGCGTCTATGAGGAAGTTCAAAGACCAT
Organism: Ambystoma mexicanum; assembly: GCF_040938575.1. Taxonomy (NCBI): domain Eukaryota; kingdom Metazoa; phylum Chordata; class Amphibia; order Caudata; family Ambystomatidae; genus Ambystoma; species Ambystoma mexicanum. The sequence goes on from NC_090922.1 coordinate 1,327,965,216, forward strand.
GATCTTGATTTTTGCAGTATTAACCCTGAGGGAATTCAGGGCCAAGAATGAGTTAATGTTGTCCGGTGTCGTTTGAAGACCACCTGCCGTGAGGTCCAAAATGGCAATCCATAATACCACCATATCGCCAAACTTGAGTGGAAGGCACTTGGGACCAACCAGACCTAACCCCATGTCAGAAAGGTAGAGATTGAAGAGGATGGGGGCTAGAATAGAGCCTTGTTTCAGGTCTATATCAGTGTGAATCCACACGATTGTTCCCCCATTACCCTCCAACTGAATCTTAAAACGGGTTTCAGCGTGCACCAGCATTATCATTTTAAGCAGTACTGATTGAATCCCCCAGCTATCCAGCTTCCCCCAGAGCCGTGCACGTTCAACTGAGTCAAATGCAGCACTGTAATCTACAAATGCTGCATAGATGGGTCTCTTACGAATCAGCCAGGCTTGCTCGATGATAGTGGTGAGGGCTTAGATGTAAACAGAAGTTGAGCAGCCCTTTCCAAATCCAGTTTGGTTCCAGGGGATGATGCTTCCAGCTCCTGCCCATTTGGTCAGGTCATCCAATAAGATTGGGGCAAAAACCTTGGATGAAACGTCCAACATTGCCAATAGGCGATAATTTCAAGGGTCAATGGGAGCACTCTTCTTATGAATACTGTCATGCCAGGAACGAGGGAGCACCTGGGTGACAGCAATACAACTAAAGAGGTTGTGGAGAACCTTTGCCCAGAAAGACCATCCGGCCCTCGGGCCCGAGAATATTTACTGGCGCTGATGAACCTGGCAACCTCTTGTGTGCTTCTACCAAATGTCCAGGTTCCCACCTCCCGGAGCATGTAGGACTGTCTTGGGTTGGGATAACCCAAAGTGGCTGAGATATAGGTAGTCCATTAGTGCTCAGGGACACCATTAAGGTCTAACAGAGGCAAGCTCTGGCCATTGACAATCTGCCAGAACTTCCTCGCATCATGATAAATTGTTGTCATCGTGCCATTTTTGGCATTCTCTGGAGTACTTGTGGAGTCTAAGCCACTTAGTATACTTAACCTTAATCAACCTCCTGCCTTCAGCGTGCACGGCTGGATCTACAGCCTCACCTGATAACTTTCGCATTTCTGCACGAATAGATATCTTTTTGTCACTGATTGCTTTATCAAAGCCACATGTTGTGGTGCTTTATCAAAGCTGTTTCTATATATCTTGACAGGGCCTGTGGCCCTACGGTTGTTCCTCTTGTTTACCCCTCATATTGTAGTATTTTCCCTAGACCCAAGCATACATCACCCACAGAAGTTGAAACAGGCCCTTTAGCTGGGAAATCCAAAAAGACCCTACGTGCTGTTACCAGTGCAGCCTCAACTCTGGTATGGTTCCATCCAACTTGAGTCAGTGATCTGTTCAGAATTTGCAACCCTATGTTATGGTTGCCATAACTCGAGCACTCCACATCAAGAGTTAATATGACGGGAAAATGATCACTCTCCGAGCCTGTGTTGTTTACGATAGATGGCCTATTAGCCACAAATATGTAGTCAATAATGCTAGAACTGGGGGGAGAAGACTGTGTGAACTGTGGTGGACAGTCCGTTGGTCGTGCTCCCTTCATCATAACAAAGCTTCACGTGCAGAGAAGAGTGTCCCAACTCAGGCCCCTAGTGCAACTGTTATCAAGTCCAGACTCACAGCTAGGGCAGGAATGGTGTACGTTCGTGTCTCGGCATCAGAAGCTTGGTTACTAGGGATCCTGGAGTTAAAGTCCCCAGCCAATATTGTTGTGAGGAAATCGGTCTCAAGGACGAGCCACCCCACCAGATCTTTCATGACAGCGCTCTGGGGGGCAGTGTAGGGGGGTTCATATATATTAACAAGTATAATATGTTGTGTCCCAAACAAGTCATTTAGGGACAGTCATCCAATCAAGATGTTGAGTGAGTGCCATGGGGTCTCGGTTGGCTCATAACTGCATTGAGAGGGGGCTGTAGGGTTACAGATACAGCCCACAAGTGCTGGGGGCACAAAAGGGAGTGTGAGGTGCAGCTGAACAGGTAGGGACCTGGGCCCAAGTTCAGAGGGTGGTCAGGTGACCAGTGCGTGGAACAGAGGGGTCATCAGCAGGGGAGAGGAAGAGAGAAAGTGGAAGCGATGAAGAAGGTATTGAGTTGCTTAAGGAACCCAAAATGGTTCTTCTCAAGTTTGAGAGAGGCAGGGACACTGTTCCAGAGGGTGGTTCCACATGAAGAAAGAGATCTGCCCCCAAATCCCTACTTGGAAAAGTGGCTGACCTTCAGAGAGTTGGAGGTGGATGAGCAAAGAGCTCGAGAATTATAAAAAGATATGTTCGATGGGGAGTTGAATTTAAAAAGCTCCAGCATACGTGTTTAAATCTCCTTTCGAGTTATCAGGTCTCTTCACATTTAAGTAGGCAGAGTCAAAGTCTTCTCCCTATGTTCTCCTAGCATGGCAGCCAAAATCAGCATTATAGAGCAATGGTCAGATATGGGGAAATTCTCAGTGGTGACACTATAAATGTATTTATCTAGTCAATGGGAGGTCAGTATAAAAATAACTTCTGGGATAAACAGGTGGCAATACACAAAGAATGAGAAGTTCCTTTCCACACTGTATGAAGAATGCCAAATATGCTCGACTCCCATCCCTGAGTATTCATTTTTTTTCTCCATTTGGGCAGCGCTAACATAGCCTGTGTTGCCAAATCCTTGGAGTGGTCCAGCCCTTTCTCTATAATCAGGGTCAGATTACCTTTCAAAACTAAGTTTCCTACTGCAAACTGGGAGATATCCAGTACAAGTGTTGACAACAAAAACTCCTCTTGGTACTCACTAGGGGCGTATATAGAAGCTAGTGTGACTTCATGGTTGCTAACATTCCCATCATGAGAGCCTATATCCCTCCAGTCTCTCTAAATATGCAGACATCGGAAGCCCTTCTAAAGAGAATTGTCACCCGGATCCCTTGCTCGAGTCAAATGCACATACCTGCGTTTGGTAGTGCATGCATTTTGTCCTATATTCAACAGGTGTGTTTCCTGTAGGAGTGCCATATCTTTTGCCGAATGTCTCAAGAAGTGCAAGAGACACAATCTTTTACTTGGTGATTTGAGTCCTCTTATACATATGGCAAGTATATTAACACGTTTCTAGTCACTTGCAATATAAACCTAACCCCCTTCATGCATTTAAGCATAACTTCTGTCATTTGACTAAAGAACATAATTCAAAGCAGATCCAGTCCCTGTAAACAAATCACCTAAGCATGGACATTGCCAATAACCATTCTGAGACAAAATATTCTTCAAAAGAAGCATTCCATCTGCCCAGCACATAACAGATCACACAGTAGTCAGAACAAGCTGGGGCTTTAGCAGTCTGTGGTTAATTTGTATTCTTGTTGTTAAACTGTAAAGCTCTTTGGATTAAAGCACTCTATAAAAACAATAAATACAAATATAAATACAAATTCAAGTGAGAGGAAAATACAACAAAGTTCAACATTAACAGTCACCGCGCCTGATTTCCTTCCTAAGCATTTAAGGCATTTGTAGGCAGCAATGTAAACATCAGATCCAGCCTAGTATTGACCCTCAGATATTTTATTGTTTTCCTTGATAGGGTTATGCCTATGAGTTGTTCCTTTTGACTCTAGCCAGGGGCAGGATTTGGCCATTCTTGGGTGCTCAGCATGTGTCACGGCTGCCTCTCCCTGAAGACAGGCAACGATAGGGATTTTGCAACCCTCCTCTAGGGTCTGGAAGTGCTGTTGGACACCCTTCAGCTCAATGTACAGGCCTGTGGGGGATGGCCTCCAAAATCTGGTATCATTCCTCCGTTTGTCTGCAAGTGGTATACACATCCATTGTCACTGTAATAATGCTTTAGAAAGGTCCTAAAACATCTGAATGCAAGAGTTCCCAAAGGTCAAAGGGCCGCTCCTTCTTGCTGCCCTTAAATGCTTCTCTTCTAACACATATGATTGCGGCTTGAAGAAGATGCGTCTTTTTGCCTTCATCAGATGCTGCAGCAGGGCCCAGCCTGTGTACTCTATCAACACCATTACTTTCGGGTTCATCAAGGAAAATGTTGTGAAGGGGCATTGTCAGCAAAGGGCCTAGTCCATCTTCTTTGCATCCTTCTTTCAATTTAATATTCTCTTGTCTTGACCTTTTCTTCATTTGGTAGACAACTGCATGAAGGGCTGCACTGATTGGAGATCATCTTGTACTTTGGAAACCACATTGACAATGTCATTCAGTGTTTGCTCCACATGTCTCTTATGTTGGTCACATCAGATTTGATTTCTGCAGTGATGTTTTTCGCTCATTTAGCCTTTCAGCATTGGACGTTCCTTAATAAGGGATTCTTCAAGAGTTTTCTCAGAAGCTAGTAGGTCTTCTTTTGTGAAGGTTACCACCTTGTCCTCTGGTTCTCCTATGCACTCATGTCAGCCATTTTATTGTGCGACAATGATTGAGGCCAGGCTGGAGTCAGCAGGAAGAGGTCTATTCTGCAATTCTGCTGTTGACTGTATTTTTCCCTAATTTACTCATTAACTCTTTCCCAATCATAGGGCATCAGGGACCCTTGCAAATAAGTTAACTTCAAAGGGGCATTCTTGGCTCAGATCTTTTATTGCACTCATGTAAAGTAGGGTTAGGAAGAGAGTGGCAGAGAAAGGGCCAACAGGGTACAGCGCATAGACGGCAGCTTTTGTGATTGTGGATGGGCTGCGGCTGAGAGCTTGGGTGGGAACCTGCCAGATTACCCACTAGGAAATAAAATTGAGAAAAGAATGGGTTTCAATCAATACTACTAATTGCTTGCTGATGATTGATAGATGTTTAAAGAGCTTTCACATCAAGTGTAACCAAGACCAGATTGGGTAACATTGGTAGTTGATCAAGTATCTAGAGAATATGCATTGTATCACGAATAAAGGTTGGTATGGTGTTTACTAATGGTGAGATGCATTCGTTGATGTACAGGGATGTAGGTTGTAGAATACCGCCACCTCCACTGAGGATTGGTCTTCCTTCTGGTATTTTGACAAATGGTTTATGTATTTTTGGCAAAAAATCAGCAGTTGGCATTGTTGGCTTGCCATCTGTTTGGTATATACTAACTGCCTTGTTTGCCTTGGGTCTGGGGCTTTGTTTGTTTTATTATTGAATTATGATTTGCGATATGGTCCTACTTCAACAAATATACTTTATAATTTTGTAAAAGCAGCCTCAGTAGAAGAGCAGGAAGCTCGAAACACGTGTCAGGCTGCAACGGCGTTGATTAAAACCAACCAATTTAATCAGCATTTGTGCTAATTATCTCTTGTGTGTGCGCAGCTTGAGAGAAAACACATTCTTTTCTCAACTCATGTAAAGTAGCCTCTTGCTCATTTACACCTTAGGACTCCTTTCTCTACCATGGATCACCAGAGCCATTCAACACTTAAAAAGAAAAGATGTTCCGCAACCATGGCAATGGCTTAGTCTTTATACACTTTCCTTGCCCTCACTACTCTGCTCTTGACTATGCTGAATCTCCCTACTATTGATCTATTATTCCCTCACGCTTCACACCTCCACAAGTTATCCATGACCCCAGGCTAAATTGTTCCCCTAAAAAACACTTACTACATGCCTAACGTTCAGCAGATTTTGTCTTATACTTTAACTCCAAAATCACTAAAACATGTCACACCCTGTCCAAACACTTCCCCATGCCTCACTATCACACTTCTCGAGGATCAGTCCTCTTCACGCTCTACAACTCCTCTCTGAGGCAAAAGCATCTCATACTTTGACAATCAATACCACTTCTTTAAAGAGGTCTAGATATTTGTCTTTTGTCCCTCCTTCTTCCTCCCCAGGCAGATAGCTCAAGTGCAAATATTTAATCTTGAAAATATGGTGATGCCATGCATCATGGGCTCAATAAACGGTCAGGCCAACACGGTCATTTACTCCCACCAGTGGCAAGAGCAGTACCCTGTCCTTGTCAAGAGGGGACAGGAACCCCTCTCAGACGGGAGTGGAGGTCCACCAAGGAGAAGTCCAGAGCCAGTCCTACATCTGATGTGGATAGTAGCAGTTGAGAGGGTCCCAAGGAAAGCAGCAACATCATCCATACATGTCAGACAGAGCAGCTGTGTGGTGCTGCCAAGTAATAGCTTCAAGCATACAGAGCACCAAGGAGCACCCAAGACAACCAGGGACTAAATCAGGAGAAACTAACCCTCACAACCATGAGACTTACTGTAGAGGCACCAGGAACAAGACCTCCAAAGGCAAACACAGATATTCACTTCCCAGGTCACCATTACTTTTCTGTGACAGAGCTGCATGGAGCAAGTGGACAGGGCTTAGACCACCACTTGTAACCTTTGCTTCCTTGAACACATCCTGGGCAGGGAGGTATGACCAGATTGGCCTTGGACAGAGAACCAATCCAGAGAGGAGGAGGGGGATAAAAATCGACTACAGGAAGTAGGAAGTGTGGGTTGCTTGTGTCAGAGGAGGACGAAGTGCAAGCCCAAGAGACTAACAGGAGTGAGGAAGGAGCAGCGGAGCATAGAGGTGATTTATGCGGAAGGTAAGGTATTGGCTAGTGACTAAAAGAGGTATTGAATTTTGAGTGTGTATGAAAGTGTGGCAAATCTGATAAGGAAAAGGAGAGTAAGAGTGAATGTAAAGTGAGTGTGTGAATGGAAGAGGGATGACTAAATCAGGTGGGTGGAGTGGTAGCAGTAAGGTGAAGGAGGAAATAGTTGTGTGGAGGGCAGAGTAGTAGTGAAGGATGGAATAGTAGCATGGAACAGGGAGTAGTAGCATGGAGGAGAGAGTGGTAGTCTGGAGTAGGGAGTGGCAGTAACAAGAGGTAGGAGTAAAATCAAAGGGTAGAAGCAAGGCTTAGCAGGTATGAGAGACATCAGAGGGACAGAGGACAAACAGAGTAAAGAAAGGTGCTCCTGGGGAAAGAGTGTAAAACACATCTGAGGAGAGGACAAAACACACGTGCAAGAAAAGGACTGAAACAAGCATGGGGACAGTAAGGCACAATCCCATTTTCTCTTAGATCACTAACAACTTGGTAGAGTAGGGAGTTCAGTTAGATAAGGCCACAGGCCTTTAGGTTGCCATCGGGGCCCATTTAGATGTTTAGTTTACTGATGGTGAAACACGAAGTATCTAGAAACCAGACCCTAAGGACATCTGGGTTAGGGAGGAGGTGCTTTCAGATGAGAAAGAGCAGGATAGCCCTAGGGCCGATTGCAAGTTCAATAAAAACCCATGAACCATCCTTGAATGTTGGGAGTGTTCCTTGAGCCATCTGCAGCACACCCCACACCTCCATGTCCTCCTCACTCCATCAACCAAGGCTCACAACACTGGAGTTCTCTTTGACACCAAGGTTTGACTCAAGCAATGTATCACCGCCACTGCCACACTGCAAGGAATAACTTTGTCATTGTAATAAAGATCTAGCCCCATCTCACCCCCACTCAGATACAATTCTAATCGCTACCCTCGTGGAATTGGTCATGTCCCAACTCAAGCTCCACTTGCTAGCCTGTAAAAGAGCCCCTACTACACAATTCCTATCTGACCACAGGCTACGTCTCCTGATAATATGATACACAAATGTAAATTGGTCATGTGTTAACTCTGCAACTAGGTCTTTAATGGAGATCTTGTTTATGAAGTCACTGCCTCCACTCTCTGTCTCATTATACTACCCCTCCTTCACTTGGTACGCTCTAAACTAGATACTGTTGTTAAATTGTAAAGACACCCTATCCAGGGAAGGCAACAGCAATGGTAAATAGTACACTATTTCAGAAATGTACTAATCTTAACAGGCAACATTGCAAGAGCAAAATGCAAGAGTGAAATGCAAAAGCAAAATTCTAGTCAAGCTAATACCAGCAAATGAGTAGACTTATTGAATGCCTGCTTTATAATGTAAGCACGACATTCCCTGTAAATGGGGCCTGCCAATGTATGACAGGATCTTCAGACTGCATCCTCAGCTGTGCGCCATCTGCCTGACTGCAAGGCTCTCTAAAATGTCTTGCATTGCATTTACATAACTTTTTGATGGAATATCCCCCTAGGAATATACTCACATGTCACTTGATGGACATCCCTCTGGGTCCAGCATTCCTAATGCAAATCTATGAAGCAGGAACTCTGTCCCTAAGGTATGATGTGCATCAACAATTCACTTGGTACGCCCCAAACCACTTCATGTTGGTCGACCACCTTAAGCTGTTTACCAGCTTCAAGTTAGGTAAACAATTATCAATGCCACAGCTGTCTGACACAAATGTAACTGCTTTGTCTGTCTGCAACTAGGATGCCTTGCGTACGCTAAGGCCTTGCACTTATCGTGTGCCTAGAAAGATGTTGTTGGTGATTAGTGTTGTCATTCTGCTATCATCAGCAACCTCTTTCTTCCCAGTATAATGGGGGAGGACGTTCCACATTGCCTCGCTTGAGGGCTGCTTGCTCCAATCCCTTCTAAATTGAATAAAAAACAAAATGTTCTTTTTTCTTCTTCTGTGGTTGCTGGTGCTCTCTACACGTTAGAGAATTATATGCAGAACTACATTCATAAACGAGAATATATCCCAAATGGCACATGCATCACTGTGAAGTTGTTTTGCAAAGTTAAAGCAAACTCATTCGGGTTATCTTTCAGCATCTGGCACTTCTCAGTAGTTCCTGCTTATGCAAAGCACTTTATTGAATATAGTTGTAAGCACTTAGCATCTAGCTCATAGGTACCATATTATCATCAGTGTCTGGTCAAAACTAGGCCAGTTTTGCTTGAAAAAGAGGGGAATTGTAGCAGGACATGGTGTCTTTTATTGGTGCTATGGGTGCCAACACATGTCTTCTCCCCTGACAGCATGGAATACTAGGATTAACCTGATCATTCCTCGGTCTTCTTTTGACAGGTGTTTTTACAGACATCTCTTCACCAATGTTCACCCCCCCCCTTTGTATGGTTTACTAAGCATCTAATAGCTCTACATACCTCTCTTAGGGAGTTCAGCTATACTACTTAAAAAGTTAAATGTATATAATCAGTACTTAATGTATGTTGTGTGTGTGTCCACAGTTCCACATTCGTATATGCAATCTCACATTTTCATGTATACAATTTTGTGTATTACTTGTGTTGGCTGGACAGTGTATAGTATTACTTTCCAGGGCTCGTGCTCCCTGCTCTCTCTGATCATACATCAACAAACAAAACATGATATGATCATCCCATATATTATTCTTAATTCTTTTTGAAGGTTTTCATCTTCGTTGTCATTGTTGGCAGCACCGCCCAATATGATACCACCATTGATGATGTTGGACGCATCCATGAAGGTCTCCTCGTCATCAGGAATCATGTCCTCGCTGAACCCTAGGTCCAAAGACATATCTCCGAGATCAGTCTATAGACCTTGATCTGGAAGGACACCCTCTCCACTCCGATTGAGCAGTTTATTTTGTTGCAGGTGGTTTTTTGGCAGAACCACTGATTCATTGGCTGTGTCAGGTTGGAAGTCCTGGGGCTCCAGCATAATTTCATCAACGTGTAGGTCCATACCATGATGGAACTGCATGTGGAGCTCCAGATTGTAATGCCACTCGCACCTGTCACGCATCCAATTTGTCCAGGTTGCACTTGAGTAGATCGTAAAGCTTGTCAGGATGGTATTTGCAAAGGAGCATTGTTTTGCAAACCATCTTACCGTCGAATTCATTCATCATTTTTCTGGCTTCTAAAGCCGGTTTGTTGTGAGCTTTAGGGGGTAATTCATAGAATTCAGCGCACAAGTGGCGCACGCGGCTGGCGCACAGTGTGCACGTGCGAATCTCTGCGCCAGCCGCGTGTGCTAAAATCCATTTCCGCGCACAGCGTATTCATGGATTTTACCTACCAAAACCAGTCGTGGCGCACAGTGGCGCAGCGACCCTTCAGCAGCGCCAGTTACGCCCCCAAGAATGCCCCTAGCCCAGGGAAAAGCCATTAAAATCCCCAATCCAGTGCAAAGGACTGCGCTACCCCTGTACCAGCACGGCAAGCGGGGAACGTGTATTACTGGGGTCCGTGGACAGTTTCACACGCGATTCGCCCTGTGCGGGTGGGGTACGTGTATTTCGGGGTTGCGCCGGAAGTTTCACATGCGAAAGGGCCTGTGCGAGTGGGGTACGTGTATAACTGGGGTTCGCGTGAACTTTCACACGCGATTTCAGCAGGGTACGTGTATTACGGGGTTCGCGGGAAGTTTCACATGTGATTGGAGCAGGGTACGTGTATTACGGGGTTTGCGGGAAGTTTCACATGCGAATGGGCCTGTGCGAGTGGGGTACGTGTATTATGGGGTTCGCGGGAAGTTTCACACGCGATTTCAGCAGGGTACGTGTAAAACTGGGGTTCGCATGAAGTTTTACACGCGATTGGAGCAGGGTACGTGTATTACGGGGTTCGCAGGAAGTTTCACACGCGAAAGGGCCTGTGCGAGTGGGGTATGTGTATAACTGGGGTTTGCGTGAAGTTTCACACGTGATTTCAGCAGGGTACATGTATTACGGGGTTCGCGGGAAGTTTCTCACGCAATTTCAGCAGGGTACGTGTAGAACTGGGGTTTGTGTGAAGTTTCACACGCGATTGGAGCAGGGTACGTGTATTACGGAGTTCGCGGGAAGTTTCACACGCGATTTCAGCAGTGTACGTGTATTTCGGGGGTGCAGGGGAGTCCTACACGTGAATTGGCAGTGTGGGTCCTCCCAGGTGTTCCCTCTACACCCTCCACGGCCCCTGCAGGCAGCCCATCCACCATGAGCATGCCCCCAGCAGTGAGGGGCACCTGCCAGCAGGCCCCCACTCATGTCCCACTCATGTCCCCTTGCACCCCCACCCCCCAGAAGTGCAGGGCATCTGCCAGCAGGCCCCCACTCATGTCCCACTCATCTCCCCTTGCACCCCCACCCCCCAGCAGTGCAGGGCACCTGCCAGCAGGCCCCCACTCATGTCCCACTCATGTCCCCTTGCACCCCCACCCCCCAGCACTGAGGGGCACCTGCCAGCAGGCCCCCACTCATGTCCCACTCATAACCCCTTGCACCCCCACCCCCCAGCAGTGCAGGCCACCTGCCAGCAGGCCCCCACTCATGTCCCACTCATGTCCCCTTGCACCCCCACCCCCCAGCACTGAGGGGCACCTGCCAGCAGGCCCCCACTCATGTCCCACTCATGCCCCCTTGCACCCCCACCCCCCAGCAGTGCAGGGCACCTGCCAGCAGGCCCCCACTCATATCCCACTCATGTCCCCTTGCACCCCCACCCCCAGCAGTGCAGGGCACCTGCCAGCAGGCCCCCACTCATGTCCCACTCATGTCCCCTTAGACCCCCACCCCCCAGCAGTGCAGGGCACCTGCCAGCAGGCCCCCACTCATGTCCCACTCATGTCCCCTTGCACTCCCACCCCCCAGCAGTGAAATGCTGATCTCATGACACAAATCAAAAGTCAACTATGTACATCAACACATGTCCGTCACACACATACACTCGTTGGCATTGCTTGTGTAAACCCACATTTTCACATGCATCAACCCAATGAGCGAATCCCACACATGGAATTAAAAAATGAAAACGTAATATGTACATGAAATCAAAAATGAAATGAAGGCATTCCAAAATATGAAACATGAAATGAAAAGCACGTGAAAAAGATGATTGAATGATAACCAATCCATATAAATTTGAAAGAAAAACAGTCCAAAGTCACCCTCCAATAACGGAAATCCAAAGTAAATGTACAAAAAAAATATCCATTGCTTCATGTTCATATTTGAAAAAAGAGAAACCTATCCATAGGCCAACTATATACAATCCATTGTCCAAGGATGCAAAGGGTCCATGATCCCAACCAAACAAATGAAACCTACCTAACTAACTACCTAAAAATATAACAATATACAAATTTGGGTGGCATAGTCCATTGACCATAAAAAACCTAACTCTAAAAACCATTTACAAGGGCAACGGACTAGTCCGACGGCTCACTTTTGGATGTCCCAGGCCAGGGCATCATCAAACTCCTGCTCAATGTCCTGGAGGCGGTCCTCTTCTATGGCTCTGAGGGTTCGCAGGGACGACGACATGTTCTCCTCCAACTCCCTGCGAATTGCCTCGAGGCACTCGGCCCGCCTCATCGTGAGCCGTGCCTCTTCTGCCCGCTGCCGCTCCGCATCTATAGCATGGCCTAACTGCTGCCACACGGAAGACACTTCCAGTCCTGGGTCCTCCTGCCCTCTGGCCGATGGCTGCCCCTCCGATGTCGAAGGCCCTGAGCCATGATGATTGAATGAAAATGATAACCAATCCATATAAATTTGAAAGAAAAACAGTCCAAAGTCACCCTCCAACAACGCAAATCCAAAGTAAATGTACAAAAAAATATCCATTGCTTCATGTTCATATTTAAAAAAAAAAGAGAAATCAATCCATAGGCCAACTATATACAATCCATTGTCCAAGGATGCAAAGGGTCCATGATCCCAACCAAACAAATGAAACCTACGTAACTAACTACCTAAAAATATAACAATATACAAATTTGGGTGGCATAGTCCATTGACCACAAATAAAAGGAAAACGTAAAGGAAACCTAACTCTAAAAACTATTTACAAGGGCAACGGACTAGTCCGACGGCTCACTTTTGGATGTCCCGGGCCAGGGCATCATCGAACTCCTGCTCAATGTCCTGAAGGTGGTCCTCTTCCATGGCCCCGAGGGTTTGTAGGGACGACGACATGTTCTCCTCCAACTCCCTGCGAATTGCCTCGAGGCACTCGGCCCGCCTCATCGTGAGCCGTGCCTCTTCTGCCCGCTGCCGCTCCGCATCTATAGCATGGCCTAACTGCTGCCACACGGAAGACACTTCCAGTCCTGGATCCTCCTGCCCTCTGGCCGATGGCTGTCCCTCCGATGTCGAAGGCCCTGAGCCATGATGGCTCCCACCTTGTTGCTGCTGCTTCTGTGCCTCTGCCTGTGCCCTGGCTCTTGCTGCCTGCACATCCTCCTCCGGCTGAGGTGCAGTTGTTGAGGCGGCCACCCCTGCTGGACATCCAACTCCCGACTGTGGCGGGGATGTGTCCTCCACCAGCCTGGCCGCAGGGTCAGAGGCAGCTCCACAGGGTACCCAGGTGATACATGGGTGGGAAGATGGCATGGAGGACGACTGGGGCATAGGGGGTTCAGTTGAGGAGGGGGTCGGAACAAGGTCCAGAAAACGGAGGAATCCAGCCCTGGTGAGCTGTCCCAGTAGGTCAACGCAGTCAACGAGCCATCCGAGAAGACGTGTAGTCTCCTCATGAAAAGACTGCAGGTCAGCTCGCATGGCCCGTTGACGCAACGCCACCCCACCCAGGACAGGCTCAACCCGGTCCCGGATAGCCACGTCCGCAGGGAGAGGAAGGCCAGTTGTTGTAAGCGGATCCCCTCCCTGAAAACGGATCTGGACGTGGGCATCCCTGCTGGTGCGGGATGATGCAGTCACAGGATCGGGGACAGGATTACACGCAGGCACCTCTGCGGTGGCCTGTGCTGCCTCCTGTCCCTGCCCCTGCACTGCACCACTAGCACCAGTGGAATCCCCACCTCCAGACCCCGTCTCTGTCCCTTTGCACGGCCTCCTCCTCCACCAAACCCCCCACCAACCTGGATGACTCCGTGCCATCTTCCTCCGTCGGACCCTGTGGGGTCTCATCTGCCCCTTCTGCTGCCGAGGAGTCCAACTCCGACCTCCGCCTCTTGGACCTACCCTCGGCAGCTGCGGCCAGGGACGCGGCACCGGACTCCTCACTCCCCGACGAGATCACAACCTGGGAGGGGAGCCGGGCCTTGCGTCTCCGGCTGGCGGTGCGATCCCTGCCGCTGTGCTCCACAGCACCCTCTCCGCCCCCTTCATCAGTTGACGCTGCAGACAGGGAGAGATAGGAGACAGGCATCAGGGCACTGTACAATGTACTGATACACACATGACAGTTGCACATGAGGGGCATCGTTTAACTACAGACACGGCATCACACTCCACGACACACATGTCATTTTAACTCACACACATGAACATTTCAACAGCAATATTGCACCAGGCAGCACCATCCATACACATACAACTGCATGAACATCCAAAGGTGAGCCTGACATCACATTAAACACAAGGAGTGCACTAGACATGCACACACGCCACCACACTTACATGCATGTCTACATCTCCTCCAACTGTTGCAGTGATGAGATCGCCATACATGTCACATCTGCCATTCATCCTTCTACATATCAGTGTCACGTGCATCCATGTTGCATCACAGTTGCACACTTGTCAGATACACATACATGCACATGTACACAGGCAGATACATGCATCATGAACCACCATCCATGCCACAACCATGCCAATGTACATACACAGAAATGCAAACATGTGTGCTCCCACACCTGCATTTGCCCAGCATGCTTACCAACACATACACCATCAATGTGTCTCACAACTGAAAGGACTCACATGTGGCAGCCTCACGGCCATGTTCATACACATCCCTACAGGGCCCTACATAAACACAGGTGCAACCTGCACACTACTGGCACACCACGACACGCACAGCGTACTATCAACATGCATGTACACTTACAGCTCGACTCCAGACGGGTCTGCCTCTCAAGGATCTGGACGTAGAGCGCTGGGTATATGCGTTCCAGGACCCTCATTTGATGGTTCGACAGCTGGCCCAGCGCCCCTTGGCTTCTGCTGCCTTAGCGAGGCACCGGGCCTTGTTGAGGGTCCTGGACCTGAAGTACTCCCAGCGCTTCTTGACATGATGTAAGTCGTGGACTGCCACCCCCTCCGCGTTGATGGTAGTCACGATGTCCATCCAGATCCTGGTCCGTCCTTCACTGTCGGCGCGCAGACTTCCAAAGAGGGCATCATAGTGCCCCAGGACTTGCTCCACCAGGACACTAACTTCGGTGGCAGTGAAGCTGGTGGCCCTCTGCCTCTCTGGCTGGGGGATTCCAGTGCTGCCAGATGGTGTTATGCTGGATATTGCAACCCCAGAGGCAGGAGTGGGTGGGCAACTGTGTCTTGGGGCTGGGCTGTGGAGCAATGGAATCCCAGTCGGGAGTCTTCGGTTCCAGCAGGGGTGGTCACAGCAACTACACCCCTGGCTGACGTGCAGGCAGCAAATGGCAGGGCACGTGGGCAGCAGGCAGTCAGGCAGCAGCAGATGGCAGGTGTGAGCGTGCTCGGGGCTCTGGGGGGCAGTAATTCGGCCTTCTGGGCAGGAGCGTGGTCTTCCGTGTGTTTTTGCGTGGCCAGCTTGATACGGAGTGATTTGGCACGTGAAAAAATTGCACATCAGCGTGTAATTCGAGGAAAGGCCCTAAGCGCGTAAGCGCGTCAGCGATTTCATTGGACCAAAGGCCCTTCGCACGTAAACGCTTCTGTGACAGGATGCGCCCGGGCGTGCGGGCGTTTCCCCCATGACGTGGGCAGAGTGGATTAGCGCGCGCGTGAAAAAAATGCACGTCCCCTTGTGAATGCGTGTAATCCGAGGAAAGGGCCTACGCGCGTAAGTGACGTGATGCGCACGGGCGTTTCCCTCAGCACGGGTTAAAGGTGAGCGGGGCCAGAAGTTCGCTGTACGTGCCTTTCGCGGAGACCGACGTGTGTTGCTGCTTCATGTTGTTTCGCGTGCCATCACAACTTCACAGCTATCAAGGACGTATCTCTTCTTTTGGCAGGGGTATTAGCTACGTGTGTTTTTCTGCATCGCGCTAGTCAGACGGTGAGTCGCGCATGCTATTTTTCCCACTGCGGGTGCCCCTGTGTATCGCACCGTTTTTGATGTCATAGTAGCCTGCGTGTCCCAAGCGTACGCGTTTTTTGTGTTACTGGGTGCCACCGCGTACTGCGGGAGGTTGATTCCACGCACGTAGGCTGCAGGGTTGCGTTCACGGTTTTCCAGCAGTTTTGGGGTGCCTGAGCGTTGCGTGACCCGTCACTACATCACCGGGGTCACATAGAGCCTTGCAGGCTGTTAACATCTTGCTTTCCACACCCTTCACCCCAATTGCCCAGGTCAATTGTGGTGTACACCTCCCATTGGCACTACTCCATCTGTGCCGGCACTACTACATCTGTGCCATGGTTGGGAGGATACCAAAGGTGAGGGGCGCCTCAGCTGGGCGTACTCCTCGTGGCGGGCGTGGTCAGGGTCATGGCCAGGGTGACCAGGGAGTAGGGGGACTCCAGGGCGGCCACAGAGGGGGAAGAGGCCAGGATGCGCCACTTGAGCATGATGTTGTGCCATGTGTCGGTGCAGTCATGGCACCACACCCTGTGGTTCCGGGAGATGCAGCTTCTGCATCTGGCACTGGCGCCCGTGTGACCCGGCAGTCCGTTCCATCGACTGCCACGGGCCCAAGGGTAGTGGTAGCTGCAGCTGTGGACACCGCCACCCAGGCTCAGGGTCTGCCAGCGCAGCCTGCATTGGCACTTGAGGAGCCCTTGGAAGATTTCCAACAGGCCAGGAGGGAAACCGTAGGGGCACGCAGGGCTGCCCTGACCAAGACACGTGTCCCTGGGGCAGTTATGTCATCTGCTGCCCCGAACAGCCGGGTGTTGGCAAGTGCAGGGGCAGATGCACCCAACAACACCCCGGTTGTGAGTCTGCCAACCAGGCCAGTTGCGGTCAATGACCCTGCCACAGCGGATGTTGCTGCGCAGGGTCCATTAGAGGGCACCCAGCTGCCACTGATACAAGTCAGGCCTTTGGTCGTCCCTCCACCTGCCACTCCCTTGGCTCAATCCACCGAACCCACTGGCCATACTGGTCAGGGTGGCATTAGCCAGCCAGGGTCTGAGCCACAATCCAAGAGGAGGAAGGTTGCACCTGCAGTACAGGCTGGGACCCCACACACAGCCACGACCTCCTGCACGTCGAGGAAGAAGCCTTTCTGCAACCAGGAACTGGACTTCCTCGTGGGCTACGTGCGGGGCCACAGCCATGACATGCTAGTGGGTGCCAATAGTCAGACTACGGCTGCCCAACGTTATACCCACTGGAAGCATGTTGCAGAACATGTCAGTGCATTCGGCCATGAGGTGCGCATGGCGCAAGAGTGCAAAAAGCTTTGGAATGACATCAAACGCAGCGCTAAGGCTAAGCGTACCTCAAATTACAACTTGACTCTGGTGACTGGCAGTAGGCCTGCACCAGAGGAGGAAGTACTCACTCCGCATGAGTCACTCGTTGCGGAGTTCATACCATCTGAATTGGTCGAAGGAGTGGGAGGGATGCCGGACTTTGATGCCCAGTCCAGTGAGTGTTGATGCGTGTTTGTTGAGGATGTGTGTGTTTTACTTGTGGGATGTGTTGTGCATGATTGCCACTACATGTGACGTGTACATGGTTCTGATGTGCAAGTAATGCAATGCTTCCGTGATGCATGTCTTCTCTGCTGGATGGTGGACATGGGGAGCAGACGGGGACTGTCCGCATCACCACTATTGCACCCTACTCACATGCTGGTTACCAGTATGCCCCTCCAGTCCATGTTCCAGCTCACTGGCCCTTCTGCATGTAGCGTGGGGTGACCTTCCTCTCAGCCCAGGCACGATGTCATAGCATGACTGACGTGCATGTGTCCTCTGCCTGCATGCGGGTACTCCATGTAGGCATGCTCCCATGCCCCTCCACCCCCCGCTCTGAACCCCAATTCCACCTTTGCACTGGTCTGCTTCAATATTGCCGTTGGGTACTTCCCTGTTCATGCGTACTGTGTACATGCTAACTTCCCGCAACCAATCTGCCAGACATATGCTGTGTGGTACAGCCTTAGTACTTGATGCAGGGTATCTCACTTGTACTGTGCAGAGGTCAGATGCCCCGCAGGGAAATGAGTGCCCATTCATGCTCCATGTGCATTGCACGCATGCCCCTATGTGTCCTTGACTGGATGATCACTGTAATACAAGTCCTTGGTGACATACATTGCATTGCATTTCATCAGCCTTCCCATGTCAACTGTGGCTCAGTACTGCGTTGCACACATGTTTAGCGTCTGACAATCTGGGTGGGTCACAGTCCTCAGCCTGTTTAATGGCCAATGACTCTGTCCAACTGGTGTAGTTCTTCTTCACACGTGGGTGGCCTCCAGACGTTTCATCATGTGTCCTGCTTACTGTCCCATCATCATTTGCAGTGTTGTCACTTGACTCACATGAAGCTGTTGATGTTAGTCAACACTGCCTGTCAATACACAGGTCTATGGTCAGCCTTTTGATACCATGCTAGGCATCCCTGCTTTTGCACTTGGGTGGGGGGTGCTTTGCTTGTAGATATGCTACCCATTGAATGCACATTGCACGTGATGCCTGAAGTTGACCTTGCACTGCCTTCCCATTTTCTGACACACACCATGAAGTACTTGTAGATGTAGGTAGTGAGTAACATACACATTTGCTGCACTGCATAGTCCCACTTCAATGCAAACTGCCACCTTTCAACAGGTCTGATCACAGAAGCAATTTCAAGTTGACCCAGCATGCATGCCAGGTTCTATTTTGTGTGTCACATGTCTGCCTGATGTGTTTGTTGTCGGTGTGTGTGTGTGTTGCGTGCTTCTGACATGTGTAGTGACCTTTTTCTCTCTATTTTTCAGATGATGACGCAATGGAGCCGGAGGATGGTGTTGTCATGCCAGGCACAGGGTTGTTATCACTACATCAACCTGGCACAAGTGGGGGTCGAGGGGTGGTAGGCCACGAAAACCCCCAAGTGATATAGTCCATCTGGTCTCTGGCTTCCTATGAGTCCAGCCCTGATGACGACTCTGACGTCCATGTCGAGTTGGATGAGCATCAGGTCCATGTGTCAGGGCTGAGTGATTCTGATGTGGACACTCCTCTGTCCGCGACACCTGCACTGAGGGGTCAGACAGTCTTGCAACCTCTGCCCGTGGTGGATCGGGACGCAGGGTCACCCTCCACACCAGTCACTGATGTGCCTGGGACATCACGTTGACGGGGGCATGTAGTCGTGCAGCCGCGGGCGGTGCCAACACGACAAGGACACCCGGTCCTTGGGTCCCACAGGGGTCAAGCCCAGCAACGCGGTCACCGCGCGCAACCGCAGTATACTGAGTGGGAGCAAGACATGACTGCCAATTCAGAACGGCAGGGGACAGCAATGGAGAACATCGCTGAGAGCATGGAGCGTGTGGCCCGATCTGTGCTCCCCCCTGCAAGGCAGGTGCTTCTCCAGCAGCAGGCGGCACGGTCCACGGCCCGCTCGCTCAGGCTGGGCATGGCGGCCTCAGACAGGGCACGCCAGGCTGAAATGTCGTCTCTGCATGAAGCAATTGCTGCTCACGCAGTGGCACACATGGAGGCCCTGAGGGAGGAGTATGCTTCCCTCAAATCCACTCTGGGTGTCCTTCTGATGTCCCAGAGGCAGCGGTCAGAGGAGAGGTTTGCACAGCTTGAGCGTACCATCTCGGCTGAGCTACAGGCTTGCCGGGAGGTGCAGCGGTTGTCCAGCCAGGCCTTGCAGGAGGAACTCTGTGTTACACGTGCTACCTTGCAAGAGGAAGCACGTGTATGATATGATATGATATGATATGGTATTTGTAATGCGCCTATACACAAGTGTTTCAAGGCGCGACGAGGCAGGGAGGGAGGGAAACAAGGGGAAGACAGACAAACGATCCTACTAGGCCAGGTGTCATTCAGATCGCGCAAGTGCGGAGGTAAGGGGAAAAAGGAGGAAGTGCAGGGGGAGGAGGTGGGGGGGAAAGTGCAGTACAAGGTAAGTAGCGTAAAAAATAATAAATAATAATAATAAATAAAAAGGGCCAGCTGGTGGCAAGTGCGAGGTAAGTGCAGAGCAAGTGCTGGGAAGGGGGCTGTAGGGATACAGTGAACAGTCCCACAGTGCGGGGGAGCCAGGGAGGCAGTGCAAGTGGAGAGTGGCTGGGCCCTGGACCGAGGTTGCTGAGAGTGGCCCAGATGCAGGTTTAGTGCTGAATTCAGTGGGGAGTTAAGCAGGTTTAGCAGGGGAGAGGGAGAGAGAAGGCAGAAGCGAAGAGGAAGGTTTTGAGGTGCTTCCGGAACCGGAGATGGTTCTCCTCAAGTTTCAGGGAGGCAGGAAGGCTGTTCCAGAGGGAGGCCCCTGCTGCGGAGAGAGATCTACCCCCAGCTCGTTGCTTCGAGAAGCGGCTGACCATGAGGGAGTTGGAGACGGATGAGCGAAGGGCTCGTGAAGGAATATATTTAGGAAGAGAGAGTTGAAGGTATTTAGGTCCCAGGCCCCAGAAGGCCTTGTGGACAATGCAGAGTGTTTTGAACTTAATCCTCGCAGCCACTGGGAGCCAGTGAAGAGATTTCAGTCCTGGAGAGATACGGTCCCTGGGCTTGAGGCCAAGGACAAGTCTCGCAGTTCTGTTCTGGATAAGTTGCAGAGGGCGGAGAGTGGAGGCAGGCAGATTAAGATAGAGGCTGTTACAGTAGTCCAGCCTTGAGAGAACCAGGGCTCGGGAGACAGTGAGCTTCTGGGGGAAGGAGAGGAAGGGAAGAATACCTCTGAGGAGGTGCAGCTGGTAGTGTGACTTCTTAGAGACGTCAGATATATGAGGAGAGAAGGAGAGTGTGGAGTCGAAGATGACCCCGAGGTTTTTAGCCTTACAGGTAGGGGCAGGAAGGGGGCCAAGGGAGGCCGGCCAGAGAGCTGCAGGGAAGGAGGGAGTGGGTGTGCCGATGAGTAGAATCTCAGTCTTACTGGCGTTGAGGCAGAGGTCATTGGCGGCACACCATTCCTGGATAGCAGACAGACAGTCGGAGATGAGGGAAGGAGAGGAGGAGGCCGAGGGTAGCCTGAAAATGAGCTGGGTATCGTCTGCATAGCACTGGAAGTAGGGGCAGAGAGCGGCGATGCGGTGGCCAAGGAGTGCCAGATACTGGTTGAAAAGCCAGGGAGAGAGGTTGGAACCCTGGGGGACACCACAGGTGGAGAAAAAGATGTCAGAGAGGAAGGAGCCCATTTGGACCTGGGAGGATCGACCGGAAAGGAAAGAAGTCAGCCATGCCAGAGCCTGACCAGTGATACCCAGGTTATCACGGAGACAGTTGAGCAGGATGGCATGGTTGATGGTGTCAAAGGCAGAGGAGAGATCGAGCAGAATGAGAACACAGGGAGTGTTGGAATCGAGGTTCAGGAGCAGGTCCTCACGGATGTTCAGGAGAGCAGTTTCCGTGCGGTTCTGCATGCAGACCTACATGTCATCGCCACACAGAACCAGGCTCACCCGTCCGGCAGACTTGCTGCCGACGAGGGGCAAGCTGCGGCTAGGCGTGGCCAGGATACTGTGCCACGTCCTCCTTTCCAGGATGAGCCAGACTCGGACGACAATCTATCTCCCACATAGGTCGGGCTGTGCAGGCGTTGAGCCCATGGAGGTTTTATTTTTTGATCAGCATCAACGCATGTGGGTGTTAAGCAGCACCCTGTACCTCCTCCCTCCAGGGTGCCTCCCCCCCCCCCGGGTCGTATGTGGCCATTTTTTATTTTTATTTTAGTTTAGTTAGTTAAGTTTCTGTTTGATAGTTAGTTTAATTAGGTAATGTAGGTTTTTCATAGTTAGTGTAATTAGTTAACATAGTTTAAAATTGCTTGTCTATTGTGCTTTCATGTGACAGTGTGTTGCTTTGTGGCTTTTGAAAGCATCCACTGTCTGTTCCAGCTGGGCCCTTCAGGCTTGTCTTGTGTATGTGTTTGCTGCTTGGGGTCCTTGACTCACATATGCCACTCCTGCTTCCCTTATCCATGGGCTCGCAAGGATGGTTCGGTGTAACAGCCTATTACACAAGGGCTTTGGACTGTCATATCTGTGGCATGTCTGCTGCTGTGGAACGTGTGTTAACACCCCTAGTGGGGATGATTGGGGTTTTATTTACCACTGTTCTGCTTTTGCTAGATGGGGTCTTTCATGATTCATGTGTACATTCATTGCTATGCATTGTGTAGTATGTTTCTTATCTTTACTGTACATGTGCTTGTTGCAAGTCATGCCATAGATAGTGTGTTCCACACTTTGGCTGTAAAGACGGACTGATGGTGTGAT
This sequence comes from Ambystoma mexicanum, assembly GCF_040938575.1. Lineage (NCBI taxonomy): Eukaryota > Metazoa > Chordata > Amphibia > Caudata > Ambystomatidae > Ambystoma > Ambystoma mexicanum. Next base: position 1,327,987,416 of record NC_090922.1, read on the forward strand.
TTCTGATGTACGTCTCTGACATGGTCCAGTGATGTGATGCCTGAAGAGACACACACAGATGAATCTAAAGCATTAATCATGTGTTTCATGCCCTTTCTGCAGGGGGATGAGCCTCCAGACCACCTTTGCCAGCAGACATGGGCCATTGGATGTCTGGAATCTGGACACGTTTGGTGGTGCCCACATGCACATGTGGGCGCAAGCAGAGGCACAGGGATTGCAATCATACATCCTAAAACTGCTGACGTGTTTCAAGGGACTCCAGGCAAGGTGAGCAGCACAGGGGGGCCACAACACAGCAAACCTTCCACCAGGCCAGTTGCACATGCATGCTTAGTAGCAGCACTGAGGGTGAGCTTGGACGAATATTGGTGTTGAAGCGCACAATACAGCTCAGATGTCTTGGTGGACTCATGGCTAGTTGATTGTAAGGTTGTCTGGGGCACCTGCAGGGGCAGTGGCACATACCCTCCGGTCCACCATGGTCCATTGAGGCACTTGTATCACCCATGTAGCATTCCAAGACATGGAAAGAAGCAGCTCATAGTGACAGACAGCAAGGGACAGACTCGGGTGCAGTGCATTTCATTTCCATGTAGAATTTGAAACATGCACTGCCTACTTTATTTCGGTCATGGTGGAACACGACTTGTTCTGAAGTCATACCTTGCTATATGCGTCTGTCTGCTTACCCAGGGAACATTGCATGTTGTGTGAATCGTGACACATTGGTGTTCCATTTGCCACGCACCCACCGGCGCCTGAATTACTGCATTGACTGTGTATGAACCATCACAGGGGTAATGTTACGTATGGGTACGAAGCATACACACCAGATTGTCTGTTTGTAGAGTAGTTTGTTACTTTGGGGCATATTTGGTGGTGTGTTTGTGTGTTATGGGCATGCACAGATCTTTAACTGTGGCTCTCTTTGCAGCATTGAAGTGCTCCTGTTACCGGACCTGAGAGTGCGCAGGCAGGAGGCCAGCACTCACCCCAGAGATAGGTTTCTCTTTGACTTCCATTTCAGTGAATTGCTGCTATGTGCATGATGAACAAGTTTGGTATGATTGTGTATGTGTTAATGTGAGTACTACATTTTTGGGCATTCCCTACTTTCCCGTGTCAATCCTACTCCCCTCTCCTGCCCCTCATTCCGGTTATCCAGTATGCCAACGCCTGTCCCGACTGCATATACCTGACCCTCCTTCCCCACCAGGGTCTCAGAGGCCTGTGTGAGTTTGACCTTGCAGCCACCCAGACCACGGTGGGAGTGGTTGGTTCATGCCACTCCTGCGCCTGTACACAGGAGCTCTGACAGTACACATCTGTTTGTGGTGCATCATTCTATGTTATGTACCACACATGGTACACATCCTGTTGTGACATTGTTTTACTGTGCTACCTTGGTTGTTACGTCATTGTGGTAGTATTTGGCCGTTGTTAGGTACTGCTACTTCAAGTCATCTACTGGAGGCTGTTCTGGTTAGTTTTTCTGCCTGCAGGCTTTTTGCTTGGCTTCTGTGTTGGCCTGCTTTGAGTTCTCTTGGATGTAATGTTTTTGCAAATCAAGGTGGACTCTGAGGGTGCTGGCAACTTTTTACACACAAGGTGGGAGATGGTGACAAAGGGGAAGGATGATCCTGTGGCCAGGTGAAATTCAAGGATGAAGGCTCCATAACCCCGGTGCAGTTGTTCAGTGGGTCATGGTGATTTGTGAGGGGGGGGGCGCTTTGTTGGTGATAGTTGCCTTGCCCTGCAGTGTGATAGGCACCCTGACATTGTAATTGTGGTATCCTATGTACATGATGTGTTCTGCTGATCAATGCGTGTTCATGTGTTGTGTTTACCTTTCAGGTGTGAGGGGATAGTTGTGGTTTGACATGCTGGGGTGTACACATGGTGAATGTTCACATGTGATGTGTAGAGGACACTGATGGTCAATTAATTGCACATGCATATGTTGAGTGCATGTCCCTACTGACCCACACACTCGCACTATAATGCACTACATGTACAACCACCCTTCCATTTCCACGTGTACACTCTGTTTTCCTTCTGGTGCCCACTGTGTCCCTGCAGCACATGTCCTATGACCAATTGTGGATCCTGTACATGCCTAATTTGCTTTTTGATGTGGTTTGTCGCTTAGATGTGATGCTCAGGGTGTGCATCACACGCAATGGCTGTTAACTGTGCTGTGCACTGAGCAGTGTGTTGCAGGAGGTGGACACGGCACACAGAAGCTGCAGTGTTGATTTTGCAATGCACAATGTGCATGTAGACAGGCATTCATTGTTATGTTACAACTACGACTTTTGGAATGCATTTGGGTATGACTTATTTTGGGTGGGAGGTTGTTGTTCAGTCATTTCATCTGATTCCATGTCAGGCATCATTGTCTGATGCCAATTTACATTTTTCACATGGTAATGTGTACCTTATTGGTACTGTGTTGGTGTTTGGCTATTGCTTGCCATGTCATGTTGTGGTTTGGGAGGGTTTGAGTGACATACCAGTGATAGTCATGGCCTGTTTTGCAGGTGTGTGTGATTCACACCTTGCATGTGTGCCTTTTGGTCACACAGGATTGCTTGTGTTTAAGTAGCTAGGGATGCACACAATGTGGCACTTCCATGGCAACAATCTCAGGGTGGTAAGGTTGTGACAGTTGACTGTCTCTTTGTCGTTATCGATTGTCACCTGGTATGTGCCAGGCCTGTGTGCACTCTGCAGGGGTGGGAGTTTAGGTGAAAAATGTGTCCACAAGCTGGGTCCGGGCTTCCTCGCCACGTGCCCTATCCCCACCCATGGGCAGCGCCAGCGCCTGTGGTTGGGGATGTGGGGGCACCACCATGTCCACCGGTACGCCCTGCCGTGTTGCAACATTGTGCAGCACACATGCTGCCACTATGATCCTGCACACTACTGGGGGTGCATAGAGTAGCTGCCCACCAGAGCGGTCAAGGGAGCGGAAGCATGACTTCAGAACTCCAAATGTGCACTCCACTATGGCCCTTGTTGGAATATGGGCCGCGTTGTATGTTACCTGGGGTGGTGTGGTGGGGTTCCGGATTGGCGTCATCATGTGGTTGCTCAGAGGGTAGGCACTGTCCCCTGGAGAGGTGATAATGGTTGTGATTATTAGGGTTTGTGTATTTGTGTGTGTGTGACATGCATGCATGTGCAAGGGCATTTGTACTCACCTAGGAGCCATGTGTCGCCATGCTGCCCAGCTTCCAGGGCCCGGCTCAGGGTGGACATTCTGTATATGAAACTGTCATGGGTGGAGCCAGGGTAGTTAGCATAGAAAGAGGTGATGATTCCCTTTGCATCGCATACCACCTGTACATTGATGGAATGCCAGTGCTTGCGGTTTTGGTAGATGTGCTCAGTGGCCCTAGGTGGACGTAGGGCCACATGGGTGCAATCTATGGCACCAAGCACTTTGGGGAAGTGTGCCACCGTGTAAAAGTCCAGGACAACGGCCTGCCTTTCTGCGGGTGTTCTGGGCATGTATATGTGCTTGTGGACTGAGGGGCGCGCTGTCATGATTGCCAAGACCTAGTGTAGGCAGCGTGACTGCGTGGCCTGTGAGACCCCCCCCCACTATGGCAGTAGTCCGCTGAAATGACCCAGTGGCCAAAAAATGCAGGACATTGAGCACCTTCTCCAAGGGGCTGAATGCTTGGGAGTAAAGGGTGGGGGATGTAAGGTCATCTTCCCACTCCCTGACCAGGTCTAGGATGATACGGGGTGGAAACCTATACCTGCCGTAGACCTGGTCGTCCAGGCATCCCAAAAAGGCTTGTCCGTGGTGAAAAAATGCGTGCCCTGGCTATTCCTCTCCTGCGGTGTCCCACGATCAGTGCTGCGACAAATGGGGCATTCATCGTAGCTGTATATACGTGTTTATTGTTTGCGCGCACTTTTATACTCTGCGCGGGGACGCTTCCGCCTGCCTTCGTGTGGCGGACGCGTTCACGCCTGTGTGCGTCTTTTGCCATGCGCGGGTTTCCCGTATTCGAATCCATGAATACGGGTTGTTCGCGTGCGTGTGGGCGTTCCGTGTAGTTCCCTGCAGTACTTCTCCAGTTACGCCTTCTTTTTCATGATTTATTCCCCATTCCGCGTGTTAAGCCCACTGTTACGCCCACTTTTGTTGTGTGTGCTGCGCTATGTGTGCTTTTGCTGTGCGCGTAGCGCACGCCGTTTGATGACGTGTGTGCCCGCGTGCGACATGCACCGATTTGGCGCACAACCAGCCGGAAACAAGTGCAGCGCCTTCCTTGAATCGCACGCGTGCGCGTGTGCTTGCTTTCTCACGCTGGGATTTTCGGCGCACGTTTGTTCCATGAATCGGCCCCTTAGTTGTTTCTAATATCTCTTTGTCCAGCGCCGCATGTAGGCAGCTCCTGGCCATCAGTCGCCTATTCCTCACTGCCATTGCAGGATTCTGCTAGTCAAATCTTAGCATTATTCAAATCTTGATTCGGTCTTGGCAAAAAAATAAAAAGTGTGAGGATAAGATAAAAAGCAGTCACCAGTACTCAATCCACGGCTTGGATTTAAATCTTTACTTACAGTCCACCTTTACTTACAGTCCAGTGTTCTGCCTTTTAGCAGTTTGCGAGTTCTCGTTTGATATCTGTGTAGAGCCTGCTGACACAGGTTCGAATCCCGGTAGGGCCAAACCCCGCATTTCATCGCGATCGATAAATGAGCACCACGCACCGTGGGTAATAATAAGCAGCGCTCAGATACCTGAGGCTTCGTAGCGCTATATAAATACTAAATGATATTATAATTAAAATATATTTCTTCTTCTGGGTGTTTCCGGTGTTGTCACTTTGTCACTGTCAGTAGTGAAGGAAATGCTGGATGCTTTAGCACAAAAACACCTTATTTTTTCTCATGGGACTGATGGAAAAAATACGTGATTCTTCTTTCCTTTTCTCTCAGGAATTATAAAAAGGCAATTTTGTTTTGCAGGTTGTGAGGATGCTGACATCGCTTCCCGCAGGCCACACTTAGGCCACACACCCGTATGTTGTGCTTTCTGAACTCAGGAGGCTTGGCTGCTCTTCCTGGCACGAAATAGATGCTGTTAACTCCCCTTCACCGGAGACAACAAAAGTCACAGAGAGCTGTCGAGAACGTGGGGATGTCCTTCCACGATTCTCGAAGATACTGTGCTTGCTTGGCTGCAGACCACTGTATCCGCTGGGCCTGATAACGCCGTGTGAAGAAGATCACTGTATCCGCTGGGCCTGATAACGCCGTGTGAAGCAGATCATTGTATCCGCTCGGCCTGATAACGTCGTGTGAGCTTAGCGCTGGATGTCGGCTGAAGGCTTGGCTGCCCTGAATCAGTGCTGCAAGAGGGGGGTTTCTCCCCTTTGCCGGTACACTTGTTCTTCCATGATGAAGGAAGATTCACGCGTATGTTAAGAGTTTACAGTGCTTTCTGGAGCGCATGGATGCTTGCTGGCCACAGTGATGGTTTCGGGACCTTGCTCTATACAGTCTTTTGGGATGCTGACGTCTTGAGTGCTATGAGATGCTCACTCCGGCGGTAGCTGGAGACGCCCTGGAGCCCAGCAGAGATGTAGCCTTCTCCTAAGCTCAGCTGCACCCAATAGGGGATAGGAGCAGAATGCTCTGATTACTTACCGGTAATCTTCATTACTCCTAGTCCTACTCTTCCTCGTCACAGTACTTACTTCATGAGGCACCCGCCTCCGACACAGGACCTTCTTCTATTTCTTTAAATCCCTATAACTCCTCCCCCACATCCATGTCACTCAGTTTCATATTACCAAGCCGGAGCATGGGACCTTCCCCGCAGGGAGGGTGAGGAGGGTCGTCAGTACTGTGACGAGGAAGAGTAGGACTAGGAGTAATGAAGATTACCGGTAAGTAATCAGAGCATTACCTCCACGTCCACTCTTCCTCGTCCCAGTACTTACTTCATGAGGTATACCAAAGCATCAACGGGGAAAAGGTCCCAATGAGACAGAGCCAAAAACAGTGCAGCAAAACACACCCACAATAACTCTTAAATCACATCCCCACAGACAAAAACTCCAACCACGAAGGAACCAACCCCCGAGTGGGAGAAACTCAACCCATAGCGGTTGATGAAAATGCCTAGACCAGCCAAGGCGGCAGCCATACAAATCTCTTGCAGAGAAAAACCCTCCTTACATCGGGCCAGGAAGCCGCGAAACCCCTGGTAGATCGCCCCTGATTGTGCGCAGGCGCAGGCAGGCCAGAAGCCACATAGGCCCTAGAGATCACAACCCGGAACCACCGGAAAATGGAAACCACAGATGCGTTATGCCCAGCCCCAGCCAGACCACAAGCAATCAGAAGACTATCAGATTGGTGGAAAAGGCAAACCAAGCCAAATACTCCAACGCGTCCCGCCGGACATCAATGTTAAGCCGAGCCACCTCCTCAGGCGTTCTTGGATCATGAAAGAAGTCAGGGAGAACCAGACCCTGAGAGGTGTGAAACCCGAGAGACAACTGAAGGGAGAAACTTCGGACCACACCCCGGCACCACCGAGTCTGGCAGCACCCTCAGGAAAGGAGCTAGACATAAGAGAGCCCCAATCTCCCCAAGTCTACGGGCAGAAGTGAGGGCAATAAGAAAAGCAGATTTCAGTGTAAGATGTTTGATATCAATCTCGGAAATGGGCTCAAAAGGAGGCCCGTGAAGGAACCGTAATACAAGAGGGAGATCCCAAAAGGAAAACCCTTTATCAGCACAAGGAAGGGAAGAAGAAAAACCCTGGATCAACTTCCCCACCAACACCTCCCCATCCAAGTGACCGTCAGAGTCCCCCAAAAGGAATTTCATGGAGGCCTGCTGAGAGCGAAGCCTGGAAAAACTGCCAGGCCCCTGTCAAAACCCCTCCTGGAGGAACCGAAGGATAGCAGAGGCCAGAACGCAGGGGAGGGATCTCAGACTGCCCATACCAGTCTCGGAAATGGCCCCAATGTCTGCCTAACACCTTCAGAGTGGAGGGTCTAAGAGCATCCATTTGGACTCAACTACAGGATCTGAGAACCCCTGAGATATCAACCTAGACTGAGCAATAGCCACACCGCCCATTGCATCCGGTGGAATTCTAACCGCAGATCCCCTTGAAGGGGACACGGCCACCTCGGAACCAGCCAAGGTTCCTAGGAACGAAGCTCCAACAGAGAGGGGAGCCAACTCCAGCGGCACCAGAACAGAGCTAACGACAACACAGTCACCCTGGACACTCAGATGCGCCAAACCACCCGGGGCAGAAGGGGAATAGGCGGAAAGGCATAAAGGAAAACCCCAAGGCCACTGTACAGAGAGGGCGTCCATCCCCCAATCCCCTCAACCTGAAACCGAGAGCAGAAGAGGGGAACTTCTGCTGAGGCCGGGGATGCAAACAGGTCTAGAACCAAGGACCCTAAACTGACACAGGTCACCGCAAAGACCTGGGCCAACAGGACCAGTTCTGCAGAGGAGTGAAAACCGGCGTCTGAGAAGATCCGCTTGAACATTGTCCACCCTTCTGATACGTGAGGCCAGCAGATACACCAGATGAGATTCCTCCCAGGTGCCTATCAGCGCTGCCAGAGCATTCAAGGAACAGCCGGAACCCCTTTTGCAGTTCACATATGCCAAGGCCGTCGTATTGTCCGATCGGACCAAAAACCGCCGACCGTCCAGCAACTCCTCGAAGTACACCAGAGCTTGCACAATGGCACAACTCTTGCCAATTGGATGATCACCGGCTCTCCCCAGATCTCACAACCCTTGAGCTGAGAGGACCCCCAATGTATACCCTTTCTGCTGGTGTTGGTAGTAGGAGAGGTCACAGGAGGAAGGACCATGCACACCTCAGCCTGTAGACCTGAAACCCCCCGCCACCATAGCAGGGACACTCGCAGCGCTGGGGACACTGAAAACAAAACTACGAAAGCCGAGATGTCGGGAGCCAGTGGGAGAGAGTATAAGACACCAGGAGACGTAACCGAAGACAGGCTCAAGGAACTGGAAAACATGCAAGACGCCACGTGCCCCGTAACTTCAGCAACAGGTGAGTCGAGACATACTGCCTTCTGAGAACCCAGCCCAGAACAGCCAGCAAGCGCCCCCCCTGCACAACATCCAGAGTACGCTCTCCCCAGACGTCCGGACAAGCAGTGCAGGGTCTTGAGACCCATAAGCAGGTGACACATCCTAGAAGGCATAGGGACCAGGAACACCCGCAAGTAGAAAACTTGACCCTGAACAGGGAGAGGAACGGGCAAGACGGTAACCCACAACAACCGTTCGGAGAGAACGGATCCCATGGCCAACTACTTGGACCGTGAGCTGGGTACCAAAGTCCTAACCATGCAAACCTGGACAGGAGGAGACAGGAACGGCAACTGATATCCCCTCCAGAAGGAGCCCATTACCCAGGAAGCCGAACCCCACCGGTCCCATACACCTCCGAGAAGATAGAGACGAGGAGCCAGGGAAAACCGCCAGTAACTGCACTTGCACCAGAGGGAAATCACAGGACGTTGAAACAGGCCTGCGCCACAATATAACAGCATGCTTGTCAGCCCACAAAAAGATTTGACCTATCAAAAGGAAGGTACTGGACAGGCCAGAAGTCCAGCAGACTATGGCCCCCTCAGCCGACAGAGGAGCCACCAGGCTGGCGTCAAAAGGGCAGAGTACTGTCACAAAGCGGGGCAAAGCAATCCATCCCGGATAGCCGACATCAAAGGCAACCCCCTACCTGAGGTATGCCTATACTGGAAAACCCACTGAAGTGACATCCCCCTCCACCGGCACCAGGGGCTCTGAGAACCCCTCTAAGCACAGACATGTGCCACCATGTGCCCTATCACTTCCCACAAGTCTGAGAGGAGGCATGAAAGCAACACGTCAGCACCGGAGGACCTAGGGCCTAAAAGAAGAGACACTGGGAACCCCCTGCATGGCCGTTACTTCCATGATCATTTTCCATAATCCCATGCCGGACAAGGGAAAAGCAAATCAACTCCTTTGACTTTCCCTTGCGCAGTTTAGAGGAAGAGGACAGGACAAGGAGTCTGCGTCCATAGCTAGAACAGACCCAAACACACCACTAACACACCACATGACTGAGAGGTGGTTTGAGCCCTGTATCCAGTAGCCCCATGCTCTAAATCGTTCCAATGCATCGGTCTAGGAAGGATGAAGGACCGAGTCAGCACCGCTGAGACTCGAACCCGAAGTGTAGACTATGCCAGGCCGGTACCCTTCCGGCCGCTTGCAGATGTGTCCAAAATCTGCGCCGTATTCACAGGCAGCACGCAAGGAATGCAGCCAACATCCGGTGCATACTGGGCTGTGTGTGTCTGAGGAGCTGGTGGTATGTGACATGTCTGTGACAGAACAGAGCCCCGCACTTTCAAATACTCTGTCACAGTCACCCCACGACAAGAAGCAGAGAGTCCTCACAACAAAAAAGGAAGGCTAGCCCATACTGCCAAGTGCTTGCCATCATTTCCAATAAAGATGTGTACACAGAGCACGAGGTAACGGCCTTTCAAAGGAGTCAAGATGGCCATACCAGCAAGAGAGGGGAAAACATCAAGCACAGTCCTCCCCTCTCCTTACCTTCCCCCAGAGAATGCAGCTGACATCCGGTGCATCCTGGGCCGTGTGTCTCTGAGGAGCGGGTGCTATGTGGCATGCCTGCGACAGAACAGAGCCCCCGCACTTTCAAATACTCTGTCATAGTCACCCCACGACAAGAAGCAGAGAGGCCTCACAACAAAAGGGAAGGCTTAGCCCATACTGCCAAGTGCTTGCCATCATTTCCAATAAAGATGTGCACACAAAGCACGAGGAAAACGGCATGTTGAAGGAGTCAAAATGGCCATACCAGCAAGAGAGGGGAAAACATCAAGCACAGTCCTCCCCTCTCCTTACCTTCCCCCAGATAATGCAGCCAACATCCGGTGCATCCTGTGCTGTGTGTGTCTTAGGAGCGGGTGGTATGTGACATGCCCGCGACAGAACAGAGCACCCGCACTCCCAAAGACTCTCTGCCACTGTCACCCCACGACAAGAAGCAGAGAGGCCTCACAACAAAAGGGAAGGCTAGCCCACACTGCCAAGTCGAATCAAGATGGCCAAAACAGGAGGAGAGGGGAAAAACACCAAGCCCAGTCCTCCCCTCTCCTTACCTTCCCCCGGGCCGTGCAGGACCCGGGACACAATGCTCACGCTGCGGTCCGGAGCCCAGCAAAGAACCGAGCGAGGCAATCCAGCTCAACTGTGACCCCAAGCCCCGCAGGGGGCCCAGGAGCAGTGCCGCACCTGAGGGAGCCGAGGGCCCCGCCACACAGCCCCCCCCAGGGGGCCAGCAATCGGTGCTCCCTGGTGCCCCGCACCGGGAAGAAAAAGTCCAACCTGCCGGAGGCAGGAAAAATTTAAACTGAGTGACATGGATGTGGGGGAGGAGTTATAGGGATTTAAAGAAATAGAAGAAGGTCCTGTGTCGGAGGCGGGTGCCTCATGAAGTAAGTACTGGGACGAGGAAGAGTGGACGTGGAGGTAATGCAATGCTTCTAGAATTAATGCAGATTTGACATGTGAGTCAAGCTATTTTAAACTCACGATTTGTTTTTGTACGCATGATTTGACTGACATGATTTGCTAGTGATTTGTATAGGCAGAAGATAAAAGGATTTCTCCAAGGTCAAACATGCACTTGATTCCTGTGAATCCTAACACTTTAATGTGTGTCTCTGCTTTATTTCTTTGCTGCATATTTAAAGTATATTTAAAGTGTATGCAAGTATTGCATTATAGCCTGCCAGCATCTCCATGTTGGATGTTTGATATATATGTATATAGACCTGTCCTATTACCTCTAACCACTGCTATTGCTGACAACGCAAAGGATTTGTATAGTACATCTACGTTGTAGGGACTCCCTGTTTATAATTCTATGTGCATTTTATTTCACTCTTATACTGTATTTGTTCCATTGTGCTAGGTGTAAGAATTGTCAAAACAAACTTTCCCTTGCACTCCTCCATTTCCGTATAGTTGGCCCCTTTTTGAAGGCTATATATGGAATCTCCTCTCTCCCCTTGACTCTGATATTACCTTGTACAAATGGTGAATGCATGTATGCCTACCCTTTAAAGTAACAGTTGTCATGGGTTGCTTTTCTTGTTTCCTTAAGGAAAGAATGCAATTCATTTGATAGCGGAATTTTGGAGTTTGGAGCCTTGTCACATGCACAAAGGATAGTGGGCTGGTCACACATGTGTTTGTGCATCACACTTGCATTCAAAAGTGTACAAACATTGAACGAGTATCAGTGCATTATAAGAAGATGCACCCTTTTTGTGATCGTAGCTTGTCACAAATATAAAAATTCAACTTCACACATGTGTTTGAAGTACAGATGACACATTGTAATGCTTTGCTTCTCTTAGTCATTAGAGAATATTCCCCAGTGTACATAAAACACTAAAACACTGTGGGCCTGAATCATGGAATGTTTTCCTATGGGATTGCGCCATTATAAAACACTTCCATGAATCAGGGCGTGTATTGTGCAGTGTTAACTGTTCTCCTCTGAAAGAGGGAGTGAATCAACTTGACTTCCCTGTTCCTTTATTCAGGGAGGTGTGATTCATTAAATGACTATTTATAGTGCTGCCATCTGGTTTTTAAGGCTTTTAAGCACTATGATTGTGTCCCAATGATTGAATGGGTTATTTGCTATATTTTGAACATACACATTTGTCCAGTGAGACTGGCAAGCTCTTTCTTGATTTCAGAAATTGCTAAAATGTCCATTCAATGATTGGAGGAACCAATAATTGCAAAAAATCAATTTTCAAATGTGCACCTTTTGTGGCGGGTTTTTATTACATTTTTTGTGTATGTAACAGCATTTCAACGGACTTTAATTGAATTTTGTGCTCTAGTCTTGTGACCAAAAACTGTGACAAAGGAGGATGCTATCCACAAGTCTTATTAATCAATGACTGAACACTCTGAAACCTGAGGACTTTCAAACGAGTCTGAACACATTCTAGTCCTTGTCCACGGAACCATGCAGATTCTTAGAAGAATTGGGCTAGATTCTTTATGTAGTGTATCTGAGCAGGGATTCTATAGCTTAGTTAGTTTCCTCGGTTGCAAAGTGGTTTGGTGAAGGTGTTCTGCCCGTGGTCTGTGCCAGAGTATTTCTACTGTTTCCTGCACTACCAGGAGGAGCCTTTGTGAGCTGCTGTACACCAGCATAAAACCGCAAACACAGTGAGTAGCGCGGCATGGTTTGGTTAAAGTGGACTGCCCGTGGTCCACAGGAGCAAGGAGAGTAACAGTTAAAACTCGGCTTGTACTGTTAGACTGCAGGGAAAAGCTTTGAGTTGCAGTAAACCTTGTGCCACACGTAAAGTTAAACCAGGTGGCCTCAGGTCCGCAAAAACGCCTATGAACGGTACAATGGACCGGAGCAGGCAGTCAGAGAGTGGCGATGCAGCAGGTATCAGTAACTTTAGTGTAACAGCACTGGCTGCTGATAACCCGAGGGGGAGAATCACTGCGTTTTACCAAAAAAGACAACTACTTCATGAATATTCTGTATTTGTTGCTGAAGGTGTACAGGACGAAGTTTCGATAAAAAACGATATCCAACAGATTCTTTCTGTAAGCCCCAAGTTGCTTTATGATATAAGCAACACGACTGTTAAACATGTGCTCAGTAACAACCAAAGTACCCACAAAAGCTCAGGTGAAGCCACGAAGACTAACTCTAGCCATGGAGTATCACAATTTGCGGTTAAGATACTGCTCAAATTGTGTGGAGCAATTCACGAAGATGAAAAACAGCAAGGTGAAGTAATTACCCTACTCCACGTGAAGTAATTACCCTACTATCCAGTCTGATAGCCAAGAGGCCCATAACATAAGTGAGGATGCTGCAATTTCCCCGGCAAATTACCCCACTCGTAAGCGGCAATGGTTGGTGAAGTGCCTACAGAGAAAGTTCAACATGTCCACACTGAAATGATTGATATGCAGCCTGTACATTGAACGGTAAGACCGGACCCAAATGCAAAATCGAAAACATTAAGGAAAAGGGATGCTCGTCGCAAGAGGAGGTCAGCAAAAAACGTGGGCCCTTTAACCAGCTGGTAAGTGAAAGAAGCTGGCTTAGCAGAGGCAGTTCTGCCTCTGTTGGCTGCTTGCACCACCAGAAAAATCAGAAAGCTGGCTGGGGTTGTGGTGTCCCCGAGTGCTGACGGTGACATGAGCATTGAGGATTACATTTTAACATTGCCTGACCATCAGCATCCACATCGCTGAAGAACGGGAGGCTGACGATTTGGATCCTAATGTTTTTACTATTGGGCCAGCTGTAGTTATTGAAAGAAAACATAATTTAAATGGCTCTGCATTGATGGCCCTATTTCACAAAGTCCCATCATTGAGACTCTTAAACGCAGGAGATTTTGACTTTGTTGAACCTCTGATTTCACTACCTGGGAAGTTGTCTCAGATACAATGTTGTTTGCCTGAAACTGTATCCTTGATTCGTCAACATCAGGCATCCCTGAAATATTAAGGTTTTGTTCTAGACAAAACGTTGGACAGCGCTAAGGTATTAACATGCTGTACTCAGCGCAACAGGCCGCGACCCACCAACAACCTTGTAACTGCAAAACCTTGTATTGAGACAGAAGGGAAATTTGACGATGTTAAGGGCTAGTAATGGCTCTAGGGAGGTCTACCTAAAACTCGCCCAGGTCATTCAAGCAGTACAATTTTGAGTTGTAGTACCCGAGGGTTTATCTCATTTATCAGAGAAGGGCGAATCAATGGGTACCTGATGGGTAACTACATATTTGCCCTTCAAGAGACCTGGGTAACATTTGACATGGAGATTGATGGATAAGTGGTTTTCCAATCAAAGGCAGTCAAGAGGAGCATTGGTCACCCGAGAGGAGGCCTTTTGATCGGTGTGAGAAATGACCTTAATCCCTTCTTAGTTCTATCTAGGGACACTGGGGGTAATGTCTTGGCTGTTGAGCTCCACATGTAGGTGGGCGGAGAACTAGTGCAAATGTTGATTACAAATATTTATGACCCATCTGACACGAGTGTCACAGAGGAGGTACTCGATTATTTAGTTGTAATCTTGACACAATGCTTGTAGTTAGAAATCCAGAAGTAATATGTGGTGACTGGAACTCTAGATGTGTGGACAGAGAGCGGTGCACTCCATACAAAAAGGTAGACGAACACAGCGTAATGGCACACAAAGTATCTAATGCTAGGGGGTCGCAGTGGTTTTTCTATCTGCAAGAATGGAACTTGACTTTGCTTAATGGACAGACTGTGGGTGACTGGCCATGTGGCAAAACGTGGTCTAGTGGGACAAAGAAAGCCACGCTAGATTATTTTGCAGGTAATAATTGTCTAATGGAGCACGTAAATGCCCTCACAATTGTTCCAAATGAGTGTAGCGATCACTGCATGCTCATTTGGGACATCAACATGCATGTGAAAGAGTCTGACAATCTGAAGTGTGGTGATTTGATACCAAATCATGCAGGGAACTGAATACACTGGACTAAGGGAAAAATAGAGAAAATAAATGCTATGATCGTTGACCAGTTTGATTGGCATGGGCTGAAAGGTAAAAGCGCCAATGACACTGAAGTGTGGTTCAAATTGATTGCACACAAAACAGGGGCTTGGGCCAGGAAACCAAACGTGGCTAGCGACAAACAGATTACAAATGTAGCTCACATCAATAATCGTAAGTGCATTAAGCTCAGGGCCATTAGAGCATTTCAATTATGGGATTAATCACACAGTTTGACGGCAGCTGCACTTGTGGAAATGACAAGAATAAAAAAGACTATCAGTCCTGGACTAAGACAATATAAGGCTAAGATTGCAAGGTCAAGTTGGGAACGGTTTGTTCACGTTTTTAAAAGGCGAGACACTGGAGCAATTTGGAAAATGTTAGCCACAGCTAAGGGTGTGATGGGGAAAAAGTTGGTAAACCTCATCTCTGGTGTAGTTGGAGTGTGCACATTAGATCAAAATGTTTTGAACCAACATCACCATACGTGACCCCCAGTACAGGGACTGCTTGGCCACTGGATATAGGTTGGAAGATAATTGAGACTGCAATAGTCAAATTAAAAAAATTCAGGATCACCTGGCCCCAATGGTTTGGCTAACGTGATCCTCAAGAGTGACCCAGGCAACTGGTCCAACTTAATGCTTGTGTTATTTGCCAGAGTCTGCAGGGAGCGAAAAATTCCGTTCTCATGGCAGCAGTCTGTGTTTATATCTGTATACAAAAAAGGTGAACGTGAACAACTACAGACTGCTGTTCATATTGGACGTCACCGGTAAGCTATTTGCTACCCTGGTATTAAAGGAGTTGCAAATATAGGCAGTGGTCAACAATATTCTAGACCCATCTCAGACCCATTTCAGATGTGTTACCTGGTAATTGCCCATTCGTGGGTGCCGTTATGACCGGCCTCCCGATCCCCATTCTTCCCCATAGGGCAGAATGGGGGTCGGGAGAATGGTTGCACTGGCACCGTTAATAACGGTGCTGCTGCAATCATGAGTTCTGCTCACAACACAAATTCAATTTACTCACAGATAGCCTTGGATCGGGTTTGGTTACATGTTAAAAATCTGCTATATCAGCAGAAGCAGTAAAACGTAATTAAAGGGAAAAGCCACTGTAACAGATCTAATTGATGTCTAAAGCCTGAAGGTGGTTTGAGGTTTCTGGGTTATTAAAACTTAACCAACACGGGGAGTTAATTCCTACCTTGACAATTGTCAGGCTTATGTTTATCCGTATTAGTACCCGGCGGGGGGTGTGGCAGCCTCTCAGCCAACCGGCGCTAATTCCCCACTCCAAGCCACCTCACGGCAGGAGGCCACCATCTTCCCCCGCCGGGGAATGAGTTAAGTGTGGTCCCAATGCCCCTCTCTGCTCCATCCTCCCCTAACCACAGAATTACTCCCCCTAACTCCCACCCCCACCTACCTTCTTTTCAGTCCATTTCAAGAGTGATTGTGCTGGGAACACTTCTTTCCCCAGTGCGTACGCTCCTAATCTGCGACAGGCCATCATGGAAAGAAAAAAGGGACTACATACAGTCCCTTCACCCATTTCCATGTTTACTTTTTTAAATGGGTGCCATGGAAAGAGGGAAGCGACTATGTGTGGTCCCTGCTCCCATTTCCACGGCAGCCATTTTTTGTGTTAACTTTTTTCAATGTCTGCCATGAAAAGTGAAAATTGACTTTGTTTTCCCTTCCGGGGCAGCCATTCTTTTACACTGTTTTTCTGCTCCAAAACACTAGAGCGTTTCGGAACAGAAACAAAATGCTTTTAATACCCTGATTTTACAGACTTGGGTAATAATAGCAATAAGCCCCTCGTAGGGGGGGCATTACCACTTCAGGTAATGCCCCAGGGCCTTCATTAAGGCCCTCACTTCACTCTGGCCTGTAACTATGGGCCCCGGGGCATTACCTGAAGTGGTAATAAACCCCCTGTGAGGGGTTTATTGCTTAAATGGCATTTGGCTAAGAGATCCAATGTAAATTATACTGCTTTGAACTCTATTGAAATATTTATTGTGAATGGGACTATGTGATGTTATTTGTGCGGGCTGTATTCTTATGTAATAATGAAGTATGTTTTAAGAATATTTGTATTGTTACTTTTAATAATTTGTCCTTAGTGTGTGTTGTGTAAAGTTGATTTATTTGTGTAAAGTTCAATTTGAACTAATCACAATAAATATTATTATTATTTTCTTCCCCACTTATGACCACAATTTACCAGACATGAGAATCAGAATTTAGGTCTCATTCTAGGCAGTATAGATATCAAAACCCGATCTCTAACACTTGTCTTTTTCAACTTCAGAGTACCTCTCCACTAGGCTTAACTCACAATACTTCCAGTAATCAGATAAACAGGAGTGTGCTTAGCAGTTATCGTATTGTCTTACATGTTTAGGCCACATGCACACTGTGTGTAGATCGCCAACATGTCTGTTTTGTTTTTCACATCTTCCGTGCCACATGTTGCTCTATTAATCTACCTGCTAGTAGAATGTGTTTACTTCTTACAGTCAGTGCTTAATCTACCTAAGCTATCTGCATGTGAGGTTTTATCCTACCTACCTTACATGTTATATATGTGAATGTTAGCAGAGAAAAATGATTTCTCCCGGTTACCTGGCTGGATTTTCCTAGGGTGTCACGACATCAAAGTACATGTCTCATGTACATGCCTAGTTTTAGAAAAATAATGGTGCTTCATTTGAAAGTTCATTTGCATATGATAAATGTAAGCATTACTTTTGTGCCATGTTGCAATGGTTAATTTGCAATGTGCTGTGCAATGTAGGGTTTATGCAGATTCATGGTATGCAAGTTCTGTACATATTATGAGTATGCATAATATTGATTTAGCCACACTTCTGTAGTGTACTATAGCGCAAGATGTTTACTGTTTGCAAGCTTGTGCTAGCTGCAAATATACTTTGGGCCACATTACGACCCCGGTGATATCTGTGCTGGTAAAAACGGCAGGAGTCGTGTTTTTTCTGGCACCTGGCAATGGGGAATTACCGGAACCCTACAGCCCGGAAGTCCCGTTAATTCCCCATTGCAAGGCACCAGAAAGAATTACTCCCCATTTCCGTTCCAGTCCCAAAGGACTCAATGGGAATGGGGAGGACGGAAGCACCAGCACTGGGTGGAAAAGTGCTGCTGCTTCCGTCAAAGTCTTTGGACGGGTGCCGTTCCACCCGCCAGGTCAGACCTTGCGGCAGGGTTGACACCCACACGCAGAACTCAGAGTGTGCTGGTCTGGAAACAACGGTGCTGGTAGCTTACCGGCACTGTGTTACCATACCGGCATACTTATAATAAAGCGAAATGGCCCATGTCTGTGTTATTTCAAACTGCCATTTACTGTACACCCAGTGTGTATGTAAGAAGGCCTCTGGATTTAGTTTTGTTTTGCTTAAGTCCTACGGTGCCTTTAGAGGTGACACCTGGAATTCAAATGCATGACTAAATGTAGCATTTATTCCGTGTCAACCTTATGTGTCCAATATTGCATACATTCTGTTTCTCATCCTTCCGTGCCTGAACGTAGCGCATGCACCGAGTTGCTTTTGTCAAGCCAATGAGGAACCGGACCATGTTTATCTTCTATGGTTGGACCTACAGATGTAAACGTTATTTCCCGCATGAACGCAGGGACGTCATTTCATCAAAATGCCAGGGGTAGCGGAAGTGACATCACATGACCCTTGACCCCCTGATGACATCACAGGATGTGATGTCATTTGACCGCACCCCGAAGTGATTTCGCGGGAAGCGATGGAACATGACCTTTCACCCGTTGGCAAAAGAGGAAGTGTGATCACATAGCATTGTACACTATGAAAAATATGGTTACAATATCACAATAATGTGATGTACATTTCATACAAGAATGGATCGCCATATGTATCGTTAAGATCAGTGTGTATAGGCCCATATTGCCAAATTACTGTTAATGCAAGCAGATGTCCATGACCAAATGATAATAATGTGTTATTATATAGCACTTACGCTTAAGCGCTTTACATAGAATATACACCCAATATCACCCAACCTGTGTTGGTACCCATTTATGGACCTCAGAAGGATGAAAGGGTGAGTTGAGGCGTTTAAGAACCGACTAAATCAGTGAGTCACCCCCTGAAGTGGGCCTGAAATAAACCTTTAATGAGTCTAGCAATTATTGTATAGAATTCCAGAAAGACACATTATTTGGTATTCGTATTCTTTCTTATTTAGGGTCACTGCTGAAAGTGTTAGACTTGAATCCCTCCTGTTCTTTTTTTTCTTCTTTAAGGGGCCTGAACAAGAAGTTAGCCACTCCAGAATTAAAGAGCCACATGGTGCTGGCCACAGCCCAGGAGCTTGCATTACAAAAAAAAAAGAAAAAAAAAAATATTTTTTAGAGGTCGCAAGGGCGACCACAGAGGTCACAAGGGTGACCAGTGTGACCTTGCGACCCCTAAATGACGTCCCTGCATGAACGATCCCTGACTGGAAACGTGCAGTTACCGTTAATGACTATTTTGGCAGCCGTGTTTTCCAAAGAGTGTTTGTTCACGTGTAACATTGGCAACACTCTCTCTCTCTCTCATTCTTTCTTATTTCCCTTTTGTATTGCAGGACCTGAATTGCCCAGGTTTTACAGCTCACGTTCATCTGCCAATGAGAAATTATAAATGCCTTTGAAATGTGCACCTGTTTCAAAACGACTTGCCTTTCTAATTATAGATACACTGCCTGCTTTGCTGGCAGGGTTTTAATAAGGCCTGCTAAACAATGTTTGTTGGTGCACTACATCGCGCTCGAAGCTAAAGCTGTCCCTTTAATTGGTGCATGTAGCTTTTTCAAAGTAATTTTAACCTCATGCACATTAAAATTCCACGTCTCGGGAGGATCGCTCAGCAGCAACACAGGTTCGATCCCCGGGGCCGCGCTTAGAAACCTCTGGGTATTAAGCGCGTTATAAATAACATATAAGAACGAACTGCTGCGTGCATTCATTACTCTTAACCAAGCCATTTTAACTGTGTTGTAAAGAGTTGAATCATAAAGAGTCACATATTTTTTCTTTCTGGGTGAAAGGCTGAGTCTTTGCCTGACTATGTTTTGAAGCTTGCTGCTTACACACATATAATTTAGATTGTGGAGCATTTGCTCAACACGGTTTCATGTTGCCTGAGCGAGGCATTTTATAAAAAATACCTCTTTCCATTTTTTAAGTCTTTCTGTGTTCATGTTATTGGTTTACTTAGGAACTGTTTAATTTTACGTTTAGGCACTGAGCTGAAGCTTATGTTAAACACACTACATCTAGGTACAAGAATATGTGTATTTAAATAACAGAGGAGATTATATGAATCAGATTGCCAAGTTAACTATAATTCTAATAGTGTTCGCTATATTTTTCTGCAGTTTTATTGCACTAATTGCACAGTAAGATTTCCCATGTTAGGATTCCCCCTATATAAGATTGTCACTGCATCTCATCTCGGGAAGTCCCATTCCTGGACCTTTCGCATTCATCTGTTTTTGAGGACCTTGGCTCCATTACCAGTGGTAGACAACCTTGGAGGACCTTTTGGGTAGCTGTTGAATGATGTATCCGGCAACCTTTTTTTAATCATTAATTATGGTAAAAAGGAAGGGTGCTCCTCTCAGTCGCTGCTTTAATATTGGACAGATTTGAAGGGCCTGGCATCGGCTCTGATTCCTGTTTATCAGCGGCTGCTTTTATTATTTGTTCTACAATCCTAGTTACTGTATCCTGTGCCCGTTTTAGTTCCAAAGGGAACCACCTAGGAGGAGAGTTCCGACCACTTTCTGGCGAGGCCTGAATCCCTAACTCAACCTGAATGGCTTTGTAGGTTAATTCCTGCGTCTGTGAGGCCCCTGGTGCCTTACTCTGCTCTAGAGTCCAGTGTGTAAAATGAACAAAGTGGAATTTTATAAGCAGATACTCAGCAATATCTATTGTGGTGGCTATTTCCCTCACTGGGTAGAGTTTTCTCATAACTGCACAGACTCTGCACTGTAGATTGTGATGAATCCTATGGAGTCCTCACAAAAACCCCACCCTAAAGTCTCCTCCCAGGTGGCCAGGGGAAGACAGCCACTACCTGATCCTAACCCTCGCGGTGGTATTCGCCTGGTAAAAATCACCTGGAAGGAGAAGGCCACCAAGGGAGTGTGAGGACTCACTTGGATGTGACGCATCATTTGTCTTCCTTGAAGGAAGAGATGTCAGTGATGCCAGATATGGTATGGCCAGTGGTCAAAGTGTACGAAAAGCAGTAATAGAGCTATGTTCCCTGCTGGCCTGTCCCCGCTCCTCACAAACCCCATTCACCACGCACCCTCCCACGTGCAATGCAAACCCCCGATACAAATGTGCCTGCTGTCTAAGGGAACGTTCCATGCAGTGCACTGAAGTGCAAGTTTCAACGTATCCCTACACTTTTATCATAAAACCAAACCATTCCGGAATGATTTATTTTTCAAATAAAAGTATATAAACAGTAAAACTTAATTAAAAAAAAGTAGATGAGCACCACTCCCAACCGCTCCCACCCACTTCGATCCCTGGTTAGGGCCTGTTGTCAGAGTGAGATTTCTTGTTCTAAAGTTATTCACCCTGGGGTTGGCGAGGCTTTTTTTTTCCAACATCAATTATTAGACACAAAGCTTCCCCTCATAAAGTGGGTGATATAAATTCACATTTCTAATGATAAGAACTCATGTGCTCAACAAGAGGAAATTCAATGTAAATGTCAGAACATGCCCATCTCAGGTTTTACTAGAACTAGCACTCCTTTGATTTCAAAACAATCATTGACTCCTTTTAAAAGCCCTCCGGAAAACATGATTAATGATAGAAGTGACGTCAGTTCATTTAAAAGTGGTATGAAGGGAAAAGAAAATCATTTTAACATTGGGGACTTCAAGTCCCACAATGCCCAAAGTACTGGGATGAGGAAGAGGGATCAGGAGGCATTAGACTGCAAGGAGCAGCACAATGGTTACAATGGCCCACACCTGAGAGGTACAAGAAAGTATAAAAAGCTCCCTCGGGTGCTGGCCATGGGGATTTGTTGCTGTTGCTGTGCTTGCAGCAGTAGCAGCAGAAGGAGCAGCGTTGGAATTGTATGATCCCATGTTATGGACTTAAATGGGTTTGACAAATTCCTCACTATACCTACCCTAACAAGGATGTCCCTGCCTGTCAAAGTAACTAAAGGAAATACTGCAACAAAAGGAATCTGTCCCTCAATATAACAAAAACACAGTTATATCAAACATATACTAAATAACTGTTTATCCTTGTGATCTGGGCAATGTTCCCTTCCCCAGATTCAAAGCAGGCATTTTGTAGCCACAGTTCAAAATAGGAAAGTTCCATTTTCTAACAAAGTTCTGAAAACAATGTTCTTCTTGCTTTAGTAAGTCTCTCAATGGATCTTCCCAATAGTTCCAATAGAAATAACAAATCTGTGTTTTCCACTGATAACATAAAGTTCAACAAAAAATTCAACACTACTTTTTCTTCAGAACCAAAATACTTCCACAGTTCCTCAATGGTTAGAGAAATAGTTAGTCAGGATGATGCAACAATGATTTTTAATATAAGGTAGTGGCTTTGCCACTTTTTCGTCTCCACAGTCTCTAACCACAACACTCTGCTGGCGCGCTATGCGATGTACGAGGTGCCTGCTAAAGCACAAAAGCATTTTTGCCCGGATTTCCTTGCCTAATATGTAAAAATTTGCGCTCTCTGCGTGTTGGAACACACCCTCTCCTGCTTCCTCTCCCGGCCCTGTTCCCTCCTCCCATCTGCACCCCGCTCCTGATTGGCTTATCGGTAGCGTATGTGTGGCGAGGCTGTAGGCCTGCACACTGCAGATCCGCCACTCTGCTTGTACGCCTTGGGAGGTAAGAGGTGCCTGCTAAGGCACAAAAGCATTTATGCCTGGATTTTCTTGGCTAATTTGTAAAAATGTGCGCTCTGTGCGTGTTGGAACCCACCCTGTCCTGTTTACTCTCTGGGTCCTGTTCCCTCCTCCCTCTCACCCCCCTCTCCAGATTGGCTAACCTCCGCTCTTAACACACCCGCCCAGGTTAGCCCTCTGCCTGGGCAGCCCCAGCGGCTAAGGGCCCCAAGGCAAAGGACGGCTCCTACAGCAGCAGCTCCAGACAGTGTCTGCAGGTGTCTGCAGCGGAGGATAGGGCCAGCCGTCAAGCTGCAGCGACCATCAAGGTAGGTGTGGCCTGGGTGGGGAGTAGAGCAATCACTGTACTCCAGAAGCCCTGCCACTCTACCTACCCTCAGAACATAGCACGCCAGGTTAATACTAACAAGCTTAACAACTAGATAGAACTGTGAATATTAGCCAGTGCCACATTTAGATAGAATTGTGAATATTAGCTTGCGCCACATCTAGACGGGAATGTGAATATTAGCTTGTGCCACATCTAGACGGGATTGTTAATATTAGCTTGCACTACATCTAGACGGGATTGTGAATATTAGCTTGCGCCACATTTAGATATAATTGTGAACATTAGCTTGCGTCACTTCTAGACAGGACTGCGAATATTAGCCAGTACCACATTTAAATATAATTGTGAATATTAGCTTAAGCCACATCTAGACAGGATTGTGAATATTAGCTTGCACCATATCTAGACAGGATTGTGAATGTCAGCCAGTGCCACATTTAGATATAATTGTGAATATAAGCTTGTGTCACATCTAGACAGGATTGTGAATGTTGGCTTGTGTCACTGCTAAACAGGATTGGGAATGTTAACCAGTGCCACATTTAGACAAAATTGTGAATATTAGCTTGCGTCACTTCTAGACAGGATTGTGAATGATAGCCAGTGCCACATTTAGATTTAATTGTGAATAATAGCTTGCGCAGCATCTAGACAGGAGTGTGAATGTTAGCCAGTGCCACAGTTAGATATTATTGTGAATATTAGCCTGCATAGCATAACATCTAGACAGGATTGTGAATGTTGGCTTGTGTCACTTCTAGACAGGATTGTGAATGTTAACCAGTGCCACATTTTGATATAATTGTGAATATTAGCTTGCATCACATCTAGACAGGATTGTGCTGCATATTAGTCAGTGCCGAATATTAGCCAGTGCCGCATCTAGATACAAATGTGGAGATATTCACTCACCACATCTAGAAAGAATTTTGGAACTTAGCATGTATCACATCTAGATAGCGAGGGCACTAACCAACCCACTAACAATCTCACCCTTCTGCATACACCTCTCAAACCCTAACCAAAAACAACCACACACCTAAAGCACAGCAAACCGCACAAACTTCACTACACCGCAACAACAAAACAAATTATACATAGCTACGCACAACAGCACATGACGTCTACCAACCGAAAAGCACACCTAAGCTAAGCGAACAGTGGTAACCAAACTGAAGCTATCAACAGCACATCACTGCTCACTTGCAATTTTCCCGCTCAGTCCTACTATCTCACCCCACCCCCTTTCCTTTTCAGACCCGCCAGAGCCCCAGGGGACCACTCCAGTGGTGATAGTGCGTGGTACAAATATCTTTTAACATTAACATTAACAACACAGTACTTTAATGAATTCCACCTGGTCCACTCACCTGCCAGGTCTAACACTACAAGATCCCTTGCCCTGGTGTACTTGCCTGCCAGGACCATAACCATCTATATCTATTGCAAGTACTCCTGTGGTAAAGTTCAATTGGCAGCAACTTAACAAAGTATATTGACCTTCAACAGCTTCAGAAAGAACCCATTGCCAAACCACCATTGCCAAAGCCAAAAGAAGGCAATAGGAAAATAACTTTACAGCAAACAATATTACCCAAACCCAAACAGGGCAGTTAAAAGGGCCAACTTTCTTCCATTAGCGAAGATCATTTCATACTTTTTACATTGTCTACACCATTGAACCTACCCACATGCCAAACTCAGGTGTGTAGAATGTTGGGAAGTATGCTGAACATTTCAAACAGACACACACACACATATCCACACGTCCCTTTTATATATAGAGATATAAAGTGTAACCTCATAAGCACATGTGTATGTTAAAGAAAGACAGGGTAGAGCAAAACAGAAATCAAACAGAATAAATGGCATACAATATCTGAGAATTACATTTGCCCAAAAATGTATGCAGAGTCAAAAGAATGCAATGACCAATGATATGTATATGAATACATTTTATAATGTATTCATATACATATGAATATGTATATGAATACATACATACACAAATACATATCGTTCATGTTGTATGTATCATGTTGTTCTTTGTACAGCGCTTTGGCGTAAGGCGCTTTATAAATCAATAAAATGCAAAATACAAATATAATAAAATACTATCTCTCAGTTCACTCTTTTAATGAAAGCAAAGCTTTGATCAATCTCTCTACAGTGTATAATTCACAATTCACATTTCTAGTAAGTCACTCATGAGCAGGTGCTGCAAGAAAAAATATCAAATCATCAACACCTTATAACTTCTCTGTCCATGATGCCCCCAATGGGCTAAGCACAATTTCTCTTTGAAATGCCAGAAACTTCAATACCAATTGAAACCAAATTCAGTCACCAGGACATGGT
The DNA here is from genome assembly GCF_040938575.1 of Ambystoma mexicanum. Lineage (NCBI taxonomy): Eukaryota > Metazoa > Chordata > Amphibia > Caudata > Ambystomatidae > Ambystoma > Ambystoma mexicanum. The sequence goes on from NC_090922.1 coordinate 1,328,012,718, forward strand.
GCTGTTTGCTATTTATCCAAATGTGAACTAAACAGTAGCAAGTATACTACTTTCAATGCTAGAGAGAAATGCAATCTTGCAATGCAAATGCAATAATAGCAAAGGAATCATATTTATTTTTGCAAAAACCCAAAGGCATCAGCAATGGTACCCAATGGTAAATACAACACTCTATTTCAGAAATGCACTAATCAAAAGGCAAAAATGTAAGAGCTAACTGCAAGAATAGAATGCAAGAGTGAAATGCAAGAGCAAAATTCAGGTCAAGCTAATACCCAGCAAATAAGAAGACTTATTGAATGGCTGCTTTATAATTTAAGCAAGATATTCCCTGTAAATAGGGCCTATAATGGTGTAGCAAAGCACAAGAGGTAATGGCTGAAAGGTCTAGAATTAATCTTAACCTGTGGCATTGCTCTGGGCAACACTCCAGACCCTTGTTCTTCACCTGTCAAGCCATTACAGAAGGGGAAAGGCCATATACAAATCAGGCTTGGTCCCACCCCAAAAGGCACAGTTGAGCCCGAACTGCTAGGTCACATCCCTTCTGCGTGAGACCACAAGCACCCCATTCATGTATCCTACTGATCAAGGTCGCCTGGCAACCGAAGAGCCCATGCATTAGTTGGGAGACAGTAACCCTGCTCTGGGAGAACAGGGGAGTTGGTGCACCAGACATTGAACTGTACTTTCGAGCAGCACAACTGTTCTTTACAAAGTTCTGGATGCAGAGAGCACGAATGACTCCTCACGTGCACATAGAACGACGCTCGGTATACCCATCCTCACTCCAGGGAGTGCTGATATCTGGCAAAGCTCCAGACAAATGCAGGTTTGTAAAGGCTGCATGTACAATGCACGCTTGGAAGAGAACTCTGAAAAGACTAGGGGTGGACCACCCGTTTGACGCAGGCATCTCACTCTGGAATATCGATATCTTAGAACCAACTTGCGATGAGGCTATCATTCAGGACTGGACGGGAGGGGGCATTACTCGTATGGAGGATATATATCCGGACGGGACGTTCGTCACCCAGGAATTGTTTGTAGAAAAGATAGGAAGTGGTTTTCAGCACACACTACAGTATTTTAGAATGAAAGCAACTTTCAGATAGTGGATCTGGAAATCCCACACACTACCCCGTTGTTGCAGTACATTAGGTGCTCCCCCGGTTGTAATGGGGTGGCCTCCGCACTATATAAGCTAATCCAGTCTGACTCAACCCGGGAAACCCTGAAGTGTAAGAGTAAATGGGAAGAAGACTCCACGGAACTCCTCACAGACAAACAATGGGCAGTGGTGTGTGGCACTACACACAGGGGGCACTTTTAACTCTCGGCTACAACTAAAACAGCTCAAGACACTGCACAGAGCGCACATCTCCCCTGCACGCACGCACCAATACGACAGCACAAGAACCACTAACTGCCCGAGATGTAACACGGACTCAACCAGTCTACTACACATGCTGTGGACCTGTGTTAAATTGCACTCTTTCTGGGAAGGATTGGCAGGGACCATGTCAGAGATGTTGGGGCAAGCTGTGCCTTGCAAATTACTGTGCTGCATGTTTGGCTGGCTCCCCGGGTTGCCGAAACAGTACCAACGTCTACTCTCGACCTGTATGATAGCTGCAAGGCGGTGTGTCTTGATGAAGTGAACAAGTGCATCCCCCCAGGTGTGAAAGTATGGCTGAAAGATTTGACCTGGTTAAGGCATACGGACAAAGAATATGAAAATCTCTGCAGGCAGCAGATCCGGCCCAGAAATATCTGGAACCCCGTCACTGCATACTTACTATCGTGGGAGGACAACCCGGACTAGTCCCCATTGGGGCGGAATGCATGAGGTCATCAGCTCATGGCACCTCATGAGGGGGTGTATTGGGACCCCTGGAGAGTGACAAGCTAACCCAGTGCGCCTTAGTTCCCCTGTCAAGCAAAACATGTCTGCATATTGTTTAATTGCTCGAATGCATGCTTCATTTGACAATGTGAAAGGTTTAAGATGCAATCACCCGGTACTCACTGTTGTATTGTAATGTAGCTATTTTTGGCTAATGTTGAAGAAATGCGAATCGATCAATAAAGACATTTTCTTAAAACTATTTATCTGATACATTTATATTGGAACCCAATGGGAATAATGACTTCTAAATTATTGCCTGATGTGGCCTCTCTGTCAGATGCATGCGCCCTTGATTTAAAATTACTGGGTGTAGTTATTGTGGTTGATCTTAACATTCTTTGCATAGGTCCTTCAGATTGTAATTTGCTATCAAGGAAAGGTGCTTGGATGGATTTGATGAACTCCAGGGGCTTAATATTGGTTATTGGTTCATTACCAGTGGATGTACCAGCAGCGCAGACATGGTCTAGGCATCCTCAACAGGCTTCACCATTTTTTTGTATCAAGAGAATTGTTTTGGTACATTAAACACCTGTTTTTTTCCACAACCAAATAGTAACAAACATTTAGTTACTACTACATGGATGTTACCAATGAGCCAAGAAAAGTACGAACAATATATAGAACATGTAGAAGTGTCTACAGTGGGGAATCGTCTCCGCTGCACTGACACCTCATTATTACGCATAAGCACACATATTATGGCTAATCCACAACAAATAAAGAACTACTCCACGATATTACATCAATTTATAAGTAAATACCCTCTATTTGGTCTGCCGTCTCTAAGACATAAGCACAGTTTCGATAGAGAAATATCTAGTCAAAAGAAAGAAACGAAGGACAAAATTAATAAATTAACGAAAAATCTAGAAATGGAAATTTCATCTAAAATTAAGCAGCTTAAACAAAAATGAAAGAACTGGCTTAAGAGCCACAAGATAATACAAAACAAGCAGAGGAGATGCTAGCTGCCTTGATCCCCAAAATAGTGTGGGAATATGGTAATTATTGAAGAGTACAACCATCTCATCTTATCTCCAAAACTAGTTGGGTAACATACTTTGTAACATTATTCACAGTCCTCCCAATGGCGCAAGGGCCTAGTTTCCCTCAGTTAACTTCAAGTTGGAAATTGGATTTCGATTCGGATGACATTGAACAAGTTATACAAAGATTATCCAAATCATGAGCTGTCGGACCTGATGGGATATCTAACAGAGTATTAAAACAACATCTGGGGATGTGGGTGGAGATATTGGCCACACTTATTAACCATATATTAAAGACTCAACAAATTCCAAAATCTTGGAAAAAGTCAATAATTATACCAATTTTCAAAAAGGGAGACCATCAGAATCTGACCAATAGCTTTTAAATGAATGAAGGACGAGGGAATAATTTAAGTTTTTCGATCAGGGTTACGTGCAGGACTAGGAACTGCTCCTAATAACCCTATTCGTAATCAAAGAAACAGCATTAGCATCTGCGCAACCAATTTTTCTAGCCTTTATCGATTTCAAGTTCGCTTTTGATGCAGTAGATCGATAGATACTATGGGCAAAAACTGAACATTGGGGCTGCTAGAGATTATAGAAGACATGTACTCAGAAAACACAGTACAAATCCACCTGAATCAACAAGGGCTTTTTTACTCGTCAGATAAAAACAACTTGCAGACTAAAGCAGGGATGTGTCCTGGCCGCAACTCTATTCAATTTGTTTATAAAAGACATTGGTGATAAACTTTGCCAGGTCCGAACATAACCCCCAAAATTGGGATCTGGAGCAATGGTTATTATATGCAGATGATCTGGTTCTTATTGAACAGACTCCTATTGGACTGCAACGACAACTAAACATCTTTGGTGAAGATTGGCAATTGAATAACCTTTCCATCCATATTCAAAAATCAAATATTATGATCTTTAGTTCAAGACCTTGTAGAAAATTGACTAGATTATCGTGGAAAACTCTATGGGACTCCCCAGAGGGTGATATCTGAGTATAGGTATTTGGGTCCCTTATTGAATGTGACAGGTCCTGAGCTGCTGTATAGAGAAGATTTAAAGAACAACGCCAAAACAGCAGCATCACAAGCTTTGATGCTGTAAAATAAATATGGAACCTTCTCTTGCCTCCCAATCTGGCTATTTTATAAATAAAATGTAGTCCTGCCCCTTACCTATGGATTAGAAGGTAACTTGGCTGGACATAAAATTGACTGGGATAAAATAGAAGGTATATTTTGGAAGAGAGTAATGGGAGTCCCAAATAGTACTCCCATTCAAATCCTAAAATATGAATTTGAATTACTCTCCTTACAAGATTATGTGAAGTGGAAGACTCTATCCTTCTGGAGAAAAATTATTATTGGTCCCCAAAACTCAATCTTGGGGATCTTAGTCGCTGCACTAGAGGATATGACATCCACATCTCTAACATGAAAGACACAATGCCTAATTTGGTGAGATGAAGTGGGTGCATCTTGAGAAGCACTAGTAAATAGAATTGATTCAGTAAAAGTCTGGAGAGCTGATTGCTGCAATACAATTGTTGAATGTCAGAAGTCAAGAATTGTTCATACTTGCAGCGAGAATCTGAAGCCTGGAATGTACTGCCAAAATATCTAGAGTACTTCCCCTCCAAACAGAAATGAATGATATTTTAAAGAATTTGTTTACATTTTTGGGCAACAGAGGGAGCAACGAGGGATTGAAAGAAAGAAACATCGAACCTTTGAAGATTTTGTTGTTAGGAAATTTAATCTATAAAACATTTACTGGTAAAGCGTCCAAAGTTTAATGGACAAAGGAATACATTTTTGAAGAAGCATTTTATAGATTGTATTGACTTTTTATCATGCTGTTTTGCTGTTAACACATGACTTGTTTTAAGATTTGTTTTCAGGACTTATGACTTGTTAAATGATTGATAAAATGTTTTCTTTTTGCCTTTTCTCTTTTATAGTGTAAAGGTTTGGTTTAACCGTATGCACTAATAAAAACAAAAAAAGAAATAAAGGCTGAGCCATTGTGCTTTCACGGGGCACAGCAAAAACTAATCATCTGACTCCAAGAGAAATGGGCAATAGGGGCCACCCACGTCAAGGACAACACAACTTTAGACATCCCAGCAGTAATCGGAAGACAGGGGAGACCAAGCAGGGACCTTTTAACAATGATCGAAACATCCCTTGACATCAAAGTATAGCATATCGACAATGCTTACAAGGAATTACTAGAGCTCCATCTAAATACCTGGGATGGGTCTAAAATATTACTAATCAATGTATATAACAAAACAGGCCACCAAGACAAATAATCTAAACTATTTGTTCTCTTAAAGACCAGATTCAACTCTTAGAGAATTAAACATCCAACTCGCTTGAAGGTATTTATTTCTGGGGATTTGAATCTCCAATTTGAGCCAATGTCATTGACAGATGGCATTTGCGAGGAAGAAGAGAGACTCTTGAATGTGGAGAGCCTCAATGCTGCAACCCCCAGAGAGCCAAAAAAGAATGTTGTTGAGATTGCAAGCATCTTTATGTCACTGAACATGCGTGCATCGGCCACTGACCCTGAGGATGTCTCCCCAATTGTTTGGCTTGGTTGGAGTGTGCAAATCTCTGGATAATGTAGCACTGAAACTAGAAACATTATCAAGTGGGCTAAAAGCAACACACCAGAGAAAGTGGCTGTAATTTACAATTCCATTGTTCAAAAAACACACCAGAGAAAGTGGCTGTAATTTACAATTACATTGTTCAAATTTAAAAAATAATTCTGTTAGATGAGGTGGGGTCACCCTCACATGCATTAAAGTCCCAACTACTTGTCCATAATGTGAGACCAGCGTTCACAGTTAACGCCAGATTGAACAATGCCTAGGGTCGGGCCTCATATCTGAAAAATATGTAACTTTAAGAAAAACAAAACTATATGCCAAATTCGTTGACGGCCTTTGATAAGGTACCTAGGGTGTTGCTATGGAATACTTTGAGAGATATGTGGATCCTGTCAGCCCTTCTTAGGGCAATAAAAAGTCTTTATAGAGATATTGAGGCTGTGGTAAGATGGAGTGCGCAGTGCGGATGGAGGGTTACAAAGAGAATCCCTATTTAAATGGGAGTATACCAAGGAAGCGTAGTGGCCCCCAAACTGTTTTGTCTTTTTATTAATATTATGATCCCAAAATTGATTAACCTACCATGTGATGCACCAACCCCGGCTGAGGATAATTGTTCAATTTTAATATTTTCGGGCGATGCTCTACTCTTATCCCTGACCCTGGGGGGCTTAGAAAACCAGCCGCTGGCATTTGAAGAGTTTTGCAATCACAATAGGCTTTCTGTTAATGTGAAGAAAAATAAAACACAGTCTTTAGGAAAAATAGATCTAACTGGCACAACAGAATTAGCCTAAAATTGAAGGGGCAGCTGGTTGAACAAGTACATGAGTATGATTACTTGGGCATCGTTTCACAGACAAATGTAATTGAACTCTGCACGTTTCTAAAGCAAACATTACACTTAATCGCTTTGGTGGTGCCATTTCCAAGTTTAGCCAGGACTATGGCAATGGGGCGGAAAAGGTAACCCTGAACTCTTATTCCGCAAAGGCAAGACAGGTGGCTCTCTATGGCCAGAACAGTGGAGAAGAACGAATTACGGCAGACTAACCACAAGGGAAAATACAATTATGAAAACCTTGTTGGGGCTCCCGAGTAGTACCCGAAACACTCCTGTTTTTCTAGGGGTTGACCCGCAGCGAACTGGGTCTTTGTGAAGGTCAAACCCCCTTCTTTGCTGAGTCAAGGTATGGTCTTCCCTGGGACTTGTTGTGTACAGACTGGCAATTAAAGATATCTTATCACAAGAGGGAGCTTGATCGCTCCCCTGGATGAAATATGTTAAGGAGGCTTTCTGTTCACTTGGTTTTTGTGAGTACTGGCAAGAACCCTGACTCATCGAATGGCGAGCAAATTCACGGGTTAAGGCGGCCCTTAAGTACAATGAAGTGAGTGGACCTCTCTCTGACATTGCAAGTAGTGAGAGGGGAAGGAAGTACTGGGAGCAGAAGCTGGTTATCTGGATGTTGTCTCTCCAAAATTCCCCAGGGGATTGTATCTTAAGCCCTGGTTTGGCACACTGCCATTGGCAGAACTATTGCACAAATGGAACTGGATATCCCAAAAAATGGCCCTCATATGAAAATGAGATTGAGAATGTAGTGCACTTTCTTCTATTCTCCCCATTATATCGTCACTCTAGAAAGAAATACCCCAAGCCACTAATTAGATATAGATCGATTACATCTATAAATGATGCCCAAGCACTGTGTGATGAACTAGCAGTGCACTCGGTTGTTAATTATCTGATGAGTGCATGGAGGTCAAGATTGCGTTGTATTACCTAACTCTTGCTATGTGCACACTACCAGGGGCGTAAACTGAGTGCCTATTTTTGTGAATCAGCTAGTTTTCATGCATGTGAGAGCCTACGAAAATATCTGATTTAATTATCACTGATCCCTGTATTGTTATTTATATCTTTGACTCTGTATTTAAGTGATGTTTAATAGATTTTCGAATTACTTCAAGATTAACTGCTTATAATGATGTTTTTATCCCTGGTTCCCACCATTTGATGTATTATTATTTTTTTCATACTAGCACACATGTGATGGTGAAAACTGAGATTTTATTATGAATTTTCCTGCCTAAAATTGTGGCCTTGCACTTTGTGATTTAAGCCAACAGCCAAGAGATTTTAAGAATATCACAAGCTATTTTTATGAGGATTTTTATGATTACGTTCCAAACCGTTGCTATTGTTTGATTGCATTTAAGTGAAATACATTGTGCAAATTGTTTTAATATTGTATGATGGAAATGCTTGCTGGTACTTGTGACCCGTAGTTTCTGTTACTTTCATGATCTGTCGATCAAAATAACGTTAAATTGACTCATAAGTAAAAGACTTAAGCATTTATAGTGTGAAAGGCACCTTCCCGAATTTCTGACCATTTTCAAAGTCACTGGGGATTGATTAAACAACCGAATATGGTAGCATTTTCAGATCACATCCCACATTATCTTTTGAGAGCAGCTTAATAAATTGAATCCTGTGTCTTCACAGGTGTAGTCTAAGACTGGTGCTGTGGACTGGTGAGCACCATTCCACAGTTTTCTAGTAGGTTAATACATTTTGACCTTTGGACTGTAGTCATTTCAAAAGAGAATTTCGTCATTTTAGTGGGTCAAGGGCGAGATTAGCTTTCCAAATAGCTTTCCGAGAAAATGATGCAATTTAAAATGAACATTGAAACACTTCTAATGCCATTGCCCAGAAGGGAAAGACCTGCATTAAGAGGACTAGCAACATAAAATGGAATTGGAATTGTGCTCTGAAAATTGAAAGCACAGCTTCCCTGAACCCAAGCCTATACATTCTTAATGCAACTGACCATGACTTGTATTTTATATAAATGCATATGCTGGAAGTCAACAGTATGCTATGCAAACATCAGAATAAGTCACACATATGGAAATGTGTTTTGAATATTATAAATATATATGTTTGATGTAGATTTCTCTGGCACCAATAAAACGGCATAAGAGAAACAACCATTTAATGTTTATATGAACACTTTTTCGGACATCAAAACTTGTTGGCGTTGGAGAAAATAAAATACAAAGAATTTCTGTCATTCAAGAAATTCAAGAGTACGTTGAACTGCCTATTGTTGTTGGAAATCTTGAAAGCGTGCACTGGCGGACAAGCAACAAGACTCAAGTTATATTGTTTATCGTTGTCGAGAAAGCCCTCTTCTCAGCCCCATCCAACAACCTCCTCATTGACTCATTCCCGACTGACTCTTTATTAAACGTTCCAGACCACCTTTCTCCACACCTCCTGCTGCAGCTGTATTTCCCCTATTATAACCCTATCTAGACCCCTGATCCATGCCCACCTTTACTCCTCCAGACACCTTCTTCATTGTCCCTTTCTAGGCCTACACTTTATTGCTTCCTTTCAATTGCCCGCTAGGATCAGATCCCCTCTTGGTAGCACCTACCATGTCCCTCTTCTCAGCCCAATACAACATCTTTTCACATCTCCTTTTTATTCCCCCGGCAAACCACTGCTTATTTGCTTGCTTCATTGCACCCTCCGTTATCCCCTCCAGGCACTACTACATTCCCCCATTTCACACTACTTCTTTGCCTCCTCAAGAACCCAATGGTACATCTAGACCACCTCTTCACTAATGTCTAGCCAGATCCACTCTTTATAGTCTCCATTCAGACTACTTGTTGGTAGCAACATCCAGGAGTCCTCTCTGTAGTCTTCAGCCAGAACCTAAGGGCATAGCCTCATAAAGACAGCATTTAGGCAGCCCGCCACCAGATTCACTCTTCTAAACCCCACCCACAAAACCCTCATTGCTCTATTACATTCACCCTCTTTATTGCTCCTTCCAGGGGCACCTCATTACCACATCTAACCCCTAATCTATCCTTATTGTTCCCTTTCGCACTCTCCGTAGAGCCTCTATTCAGTGTCCCCTCGCGACTCCTTCTTCTTTGTCCCCTCCCATATGCCTCTTCATTGCTTTATTGCTCCCTTCTACACTACCTTTAATTGCCTCTTGCTAGACCTACACCCATTGCCCATGTATAGACCTATATTCATTGGCTCCATTGGCCATTTCCAGATCCCCTATGAAATCCCCACTTCTCTGTTCTTCCAACTGCTTGTTTATTGCTCCTTTCCTTGCCACACCGTCACTTTAATTACCATACTGGTCCCTGCGGCATTGCCCTCTCCTCACAGCCCTGCTTAATTGCCTTCTTTTAGGCTCTGTTTCATTACCCCCCTATCAGGTTCTGAAAAACTTCTCCCTCATGACCTCATTTAATAGCCTCCTACAATCCCTGCTTTAATGCCCCATCCATACATCCTCTGCACCGCCCCATCAAGGTCCAATGTGTATTTCCCTATCCATACCCACCCTCCATACCCCCTTGTAGATTTCCACACATCATCCCCCTCCCCTTTACTGCCTCTACCCAAACTCACTCTCCATAGCCCTGCCCAGGTCCTTTCATATTTGCACCTGCAGACCCCACCTTCATAGCTCCATTAATTTCACATCTTCATAAACACTTTGCAACCCTCTATTTGTATGCCCAATGCAGACCCCTTATCATAAATCCATTCAGATACCCAGATACCATAACCATAGCCCTACCTAGACTCCTCACTGTTGCTTATATAGACACTCACATTGCCATATCCAAACTCATCCAGACACAGGATGCATAGCCCTACCCAGACTCCTCTTTTAGGCTATCAGAACTATTCACATATCCCTGTGTAGGACCCACTCAATAGACCCATAGAGTCCACAGCCAATAACTATAGCTCCCGCACCCAAGCACCTAATCCCATACATCCAGTCGGAATAGCTGACTTCCAATATCCAAATGCCATAGTTTACAGTTCCTGAACTTAATCACCATAGCCCACATAGACAAATCAGAACATTTGCCAAGCCCCAGATTAAATCAGACTCCTAGACCCAATCATCATAGACCTGAGACTAAATACACATATCCCCAGACCCAATCATTATACCCCCAAATCCAGTCACCATAGCCCCACACCCCCAGTCACCATAGCTCTCCCAACCTTAGCCTCAGTTCCCGTAACCTACCACAAACCCAATCATCATAGCTCTCCAGACCCAATCACTTTAGTCCCCAGGCCAAATCAGCATTGCCCACCAGATGCAATCAGAGTAGCTCCCACCCCCATTCATCATAGCCAAAGCACAGACCCAATCCCCAAATACTCAAACACTTGAGTGTCCATCAAGCCCAATCCCCATAGTCCCAGTTAGATCGAATAACAATACCCCCCAAATCCCAGAACGATCATATTTCATATACAGCTTTCTTTTTGGATCATATCATTCTGAGAGTAATCTCCTTTGACAGTCTCCCTAATCAACTCTTGCAGTTCTTCAAAATTACTCTTGCGCCTCGTTTTTTCTTTGGCTCTATCTTTGGAGTACTTTCCCTTTCAGTAGTTCCTTACATCCCATGTAAAGTACTTTCTTCAATGCTATATCGTCCCCGGGACTGGGACAAGTGCCTCTCTTCAATTGACACTGGTCTTCCCCAGTCAGGCTGTTTGTTATTTGCTTTCTCTGGTTTTTATAGTCACGATCATTCAATTGTATATTTTGTCTCTCGTTCTTAGGACTGGGACGAGTTTCTTCATGCATATAATTATTCCCTGGAAGCCTCCCACTATTCCTGCTTGACCTGGTACCTCTCGTTGTGCGGAGAAAGGTTTCAGGGCTCGGTTCCTCGCTGGGTGCCTACCTTCTACATATGCTGGAGATCAGAGGTTGCTCAGGCTTCCCGTCTCAACAGTCTCTGCGCTGTTCCTCAGGCTTCCTGCCCACCACTCTGCAAGCATGGTCACACCACTACCAGGTATTTCTTCCCTGTGTTCCTTCTCATACCGCTTCCTTCGTGGTTGCATACACTGGGGCTCTGGCATCTCAAACTGTGTTTCACTTGCTCTTTCAAAGTTGTGGGCTCTGCAATCTGCCTTGACTCCACCTTCACACTGCGTGATGATGTCAATGGGCTTCCCCTGCGCATAGCACTCTGCTTCTGCTCTGTCCCAGTTAAATACATGTCTCTGGTTAAAGAGACACCTTACTTTCTTTTCCACATGTGTTTCTTTTCACATTGTCTTCAGCCAAACATAAAGTTGCCACACTACTCTTCATAGAAGAGATTCCCATACATGCGCTAAGGTATGTGAAGGCATCATGAAGCAGACACAGACAACAGGTTCAGGTTTTGGTTTATTAACTCAAAAGTCAGGGTTGAATAAGGCCTAACTTGCCCTATGCTAAGGTGGGATTGCCCTACAAAAACTAAGGATAGTCTGTGTCAGGAAGTCCAAAGCAAATATCCGTCTGTGTCCAAAACCTATGCTTCCCCTCACATCTAACTATATACAATGTGTAGGGATGTCAGCAACAAAACAAATAGTGTTCAAAGTAAAGTTCAGAGCTTCTTCCAGCTCTTGGCTTCCCTTCCCCAAGTTCAAAATAGTTCCAAAGATACAGGGGTTCCCTTCCCCAAGAGTTCAAATCTTCCAGCTTTTCAAAACAATACAATTCCTTGGGACACCTCCCAGCTCTTATGATGTTGTTACTTTTCACTAGTTAAAATAGGCAGTTCAGTTTCTTGACTTAAAAAAAGGGTTTGTTGTAAAAACAAACTTCTTTATAGATGCTCTCAGTGGCATTTTCATACAAAGAAGGAACTCGGTCTAGGAGCAGTTGTCAAACCACACAGTCCACCCATTCAGGTCATGCAACCCCATTCTTGGCTGCTTTTTCATCAACTCTGAGCCACAGCCCCAACTTGACAGTGATGCTTGATTCATTGACCTGTGTCACACTCTCCTGACACTGTATCGTGGCTTGTTTGGCCTCTAGGCATTTGTCACACTTTCTTACCCGTGCTGGCATATGCCAATGGCACCGTCTTTATAGCCTGCACCCATAGAAAACTCCTTAAGCCTCTAAAGGATTAAGCCTCATTCATGCTTGTGTACAGTCAAGAGCTTTGAGATGTCTTAGACATGATGAGAGTGAGTTAGGAAAACACTCGATAACACCATGCATTTAACATGGCCCAATTTATCTGAAGACCCTCATCTTTAATTTAGTACAGCAGGAGAAGCAAGATCACATTTTCAAACAAAAAGCCCTGTTGAGCACATTCTAAGGTGGGGACCAGATGATGGTTTTGCTCCCTATCACCGACATAAAGTGCCTGATCCAACTGCATGGATCATAAGTCATCACCAAGTTCATGGGCAATCTGACATATACAGTACTACAGCTGGATCCTTGAAATGATGACCATGTGTACCACATCAACTGCCTAAAATTGGAAACAAAACAGTAATCTATACCTCATGGATGACCCTTGCATGGAGCAGGTGAACATACCACTGCCTGGGGAAGGAACTCCTTGCTAGCCAGGGTCTTCTCAGGTCCAGGAACGTTTCTCCATTCTCCCTTATTCACAGTCTCCGAGGGAAGTAGTTCAACTAAATCCCTCTTGCTTACCAGAAGGCTGTCACCACAAAATGCAGAAGGAGATCTAATAAACGTAGCATTTAGTGGTAATGAAGAGATCGCACAGCCAGTGTGTCTCCCCTGTGTGCAGGTAGGAAAACCCAACAGGTTCTGTGCTTGCACTATCCTAGTTTCACACATATCTGATGCCCAGGGTAGATGAACTAATTGAAGATATTGGTTCTTCCATAATCAATTCAACTGTTCAGCCAGCAAAAGTGTATGAGTAGGTGCTTCTTGCACCCTAATAAAGGGAGAAGACTACCCTTTCTGGAGGGCATGGGGCCGGCCTGGACACTTTCCAGTGACTCATTGATTCCCCCCTAAGGCCACATTAGGAATTTGTCATGGCATATTGGTATGACATTGATATGCATAGTCAACCCTAGAAAGAACAAATGAGGCCCTTGTGTGCCATGTGTCCAGCCCAGTGATAAGGCGGCTTGACAGCAAACCTGGCTAAGTGCAGCTTGGCCCAGTCCACTGTGAGGCAACTAGGAACTGTGTCTGTAACTGACTCGCTCAGCCTCAGGCGATAAAAGGCAGAGGCAGTCCAGCAGGTCACTCTCCGAAATAACAGGAAGGAACTAAGGGCTCTTTTAGGAATAGTGACGTTATACATATGGTTCATCCCCAATCTTTCCACTGTGGACTGTCTCCTCATGGACATGCTGAAAACGAACCAGTCCACACAGTTAAAGTGTGGGTGGGAGAATGTGAAACGTTTCAATCCTTTAAAACCTGCATCCACGTCTGCCTATCATTCCCAATTTCTCCCAACCCTACCTACTGCAAATATATGATTACACAATTGGAACTGATCTTGTAGCAGTTTTATCTCAGGAACCGCAGAGGGTTGAACAATCCATGCTTTCGAGCCTACACTATCATTGGAATAGGGTGTTTGACAATTCAATGGGCCTCGTAAGGATTTAAGGACTACTTGGCCAGGAGGATGTTCCAACTCATTGCGGACCATTCCCCTTAACTCTTGTTGGCCCATAAGAATAATAAAATGGTCTCTTAATTTACAACTGTATTGAGAGGGTAAACGGTATCTATATAAATATTGAGTAGGCAGCCGATCCCCCACAATGAGAAACCTAAGGCAGAGGCGGATGGAGACTGTGGATATCTGGGGACGGAGATGCCCACAAGCATACACGTAAGTGGTAGAACCTTGTCTCCCAGACTCTGTCCCTCCGGCCCAACCTCCTGTGGCAGATGAAGTGCCAGCCAGACAGGAAAAGGGACAGGGACAGAGGTTTACATTCTGCCACATGCTGAGAAAACACCAGCTGCCATAAGGGTTTCCTCAGCATAACTCTCTGTTCAGCAACAGTACAGTCACAAAAGTGAGCTTAGCTTAGAACTTAGATCTGCTAGTAAACTAAAGCCTTACTCATGTTCATTTGAATGATATAGAAAATACACTTGTTCGGTTATTCATTCAGTTAAAAACAAAAGGTGCCTCGTGGCACTTTACAAAAAGGCATTTCAATGTACTGTATCACGACCATCGGTACGGTTTTAATTTTCTGACTGGATATTTTAGCCTGCCCCATCTCACATGTTTCATGTGGTGTGTGTTCTGGTACCACGCTGTCCCCCTGCCTTCCTTTCTCCTGTTCCACTCTAAGTGGCCATCTGGCCTTAGATATTGTATGTTCCCCCTGATGTTAAGCCAATAACACCTTCAGGCCCTATACTGGACACTTGATCAAATTTGTGAAGTCGTTTCTGTAGTTCTTTCGCAGTTGGCCACCGGCTACTGTCCAGCAGCTTCTATCTGTGTCCTTAAGATTAGCAAACCACAGTTAGCAAGCAGGTTGTTGTGTCCTATTTCCATGGACATGTTTGTTTCACAGTTATTGTTTGTGTCTGTCCTCTTTGTTCATGCCGAGGTTGTGGCGTAGCCACGGAAGGAGGAAGAGGCGGGGCTACCGCCTCCGACGCCAGTTCTGGCGCCGAGAATAAAGTGAAGTGCATCGCATTACCCCGGCTCCCGCGTCTCATTTGATTGCTTTCATTTATTTACGGGCTTGGGATTGCCCTGGATTCCGAACGCATTCGGAATCCAACACTGGCGATGAGGACGACTCACTCACGCCCACCAGCAAGCAGCTCCAGCGTCGCGTGTGGGCCGCGTAGCAACGCCGCTGCCTCCGGCGCTGCTGCACATCGTCGGCCCGCCCGCGCCCACCCGCAGACTGTTCCCGCATCGCGTGTGGGCCGAGGAGCAACGCCGCTGCCGCCGGCTCTGCAGACACCCGCTGGCAGTTACAGTGTCACGTGTGGGCCGTACAGTAACGCTGCTGCCCAGGCACGGCAGCTCTCTCTTTTTTTTCATTTTGCTTGATTCAGCAGTGGCGGTGGAAGGAAGCCCCCGCTAACTCACATACACACCAGGAAGGGAACTCTGCAGCCCAGCAACCAAGGGCCACCTGCTGCTCATGACGCCCCCATGCAGCCCAAGTCACCGCTAGCCCCTACGTTCAGCGGGCGAGGCCGTGCTGGTGTAGGAAGCGGTGAAGGACCCTCAGCACACGCCACCCCAGTGAGTAGAGTGCCACAGCAGCGCAGCCCAGTCACATCCACCAACATGTCAACAGACAATATTGACAGTGGCTTACAGAGCCCCCAAGCCAGCTCCACTCCGAGAGCAGCTAGTTATGGAGAGGACACTTCCTCTGAATCTCTGCAGCTACAAGCAGTCCCTCACTTTGACATGACGGACACCAACAGCCTGGCACCCAGATGGGCTCGCTGGCTAAAGGAACTCCACATCTACATTGATGCCTCGGGCGTGCGAGAAGAACGCCGTTTGAGAGGCATCCTGCTTCACTCGTTGGGCCCTGTGGTGAGAGACATCGTGTTCGAAATGCCCGAGGACAACACCAACTCTTTTCAAGGCATAATTGACTCATTAAATGCATATTTCGCACCCTTACGGAACGTCGACTACGAGAGGCACGTGTTCCACACAACGACGCAAGACAAAGATGAAAGCATGGACAATTTTATCATGAGGCTAAGGAAAAGAGCCAAGTACTGCGACTTTGACAAATATTCCACTGAAGAGGCACTAAAATCTCAAGCCATCGCAGGGTGCGGTTCCCCTGACTTTCGCAGAAAATTGCTACAAAAGAGCAGGACCCTAGAAGAGATCCTTCAAATTGCAAGAGCAGATGCTGCACTAACCCTACAAACGGAGTCTCTAGGCAATATTTCCCTCACGCAAAATGCCAAATCAGCCTCTCTCTGCCCCATCCGCACGCCTGTCAGCCCGTCGGAACAAAAGAAATGCTATCGATGTGGTTTCCGCTTTCCCCATGTAGGCCCATGCCCTGCGATTGGACATCAGTGTGACAAATGCGGGGGGGACAACCACTTCCAGTCCGTCTGCAAGAACATCAAATTCCTCCAAAACTCGGGAAGCAACAGAGAAGGCGGACGCTCAAGGCGGGAAAGCCCGCGCAGAAACTCACATCGAGGCTCCACGCATGGAAGGAGGCGCTCTCACAGTTCAACCAAAGAACAAGCGCCCTCATCGAGAAGGCGAGAAGAAAGGAGAGAGAGAGAAACGTCTAACCACCGAGAGAGCAGACGTCACTCCCCGCACCGCAGACCAAGACATAGGATCAGATACGTGGATGATTCGCCTCAGAACAGACAGATAATCAGGTCATCTTCATCCAGTGGAGAAAGAAAACGAGCATATGTACATGCCATTGGAAATGCCACAGCGACTGAATACAGTCCGACCCTACTATTCCAATTGAATGGCCAAAATCTAGAATTTCTGATAGACACAGGCGCCACTGTGAATGTCATCAATGACATAATATACAAATCGTTGGAAATCAAGAAAGACTTAAAGAAAGCCGACACGCTAATATACCCCTACGGATCCAACAGACCGCTAGACTGTATCGGGATGTTCAACGCACGCTGCAACTACAAGGAGCAGAGCCAGAAAGTAAAAATATATGTAATCAAAGGTGAAGTTCCGGGGGGAAGCATCCTAAGCTTCCGCACAGCGATACAAATGGGTCTCATCAGCATCATGTATCAGATCATGTCTGCATACACCTCCAGCGCCAAAGACATGATACAAAAGATATTCCCGTCACTCTTCAAAGGACTAGGGTGCTTAAAGGACAAGCAAATCAAACTGCACATTAATCAGCAAGTAAAACCCATCGCTCAACACTATCGGGGCATTCCCCTCAATATACAACGGCAAGTTGAAGATGAGATCCACTCACTACTCCAACAAGGCATAATCGAACCAGCATCGGGCCCAACTCCATGGGTTTCACCAATAGTACCAGTACCCAAGAAAGATGGCACCTCCAAAATACGCATCTGCGTAGACATGCGTGCTCCAAATGTAGCCATTGAAAGGGAGCGGCATCTGGCTCCACGTATGACTGACATGATACACCTTCTACATGGGGCCACCGTCTTTTCGAAGCTTGACCTGAACAAGGGTTACCACCAACTTGAACTTCACCCGTCTTCTCAATATATAACCACCTTCTCAACCCATCTAGGACTCTTCAGATACAAGAGACTAAGCTTCGGTGTGTCATCTGCAGCCGAGATCTTTCAGAATGAGATACATCAAATAATTAAACACATCCCGCACTGTTTGAATTACAGTGATGACATTCTTATTTTCGGCACCTCCCAAGAAAGCCACGATGACACGCTACGAAGGGTCTGCATGGCGCTAGAGAACGCCAATCTCACGCTCAACCCGGAAAAATGTGAGATCAACAAGACCACACTCAAGTTCTTTGGACACATATTTTCAAACAAGGGCATGCGCCCAGACCCTGAAAAGGTGCAAGCCCTGGTGTCTGCCCCCACTCCCACTTCATCATCCGGCATACGATCATTTCTGGGCATGGCAAGTTATTGCACGAGGTACATTCAAGACTTTGCGTCAGTGAGCACCCCGCTAAGAGTTCTCACCGGGAAGGACCAGGAATTTGAATGGACATCAGAATGCGAAAAGGCATTCCAGGAAATCAAACGACGCATATCATCAGCGTCATGCATGGCATATTACGACCCTGATTATGACACGGAACTCACCGTGGACGCCAGTCCCGTAGGCTTGGGTGCCATTCTAGCTCAATCCAGACCGGGAGCGCCACCCAATGCACCCAAGCGTATAGTAGCCTATTCCAGTCGGAGTCTATCAAAGACAGAATGTGCGTACTCGCAACCCGAAAAGGAGAGTCTCGCAGTTGTATGGGCGTGTGAGCACTACCATCTCTTCTTATATGGCCGCCCATTCACTGTCGTGACCGATCACCAAGCGCTAACAACGATATATGGCAAACCCACGGCCAAAATGCCACCCCGAATTGCCAGATGGGGTCTACGATTACAGGAATATTCCTTCAAGATTATACATCGCCCAGGGAAAGAGAACAACCCAGCTGATTTTCTCTCCAGATACCCACTACCAGCTCAAGTGGAACGACAATCCACAAAAGCAAACCAATTCCTCAACTTTCTAGTCAACAATGCACTCCCTAAGCACGTCTCTGTTGCTCAACTCGTGGAAGCCACATCTACAGACAAGATGATGCCCATCATAAAAGAGTGTCTGCAAACGGACCGGTGGCATGTCAAAGAACTGAACGAAGCAGAAAAGGCTCAACTTCGTGTTTTCAAACTGATACGCCACACGTTATCCGTGTCTCCAGAAGGTTTGCTGCTCAAAGAGAACCGAATTGTAATACCCTCCAGCCTGCAGAAGCAAATACTGGACATAGCTCACGCTGGCCACCGTGGAATAGTGTCCACCAAGAGACAACTGAGAACAAAGGTCTGGTTCCCCAAACTGGATGAACAAGTAGAACAGATCCTAGGCAATTGCCTCACCTGCCAAGCGGTGGGTCCACGAACATTCCCGGCACCCCTACAACCATCAGAGATGCCTCCGCAAGTGTGGGACCGAGTGGCTGTAGACATGTTTGGACCCCTGGCAAACGGGAAATACGTGCTGGTAATTGTAGACGAAATGTCACGGTTCCCGGAGGTGCATCTCATTCACTCAACAAGTGCCCAAGCGGTTATACCCGCCCTGGACAAGACTTTTGCTGACTATGGTATACCATCGATAGTTAAGTCAGACAATGGCCCACCATTCAGTGGACATGACTTCGCAATGTTCGCGGAACACCTTGGTTTCCAGCATAGAACAATCACACCGCTGTGGCCACAAGCGAACGGAATGGCTGAAAAGTTCATGAGCTCTCTCAAGAGAACCCTCCAAATATGTTCCATTACAAATCGGTCATTCATGCAGGCCATTTGCACCCTCCTACGTGAGTACCGGAACACTCCACATAGCACCACAGGGGTGTGTCCGTCCACGTTAATGTTCGGGCGCATCATACGAACACAACTGCCACACAATCCCCATGCCCGTCCGTCGCCAACAGCCGTCGGTGACGCCATCAAAAGAGACAAGCGGAGCAAAGAGCTAACAAAAACTTACACTGATCAAAAGAGACAAGCCAAGCCGTGTCACATTCAAGTGGGCGACGTGGTGTTGGTGAGGCAAGAACAAAACACCAAAGACACCCCGGCGTTCAGACCTGAACCATTAGAAGTGACGCACGTAAATGGCTCCATGATAACAGCAGCCAGCCCCACAGGGACCATTACGAGAAACTCGTCATTTTTCAAGAACTTTGAGGGACACTCTGAACCGATCACTGATCGCTCGAGGACTGACCAGGAATCCTCAGATGTGGAGTCAGAGTATCAGATGGAAGTGCGAGATGCGGACGACAGCGACAGCGACACACCCGTGCGGTGGGAGAAGACACCACGGAGAAGCCCGTCCAAAAGGACTATTCGCCGACCCCCTCGGTGGATAGAAGAAATGTAAGAACGTGAGCTCCTCATTTAAGTGGGGGGGAGATGTTGTGTCCTATTTCCATGGACATGTTTGTTTCACAGTTATTGTTTGTGTCCGTCCTCTTTGTTCATGCCGAGGTTGTGGCGTAGCCACGGAAGGAGGAAGAGGCGGGGCTACCGCCTCCGACGCCAGTTCTGGTGCCGAGAATAAAGTGAAGTGCATCGCATTACCCCGGCTCCCGCGTCTTATTTGATTGCTTTGATTTATTTACGGGCTTGGGATTGCCCTGGATTCCGAACGCATTCGGAATCCAACACAGGTGGCCCCTTAACCGTGATTATGCATTATATGTGACATGACCTGCAGTGTGTTTGTCTCTCGTATCATCTTGCTTCAATCCAAATCCTTCAAACTAAGCTCTGCGCCAGCGCTCTCTTATCTAATTTAAGAGTTTAGACTTTAATTAATGCTACATTTTGAAGTATCACTATTATGAGCTGCATGGTTAATAAATATATTAATATTATTTCATAACTTTTCTTTGTTTAGTTTCACTTCCGTCCGCCATGTTGGATTTTAACACAGCGGCGTGTGCTAATGACCTATTCCTCTTGGCTTAGAACGATTCCAATCCTATTTCTTGGCAACACATTGAATGCTCCCGGGTTCCTTTTCTGCTTCTAGCACATGCCCGGAATCATTTCAAGCTGACCCGAGCTCAGTGTTCAAAAGCCAGTGCTAACAGTTGTCATTTCCAGCACTATATTGTCTAGGAGCTATAAACATAATTGCTTAACCTTCGTATCCCCTAACATTTAAATGCTAAACAACCCCACTCGAGTGCTCCGGAGTATTTTAAAGGTCAAAGCATGCATTGTTTTTAAATCGAGTATTAGAGCAGATCTCTCCTTCCCAAGAAAAGACCCCTTCACGCATTGCTTACATACTTAAAATGGCGTGAGATGCATGTAGCGTATGTATATGTAATGAGTGTGTTCAAATGAGTAAGTGCATTATCCCCACACTTAAAAAATGAACATACATGATCATCATGAGGCTCCCACAATTGCTTAGCACGCTGTCCTAAAGCTTGTGTGGGTCAGTGTGTTTAAAACCATTTTCTGACCTCATGGTTCAAATGAAGCCTTATTTTCAATGCAGCTGCTAATGTTCTGTGTCGTGTGCAAGTATTTTTGCTACTAACCGAGCACTGGGGCAGCTCCAAATTACAAAGTATCCTTACAAAATGTTTAGGCCAAAAAACGCATAGTACAGATTTACGCAGTTTATTTGTGTGGTCTTGCTCACTTGCTTCAAGACAGTTATGAAGGCAATTATTTCAGTTCATTTTAAAGCAGCAGTCGCAGGTACTGTTTCTTTGTAGCTTCATATTTTAGTTGCCCCCCATAGTGATTCAAACTCCTTCCCCCTTTGAAAGTGTTCAACTCATATTGGGGCAGTCGTAGATTCTCGTATTTAATTGTTCTAGCAGATTGAGCAATCACTGGCTCCTGGGGTAGTCACAAGGGCAGAAGGACAACACGTCTGGTGCATTCTGCTTTGTAGAGAGGTGGCTATTAGTAGAATCCCAGTAGGGTGGAAAGAGGGTGATGGTTCAGTGCCCAGGACCTCTTCATGTCAGCAGGCTGAAGGACACGTGTCATATCAATGTAGCTAGCGTTCTTCTTCTGCGTGTGCTCTGGTTTTTATTTTGCAGACGTTCAGATGCTTAGTCCCATCAAGGGTCAGTGGAGGACAGCCATGCCATTGTGGTCTGCAGGAGGCGCCGAAGGGGATTTATTTAGAAACAATGTTCCGTCTGTTCTCACTGCATCGTGCACCTCCAGTATGGAATGCGGCAGCCAAACCTTCAGTTTCTTTTCCCGCCTTCAGTTGTGATATATGGCTTTTCGGTTTTTCTCAGGGACATCTTGACTATGGAGTGCACGTGCATTAGCCAGCTCAGATGAAGTGTGACAAGCGCAGCGCGTGGCAGTGGCACCAGAAGCAGGTTGGAGGCAATCAGAGGCATCGTTCTAATTGACATCATGGCTGCCTTCTTGCATCACTTCAGACCAGACTAGATTTGCTGCCTGGACACTTCTCTGCTCTATATCATTCTATAACATTCTGTGGTGATCCATTTTCTAGTAGTTCATGGTCTGTAGCAGTAGCCTATAGGAACTCAATTAACCTGCATTGAAGTCACCGTCAGGGACAGGGGAGTTGCTAGATCTGGAAAAGACCCGGGGCTAAGCTGATGTTGGAACTGTTGGGACTTGGGGCTAGCTAGACTTTTGGCTGTAGCTCCTGAGATTCTATCCGGGGCTACAACCAAAAGATCAGGGGCTATAGCCACCTTAGCCCCCCCCAGCAACGCCCCTGGTCAGGGAATTACCGGATTTGAGAGACTGGCCAGAAAAGCAGACGCACAAGGCTCTATTTATTCTGCTGTTCGACAAACAGATGGTTGTCGATTCTGAGGTGCAGCGTCTTTTGGAATCGTGGCTGGTCTCAGTTTCAGGTGCCAGTCTTCAGTTTCATTTGGTGTAGGCTGAGTTACTTGAATGAATTGTGAATTTTATAGTGAGAGGATGTTTGACTCGTGAGATAAGTCTTGTTAGCAAT
The DNA here is from genome assembly GCF_040938575.1 of Ambystoma mexicanum. Taxonomy (NCBI): domain Eukaryota; kingdom Metazoa; phylum Chordata; class Amphibia; order Caudata; family Ambystomatidae; genus Ambystoma; species Ambystoma mexicanum. Next base: position 1,328,035,321 of record NC_090922.1, read on the forward strand.
ACCGTTTTATCCATTTTTGTATGTGTTTTAGAATGTATGAAATGAAGAATATTGAATCAAGATTGTCTTATATTAGATGTGTTGCAAATAGCAAAAGGTTTGTAATTTCAAGCAATACTTAATAACAACGACAAAAAAAGAATCAATTTGAAGGCCCCTCCCCCATTCACTGCATTTCAAGCCATCAGATCCCTTCATCTTCTCCTCTTTGCCTTTAGCTTTGTAGATACGTTTCATCATTTGTGTGTCGGATGTAACCAAAATTGGGGTCATTTAGCAGGATGTGATAAATACGTCCTGCAAAGCAGCTCATCTTAGGTTGCGTTCGCTGCGCAGGCTACACACCTAATTTGAGTTGATGTACCCCTCCTGTGGTAGAGCAGCCGCAAAGGGGAATTCTGGTTCCGCTTGGCAGTATAGTGTATGGAATAAACACGAGGCAACATGCCCCCAAGTGCGTGGCGTAGTGGAGGGGCACGCTTCATATCTGCTTGCGGATCTCCTCGAAATCAAAGGGGATCGCGAAGCGAAAAGAAACGCAAAGCACCTGAAGCTGCAGTGAACACCACTTCCAGTCCTCACACTCCATTCTCTAGAGTCACAGGAGTCACAGGGCTCTGACACCCTCAAACCCCAATTAAAAAATGTATTAATTAAAACAAATATTTATAATAATAATAGAAATGTCACCAGAACTCCAAAGCCTGCTAACTCCTCCCCCACTTCTTCCAGGATGTATACACCTCTCCCCCACTTACCCAGAGAAGCCCAAGAGGGTCAGGGCTCCCCCTACATCCCAGCGCACACCACTCCATATAAATAACACACCCTCCCATGCCAGCTAGTCCCACCTCAACTCCTCCAAGGGCTTAACCCTCCCAACCCCCCAGAGAAGCCCAGGAGTGTCAGGGCCCCCTACCCCACCCTAAACTTCCCGTTATACATATGTTTTTAAAACAGACCACCCCATGGGCCAGCCAACAGCCTCCCCTCCCCAGAGAAGAACAGGAGTGTCCCAACTATAATAATATTTAAAAACGAGACCTCCGACCCCGGGCCAGCTAACCCCACACCTCCAACGGCCTATACAAAACCCCTCCCCAGAGAAGCCTAGGAGTGTCAGGGCACACCCCTAAACCCCACTCAACATCAATCCATATCAAATAAAATAAAAAAGCAGACCCCCCAGGGCCAGCTAACCCACCCCTGCCAGGGCCTATACACTCCACCTCCCAAGAAATGCCCTGGAGGTCAGGGCTCCATCCTACCCCCAAATCCACACCACACCATATATCATTGTTTTTAAATGCGACATGTTTTAAAAAAAATACAGATGCTCCCATGTCAAAGTAACCACACTCCCGCCCATCCATGGGCCTACACACACCCTCCACAGAGAAGCCTAGGAGTGCCAGGTCTGCCATACTCGCCACACGACACTTCACCATATAGAAACAAATAAAATAAAACGGATCCACCCAGGGTCAGTAACCCAACCCGACCCAACCCCTTCCACTGCCTTACAGCCCTTTCCCCATGGACCCCCAGAAGTGCCGGGGCTCCCTCCTACCCCCACCCCACACCATATAAAATAAAATAAAATGTAAAAAGCTCAGCCCCACCCAGGTACCTCCACTTCACCCTCCAGTACCTCTGAAAGGGGCCCCTAGGGGACTCTGATGTCTATGGAAACAAGGCGGGTCACCACACACGATAGAGACGCCAGACACAAGGTTGTATTCCCAAAGCTAGGGTTTTATTGCGAAGCAAAAGTCTCAGTTGGCCAACTCGGTCTCACACCCCGCGACGTGTTTCTCTAGACCTCGAGGCACGCAAGAGAGCGAATTACGTACATCAGTTACATATATACAAAATGCATATCAAACAATCAGCTATGACATGTTTAACACCCCCCTTTATTGGGTTTCTTTGAACTTGGTGTGATGATGGACATCTCCGACCACTATGACACCTTCAAACATCTATTCTAGTAACAATTTGTAATTTGTGAGTGCGAAGGCATCTTTCGGTTATTGAATAGAACACAGCGCTTCTGTTCTTGGAAGCGAACTACATACGGGGGGAGTTGCATTCTAGACCTTGCTATCTATCAGGTGCTATTCGCGTCCTGGGAGCCGACATGCTCTAGCGGGCTCAGCAAAGGGGGGTCGTAAGAAAAGCATAATTCAAGCCTTTAGCGGTATTATTCTAACATATTCTACCATATAACAAGACTGGCTGGCAGCTGTGAAATGATTAAATGCCCTGCAGCTCTGCTTCAAGGCTACATTTGGGAGGGAGCTGGGCATTCTTCCTGGCGCTGCCTACGTTTGTGTTTCAGCAAACTCTTGTTATCCTCACGGCCCTGCGGCCTTGTCCTTTTCACATACAGACAACAATGTTTCACAGTCGAGCAGTGTAAGCGGAAAATATACTGCGAAGCAATATGAACAGAAAGCAATGAGCAATGGTTAGAAAACAAAATGGCGATTCTTGTTACATCAAAATGGCCGTTCATTGGCAAACTCGAAAACCTATATTTTGTCATATCGTGTATGAGACGGTTGGCCCATGGCCACCAAAATGCGTTTGCGGTCTCAGAGTAGAGGTATCCGTATTTCTAGACTGACAAACCCTCCTTTGGCCGTATGCCAAACGTCTCATCTATTTATTGAAACCTCCTCTAGCGATGATGAATCTGAAGTACTTATGTCTGAGTCTTGCATGCTATTGCCATCAACTCTTTTACTGCTCTCATCTCATTTGGGTCTGGGCTAGTTGGATCATGAGGTTGTTTTTTCTTTGTTATCATATGCATGCATCCTTCCGTATATCCCTCAGTTACCTCAGCGCGAACTATGGGTAAACAATGTATACAACAACAGCACGTTAGAAATATTCCGAACACCACTACTAATATTGAGATCAACTTCCATCCCCAAGATCGTAACATTCCCCAAAACCAAGATCCTATTTCCCAGCTCCCTTCTCCAGTAGGGAGTTCAGAGCTTAGAACGTGCATTTTCTTTATTGCTTCAAAGATCGTGGGGGAATAGTCATCGACATAAACGCAACATGCTGATCCCACTATTTTGCAAATTCCCCCACGATCAACCAGGATCACATCGAGAGCCATTCCATTTTGCAGCGTCATTAACCTGATTCCTCTTTCTTCCAACGTCATGTTAAATAATATATCTGTTGTTGTGTTTATTGTATTCTTTAGGATTCTGGACAGTTGCCATATATTATAGGAGTTCACTATCTGTCCTAAGAATGGAATGAATGATTTCGCTACATCAGTTGCTATTAAAACACCTTTGTCAGTCCTTTTGACTCTAGTTTTGGATAAGCTGGCCATGGCTGCTGTTTCTACGAAAAATACTCCTGGGAACAGTAGCCCCAGGTAACATGTACCTCCCCAGTTTCTGGGCAACCAAGGGTATGCTTTCTCTCCACCTATAAAATAAACTGGATCACCTACGTATTCTGGTTCTATTTCCCATCTTAGTACCACTGTATTCATACAACCAGTATATGTTCCGAATGAAAAAGAGCCTTTCTTTTTTAGACAAAAAGGGACAGTTCTTGGGCTATAATTCACCGTGTAAGATGGGGGAATTGCATCTTTGTCCCCTTCTGTTCTCACACGAACCGTCATTACAGATGTTTTTTCTGGCGGGGACAATCTAGCTCGTCTATTTTGTCGTGTTATCTTCCGTGTACTTGTTAAGTGGCTTCAAGTCAGCAATCCCACTAAGTCAGTGCCTCGTCTGGGACGCCCAAGGGAAGTCCTTATTTATATATTTTTATGACAAGTTACACTCTGGATGATAATCCCTTATATAACGTCCCTCTCTTTGAATCCCCCTGACCTCACTGAGCCAAGAAGTAGGTTTGTTTTGCAATTTAAAAGATTTATTGAATAATTAAACAATATATATATATATCACACTTTTATAATAAATTAATATTTGATATCACACTTATGAGTATAATGTCGATCAACAATGGATAATGTTATACTAGCACACTTATTTTATTACTTAGGAGTTGGTACGGAAAGAACAAGGTAGCTGAGAATACTTTTATGATTTCAAGGAATGCAGTGATGGAAAAATGCAGCACAGGAATAAACTGATATGGGTTCAACAAGAGCTAATATGTTCACTTTTCCCCTTGTGGCAATTCACTCCCCCCTTTATGCAATATAAGGAGATGGAAGTGAAGGCCACAGTTTTCAGGGATACAATCAGCATGCAATTCAGTTCCCGTTCCCCCCAGCAAGCTTAGAGAAACAGGGATGATTTTAAACACAGGCAAAGTACTTTAAATGTGGTATGCAAAGAAGGGAAAATATGCTAAAAATGATTTTAATTCCCTATAAGAGATTCAGGGTGGGTGATAGCTACTTTAAATTAGTTCAGGATCACTTTAGCAATGCTCTATGAATGATTGTCAGGTTGCAGACGAATTTCAGCAAAGGAAAGCAAGAAGCTGCTATTTGGACAAGCGAAGAAATTTGAACCAAATCGCAAATCGTGGCACTTTTTCTGAGTGCGTCGAGCGCGATTACGGAATAAGTATAATGAATAGAAAGTCGGTTCTGGGTTCTTTGGAAAGCCGCCTAGGATCTTAGCTTTAAGATGAAAAAATAATCTCGCTTCTAGCACCAACGCTTCAAGAGATACGGACTATTTTATGAAGGTAGTTTTTCAGAAATGAAATAATGATTCAAATGGCAAATGACACTTTTACAGGTTTAAAATCGAAGAAGGAACACACGATTCCTATGATGCAGTTCTGGACAGGGTCAAATGTTTTGAATCAGATTATTTTAAGCTAAGAGATTGGTTTTGCACAGTTCTGGCTGAGTACTCACACTATGAATTTGAAATAGGCCGTCAGGGTCTGGTCAGGTTGGGACTGGACTCCAGGCGGTTGGTTCTGAAGTCACAGCTATCTGGGTCAGCTCTGCTCTGCTGGTCTGGTCTGGATCTCTGGTTCTGCTCACAGCGATCTGGTCTGGTCTCTCTGGATACAGCACTGCTTTCTGGGTCTGCTACAGGTTCTGGCAAAAGTTCTTGGCGAAGAATCCAACAGCTCGCCCAGCTGTAGAATAGTTTGGTTGGATTGCTGGATTCTGAAGGCCTGCTGAAAAAGGATTTAGCTGGTGGTCCAGGCCTCTCTGCTTTAAGTTCTGGAGTGAAGTTCTGCATCTCTGGAGTTCTGGATTCTGGAGTTCTCCGTCAGAGTGCTGCGCAGGAATTCAGTTGAAGGTTGGAAAATGAATGTCCCTGTCTGACTTCCAGTGGCTCTTTTTATGTCTTTTGAAAATGGGTGTGGATGCTAACTTTCTGTGCCCACCGCACTCATGATTTGATAGGTCAAGGATTTCTCTTTGACCTGATTTGAGAAGGGAGCAGTGCGTCATCAGGTGTCATCTTTATGGCATACAGAAAGAACACTCCCCTTTGCTTTTACCTTAAAAAATCATTTTCATAACTAAACACATTTCCCAGATACACAAGTGGTTGACATTACATATACACATCATATATCACATAAGGTAGTTTCTGTTCCAACTCTGATGTTTCTAAGAGCTTGGATTAAGAAATGACAACATTTTGCGCTTTTTGGTTGGTTTACCAATATTGGATTTTTACCAAAAATGTTACAGATGTACACCGCCTTTCTACACATATTCCAGTAAATTTTCATTTTTCTAGCGTGAACCCTGTGTCTGCAATCTTCATAATTCATGGGGTTTTGCCTCAGAACATGGTACATAGTTCTAACACCTCTTAAAATGTGCACAGAAAAATCACAAGAATAATGATATTAGTTATATAATTTTGACAAGTCCGTACTAAGAATTATCCATCTTTTTTTAAAACTATGCTCTGGCCCAAAGGGGTGTGGTTTCCCAAAGCACATGGTGGAATTTCTGGTTTGTCCACTTCCTCCAACTCAAGTTGCTCACAGAGGCACTGCCCCTCCCCGTTTCTCTCAAGAGGAAGCCATTTATAACCCCCCCTAATTTAACATTTGCCTGAGCCAAGGAAGGCTCATTGTTCAGTTTCCTGCAGTCCCCAGCTACTCCTCCCCTAATCCAATCAGGGAGGTGTCATCTCCTTTTGGTGGGGGCAGCAGAATGCAGCCAGGCCTGGGAAGAGTGGCTGAGCAAGTTTCAACTCCTGTCGGGGGTAGTTGCCGGGCAGAATTCACTCTCTTTAAGCCAGGCTTCAGCCAAATGTCACTTTTTTCCCCAGTTTTTCTTCATCCAAATCAAACTTACAATTTTTACTACATGCAGCTAGAACGCTGATTCTAAGTTCAAAAATATGACATTTAACAGTTGCAAACTATGTGACACTCAACAGTAGGTAACTCATTTATTTTAAACATTCAGATTTTAGTGTCATTCAGTCCAATTTCACTTCAGCTGCTGACATCCACAGCTCAGCCAGTTTTGTTATAAACATTGTTTTGGGCTCTTTCTCTTTCCAGATTTTGTATGCACACAAGAATACATTCTGCCAAATGTCTACTGGTGTTCAGTGAGATTTTTGAATATCTTGCAATGTTTAAAATAGGCATTTTTAGCTTGCATTTCAGAGAAACAAAGGTGATTTCAAAGCGCTTTTTGAGCCAACAGGCCCTGCTGTTTTTTCTTGGGCACCACCTTTTACCCATGGCGCTTCCGGTCCATCACGCTCGCACTGGTGGGTTGCAGGTTAGGCGACCATTTTGGTGTGCGCAAAACTGTGTGGTTCTCCTGGATTCTGGCGCAACGTGGGCTTTTCGGCCATCTTGGATTTTCTAAGCCCACAGCACCAACTGTTGCAGCTTAATGACTCAAATGTGGGTCAATACCACTGACAAGCCCCCCCCTCCCAACTGCACTTTGATTTCGAGTCGAGGGGGAGTCGGGTGCAAAGGATGTTTTGATCCACGCGCTGGTATATCCGCATCATCTTCTTCCAATTCCGTAGATGGCAAAGTTCAGCATCGTTTCCTCCATCCAGTTGGATCGATAGGTTCTCCTCGCCGGTCCTGATGGGAATATTGGGCGGTACCGCGGGCCCCTCGGATCTTTGCTCCCGGTCCCCGGGTCGTCCTCCTTGGTCAGTCTCCATGGTTCCATCTTTCCTAGGATGATAAAGCAAAGCGGCAATACACATTCCTAGACATTTTTCCACCACTATTAATGGTGTGGCGAACATATACATTTTATACATCAGGATACATTTTGCAGTCTCATTTTAAAAACAAGATATAATCAGGAGACATTTTCCTTCAAGAATCATAATATTTTAGAGACCATATGTGGGATATCTTAGGGTTGGAACTGAATTACTCTGGAGCGGCCCCCTCTGGTATTGCAGAGGACTCCTCCAATTGCTGCAGGGTGTGCCCAGGATGGAAACACGTTAACTGATTTATATGGACCCACTTGTTTTCCCCTTCCGCCATACTACGTTTGGGGATGCGGATCTTGTATACAACTGGGGAGATCTTGTCTATAATTTCAAAGGTTCCCTTCCATGTAGGCAAACATTTTCGCTGTTTGGCCTGGTTCCTTTGGAAATTGTATAGATAGACCCGGTCTCCCACATTATATTCCTTCCTGGTTGTCTTCAGGTCGTAATGGGTTTTCATGCTATCAGCTGATCTTTCTAGATTCCGCTGAGCATGGGCAAAAGCATGCTGAAGGTGTTTCCTTAAATTCTCCACATACTCATGAATTGTGGAGGCATTTATCAATGTCTGCTCTTGGGTCCTGTAGAGCAAATGCTGGGGAAGCACTATCTTGCGTCCTGTCATCAACTCAAATGGTGGCATTCTGGTTGCAGATGAAGGGGTAGATCTGATGGCCATTAGGACCAGAGGTAATCGGATATCCCAACTTGGCCCAGAATCTGCCACAAACTTTTTTAATATGCTCACAATGGTTCTGTTGTATCTCTCTACTGCACCAGAAGAGGCTGGCCGGTAAGCAATATGTAGCTTCCTTTTGACCCCCAGTATCTCCCACATCTTTGTCATTACCTCGCTGGTGAAATGGCTACCTCTGTCTGACTCAATCCTTTGAGGTAGACCAAAACGGGAAAAGATGTGGTTAATCATCAAGGCAGCTGCTGTTTTTGCCTTGCAGTTTGGGGCCGGGAGACATTCCACCCACTTTGTAAACAAGCATGTGACCGTCAACATGTACTTGTTTCCCCTAGACGAGCGAATCACAGGACCTACAAAGTCGATTTGCAAATCTGACCATGGCAGTGTCATCCCCCTCTTTTGGAGAGGCGCACGGTGTGTGAGGGATGATGGCTGAAATTGTGCACACACCAGACACCCCTTCAAGTATTGGTCGGTCGAGGTCCTGCCCCATGTGTGGCCAGTAAGCAACCTCTCTTAAGATCTCAAGTGTTGTATGAAACCCCCTATGACCAGTGGTGGCTGCATCATGGGCGTGACTTAACATCAGGCTTCGGAATGAGGTAGGGACCACCCACTGATCATGGCCAGCTTGGGATTTCCTTACCAACAAACCGTCTTGGATTCGGAACATCTTTGGACATTTTATCAACACTCTAAGGTCCTCTTTCCCAATGTAATCGGTATCCGTCAGGGGAAAGTTCTCAGGGTCCTCAATGTGTTGGTAAAACTTACCAATTATTGGATCCCCCTTTTGAGCCGTAATCAAATCAGCATCCGGGGTCTCCTTACTCCATTGCGCAGTTGAAAGATCATTGTGAGCATTTGTCTGGGACCTAGTGATAGCAGTGACCTGGAGTTCCCCCAACAGGGACTCAATCTCTATTAGATCCCCTTGGATGGCCCCGGTTTTGGCCAGCTGATCAGCTAAGTCATTTCCAGTTTTGTCTGGTCCCTCTACTTTGGAATGACCCTTGATCTTCTTCCAGGAGATGGTCATCCCATTCGAGGTGACCAGATCATCAATGTTTTGGATTAACTTCCCATGTTTCAAGGGTTTGTTATTAGCACATAGCATGCCTCTGGTTTTCCAATTAACCAGGTGCTCCACGAACCCGTTCCGTACATAATCCGAATCTGTGATTATGACCAGATCGTGGAGTTGATGTTGGACAGCAGTGAGGATGGCCTGATGCACAGCCATCAACTCTGCCAACTGACTACTTCGGGGACCAATTTTGTACCCAGCGGAGGGTTCTGGAGACTCATTCACCCATGCATTCCCTACGCCGGCCACCAGTTCTTTCTCCCCGTTGTTGTCAACATGGTAAGAGCATCCATCCACATAGACAGTGGGTATTCCTTCACACTTGTCTTCTTCAAAGACTTTGTGTGGGGACTTGAGGTATGCCTCCATGTTGTCCTTGGTTTTTAGACTTTCGTCCTCGAGACAGTTTTCTCTGGCACAATCATGCAAGTCAGCCAGACCTTGCGCGAGGGGACTCTTCTTGTTTTGCCCATACTTGACCTCCACAGGAAAGCCTTGTATTGACAAAATCCAGGAAGTAATTCGGGAATTACTCACATTTCCGGCCCGGATTCTGTCACTTTGGAGATATTGCAGAGGCTGGTGTGGAGTCTCCACTATGATGTGTTCCCCCTGGATGAACGGGCGGTAATTCTTCAATGCCCACACCGTTTCCAAGAGTGCCTTCTCACAATCGTTGAATTTTTCCTCCACAGAGGATAAAGTTTTGCTCGCGTAGGAGATTACTTTATTGACCTTGTCATGCTTTTGGTATAATACTGCCATCAAGCACGTATTAGAGAACCATGTCTCCAGGAAGAACTCCTTGTTTCTGACAGGGTAAGCTAGGCAAGGCGCTTGTGAGAGGCTTCTTTTGAGTTGTCTTACTGCCTCGATTGTTCTGGACCCCATTCCCACTTGACCCCCCCTTCAAAAGATGAATCAGGGGTCTAGTGATCTCTGCGTAGCCTTCAATGAACTTTCTGATGTAATTAGTCAGTCCAAGGAGGCTCCTTAGTTCCCGCAGAGTTGTGGGATCCTTCAGTTTCTGAAGTGCTTCCACTTTCTTTTCTTGGGGACAGAGACCCTGAGGAGTAATCTCATGCCCCAATCAATTAACACAGGTTCTACACCACTGTGCTTTCTGAAAGGAAAGTTTTGCTCCGGTGGCCCTCAACTGTGTCAGAACATAACGGATCTCCGCTATATGTTCCTCCACAGATGAACTTTTGATGAGGACATCATCTACATAAGCCATGTTACCCCTCGCACCCAGGTCGGGCATGGCCTTATGTAGGAAAATGTTGAATTCATTGCCGGAGTTGAGGTATCCGAAGGGAGTTCGGGTCCATGTGTACTGCTGACTGCTGGCCCCCAAAGGTAAAAGCCAGTTTGTATTGGTCCTCCCTACTGACAGGCACGGTCCAGTATCCATTAGTCAGGTCTATTGCAGTGAATACCTGTGACCCCTGAATCGGGGCCAGCCCTTGGTCCATGTAGGGCAGAGGCCATCGGGAAGTATGGACCCGATTGTTGAGCTCCCTAAGGTTGGCACAGAGTCTCCACTGGCCGTTTGGCTTCAATATTCCCGGCACCAGATTATTGAAGGTGCTGTGTGCTGGACGGATTATTCCCCGGGACTCAAGGTTATTAATTATTTCAGTAAGGGACTCCATGGATGCGAGAGGCAAGCAATATTGCTTCACAAACACTGGAGTCATACCAGGGTCCGTGGGAATTGTTGTTGTGTGGATGTCGGTGCGACCACAGTCATATGAGTCTACCGCAAAGAGATCTTGGAAATCCAAGTAAACTTGTTTCAACTTTTGTTTCTGGTCCAGAGTCACACAGGCATCTGCTAGGTTGACTCTCTCTTCCACCATCTGCCTGAAGCCTGGAAAGACTTCTGGTTTTGCTATCTCAGCGGCTTCCTCCAGCTGGGTGGAGAAGTCCCTGGTCCGAGCGCTGATTTGGACTGGAGGCCCTAGGTGAGAAAGGCAGCCTTCATGAACCTGGAAAATCACCTCATCCCTTCTGAAGTCACAAGTCACATCCTCCTTACCATAAGGGCAGGAAGTGTACACCAGGAAGTCCCCCCCATGCCGGATAAACATCCTGTCTGGTGTTGTATTGTCCTCAGTGTCAAAACAGTCCTTGGGGATCGGTACTAACAGTTCATTCCCTAAATCAATGGAGAAATGTCGGTCATCAACCGCCATTCCAATAATGGTGCCCGCGGCTAGGGTAATACTCTTTAAGTCGCTGTTATCCACCTTTATTGGAATGGTGTCATGTTCTATGTTGACTAATGGTGTTGGGTTTACCCCCAACCCTTGCTGTTGGAGAGAAGCATTTAGATGAATATAAGCATCAGGGTTTTTCAATTTTTATCCTCTTTTAACTTTCACTTCCAGGGAGAATTGTCGGGTCCTTTCTGGGATGGTAACTTCCTCTTTAACTAATGGCAAAGCGATTGAGAATGTCACTGCCTAAGTAAAAGGCGGCAGTGACGTCTCGCACAACCCAAAAATTATGGACTATGCTCTTGTTGCCAATGGAAATTTTGAGCATACACCTGCTTGGCAGGAGATGTTTGGAATTGGGTGTTTCCAGATCCATTTCCCATTTGTCTATCAGTTTGAATGCGGGAATGGCTGGATCTTTTGGGAGTTGGCGGAACATGGCTTCGCTGATGAAGCTCTTACCGTTGTTCACACACACTCGGGCGAGAACAGAGTCCTTCCCATCATTTAACTGAACAGGGATGAACAACTGCTCTCCAATTTGCTGAATATCAGCCAGGCTCTGAGCTGATTTCACATCTTTCTGGACTATCAGAGTGGGAATGTCTGATTGTGGATTAGTAAAGAATTTCAGAGTGTTTCCTTCCAGTGTGGAACACCACCTTAAACTGGAAGGAAGGTTGATTTTCAGAAATAGAGAGGACCCCCCATCACCAGTCTGTTGTCCTACTGCTATTACTGTCACGTCTGGAATTTGGTTGTTCTGGAAGTGAAATTCTACTTGGTCAGATTTTTGTTCAACCATGTGGCAGGTGCCGTTTAAACTAACATGGTTGACGCTCTGTTTTAATTTTATTGGTCGGCTAGTCTGGGTCCGGAGGACCTTGTTTACGCAATCTATTAGGGGTGACAACCTTCTCAGGAGGTCATTCCCTAGTAAACAAGGGGTGCCCTCTGGAGTCACTACTATGACCGGGTGTTTCACCCTGTGTCGCCCAATTTTGATGTACAAATCTGCAGTCCCCTCGACGGGAATTTCCTTCCCGTCAAAGTTCTGGAGTTGTCCAGGAAGAGAGGTGAGAGGAATATGGTAATTCTCCCCCCTTCCTGCATTTAGTTCATCCAAGGCCCTTTTGGATAGAAGGGTAGCTTGGGATCCAGTGTCCACCAGTGCCAAAATTGTACCCTGCCCCTGTACTTGTACCGGGGCATAGTATCTTCCCTCCTTCTCCTCAAGGGGGCACAGATAATGCACATTTTTGGACAACTGGTAGGCTAATTTTCTGGTTGTGGACATTGAGAGAGAAGAGATTTGGGCAAAATTCTGCGGAGAGCCTTGGGAATCTGAAAGAAAAAGTTGGCAACTGAAAATTGTTTCGGGTTCCCCTGGTTCCGATTCTGGGCCGCCCCCCCCCTTTTTGGAGGCAGTCATCAGGATGTGTTTGACCCATGGGATTTTGGTATTGTTGGTCCTGTGATAGAATGATGGGCGGCGACAGCTCAATCCCCACATCTACCCAGTCTATTACTGCGGTTTTAGGTTCCCCTGGTTCCGGTTCTGGTCCGCCACCCCCCCTTTTTGGAGGCAGTCACCAGGATGGGTTTGAACAAGGGGTTTTCGGTCTTGTTGGTTCTGGGATAGAATGATGGGCGGCGACAGCTCAATCCCCACATCTACCCAGTCTAGGTTGGAATCCCTTGGGACCCATTTTTCCTTGGGAGGAGTTCCCCCATCTCTGATGGAGAAGATCCTTTTCCCAGGATCCTCTGAGGATCCCTCTCCCTCAAATTGGAAGACCTGTACCTCCTCCACAAAATGGGTCTATTTGGGTCCTTTGTTTCGCCTACCTCTTCTCTGCTCCTTAGGTGGCAGACTTCCAGGGCTAGGAGATTTTGTTTCCGGTTCTGGTTTTTCCAGGGGCAGTTTACAAGTTGGGAAGGAAGCATCCTCCAAGGCTTTACATCCCCCTTCCACTTGTGCCTCTTCCCTGGGAACCGGTGGGTTAACTGGGTGCTGCCCCTGTCATTGTTCTGGAGCACCAGGCCCAGAGTTTGGGGCATTCTGCGGTGGCATGCTCATCTGAGGGTTCTGCTGAGCCCTCAGTATGTGACCCAGATCCCGTGCCATATTTTGGACCTGGCGCTCAAGTTGGGAAACCCGCTCAGGCTGATACGGGGTTCTGTTTTCTCCCCTGGGCTGATCCCGGGAAGGGTAGCTATCCCTTCTCTGGCAATGCCCCGGGTTGGGAAGATTTGGGTACCCCTCCACCCTTGGCCTCCACCTCCCAGATTAGGTTGTCTGGGCTCAGGGAAGTGGGGAAAGAAGGATGGATGATTTTGGGGCTGGAAGTTGGGTGGATACCTGGGGAACAAGTTCTGCCCAGGATTTGGTGAATTTCTGCACTCCTGGGGGAAGTGCAGAGGGAAGTTCCCTGGGTTGGGCGCTTGGTTGAATCCCCCCCTTGATCCGGAGGAGTACACACATAACTCAGGATTGGACTGTTTCCCTTATAGCGGGGACTTACATAGTCAGGGGAGTGAGGGACCCCATTTGTGGGACTGCCTCCTCGACTCCCTGTCTGTGACTGGCCCGAGGGCCTTCTGGGCTGTGAATTGTTCGGTGCAGGCAGGTTTTTAGGGCCCCCATCTCCAAATCTAAAATGGGGGCAACCTTTACCTCTGCCACCTTGGCAGCAGCAGGGGTGCTGTTGGTTTTGGGGTTTTTGGGCTGATTCTTATTTTCCACCGGTTTCTGCACCTCATAGATGCGGGTGGCTTGCTCAATGACCCAGTCTAAAGATCTTTTCTCGTGAAAGTCTCTCACGAGCTGGGTCATTATGTATTTGGGTAAGGCATGGAAAAACGTATTAACAAATTCTTTACTGTCCGTGCGTACCCTTTTTGTAGTCTGCGCAAAAGCACGCTTTAACTCCTGCACAAATTCTTTTGGGGCCTGATCCTCTCCACATTGCAAATTGTAGGCTGCCTTGCGAGCCTCTTGGGGATTTCTGTGAACAGAAAAATGTTTCAAGATGGCCACCCTCTAGGTGGACCATCTTGAATGATTTTGGTCCTCCAGCCCCGCAAAGAAACTGGAGTATTCTGGGGAGAATGTCCATTTTACATACTGAATGCAGCTACTGCTGTCTTTCAAATGGAAAGTCTCCATCATTTGCTCATAAAGCTCCAAGTGTTCCCAAACAGAATACTTGGCGTTCTTGTGATAAGGGGTGATGACACTCCTTATTGCCTTGATCTGCTTTAAGGGGTCCTTAAGCAAAGCCCTTTTTGCCTTATTGGCCTTTTTGGTTCGGGTAACCCTGGTCCACTCATCCTCTGACTCAGAGGCACTGCTCCCAGAGGTGCCTGTCTGATCTTCCAGGTTTTCCCGGATTCTGCGAGCCTGGGAATGGCTGGCAGAATGTGGGGACCTAGTCTCCTGTGTCCTGGGCCGCTCAGAGGAGTCTTCAGATCCCTCCTTGCTGCCAGGATTTGATGGGTACCCCCCCACTGACCTAACTGGACAGAGGTTTTCAGGATGCCCTTAGTGGGCCTACTCTCCTGGGGTTCTCCACTAAATTGCACTGTGCTTAGGTGCCCATACCCGGATGCCCGCCCATCCATTCCTGGGTGGTACTGGCCTATGAACCCCATACTTATGGCTGGATAGTAATCTTCCATCCCTGTGGCCCTGTGCTCATGTGCGCCAGGGCACATGGGGGTGGCAGAGTCCAAGGACTGGGAGAGATGAAGGCCTCTGGTACTAGGGCTCCTGAGGTTATGCTCAGGTGGTTCCCTTTCCCAGCAAACTTCATCTCTGTCAGCCTCTGCTCCCTGTTGCAATGCAAGAGCCTGCGCTTTCAGTTCCTCAGTTAAGGCCTTACTAGACTCTATCAGTCTCTCCTGTATGGCTACCTGTTGCTGGAGCCTATCATTGTGCTGACAGAGAGCCTCATTCTCTCTCTGTGCCTCCTGATTTGTCCTGGGATACTGGGCCAGTCTTTGCTGCAGGAGGGTTACCTCCTGAGTCCCATCCCTACTGTCCTACTCCTTTCTTGCCAGAGCATCTTCCACCCTCCTGGTGTGCTCTAACAAGTTCTGATGCTCTTTTTGGAGGTCACCCAGCCCCTGGAAGGCCAGGTGATTTCTTTCAATGTTTTCTTTTAATTGGCAGACTTCCTGGCCTAAGGTGTCCCTTTCCTGACTAAGAGCCTGCATCTGTGCCGCCAGGTCGTCCCTCTGCCTTTGAAAGGCACCAGCTTTCTGGTGTTCTTGATCAAACTCTGCCTGGGTATCCAGGTCTTTCAAAATCAATGTATTGCTTTCCTCTTTCTCTCTGTCTAGTCGGATTTGCAGGGTGGCTACCTGCTCTGTGCATGCCCTGTTACAGTCTAGTTGTTGCTCCAGCTTTTTCTGGCTCTGCAGTAGGGAGTCCAAACCTTCTTGGTACTCCTTCTGCAAGGCCAGAAATCTGGTAACCTGGTCAGCCTTTTCCTGTTGCAGGTTATCCATATCCTCCTTTATTTTACTAATGTAGTGTCTACTATCATTTTCTGACTCCTGGCTCCTCTTCAGCCTCTGCTAAGAAGAGACCAGGTCAGATTTGCCCTTCTCTAATGCCATCAGTTGCCTATTTGCCAGATCTTGGCCTTCAGCACATTTGTCCTGTATGGCTCCCATTTATAAATATAAATATGCCGCTACCCTGGAAATCTTGTTGTTGTCATCCTTGGCCTTGGGGCCATATATAGTTCACTCAGGGCCACATGTAAGGGACCCTGATCTATCCATATATCTGACCCTGTTTCAGTGATCTGGGGTGTGATTGCCTGCAACCAGACTGCCTGGTCCTGATGAGCCCACTCACCTCTCACAAATAGTTTATGTAAGAGGTGTTCTCTGGCTATTTTGATATCTACCAAGGTCGCCATTCTGGAATTTGATTTCCTTCCTGACTTACAGAAGTTTGTATTTTATTTTGCAAAACAGACCGTTTCCTTAGAGCGTTCCTTCGAGGGGTGTTTTTACAGTGTAATACGGCGTGGTGATCCAACAGAATGTATATATCCTGTCAGTTAGCACACTGTATTAATCTGCACAAGTGATAGATCTAATCCAGAATCCCGGACAAGCCCCCACTCTGTTAAGTGACTTCAAGTCAGCAATCCCACTAAGTCAGTGCCTCGTCTGGGACGCCCAAGGGAAGCCCTTATTTATATATTTTTATGACAAGTTATACTCTGGATGATAAACCCTTATATAACGCCCCTCTCTTTGAATCCCCCTGACCTCACTGAGCCAAGAAGTAGGTTTGTTTTGCAATTTAAAAGATGTATTGAATAATTAAGCAATATATATATCACACTTTTATAATAAATTAATATTTGATATCACACTTATGAGTATAATGTCGATCAACAATGGATAATGTTATACTAGCACACTTATTTTATTACTTAGGAGTTGGTACGGAAAGAACAAGGTAGCTGAGAATACTTTTCTGATTTCAAGGAATGCAGTGATGGAAAAATGTAGCACAGGAATAAACTGATATGGGTTCAACAAGAACTAATATGTTCACTTTTCCCCTTGTGGCAATTCACGTCCCCCCCCCCTTTATGCAATATAAGGAGATGGAAGTAAAGCACACAGTTTTCAGGGATACAATCAACATGCAATTCAGTTCCCGTTCCATCCAGCAAGCTTAGAGAAACAAGGATGATTTTAAACACAGGCAAAGTACTTTAAATGTGGTATGCAAAGAAGGGAAAATATGCTAAAAATGATTTTAATTCCCTATAAGAGATTCAGGGTGGGTGATAGCTACTTTAAATTAGTTCAGGATCACTTTAGCAATGCTCTATGAATGATTGTCAGGTTGCAAACGAATTTCAGCAAAGGAAAGCAAGAAGCTGCTATTTTGACAAGCGAAGAAGTTTGAACCAAATCGCAAATCACGGCACTTTTTCCGAGTGCGTCGAGCGCGATTACAGAATAAGTATAATGAATAGAAAGTCGTTTCTGGGTTCTTTGGAAAGCCTAAAATCTTAGCTTTAAGATGAAAGTTAAATCTCGCTTCAAACGGTTCAAGAGATATGGACAATTTTATTAAGGTAGTTTTTCAGAAATTAAATAATGATTCAAATGGCAAATTACACTTTTACAGGTTTAAAATCGGAGAAGGAACACACGATTCCTATGATGCAGTTCTGGACAGGTTCAAATGTTTTGAATCAGATTATTTTAAGCTAAGAGATTGGTTTTGCACAGTTCTGGCTGAGTACTCACACTATGAATTTGAAATAGGCCGTCAGGGTCTGGTCAGGTTGGGACTGGACTCCAGGCAGTTGGTTCTGAAGTCACAGCTATCTGGGTCAGCTCTGCTCTGCTGGTCTGGTCTGGATCTCTGGTTCTGCTCACAGTGATCTGGTCTGGTCTCACTGGATACAGCACTGCTTTCTGGGTCTGCTACCGGTTCTGGCAAAAGTTTTTGGCAAAGTATCCAACAGCTCGCCCGGCTGTAGAATAGTTTGGTTGGATTGCTGGATTCTGAAGGCCTGCTGAAAAAGGATTTAGCTGGTGGTCCAGGCCTCTCTGCTTTAAGTTCTGGAGTGAAGTTCTGGATCTCTGGAGTTCTGGATTCTGGAGTTCTCCGTCAGTGTGCTGCGCAGGAATTCAGTTGAAGGTTAGAAAATGAATGTCCCTGTCTGGCTTCTAGTGGCTCTTTTTATGTCTTTTGAAAATGGGTGTGGATGCTAACTTTCTGTGCCCACCGCACTCATTATTTGATAGGTCAAGGATTTCTCTTTGACCTGATTTGAGAAGGGAGCAGAGAGTCATCAGGTGTCATCTTTATGGCATACAGAAAGAACACTCCCCTTTGCTTTTACCTTAGAAAATTATTTTCATAACTAAACACATTTCCCAGATACACAAGTGGTTGACATTACATATACACATCATATATCACATAAGGTAGTTTCTGTTCCAACGCTGATGTTTCTAAGAGCTTGGATTAAGAAATGACAACATTTTGCGCATTTTGGTTGGTTTACCAATATTGGAATTTTACCAAAAATGACACATATGTACACCGCCTTTCTACACATATTCCAGTAAATTTTCATTTTTCTAGTGTAACCCGGTGTCTGCAATCTCCATAATTCATGGGGTTTTGCCTCAGAACATGGTACAGAGTTCTAACACCTCTTAAAATGTGCACAGAAAAATCACAAGAATAATGATATTAATTATATAATTTTGACAAGTCCATACTATGAATTATCTTTAATTATGCTCTGGCCCAGAGGGGTGTGGTTTCCCAAAGCACATGGTGGAATTTCTGTTTTGTCCACTTCCTCCAACTCAAGTTGCTCACAGAGGCACTGCCCCTCCCTGTTTCTCTCAAGAGGAAGCCATTTACGACCCCCCCCCTAATTTAACATTTGCCTGAGCCAAGGAAGGCTCATTGTTCAGTTTCCTGCAGTCCCCAGCTGCTCCTCCCCTAATCCAATCAGGGAGGTGTCATCTCCTTTTGGTGGGGGCAGCAGAATGCAGCCAGGCCTGGGAAGAGTGGCTGAGCAAGTTTCAACTCCTGTCGGGGGTAGTTGCCGGGCAGAATTCACTCTCTTCAAGTAGGCTTCAGCCAAATGTCACTTTTGTTCCCAGTTTTTCTTCATCCAAATAAAACTTACAATTTTTACACATGCAGCTAGAACGCTGATTCTAAGTTCAAAACTATGACATTTAACAGTTGCAAACTATGTGACACTTAACAGTAGGTAACTCATTTATTTTAAACATTTAGATTTTAGTGTCTTTCAGTCCAATTTCACTTCAGCTGCTGACATCCACAGCTCAGCCAGTTTTGTTAAAAACATTGTTTTGGTCTCTTTCTCTTTCCAGATTTTGTATGCACACAAGAATACATTCTGCCAAATGTCTGCTGGTGTTCAGTGAGATTTTTGAATATCCTGCAATGTTTAAAATAGGCATTTTTAGCTTGCATTTCAGAGAAACAAAGGTGATTTCAAAGCTCTTTTTGAGCCAACAGGCCCTGCTGTTTTTCCTTGGGCACCACCTTTTACCCATGGCGCTTCTGGTCCATCACGCTCGCACTGGTGGGTGGCATGTTAGGCGACCCTTTTGGTGTGCGCAAAACTGCGTGGTTCTCCTGGATTCTGGCGCAACGTGGGCTTTTCGGCCATCTTGGATTTTCTAAGCCCACAGCACCAACTGTTGCAGCTTAATGACTCAAACGTGGGTCAATACCCCTGACATACTTCTCCTCGTGGGCTCTGGGGCTATTACTTGTGCTTTATGGAAAATGAAACAACCCACAGGCTTCATTATTATCTCCTCAAACTCATTCATGTTGGTTCTGTCTAAATGACCCGTGTTACTCTCATTCCATTTCCCATAGAACATTGCACCTAAAGATGCACTACATGCAGAACTTAATGGTAATGGCTGCACATACCACCCTATTCCTTTTCCGGCATGCTGTGGAAAATGGGCACATACCCAGCAGTTTTTCTTCTTCAGGATTGCATGTGTCATGGTCATTATCAGCAGTAAGGTTTTATTTCCAAAACCTTCCCTGTGTTTTTCTTCCATTAGGGGTAGGGTATAAGTGATCACCTGAACCGGGCTTTCAGTAGTGGATATATTAATTATTGGTAAAGACATTTCTAATGGGTGTATTGTTTCTACCCACCATAATATTAGGGCTGTCGATATTGGGGCTACCACGCTCATAAAGCACATTATTATCGTTAGTACCAGCATACAATTTGTTTTACCATGCGTTTTTCTTAAAATTATAGTCTTTATAACTGACTCATTCTCAGCGGTGGTGGTGCAGGAGGAGGCTGGAACCGGTCCCGGCATGCTTCTCGTCGTCCTTCTTCTTCCTTATCACAGTTCGTTGTGGATATCTATCTTCGTCACGCTTGCTCTGATGTTTATAAGTTCAATGGAATTGTCACAGTTCAGTTATGCCTGTCCTTTTTAGCCTGGATTCGATTATTCGTTTTTAGGCGAGATCACTTGTCCCCTCTTTCACTGCTCAGAGGACCTTTGATTAGTTATCTTATCACCTTACTATCATGTGCGCCCAGCTTGTCCGCTCTGGTTCCGGACGCATGTACTGTTAATCAGTTATCTAATTTGCCATAGTAACATGTGCACCCAGCTTATCCACTCTGGTTCCGGACATATGTACTTTTTATGAACGCACCGAGGAGCCGCGAGTCTTGAATTGTCTGACTTGCACAATTCTCAAGCTTCTCTCCTCTACACCTCTGGTTCCTTCTCCGTCCATGAGCTGAACCAGAGGTTAACATAAACACCAAAAAGACTGCGGATCACTTTGTCTTCCGAGGCCGCAGGTTGTATCGGCTTGCTCCTGGTATCGTATGATCCGTGAACAGTGCCGGTGCACTTTCAGATTCAGGCTTGAAGTCAGCCTGTGGAGCTACTGCAGGTGCTGGTGTGTGCCGCGCCAATGATGCAGATACATTTTTTGGCGTGCTGGCAAGTGCTGGTGGACACGAAAGGGGTACACGATTTGGTTTTGCTGGTATCTGCAAGGCAGATTTTGCGTCGGTCAGCAGTGATGTCGATTCTGCTGGCCAACGTTGGGGCACTCTTTGCCCTTCCCCCTCTTTGGCAATTGTCTCAGGCTTTGTTTCGAGTTTCACTTCTCGTTTTGGCAGATTAGGTGGCTGCTCACTGGCAACAGTTTCTTTCGTTTCTGGGACCACTGTCTCTTTCCGGTCATCAGTGTCAAGCAAGACTTTCAGTGCAGTTGGAATCTTATTGGCATGGGTGGCATGGATCCACAACTTCCTTCCATCCACCCGTATTGCCGTCTGCGTCACCAAAAGTACTTGATGGGGCCCGCGCCACCTGGGTGCTAATGATGACTTTCTTTCAAAGTTTTTTAGCAGCACCCAGTCTCCTGGCTCCAGCGCGTGCCCCGGACCAGTGTATCTCACTGGTAATGCCTCCAGCACCTGCTGATACATCAAACGCAATTTCTGCATTAAAAGGCCACAATAAGTACTAAGCACAGGATGTTCTATCTCACTAAATCGTTTTGGCTGAGGTGCGCACCAAACATTTGCCGGCCTCCCCATTACGATTTTGTACGGGGAGAGCCCAGTTTTAGCCTGTACAGACGTACGCATGCATAATAGTGCTATTGGTAATGCATCCACCCAACTCAACTTGCTTCCTGCACAAATCTTGCTAATCTTTGATTTAAGAATCCCGTTGTGCCTCTCCACAAGACCGGCAGAACTCGGATGCCTTGAACTATGGAATCACTTATCAGTCTGGAGACAAGCACATATCTGTAATACCACTGTACCCACAAAATGCGGTCCATTATCAGACCATAGGACCTGGGGCAAGCCAAATCTGGAAAAGTACTCCTTCAACATTACTTTTGCCTTACTCATTGCTGTGCAATCTTTCAAAGGATATGCCTCCACCCACTTACTAAATGCACAGATCACCAGCAAGACGTATTTCAAGTTTTGGCACCTCTCCATCTCTATGAAATCAAAATGGATTACCTCAAATGGCATGGACGGCGGGCCAAAACTGCCTGTTGGAGTCACTGTTCCCTTTCCTACATTGTGTTGTAAACACCTGATACAGTTCTGTACCAACCACTCTGCATTCGTTTTATGTTTACATTCTGCCATACTGTAGAAAGGTGCTGTATTATTTTTTTGGCACAGATGTGCATAGGGCTGGGGGCTATTGTGACCATTGCAGTCACATAGGAATTTGGCCACATCCAGTTTCTAGTTCCCTTGTCTACCCAACAACCCTCCAGATCCAACTCAGCAGATCCCTCTGCCCAACCCTGTATTTCATCAGCCGTAGCCTTGGCCTGCATTTCTTTGACAGTCGCAACTCCATCTTCTATCATACAGGGTACTTCCTCTGTCTGAACCGTCATCATCTTGGTATTCAAATCAGTGGCAGTTTGTTTCGCAATTCTGTCTGCAAACGCGTTTCCCTCTCCTACTTTGCAAGTTACTTTTTTATGTGCCTCGCATTTCACTATTGCTAGGCGCTTTGGAAACGTGAGTGCAGACAGCAATCGTACAATCAAAGGGCCATGTTTAATTCTGGCACCATGTGATGTCAGGAACCCTCTCTCAGCCCAGAGTCGACCAAAGTTATGAACCACTCCAAAAGCATACTGACTATCAGTATATATATTCACATTCAAATTTTCAGAAATCTCGCAGGCTCTGGTCAATGCTATTATTTCTGCGGCTTGTGCTGAATTATAGGGGATTCTTTTACTTTCTACAACACTCTCTAGGGTAGTGGTAGTGATAGCGTATGCGGCAGTTGTCGTGCCATTTGGTAATTTAAAACATGAGCCATCACAAAATAACTCTCCATCCGGCTCTTTCCGTGGAATATCACTTAAATCAACTCTTCCCTTGGTTTCTTCCTCAGTGACCATTAAGCAATCGTGGGGGTTGGTTCATTCTTCCCAATTTCTTTTAAGGTCAGTGGCATTAATTCTGCAGGATTCAAAGCGCTACACCTCATAATTTGGATATGGGACGCGAACAAGATAATCTCATATCTTGTCAATCTAGCAGAGGTGAGGTGTTGCGTCTGTGTCCTATTTAATAGAACGTCTATGGCATGTGGCACCATCAGAATTAAAGTGTGCCCCAATACCATCCCTTCTGTTTGTTTCACTGACGCAGCAGCCGCCACGACAGATCGCAAACATCATGGTAGTGCGTGCGCTACAGGGTCCAGCGCAGAAGAAAAATAGCCGCACGGCCTATTTCTTCCACCTTGTTCCTGTGTCAAAACCACCAATGCACATCCTTCACTTTCACACACAAATAGTCTAAAAATGTTCTCATAGTTCGGCGTACCCAAAACTGGAGCCGAGCATAATGCAGTTTTCAATCCATCAAATGCTCTCTGACATTCCTCATCCCACTGCAAAGGCATAACCGTATCCTTTCTAGTTAAATTCACTAATGGTTTCACAATTAACGCAAAATTACCAATCCATTGTCGGCAATATGAAGCCATGCCTATTATGGCTCTGACTCCTTTTTGTGTCTTTGAAAAAGGCATACAAGAAATACTTTCTATGCGTTCTGGCGTTAGTCTTTTCCCTCCTTTTGAAAGTAGGTAGCCCAAATAAGCCACCTCATTTCGATTATACTGACATTTCTTCAAACTAGCTTTATGGCCATGTGCCGCTAGGTGTAACAGTATTAATACAGTGCTTTCTTTACAAATATCCTCTGTGTCTGCAGCTAGCAATAGATCGTCTATGTATTGCAAAAGTACACAACCCATGGGTAATTCCAGCATGTCTAACTGTACTGTAAATACTTGGACTTTCCGTGTAACCTTGCGGAATCCGCGTAAATGTAAATGATCGTCCTCCTAATGTGAACGCGAACAAATATCTACTGTCCTTGTCCACTGGAATACTAAAGAATGCATTTTTCAAATCTACTACACTAAAATATTCTGCTGAAACAGGTATCATTGTCAATATTGTAGTGACGTCTGGCACTAGAGGGAATTGCGGATCTACTACCTTATTCAATGTGCGTAGATCAATTATGAAACAGTATGGTACCTCATTACCTCCTTTTTTATAAACCGGAAGAATCGGGCTGTTGCATGTACTGACTGTGATTTCCTCGATTACCCCTAATTTCACCAAATCAGTAACAATACTCTTCAATCCTTTCTCACCATCAACCGAGATTTTGTATTGGGGTATTCGCGGTAGGGTAACACCTTCTTTCAAAATAATCTTTACTGGCTCGATCTTTAAACATCCCACATCATTGTCATGCATTTCCCATATACAGGTTGGTACTTTACTTAGCTCCCCTGGTAACGCTTCAGACATGAATTCTGACACAGGGGCATCATGTGGCCATATCGTTAGAAACACTCCGTCTGCCGTGCAATGTATAACAGAACCTAGTTTTTTCAACAAATTTAATCCCAACAAATGTTCTCCACAATTTTCTGTTAGAAGGAAAGGACAATGTTCAGTAAATGGTCCTATGGTAACAGGGACTGGTTTGGACACTGGGATTATGACTGGTGTACCTGCGAACCCTACGGAAATATTATTTTGCCCTGACAGTGGTATTTCCGGAACCAAGTGATGGTCTATTGAACACTTCTGTGCTCCTGTATCTACAAGAAAGCGGTGCTCCTCATTCCCGACTCTCATTTCTACGTAGAGTCCTCTCTGATTCACGGGAATAGACACTGGTTCCGACCCCTGTCCTGGACTGTCCTATTGGGGAAATAACACATCGTCCGATGTGTAATCATTACTATTACTGTAATACGTGTTTGGCTGTGTATCGAAAACATTTCCACTCTTCCCTCTATTTCCCCCACTCTGATTTCCATATTGTTGATTTTGCTGTCCCTGACTCTGGTTTGGGGCATTTTGGTTTTGGGCTTGGTTTTGATTACCTCCATTATTATGATGCTGCTGCATACTATTCCTATTTGGTCCATTCGCTCCTGGGTGTCCTCTATGCTGTCTCCTCTGACCAGACCCATTTCTATTCTGTAGATGCGGGCATGGCGCTCGCCAATGTCCTTCCTCTTTACAATATGCACACTGATTCGGTCCCACTGTTCCCCCATGCATATTCGAACTACTACTTCCTTGTGCGTTCCCTCGCCCTATATATGTCCTGTTGCTTGCTGCAATAGTACCTGTGTTCTTATTAGACATTCTTTCAAGTCTGCCCCCACCTGTTTTAGCAATGATAATTCGTTCACCATCTCCTTCTGCCTCAGTGATGGTAATTGCTGCCGTTTATTATGCAACCCCTTTTCCCCCTTCCCAAGTCTCCCGATATCCCTACTCCTGTATGCAGGTGTAGCAAACACTTTGACAGGTGCAGTAGACGTTTCGACATAATCATTATCTAATTCATCTCTAAGCTCAAAAAGTCTATACACATGTTCTCTCACTTCTTCATCCCTCTCCCTTCAGCGTGCTAATGCATTCAAATCTAACAATCGCTGCGGTGGTAATTTCCCAATTAGCTGTTTCCATTTTTCCACCAAATATTCACCCATGTATTCCAACACTACCTGTCTTTCGTTGCTTCTACCGAAGTCATATATCGAAGCCAATCATTCCCGTCTATATACATCTCTGCCTGTTGCTGCAATTCCACCTTCCTTTCTTTGCTGATTGCGCTGCGGGTTACCTTCGTGCACCCCCGTTGGTCAGTCCCGCCTCTTGGCCCCATGGTTTCAACTTCAACCCCGGGAGGAACAGACGGTACCGAGTCTGTGTCTAAGGCGGGAGGTGCGGATGGGACAATGGGAACAGGGAGTGTCTGTTGTGGGCCTAGTTGGCTAATACGAAGTGTTACGTGCGTGGTCTGTGGCTGTGGGAGGGCTTGAGCTACCGGAGGGGGAGCTTGAGCTACGGGTGGGGTCTGGGCAATAGCTACTGACGTGTCTGGTCTTACTTCTGATCTTGGGCCTTGTTTTGTATGGGTCAATATATTTTCTATCAATTCATCTGCTATGTCTAATTCTCGTTGTGGGTATATCTTTTCTATATTCAACTGGTCACGCCTGCCTGCCCTTCTTAGACTCTCAGTCCACTCCTCCTCTTCTTTTTCTTCCGCTACCTCACCTTTTGATTTATGCCTGCGCGCATGCTTTGCTCTGCTTTTAAATCGGAGCATTGCTTCCTTTCTCCAGTCTTTAATAGTATCAAATGCTGCAGGACGCGCTTTCTTTCTTATCAAAACCCTTTCCGGGTTGTCTATCCTCGCTATCTCAAAACTACCATTAATCGGCCACTGATGGTCTTGTTGCTTTCTGGTTTGCCTATGCCAAGTCTCACAGAATATTATCGCACCCACTCCATACTTCACATACATCTCATACGCCGGCGTTCCCCCAGGTTGTGCACTTTGGCCATCTTCCAAAGATTGTCTACCACAGCGGAAAAACCCTGCTAGGGTGGACAATACCCCAGGCATGTTTCAACCTTCCCCCTGGTTAATCAACCTTACGTAGGGCGTTTGATTTTGCAAAGTCAACTCTCAACCAATATCAGGATGCTTTGAATCGGGGAATGACTCACCTGATAAATCACGTCGTCTGTATTCTGACGCACCAAAGGACGTCGTGTCTGTGTTTCTTGGCTTCCGCCTCGTTTTGGGACCCTCGCCTCCTTGTTCTCTAGCCAGACACGTCGGTCAGGGATCAGATGTGTGCAGATCTGCAAAGGAGTCTCTCATCACTTTTACAGGGCGCCCCGAACACCTCTTGATCCCGGCTCGATTGTCCCGTCCTCGCCGTTCTCTGCCTTTCTCAATTAAAACGTTACGCGATGGAACAAGTGGGGGAGGGTCCCTATTCGGGCGTCATCTTGAAAGGGGCCCCTAGGGAACCCTGACGTCTATGGAAACAAAGGCGGGTCACCACACACGATAGAGACGCCAGACACGAGGTTGTATTTCAAAAGCTAGGGTTTTATTGCAAAGCAAAAGTCAGAGTTGGCCAACTCTGTCTCACGCCCCGCGACATGTATCTCTAGACCTCGAGGGACGCAAGCAAGAGAGCGAATTACGTACATCAGTTACATATATACAAAATGCATATCAAACAATCAGCTATGACATGTTTAACACCCCCCTTTATTGGGTTTCTTTGAACTTGGTGTGATGATGGACATCTCCGACCACTATGACACCTTCAAACATCTATTCTAGTAACAATTTGTAATTTGTGAGTGCAAAGGCATCTTTTCGGTTATTGAATAGAACACAGCGCTTCTGTTCTTGGAAGCGAACTACATACGGGGGGAGTTGCATTATGGACCTTGCTATCTACCAGGTGCTGTTCGCGTCCTGGGAGCCGGCATGCTCTAGTGGGCTCAGCAAAGGTGGGCCGTAAGAAAAGCATAATTCAAGCCTTTAGCGGTATTATTCTAACATATTCTACCATATAACGAGACTGGCTGGCAGCTGTGAAATGATTAAATGCCCTGCAGCTCTGCTTCAAGGCTACATTCAGGAGGGAGCCGGGCATTCTTCCTGGCGCTGCCTACGTTTGTGTTTCAGCGAATCTCTTGTTATCCTCACGGCCCTGCAGCCTTGTCCTTTTCACATACAGACAACAATGTTTCACAGTCGAGCAGTGTAAGCGGAAAATATACTTCGAAGCAATAGGAACAGAAAGCAATGAGCAATGGTTAGAAAACAAATTGGCGATTCTTGTTACATCAAAATGGCCGTTCATTGGCAAACTCGAAAACTTATATTTTGTCATATCGTGCATGAGACGGTTGGCCCACGGCCACCAAAATGCAGAGTAGAGGTATCAGTATTTCTAGACTAACACCTCCTCATACCCCTGCTGCCCCTGCTGACTTTTTCTGCTCCCCCTGACTGATATAGCGCTCCAGTGCCTCTCCCCTTGCCTGATAAAATGGCCCTGTGCCTTCATTCCATAACCTAACACACCTTGCCCCTTGCACCCTTCCCTGCTGTGCACCCCCTCACGCCTGTACCCACCCCTGCTCCTGGCACCACCTTCCAGATCTAGCTGCCTCCAAACTCCCCAGCTTGCCCCGAGTCACATCCTCTTCATTCCCATCCTCATCCAGCCAGTTGAAGTGTTTCCCACCTCCTGCGACCCTAACCTGTGGCCCGCCACACACCTTACCAGCTTGCCTCCTACATCAGCCCGTTCCACCGGTCACCCAACAGGACACCAATGAGGAGGCAGAGGGTGTAATCACGGATGCACTCCGCATCACAGGTCCTGGCTACAACAAGTTACTTTCCCACCAATACAATAGGATCTGGGAGCACATATGCACCCAGGTGTATGCCTTTGTGGCCACCTGATGCACCGTTGACCAGGTCCAGAAGCACTGGCAGGACCTACAGAAGTGTGACTACAAGCTGTTCAGCAAACATTGCAGGGTATGCCTGGCCACAGGTGGGACCAAACCTGATTTGCACATGGGTTTTCCCTTCTGTAATTGCTTGGCAGGCTGAAAGACGATGGTCTGGAGGGTTGCCCAGAGCTATGCCCGTGGTTAAGATTGATTCAGAAATCTCCAGCCTTTTGTTTTGCCACAGACACAGGAAGCACTGCACCCCTCCAGCCACCCCATACCTGAGCTGCAGTCATTGGACGAACAGGTCATGCTGGTGATTATCCTCAGTGGCCTTGAGGCAATTGGAAGAGTTCAGACTGGAGCCGAAGGTAAGCATACAGTACACATGTGGTTGCACATGAGCAGATCCATATCATGCGGATGTGTGTGGGAAATTGACAAATAAGGAACGAATTATGGCAAAATGGATCTGTGCCAGGCTGTGCACCTATTCCAGCAGTGGCATGGTTAAGAAATGGCATGGACCCTCCTGCTGTGCTGACCTCCATCTTGGTGTCAGATAACGCCATCCCTATTGAATCAGCATCAATTTAGCACCAGCAAATGTAAAGGTGGAATGCATAGTAATTCATAGCAAGTGGTGCCTACACACTTATGCAAGATGGATCACAAAATGGAAGAGCGTGGTGCAGTTGACTGGAAGAGTGAGGGGCAGTTGACATGGACATAACATTTCCTTTTGCACTCTGTCGTGTAAATGTCACAAATAAATGCAGGAGACCCAATGAGTGCTCCCATGTATGCAACAGCAAAGGATATACAAAATACAAACTCATCACTTGTGGGCCTTATCCTTCATGCATGGATCAGGTCTATGAACAAGGTCAAGCACATGAAAGTACTTCCCATCACACCTCCAAGAAAAGTGGGAAAGGCATGCCTTCATGGCACTCTGTGCCAATACAATGGGATCTGAGAGCCCATATGCACCCAGGTGTATGCCTTTGTGCCTACCTGACTCACTGTGGCTAGAAAGAAACTTGACCCATCATACACAAGCTTTACGATTGACTCTTGCGATATAAAAGTGGTTGAAAAGGTAGCCTCTCTAAAGGCAGATGCCCATGTCAACTATGTGACTAAGAATGTGCATTACCATCTAAAAATGATACGACAGATCTATCCATTGGAACTGCGAGACCTTGATCCGGGCCATAATTCTGCCTCGTCTGGACTACTGCAACGCCTTACTGAGCGGTGCAGGCAAAGGGAGCATCCAAAAGTTGCATAGTCCAGAATGATGCAATCAGAATAATTTGCAATGCAACACGAAGGGAGCACATCTCACAGTAAATTTGGCGATCTGATCCTTGTGGGCTATGGTGCAGAACAAATAAGCAAATGAATAAATAAATAAACAATGGAGATGCATTATACACACATATTGCCATATGCAAGGGTGAGGCAGATGATGATACATGGAATAAGACAAGATCTGCAAAGAGACAACATAACATATGTGGGGTATGTACACAAACACACAGGCCTACCGCTCACATGCAAGCATGCATGCATGCATGCATGTTTTAACACTCCAGCAACATACAAATGAAGTTGTCACAGGTTCAGAGGTCGCAGGGGCACTGTTTAACTCCTGCAGTTATAGCACAGGCACTGAGACAGAGGTTGCATATAAATCTGCACCTCTGACTCAAAAGCATGAAAAAGATGATAAACTATCATGCAATGGCAGGGTAATCTTGAAAGATAAGGCATACCAAGGTTTTGGTATGGTGGCCGGTAGATCACATCAATATTAAAGCCACATCTGATTTGTAACAAAGCTATGTCAACACTGTGGGCCCAGGCCAGTTATGGAAGTGTTGTGTATATTCTAGTCAGACTCCCTGTCTCTACTCAGTGACCAGGACAATGGGCAGTAAGACTGCCCTTCTCCATGGTCCATTGTGAGGTCTGGTAACAACTCTCTCCAGTCAGGTAACTCCCTGCAGAAGCCTCCTGGAAAGCAAGCCTTAAAGTGGCAAACCCTAAACAAAAGGGCCAGACTCACAGCAGGGTGTTGCATACCAAAGGCCCCTTGAAGTTTCAGGCTTGGGAAGTGGGTGAGAAGTACTTTGCTGTGCAGGGAGTGTAGGAGACAAGAAGAAAAGAGAAGCGCACAGAGAATTAAGAAGAATGGACTGGAGGAAGGGTCCCTACATCCTGATTCTCTGTGCGCTTCTCTTTTCTTCTTGTCTCCCACACTCCCTGCACAGCAAAGC
This sequence comes from Ambystoma mexicanum, assembly GCF_040938575.1. Classification (NCBI taxonomy): domain Eukaryota; kingdom Metazoa; phylum Chordata; class Amphibia; order Caudata; family Ambystomatidae; genus Ambystoma; species Ambystoma mexicanum. Next base: position 1,328,065,732 of record NC_090922.1, read on the forward strand.
ACTTTGAGTATGATGGATGAAGGCAAAAGTGGTATTCATTAAAGCAGTCTAGCATTTGCCCAATCCTGGCTGGCATTTTGCCTTTATAAAGAAGGAGTCTCCCACTCCGTCTCTGATTCATTTCCACCTATTAGGACTCTATAAGAAACATTCGTTTCGACCCTGTTGGGAGAGGAGTTATTTCCAAAATCCTCCAGTTGTGATGTGAATGCAGGCATTCCAAATCAGAGGCAGGCTCTGCTCCGTTACCATCCCAAAGGCACATTGAGAGTGAATTACTATTGGCGCATGACCTGCCAGCTGCACTAGTACACAACCCCTACTCAAAGTGAAGGAGTCCTGCAGGTGCTATCTATCCTCCCCATGTATGATTGAAAAGAACAAGGATCAATCTTGTCCCTGAGCCCCTGTGTTGCGACTCATAGCACTGGAAGAAGGAAAGCAAGTGGTTTCCTACATTCTACAGTGTAGAACCGACCTTAAACCATCATGGACCACGTTTGAAAGCCTTTGAACCACCAGGACCCACGGGCTGCTTTTGGCACTTCTTCAAAACTCTTTGAACTGCTGTTGCTGCATTCCTTGAAACAGCTGTTGTCAGAACAAAAAAACTTGCTGCTGCAGAAGCCTTCGAACCGCCACGTGTCGAACAGCACCTCAAACCATCAGTATCTTTTCCTTTGACTAAAGTTCAGCCAAACCGACCCTGTTGACCCCATCAACTGCATGGCTCTTCATCTCGAAACCGACTCAATGCCAGCTCCCAGTCTGGGTCACCATGACAGGCTGCATCCAAACCCGGTTCAACCAGCTTGCACAATGTTGAGAAGCCTGGTTCAAAGTTATTAAACTGCCTTGTTGAGAGGCCCCATCTTTCTTGGTCCATCTTTGGAACACTAGTGATTGATAAGACACCCAATTTGTACCTCAACAAAACATATCCTTTTTTTGACATTGTTCGCGATGCTACATTACCCAGAGGGCTTGCATCATCTACTTTCTGCTTATTCTGTGTTCTTTCCACAGGGGTGGATTTATATAGACATGTTTATAGACAATTATTATTTCATATGATGTGTTTAATTAAACAATGTATATTTTTATAAAGGAACATTTTCATTTTAAAGGAAAGAGCATTGGTTATCTGGAGGTCCAGGGATTAGACACATAAAGGGACTGCAGTGCCTGACTTCTCCAGTTCTTCTCTGACCATTGTCAAATAGTAATCCGTACAATGTACACGTTTAAACTAATGAAATCATTCGACAGCCTCTGCCACTTCATGCCCCATTTCATTCTCAACCAAATTCTCCAACAACAAATACTACTGTTGATTTGCCCTTTTAATATCAAGGGCTGCAAGACCAAGAAAGGGCCAGTGGTTAGTTGATGACCACCAAAATATATTTTAGGCACATTACTCTTAAGAGCTCTTCATATTACACAAAGATTACTATTATTAATAATAGGTGGAAAAGCAAAGTTGCACAAAATGAAAGGAAAAGAGCACTGGTTATCTCGCCGGACTGTGACAAGTGCTGTGACTGTTTAGACAGAGAAATGCAGATTTGCAGGATTATGGTTGTGACAGAATGCCATCTGGTGCCAAATCAATATGATATCACGCCAGTGTCAGATCGGTCAGCAAGGATTAACTATGACTGAAATGCTGTATATTGGTGCCTAGGCTTACTGTCTCCACAGCTGCCGTGTGACACAAGACGCAGGATGCTGCCCCTTTTATTGTCCAGCAAGTAGCGACTCACTTTCCCCAAGGCATAGAAGCTTCCTCTCGGACGTCTCCTGGGAATGGTGCTTAGAGAGGCAGCACAGACATAACAAAGCAAGAAGAAACACATTAGGGGGGTGATCACTGGGGTCAGTTTAATGCTAGCAAGCATGGTAAGGGGACATTGTTAGAGTAGCCAGAGTGGAAAGGTGGGCTGATGAATCACAGGTATTAGCCTATTTGACCTATAACATTTGACCTTTTGTCCAAATTGACCTTTTCTGAGTGGTCCAAATTGACCTTTTTTTGCATCCGGTCAAAATTGACGTTTTTGTTTTAAGGTCAAATATGTTAATACTTACTTACCTGAACATGAGGTGCAGGGGTTGCGGGGGTGACCCCCACTCCTCATGTTCATGTAAGTAGTTCAAAAGGGGGTTGTGGGTCTGTCCCCTGCATCCTTAACAATGGAGGTCAATTTGATCAAAAGGTCAAATTCTTTTAGGTCAAATTGCTGTGGGCAATTTGTAAAAGGTCAAACATACCCAAACCGAATCAACCCATATTGATTTCCATTATGTTTCTTGTCCCTTTCATGTCCCCTCCATTTCCTATAAGCAATGTATTCAGGTGGGAGATCGTAAGGCAAAGGGCACTTGTTACATCAACAGGGATTGGACCTCTTACAGCAAAGTTGCTTTGGACCAAACCTCTTTTGCATTTTGAGTTGCAAAGGGGAGGAGCATGGCCTAATTTATTTATTCATCTTTGGACCATCAGAAGAATAATACACTTTGGGACATCTGTTGTGAGTGCAGTCCTTTTAAAGCCCTCTGCCATAGAGCGGAATGCAGAAGGCATCCAAGGCAGAGCTCTGTCCCTAACATCAGAAGGGAACAGTAGGTGTAACTTCTGTTCGACTAAGGCCCATCTATGGCTGCACAGGAACCATGAACTTAGCCCTGGAGGTGAGGGAACCTCTCTAGGTGCCAACCAATCCTCCTGGAGTAGGAGTGCAAGAGAAGGACTCAACTTGTTCCAGAGTCCCTGGATTGGGCCTCCCAGCAGAGGTCCAAAAGCAGAAGGCCAAAAGCAGCTGAAATCCTGTTTCACCACTTCAAGCCATCTTTGAGCTGTTGCAACTAGGCTTAATGCTCTTCAAGCCGACACAGGACCGACATTTCTCTTTTTGACCGGCCACAAGCTTCGAGCTGCTTACCTGCATGTTCGAGCTGTCCTGGTGCTATCTTGTACCAGTGAAGACCACTGTTGCCTCGACTCATGGTGCAGTTCACTGCTGTTGAAGCCTCTGACTTGCCGCACACCGAATAGTGCATTGACAAAACAGGAAGTCAACCAAACTTGATTGCCAACTTGATCCACTGGAAACCAATGTGCCACTGCCAACTCAACGCAGTGGAAGAATTGTTTCCACCAACTTGACTACGGGCTCGAACCTGAAGGGACCCAACCACTGGCACAATCTTGAGCGCTGACTCTATCCATGCAAAGACCATCTTGAAGCCAACTTCACAGTGACTGACTGCTGGATCAACAGGACTTGATCCTTCTCAACGCCGGCTCGACCACAGGATGGAGCGCTTATGGGCCCAGCTCAACGTTGTCGAGCACCCAACACAAAGAATGAGGGTCTGTGAAAAGGCCCGGTGCCCCAGGCCCACTTTTGGGATCATAGTGACTTTAGGCCTCCCTTCTCTGCCTTTATTAAAGGACACCTTCTTGAACATTGCCATTGTGCCAATTTAGGGCCTGAACAACCCTGCTCATCTACCCAGAGTGCTGTTCTACAACAGCTGGAATTTTCTGTGTTTCTATTCAGGGCAGGGCTTTTTTTTACTTCCTAGTTAGTTATTTGCATTCTTATTGTACTTTTTACATCTATATTTTTCATAGAACCTCGACTGGAGATTTCTTTGGAGTCTTTGTACTATTGCTGTCTGAGTTACTACTGTATCAGCTAACAGACATCCTGAAGATATATCCTGTCCTTGGCCGGACCTACACCTTGAGTACTTTTCGTGCTCTGGCTGTTTCACCTTTATGATTGGGGTCACTGCTGGTTTAGTAGTAGTGTGGCAATGAGTAGGCAGTTTAGCCACCACTCAGCCCTGTGCTCCTGCAGAGCACAAGTCCTTTTTTTCAAAATGGTGCTTGAGTTTGCCAATTACCCTACAAGCATTGGTTACCTAGGAATGAGCAAACTGGGTGAATGCATGTGTTTCCGGATCATCGAGCGACCACACATTTTAAGTACCTACTGTATAGTGGGTACAATTGTAAAATAGCATTTAAATTCAATGAACCCTAACTTTATGACTCATTACATAGCTGAACTAGGAAAAAAGTTAGATACTGATGATGAACTTCTTTATCGTGGTGATGGCATGCATGAATGTTCTTGGATTTGCTGGCCAGTTATCTCCTGAAAAATAGTTATGGCACACTGAATAAGTAAACAGCTGTTTGTATTGTACAAAGACATACTATATTGAACAACTGTGGCAGATGAATGAATAACATGAGAGCCGAGAGGGTCGAACACGCAGCGGCAGGAGTTGCTCACTTCCCCAGCATGTGTACTAGCCTCTGGTCCACCAAGGCTCTGACAATGACAAGTGCCTGAGCGCATGTACAACCACTTTCAGCCGAAGGTGCTTAAGTGCATTGCGGACCGAGTATGTAAGTACAGGATTCATTTCCCCTGCTGAATGACTAGGATACACAGAGTAATAAAACAAAAAAAGAGTACCTCACACTCCAGTAACACCCGCAACTCAGGAGTATTTTGGGGCCACCAAAATTGCTATTACGCTGATTTAAACTGCTATTTTGGGCGTAATTAAAGAGCAATATGTCAAAATGTTGCACAAAAGTGCAGTGCATAGTTGTTTTCCTTCGTTACATTGATAGTTTGGGGCAGAATATAAAGGCATTTTTAATCCAGTATGTTTGCTGGATGGCCTTGCAATAATTGTGAAGGTATGCATTCTCTGTTGTGCATCTTTGACCTTTTATAGTGAATCATACTTATTTTGCATCACATTTTTATTTAATGATTTTGTTTATATTGTCAGTTTGATTTACCATGTGGTTTGGTTGTTTGCACAAAAGCTCCTTGAATGCAGAGTTCTAGGTCGGTTTTGTAAAACAGCTATACAGAATGCATAGTACAATGGTGTAAAACTAAATATGGCAAGAGAATGGAAGCAGTCTGCTATCTAATTTCAGACTGTAGAATCAGGAACCTTTGGGTAAATCCCAGAGGTATACAGTGTTTATATTGAATCTTTTATATAGAATGAACATATATCGAATATTTCATAATGAGCATTTTTATAGAGAATAGATTGAGGGGTGGAGAAAAGGGTTAAATATTTTTGGGAAACGGTCGGGTGGGTGTTTAGGGGTGGGAAACAGGGATTTGGGGGGGATCCCCAGCCTAAAAAAAAATGTATTCTCTATAGCAATGTTCGTTATAAAATATTCGATATATGTTCATTCTTTATACAAGATCCCAGATTACCCACAAGACCAAACTATACAATCCTTTGCATATCATTTTACATCTTTGTGTTACATTTTATTGACTTTCAAAATTGGAACCACCTAGACGTGATTCTTTTTAAGTGTGTTCTACACAAAATAAATCAATGGCATGGCACAGGGGCTTCCTATTGCGTACAAAACAATTGAAGTCCACAGGAGTCAGAGCACATTTGGTTACAGAAAGAAATTAAAAGGAAATAACTACAAAACCCAGATTCCTTTCCACATCCCATTTGACCTAGACACCAATCCCTGCGTGTTAATCCGTACATATACTCCCCAGGATACAGTCCCTCCTGTTCTTACTGTTCCACATTAAAGCGCAGGCGCTGGAGTGGTGTAGAAACAAGCAGACGTTTGCCGACATGTTTGAGTGTGCAGCGTGCTGCACCTACCTTTAGCGGACATCCCATGGGAGCAGAGATAGGCCAGGTGAGGGGAGGCGGTTTGGTATTTCTGCACCAGCCCAACGCATATTGGAAGCAGTGGGGAAACGTGAGCTACCGCAATGCGGCAGGTGTGTAGAGTAAAGGACTCTGACGCTTTGCATATGTCTGCACACATTTAACATTGTTGGTTTATTGTCTTCCCCATTTACTTTTGTTACAAGGACCGCTGCCTACCATCAGTATTTACCGAGCTGGAGTATCAGGTTTGGCAAAATCTTGTTTGGCGGCATGGACCAATGGGCACCCAAGGGCGTTTCAGAAACAGATTCAATGCTCATCCAGTGGTCCTGCGGCCCGGGACACCCCGGGCACATGAATCAGCCTGGAAGGCAGGGGATTTCTCATACATTTCCAGGGGTCTGGATACCGTTCATTCTAGATTAATCAATGAGGTAAATGTTTTGGCTGATCCGACGAGTCTGTCCTCGCTCTCCGTAGGTACTTGTAGCAGATTGGCTCCTGCCAATACATGTGTATTATAACCCGTCACCACCCTCGGGAGCGCAGCAGCCGCGTGCAGCAGAACCACCTTGTCACCGCTGAAGTCCCACTTAAGTCCTGCCCATCTGCGCCCATCCGTGCCTCAGACGGGCAATGGCCCACTACATTTACAGTAAACTCTTCATCTCTTTCCCGTGTGGAGCTTCTTAGTTATGCCCCTCTTGAAACGGTCTTCCCGGCGATTTGGCCCATGAACCTCCCTCCTCCTTCAGGGTGCTCTGGTACCTTCCCTGGGGAGAGATGTATATTATTTAACGCCTGCTCTTTCATGGCGCATGCACTCGATTGTTTTGACTTCCTACAAGATCATTCTCCTTATTTTGCATTTATTACTGAGACCTGGCTCAGGGACTCTTCTGATGCCATACTTGGCCAGGCACTACCGACTAATTTTGGGATTTTAAGACAAGACCGCCCCTAAGAACGCTCTGGGGGTGGAATTGCAATGATATTTAATACGAGTTTTAAATGTTCTATAATGCCGTTTTCTCATATGTTTCCATATGGAATCTTTGCTTCTCCATGCCGAAGTATTGCCTACTTGCACTCTTCAATTCTTTTTAGTCTATCGGCCCCCTACACGTGACGTTGCCTTTGTACCAGCTTTTCTTGAGGTTCCCACTTGTGTCTGCTCTCACAGATTTTGGCCTCACCCAGCTGGTTATCGGGCCCTTTCGGCTCTCTGGGAAATACACTTGACCTCATCCTCACCTCATTGGATTTGGTCACAGTGCCTCCGAGTTGCCGGTCTCTTGGTCAGACCATGTAGTCATCCCTTTCTCCATTAGGGCTGCTCTTGCTTCAGCAATATCCCCGCTCTCACGCCCCTCGTCCCAACGCTGGAATAATGTTAGCACAGCTGTCATTGTTAGGAATATCTCTGATCATCCTCATATAGACACTCCAGCTGACTTAGCCAGCCTAGCGGCTTCTTTTATGTTCACGCCAACTCTCTGGTGCCTCTACTAGCATCTCGGCTATAGGGCCGCTCCTCTCAGCCGTTTTTTCAGCGGCGCTAGCCGAGCTGCGATTATTCCGATGCCAGGGTGAACGCAGATGGAGAATTGACTATTCACCCTCTGCTCGGCTCGGACTTCGCAGAGCAAGAGCTGCATATCAGCTAGCCATTATAGAGGCCAAGAGTGCCTTTTTCACTTCTTCGATTCCATCTTGCTTTAACGCCCCTAAATCTCTTTTTTAAATAGTTCATTCCCTATCCACTCTCCTTACCGCTAATCGGAGCAGTCTCTCTCTCTCTCTCTCTCTCTCTCTTTCTCTCTCTCTCTCTCTCTCTCTCTTTCTCTCACTCTCTCTGTCTCTCTCCTCTTTCTTTCAGGAAAATGATTATATCACAGGGCTCTGCTTCCCTGCCTGCCTCTGTCTGTCCTGCTCACCCTCCCTATTCTCTCTGGTCCTAATTCCCTGCTTTTTCAGAAGCAGACATCATCTCGGCAACTTTGCGACTCAAGTCTGCCTCCACATCGGACCCCATTCCGCTTAATATCTTTAAAGAGAACATTTCTCAGATTGATCCTTTGATGTCCTCTGCTGTTAATCTTTCTTTGGCTAATGGTGATTTTTCTTCTTCTCTTAAACATGCACTGGTTATTCCCCTTCTAAAAAGCCTAACCTCGATCCGCACTCCCGGCAAATGTCTGTCCTATCTCTCTTCTACCGTTCTCTGTGAAACTTCTTGAATATCTCGTCACCCCTCTGCTCTCCTCTTTTCTTGAGAAGACCAGTTGCCTTGATCCTTTTCAGTCTGGCTTCAGATCCAGTCAGGGTACTGAGTCAGTTCTTATGTCAGTGGTGGATGATTTGGCACAGATTGTAGACCATGGGGCGGGTGTGCTCTCCTGCTCCTGGATCTCTCTGCTGTGTTTGATACCATAGACCACGCCATCCTGACCCAGAGGCTCTCCCATCTGGGCTTATCTGGCAAAGTTTTGAAATGGTTTACTTCTTTTCTTACGGACCATTCCCAATCACTGTTTCTGTCCCCTTTCATGTCATCTGCTGTCTCCTAAGCGGATTCCCTCAGGGCTCCGCGCTTTTGCCCCTTCTTGTTAATGTGTATATCCTTCCTCTTATCTCTCTCATTCACTCTTTCAGTTTCCGTTGCTATTCCTACGCTGATGACACCCAGAGTCTGATGCGGTTGGACCTTGCTTGTCCTGATACCGCCTCTCGGTTTCGCTCCTATCTATATGCCATCCATGTTTAAATGGCACTTAACTAGCTATGCCTTAATGGGGATAAAACAGAGGTTCTTCTAGTCGGCTGTCATCCCGATGCCTCTCTGTGGTCCGATACTTTCTGGCCCCCCATGTTTAGGCCTCTCCCCTGCCCATTGCTTGGTGTTAAAAAAGTAGGTGTCAAACTTTCTTCTTCACTTTCCTTTCTCCCCCACGTGAGTGCGGTCTGTCAAACCATTCATTTCAAACTTCGTGTCTTGCATAAGGTCCTTCCCTTTCTCCCTGCCTCTCTACGTCCGATTGTCATCTCCTCTCTTGTGTCGGGGTCTCTTGCCTACTGCAACTCTCTGTATTTGGCTCAACCTAATTATCTGCTTCACCATCTCCAGGTCCTTCAGAATTCTGTGGCCTGCCTGGCTCTGGGGGCTTCCCGGCTCTCTTCGGCCACTGCTGCTCTTGGCACTCTTCACTGGCTCCCGATTGCCAGCAGGGTCAATTTTAAAGCCCTGTACATTATTCACCGGGCTTTTTATAAGGTTGATCCAGCCTATATGCAGGATAAACTTGCTCAGTATATCCCCTCCCGCTTCTTGCAATCTGCTTCTTTGCTCTGCATGTTTGTCCCTCGTGTCCGGCGCTCACGCGTTGGTGGCCATTCCTTTTCCTTATGCGCTGCTCAGCTATGGAACTCCCTTCCGCTCTCTTCACACTTGGTACAGGATCATCTCACCTTCCAACCCAGGCTAAAGACTGTTCTCTTGATCTGTCTCTGGTCCTGTTTGTAGCTGTTTTCCACTTTCAATGCCTAGCGCCCTGATGCCCTTGGTGGTGTATGGTGCGCTTTCAAATTTCCATAACACAGCAAAACATAACATTTGGCTCCCTTGCCTTCGCACAATTAATACTATCTGCTGTGTGCTCTAGGCAGGTTTTGGTGGCAAGCTTTCCAGAGGTGGAGCACCTCCTGGTGCAGAGACTTTTGAAGGGGATTCGCGGGTCTCGCCCACCTCCATCTTCTAGGTATATTTACCTCTGTGATGTGAATGTGGTATGCTCTATGCTTAGGGGTTTAGGTGTTGGCCATCCAATGCAGATTTTTCCATTAAGTCTTTTTCCATCAATCTCCTTCAGGAGGGTGAGCTGTGTAAAGTTGGGGCTAAATTAATGTTGTCCCGTCTTTCCTCACATATTTTACCTTCTAAATTGAAATCACCTCTGGTGGGTGTGTGAACTTGCTCTTCTTCAAAGCAATACAAATGACCAAGAGGACAATGTGTGGTAGAAATTAGGAATAAAGACATTTGCAAAGGCTGGTTTCTCTCTGTGGGGGCCTACAGTGGCCTTGGGATCCTTACCAAGCCAGTGCATCATTGGCCCGGAGTGGTGTGAGGTTCTCCCATGGCACCTCATTTATTCCATGTGGCACCAGCTAGAGGTAGGATCCCTTTCAGCGGCACAGCCCCTACACGTGGGAAACAGACGACATATGGGATATGGGAAATCAGCTTCTCCAATACCCCATAGCACAGGGCTCTCACTTCCACTAAAGCTGATGACTTTGCAGCAACCATAGCATCTCCTAACCCTACAAGGGAATCAAGGAACACAGATCCCATGGAGCCGGCAGTGCCTGCATATTTGACTCCCCTTATTTGGGTGCAGGAAACAATCCTAAATCAACCCAAAGACACAGAGAGAACTACGATAGGTCATGGAAAACTACAAGCAGTCGGCCAGTCCTCTCACAACTCTCCATGCTCATACAGTTGGGAACAGATAGACGGGGTGAGCCCATCCCGAGAGCAGGGCCAGAGGGTGGCAAACAAAGGATGGACAACCCAATTGGAGGAATTAACTAGCCCCACACCCTAACACTACACTACAGGCTTAAAAGAAATAGGGATTTATGAACTTCAAGATGGCGGGGGGTCTTGAAGCTGTGGTCCAGCAAACACTAGAGACCCACCTAGGCCTAGAGACCTAAGAATCTCTCCCACATTCCCTATACCGAACATGCACACCTGGGTTCCCTTAACCCAAAGGGAGGCTGAAATGTACGGCCATGGTGTTTCAGGTACCATACAATGATGAGTCAGTCCCTAGACCAACATCTGGGCTGTTGGCCATCCTCAGTTGCAGAGCTGGACAGTCAATCCCCATCCCAGTTAGTACAACTCAGTCTCCTGTCATGAGAGTGAGAGGCTGGGAGGCCGGGCTAAAGCCCTATAAAACACCAAGAACGTATTCTGACTGGGGAAGTGGTTGTAGTTGGCGCTAGAGACCATAGACAGAAGATAAGAGCTGTTGTTTAGTGGTTTGGAGGAGAAACCAAGCAGACTCGGAGGGGGAGCAGTAGCAGGAGGCTCGAAGAAAGACCCAGAAGGCGCGGACACATTGGAGCCTGGAATTGGGAAAATAGACAAAAGAGATCAAGTTGAAGACCCAAGAGAACTGGTGTTGTGGGAGAGTGGGGGCCAAAGATAGTAATGATGACCTGAGAGGGGTGAGAAGATCACTGAGGAGTTAGGTGGCAACCAAAGGGGTAAAGAAGATTCCAGAAATAGTTGGGAATTGGCTAGAATCCATGAGGAGTGGAGGTGCAGCCCAGAATGGTGAAGTTCAGACGGACAGCAGTGAGCCAGCCGGTGATCATTCATGAGGAGAGACCGAGAGAAGTGAAAGAGGTGCAAGAGACAGTTGTGAGTTCGAGAGAGACAGCGAAAAAACGGGTCGTGACCAGAGGGCGGAAGATGATATGGGAGATAGGAAAAGACCTAGAGGACACTAATTGCAAAAAGGAAGATGCCCAAGGGGGTGATGAAGCTGGGCGAGATAGTGTCATTTAGAGATTTGAGACTGGGAAGGTGCCAAAAAGAGAAAGAATGCAAGCAAGAGTGTCACGAGTGAAAAGTAGAATACAGACACAAGAGGTGGTTTAGAATAGGAAAGGGACCGTGTGAGGGTTGGGAAACAGAGGGGTAGAGTAACCCGCGCTGGGAGAGTGCAATGCCCGTGTGGGACTACACTCCCCAAAAGGAGGTGGGGCAGGCGTGGCACATTTCTTTTGGTGGTGTCTCCGTTTTTTTGTTTTATGACAAGTGTATGCCACTGTGTTACAGCAATCTTTTGGTTTTGGTTCACATCATGTTCAGCAAATGTCATATGTTACTGACATTTGCTCTTTAATTAAAAGAGGGACACTAGGTGACTAAGACATTCTTCTCCTTGAATATAAAAGGAGGTTACTTACACAGACATTACGGACCTATGCATTATAGAGACATTTGGAGTTGGTGCAAATAAGGGGTATATGGCGCATTGGGCAAGAAGCGTTTGTGAATGTGCAAGAAATAATTGTGGAACAACATGCTGGGACAGAGCATATGGTGCAAGGGTTTTGAAACAGACAACTAATGACTGGGTTGGGGTTTCTGAGCATTCATGGTTTATTAGTGATGCTGTTAAATGCAATATCGATATGCATTAGAGAAGAAGGATACAGTTGCTGGGGCAATGCGTTTGATTAAAGTGTATGGGAAGGGTGCAGAGGCATAGGAGGCGGGTCATTAGGGACAAGAACGAGGCAATGGACCCGTAATTCGCTCTTCCTATCCACAACCTCTTCCTAGCCCTCTTCCCCTTATGGGTGGCATTGAGGGGGCCTGTGAATCGTATTGGGCATCTCCTGTCAACCAAGGTGTGAGGGTCGTGTACATGCGGCTTCCGTGGTTATGCTGAGGGTGCGAATAACACGTTTGACAGACCGGGAGTACGTACAGGAGCTGATCAGGGAAGTGGAAAAATGAAGAGCAGGAGGACAATCAAAAGAACACAACGAGAATTTGGTGCAGAAATGAAGACATAATCTAGAGGGGTAGGAAGCCTCAGGCCCCTCATTTCTTGCACTTTGGGGGCAGATGCTTCCACAGTGGTAAAGAGCCTCGAGGGGCAAACACCAGAGTGAGAAGAGACATCTTTTTGAAAGTTAGTGTTGCTGAAGACTATCCATGAACCCCGGGAGAAGGCATGTCCCATGTACTAAGAAAGAAGACATTTTGCTTGAAGACTCATATGTTTACGGTACACTGTCAACACTGGATGGGAACCCGGTCACCTTCTGTGGCTGCAGGGTTGCCATGTTTTTTTTATTTTTGTTGTAGAGCAAATGGTGTTAATTTCCATTTCACTTTATGACGTAATTACTTATTGTACCAACACATGGTTATAATTCCTAAAATAAAACACCTTGAATTTAGGTTTTCTGCTTTCGTCATGTCCCACTTATGTGGCAAGGCATGCAAATATAGTTCTAACTCTCGCATCAACTAGTTTTCGCCTCAACAAAGTGTAATATGAGGACAGTCATGAACATTAAAAGTTTGCATGTGCAGTGCCTATTCAGAGCTTGCTGTACGCCCCGGCAAGCACAGATGTAAGTTCATTCAAAGGAGAGGAAGTTGGACAAGTGTTAGTCACCGATATGGGGACAGAAATTACAGTGATTATGTGTTGGCCTTTATGGTCGTTTCTGCAGTGTTTACACATATCAAAGGTTAAGGCGCCTAGTCAGGGAAATTACCACAGTGCCTCCTGATGCCTGACTGTACACCGCTTTTCTCAATTTAGCATAATGGCCCACTGCTACCAAGTGGCCTCTGCTTCATTCAAGAAGAAGAATGTCAAGTTTCCGATTGCATTTTCATATGCTGAGGACCAGCAAATAAAACATCTAATTATCTCAAGTGTTTTGTTCCAATTTGCAATTTAAACGCAACATTCTAGGTAACAAAGGTCAAGGTGCTGATTGTCTGTGGGTTGTGATTGTATTCTGAAGGCCCAGATTGAGCAGTGACTCATGTGGACTAATCTAGCAGGTGTGACCATGTTTCATGTCTTTACTAATAAACGTGTAAATAGCTGTATATTTTATTAAAATCTTATTCGTATCAGTACACAGTGGTGCGTGGCTTAGGTCTCCCAGCCAATGAGGCGGCTCAGAGCGGGGGCTTTACCACACGGTACAGTGTAGACCTTACTCCCCATTCCATGGTATACATTCTGTTTTCTTTTCTTCTTTAACAGTTCACAAGGTCCTTCTATCAGTACCCTGATGCAACGGGCCGGGGTACTAATAGCAATAAGCCCCTCACTGGATGGGCATTACCGCTTCATGTAATGCCCCGGGTCCTGGGTCCTGAGAAAAATGTTTGGGGATCCTTGTGATCTCAGTCAGAAGGGATGTGGCCAAGCACTTCAGGCTGGACTGCCCCTTTTGGGGTGGGACCATGCCTGATTTGCAAGTGGTCTTTCCCTTTTTTTAAAGGCTTGGCATGCGAAAGAACGATGGTCTGGAGGGTTGCCCAGAGCTGTGCCCATGGTTATGATTAATTCATTACCTTGCAGACATCACCTTGTTGTTTTGCTTAATGTGTTTTACTGGAACAGTACTGGAATATGATCATATCGGATTCACAATTCTCTGGGAACAATATCGTTTTTATACAGGAATCACAGTTTGTTTTTTGAGGACAATTTAGTTAATAACTTGATCAAATGTTTTAATGGGTCTCCCCTAGCTTTGTTGACAATCTATTCACAATGGGGGGGAGGGGCAATGTGACAATCTGTTTTGGGGATGGGTTGTATTAGATCACGGGTCTCTCCATTTCCTCAGCAAAATTATCCACGAGGGAGTTAAAGGAGTATCCTGGATCTAAGAAATTTGTTTACAAAACAATGACTAAAACAACCAAGAATGAGTGCCTTATGTTAAGAATAGTGTGGGGGGGGGGCTGCTTAGGTTAAACCAAGAGAGAGAGAGAGAGAGAGAGAGAGAGTGAGAGACACTGCCCATTTTCAGCAAATGGACAACTATGCATACTTCTCACCGGTGTGTAAGTATTATAGGAGGCAGAGGGAGTGCTTGCAAAAGTCATCATTAAGAATTAGTGGGACAAGAACAGCTTCTCTGGCATGTGGTAGGTCAGAAAGAGGAGTCAGACCAGTTTCTGGCATTCTTATAGATGTTTTATTGAAATGATAAGTAAAAGACTGCACTGTCTTTAATCTGTGGATTTCCCTGCCTAACAAAAATAAGTAAGGTGCTACAGTCTGTCCTCCTTCCAAAACAAAGCTGCACTGACCCTAATACTAAGATAGAGCAACTAAAGGCCAGGAGAAAGACCCCCTTCTGGAAAGGCTTCCCAGCCTTACTATATAATTCTTATATAGTTTTTGGCTATTTTCTGTATTAACTCATCCAGTTCCTTTAGGGAACTTCGCCAACTTCCCCTTTCTCTTTGCTTTGTAAAGTCCTTGTTTTTGGCGTTCTTGGCTTTTGAGGCTCTTTTATTGTGCTTTTCAAGTGTCTCTGAAAGTCTCTCTTTCTCTAGTATCACTGGGGAAATGTAACCTGTCTTTATGTTGTTCCACCTCCCTGTCTTATTTCTGGTATTACTGGGACCAGTAGGATGAGTCCCGTAATGATTCTCACTCTCTCGGTTCTCTCTTATATCACTTGGATACGTAGGGTGAGTCCTGTGATGATTCTCACTCTCTCGGTTCATTCTCGTATTACTGGGACAAGTATGATCGGTGGGTGAATCGTATATACTTATGTTTTTCGTCTTAAGTAATTATCTTCATACGTGATTAGATTCCCACCTCCTTCACTGGGACCAAGATGAATGCCTCAATTGTTATATTTGCAGTTCTCATAAAAACAAATGTCTCTTTTCTTAATATCCGAACAGTTGCTCTCCCTGGGTCTCCCGCTCACCCCTTTAACTTTGTCAGTGTGGGGCTGTGTCAACTGTTTGGTGGCTTTTCTCTCTCCAGCTGGTTTCTGCGTTTTCACAACTCCTAGCATTCTTGTTCCTTCCTCCTGTTTTGCTCCTCTACGACAGAACCTCTGATGAGTGGTTTTGGCTTTGCGGGAGTTCTTCACTCCTTTCCTGGCAGTGCCACTGCCTCCTCTTTGTGCATCAGGTTAGGACATGTTCCTTCTTCCTTTCTCGGTCCTCTTCGACGGAACCTCTGATGAGCAGTTTCAGCTTGCAAGGGTTCTTCTCTCCTTCCCTGGCTGTAACACTGCCTCCACTTCGTATGTCCTGTTTGGGACTTGTTCCTTCTTGTTCCTCTTCGACGGAACCTCTGACGAGCGGTTTAGTCTTTGCAAGGGCTCTTATCCCTGGCTGTGCAATGGAATCCTCTTCTCGTGTCCCAGTTGGGACTGTCACTACCGCTTTAGCTGACAGTAACCCTGCCTCTCAAACAGGGGGTTGTAAGGCTTTGATTCCCATGGCTTCTCTCGATTTTGGGATATTACCTTTACCCTTGTACATCAGGTTCCCTCTCACAGCTGATTCCAAACTTCTGGGATTCTCTCGCTCCACCCCTCTTTCCTCCCACTTTTGTGACGAGGCTCAGGGGCCTCTCAGGTATCTCGTTGGAGTCCTTTGTGCTGTAGCACTTAGAAGCCTATGTTGTGCTAGATGGAATTACCATAATGCTCACAAATCAAATAACCAGACAGACTCAAGGAATATGGCAAAATACTACTTTATTCTCAGTTTAATTAAGTAGGGAGACCTGACATACATCGGACGGATGCATGCACAGTCACACCTAGCTTTGATTGTGCTGAGGTTTCATACCCCAATGTACGTCATCTATGATATCATACCATGTGGCAAAATACAAAACGTATCGAGGGGAGGGATTGGTTAAGGGAACATGTCTACTTATAAAATATATAAGGGCTTGTGCTTCATTGGCTACCCCTTGTCTGTAGGGCACGCCTTGAACTATTATGTCTCCTCTGCAGGATGCGTTCTCCACCCTGATTATAGTGGAAAACGCATCAGTGGGTTGGCTCCTACAACATTGTTTGTTTGTTAGTTTGTCCCCAACCCCACTGATTGGTTGGCATACTATCCCAACTTTGGACTTTCGGCTCCTTAGCAGCACGTACATTAAATGAAATGTATGTGTTTGAATCCCCATTTTCCATATGAGTTCATCATCTCTCATCGGCAGGCCACAAGCCAAAGTCTCTCATTTGTAGTTTGACTTTGTTGCTACTCTCTGTCCTGGAACATTCAAGGGAGTGTTTGCATACCATTATCTTAGCTTAAGGCTCTAATGAAGAGTCTTTTTTGTTACTTTTGAGTCACGTGTGAGTGGACGACAAATTTGTCCCATTTCATCCTTCCATTCACTGCTATTTGATTCAATTGTGAAGAGTGCTGTTACTCCTTCTGGCCTCTAGAGACTTGCTCACTCTATCTCATATGAACTTTATATGCTTTTATTTGACCAGTAGTTTGGCTCTCACATAATGGGAAATTAACCAGTCATCACAAGTACAGGAAGAGGGTGGAGAACGCATCCCGCAGAGGAGACATAATAGATGCCTAAAGCAAAGTGTTGGGCGTCGAAAAGTAAGAAGCAGCACCTCATTCCACATTTGCAAGGATCAGCAAGAGGTCCTATTAAACAAGACAAGCACCTAAAAATAAAAAGCTGTCTTGGAATAAGAATGAATAGAAACAGTGAATAAGGAACGCATATGAGTAAAGGAAAGAGGGTAACTCACCCTAAGCATTAGAAGAGTATTGGAACTAAAGATTGTACGGCTCAGAGTAGCATTAGCGCCTGAAGAAGTTCTATGGATTGGTCTGAATGTGTGTTAGAACGAAACATGGTGGGTAAACAATAGGTATCTTGATCTATATGATTATCTCAAATAATTTTTGAAATTGCACAAAGTTATGGTGAGAAGGTCTTATTTGCCAGTATCCAATACGAATTGGAGCACACTGCACTTTAAAACTGTTTTTAACAGATGTGTTTAAATGGAGATATGTGTTTTATGTTGCTCATGGTTTTATGTAATGTTCCTTTACTGCTGAACCTCAGTGTGACAGTGGTCTTACAAAATAAATGTGTTGCATTAACTGCCTTTAAAAAATAAAATGTGTAGGATGAAAATTAGTGTTTACCTTGTCCTATACTAGCAGTTCAAACAGGGGTCAAGTTTTCATGGGCCTAATAAATGAGCCCACCTTACAAGATCACTTAGAGAAACATTGCCTAAGGGGCTTACGTTGGCTGGATCCTTCCTCGCTTTGAAACTAAGCAGGGTCCACAGTCCCGAATGCCATGTGTTTTCTTAGTTTTAAATCACTCATAACACACGGCATCCGCATTAATTTTTTAAACCATGGCCCTGCCAGTAGTTCATAGTTTTGCACTCACAGACAATATTTTGGCTTTTGCTGAATTGCATTCTGGTAGTTGTAGTCCCACAGTCAAGATGGGGGAATAATGCCACAATTGCATTCGATCGACACTATAGTATGTGCACTTTTCAAGTTAGCTTTATAAAGGAGAGT
Source organism: Ambystoma mexicanum (assembly GCF_040938575.1). Taxonomy (NCBI): domain Eukaryota; kingdom Metazoa; phylum Chordata; class Amphibia; order Caudata; family Ambystomatidae; genus Ambystoma; species Ambystoma mexicanum. The sequence goes on from NC_090922.1 coordinate 1,328,083,568, forward strand.
ATTGTTGAAAGCCAGAGAATGGGGCTGAGGAGGGGAAATGATGAGAGGGCAGCTAAGTCATGAGTATTTGCCAATGATGTGGCGAGAGAGTTTGCAATACTGGACACTGGTGCAGTTATTTTCCCTTAATTGGGGCTGCTTTTCATGGCACCAGTGAAGGATATATGTGGGTAGACAGCGTAACATTGTTTCAGAGGCCAGGCGCAACCCCTTACTTTTTTTTAGGTTGGCAAGTTTGCTCAAGTATTTGGATACCAGGATTGTACACAGGTTGTCATGTTCCCAGTGCAGATGCTAACCCACAAACCACAAGCACTTGTTTCACATTGGGATTTTATTTCCCATGGAATATTTCACTACAGGTTGCTGCGTTTAAAAGATGAGCACCTTTTATACTTTGCCAACATATTTTGCTGGCAGATTACCTCTCTCAGGTTATTTTTTTGGTGTACATTACTTTTTTTAAAAGTCCAATGCTATTTTATATTGCGCATTTTCTTCTAAAGAGAAGGTCAATTGAACTACATTTAAATATATTACTTTAAACTATATTCATTACTTACTGTGCATTTATTCATGGGTGCCAGCTCTTGAGTTTCACTGTGGGTGCAGAAAGTACCTGGGCATATGTTATTCTTGCAGCCAGTAATTGCTTTCCCTTTGCCGTGCTGCTTAAATGTGTTCAGTTGGGGTTGTGCAATGTATCACAATAGTCACCAAGAGACTGGCCATAAAACAAGGGGCTTGGAGCACGCTGCTTAATCAAAGTGTGTGGTCCATGGCAAATCATTTTATCTCACTGCGCATTGCCTAAAACATTGTGTTTTCTCAAAACCTGCAATCTTTTATACATAACAATACCACTGTCAAAACAGGACAAGATCAATTTGTGATTGATGAACATCATTGAACAATGTGTTGCAAGCGTTTTAAAATATAGAGTTGCCCTGCACAACAGCCATGGCTAGTTGTCTGGTAGCATTTTAAAATGGACAGTTGAAATGGCCAAAGGCCGTTCCCACTGACCATGGCCAAAGACTATGCTACTGATCTGGAAAATCTATGATATAATAAAACCCTTGAAATTCAAGGAAACAACTTTAGTTGCAGGGACGCTATGGTGAGCAATATATTGTAACGAAACCTTTGAAATTCAAGGAAAAAACGTTATTTGCAGTGACATTAAGGTGAGAACGTAACACAAAAGAACCACTGAAATTCAGCTAAAGCCACCCTAACTTTGCGCCCCCTGTTGCGCAGCCTATGACCGCAATGATGACTACACAGATCAGATCACTGATGACTTCACTGGTGACAACACTAATTAGATTGTATATAACTGATTACATCAATAATAGAATTAGACATAACATCATTTATAAGTTACCTCATGAAAACTTTGATTACCTTAATAACAACTTAGGCCATGGGCTTGGTCATGATAAAGGCTTGGGTCACTGGCCAGCACCAAAGGCCATAGCTATTGGTTTGTTAGTGTTAAAAAATACCAATGTACATGGTTAAATGCCATGCCTAGTAGCCCATCACTGTTTTAATATGTACAATGGGCAACATTGAAAGCTGTAGTCAGTAGCCATGGCTAAAGGCCATAGCTAGTGCCCCTTAATGTGTTTGAATATACAGTCGGCACAGCCGAAGGCCGTGGCCACTAGCTAGTATTGTGTTGAAGACCATAGCTAGGAGCTGTTTACTGTTTATAATCTACCGTGGGCACAGCCTAAAACCATTGCTTATTGCATTTTATCATTTTAAAATATACAGTGGACATGGCCAAAAGATGTACAAACTGCTCAAAGTAAAAGGCCATGGCTAATGGCCCATTTTTATGTTAGGCCATACTGGCCACTTGCCAGTATTGTGCCAAAGTCCATGGTTAGTGCCTGTTCAGTGTATATAATATGCAGTGGACATGGTTGACAGCTGTATCCACTGGTAAAGGCCAACATCTATGGTTGGTAGCCTGTTAGTGTTTTAAAATATTCAGTGCACATGGGCGAAGGTTGTGACCTCTGTCCATAACTGAAGCCATGGCTAGTACCCATTCATGTGTTCAAATATTTTTGGGCATGCACACTGACCATGGCTGAAGGCCATGCTTAATGCCAGTAACTGTTGTAATTAGTGATGTCATCGGTGATGCGATCTGTTATGTCAACATTGCGGTCATAGGGTGCGCAACAGGGGGCACAAAGACATGGCAGCTTTAGCTCAATATCAGGGGTGTTGTTGTGTTAAATTCTCACCTTAACTTCCCTACAACTAAAGTGTTTTCTTTAATACATATATGTATGTAGCTATAGCAATGGAGAGGAGCTGCTGGACCACCACCGTATGTGAAACAGCCATTCAGCGCACACCCGTTTGCATTTATATAACCGTACGTACATCGCCTTTGTAAATTAAGATTCCGCCATTCGCAATAACTGGGTTATAACTTTTCTCCCGGAGGTCTGTATAACATAAAAGACCATGTAACTAAATTACATTACACATTCATGTACCCCCCCAAAGCATCATTTATATAAGATAGCTCAGATTTCCTTACCTGCCAAATGTGAATGTTCTGGAATTCCCGCACAAGTCAACTGTGATGGGATTTTTGTGGAGGGTGGCTTTTACATCTTGCATTTTCCACAAATACTTTTCCGTATGTGTGGCATCCTAGAATATGTCAATGGGCCTCATTACAAGTTTTCCGGTCCAGTACCTACGGTACCGGTAAGCTTGCTGGTACTGTAGCTACATGACCAGCAAACTACGAGTTCTGCTCGTGGGTGCCTTATCACCTGGTGGAGAGAATGGCACCGGCGAGCAGAGCATGTCAGATGCACCGGCACCATTCTGAATGGTGCTGGTGTATCCGACCTCCCCATTCCCATTGAGCCCTATGGGGTTCAAATGGGAATGCTGAGTAAAGGTTTCCGGCCCCTGGCAATGGGGAAATACAGGGTCAGCCGGCGTTGTTATGGCCCTGTATTTCCCAATTGCCAAGGGCCAGAAAAATTCACAAGTTTGGCAGCAGCTTGCCTTTTTTCCCGGCAAGGCTACGCCAAACTTGTAATGAGGCCCAATGTCTTTCAATTTTCCTAGTTTATAAGCTTCTTGGGCCTACTTACTCCCCGCTACTGGAATTTTCTACTCCCAGATGTCAAGAGCATAGTCTCTGCAAAGGCCTTCAAGATTGGTCTCAAAATGCACCTCTTGCTCCAAAAAGGGATAATGGAGACCAGTGTTCCCTCTAAGCTGTGCGCCTATGCGCTTGCCCAGCTGCTCGCTTGAGCAGCGCATACAGACCGTTCCAACCTTCTCGAGGTACAGAATTTTTATGTTGTTTGTATTACAAATACTGTCGAAACACCAGTATTTCCATAGCCAATGGTACCATAGCGAAAGCATCACCCACACTATGTAACCCAACTGTCAACTCAAATATTGGATACAGACTGTAAGTAAGCAGGCTACCTGTTTGCGTAACCTCATACATGATTCATATTCTTTGTACATATGTCAAATAGGCGCTTTACCACGGTACCTATGCAAGTTAACGCATTATAAAACTCAAATCTAGATCCACCTCAGCCCGACCCATCGGAACACGCTACACCAATCAACTCAGTATCCCACACATCAACAGAACCAAAGGAGGAGGGCTTGGCTTCCAGTGCATAGCACCTAAGCCATGGAATTCGCTCCCTGCCTCCCTCAGAGCGGAAACCTCACTCCTTGCCTTTTGGAGGAATCTGAAAACCTCTCTCTTGAACTAACACTGCCCTTTCATATATTCCTATTAACTTCTTACCCCCTCTTTTCCCACTGCACCTAACTCTTTGTATTCTGCAACATGTGTAAAATTGTATCTCTGCTTCCACTGTAACTAAGCTCTGCTCAGTGTGTGTAACCAGTGCCACGATGCCTACGGGCTGTGATGCGCTTAACAAATGTGAATAAATAAATAAATGTTAATTTCCCTTTTATGGATTTTGAGTTGGCAAATATCATTCGCAGCATCTTCTACTTTAGCATTGCTAATGCTAACCTTTAAGTGGAGAGCAACATTACGATATCATCTACTGGGCCTACAAGGGATTATGGATATGGAATATGCCTGGCACTACTCACACATAGCATTCGGGCAATGAATATTCAAACAGCTACACTACTTTTCACACAGCCTGCATGCTTTCCAAGGTGTCCGAGTTCCATTGGGCATTTATTCTTAGTAATATTTGGTACAGCTTTTAATATATTGCTGCCATGCAAGGATAATTCTCTGCTACTCAAAAATGGCTTCACTGAGCACTTATATAATTCTGCCCAACAATATTAGGGGATGTTGCAAACAATCAACCAATCTGGTTTGCACTACAAGTTAATTTTGTGTATGCATGTTCATGAAACGGAATACCGGATCCCCGCTTGGAAACGGTAATAAGCGTGTTACAATAAAACAATTAACATAACATAACTGCTATTGGAGGCCAGGGCAGGATCCATGGATGAGTTGGGACGGGCACAGGAGAACACTCCTAGGGGGTGAAGAGCTAATCAGCTACTTTTAAAAAATCAGGTCCGATTTTTGGGCAGTACAGTGAAGGAAATGTGTTTATTTGCATTAAAGGATATTAGGAACAACGATCTCAGCCCTCGTTCCAAGTAACTTGATGGCTGCTTCACCGCCCCGCCCTTCTCCCACCAGCCTCGACTTTCCTCCGGTCACTGTTCCCTTCTCTCCCCACCCCTTACTCCAGTCACCTTTTTCTTTTCGCAGTGGCACAACCGTAGCCACTCCAAACTCCAAAACTCCAGGGCTGCCATGGAATGGAAGAGGGGCTCAGCATGGAGCTCTGTCTTCCAGCTCAATGGTGGCTCTTTTAGGTATGTTTTGGTATGTCATCCCGTTCACTCATACAAAATTCATTTCTTTCAGCACCCTGTGTTCCCGGATCGGGTGTTACTACTTAAGTAAATTCCAGTAACATTTTTACTATGCTCAGCTGCTGAGGGCTTTTCAATAAAATCATGTTTTCTGTGTTTGGCGCCTCTAGCTCCTCATTCATCTTGTTTAACTAATAACAGTGAATTGCAGAAGAGGGGCCCCTAGTTACAGAAAAAGGCACTCCATCTGTTGTACCTCTGAGTATTGCTACTATTAAGTTAAAAGTCAAATCTATGTGATTTATTTAAAAGGGGTTCATAAAAAAACCTGAGTAAGGTTCTCACTGAATTTCATTCAGGCTGGAGGAAGGAAACGTGGGTAAAACAGCTATAACCCGTATTCTGTGCCCAGTCATATTTCTTCCTATATAAGGGTAACAAGCAGGGATCTAATCCTATTTTACTCCCTCATTGGAATCAAATGATCCTTTAGGGTGTAAAAAAGTAATTAGCTTTGCCAAAAAGACGATCAACAGATGTTCTTTCCTCTTAAAATTCCTCCTGAGATCAGCCACTGCTGGTCACTGATTTAAAAATATCAGTGGAACTTTGTGGGAAGAAGCAGGGGTTGAGCTCTGATTTGTTCCTTGTTTCCCATTTTGTTGTTAGGCTTTTTGAATGTCCTAATTTTTTGTTGGGCAAACCTTACTATTTTTAGAGAGTAAAGTGGCGTTGTAAGTATGGCTCTTATCGGCAGGCTGGTTTTGAGTAAGTGTGGTCACTGTTGTGTTCGCAGGACAATGTAATGTTGATGGCAAGCAGTGACACAGGAATTCTGATTATCATACCCTATGCGGTAATTATTCTAATGCAATGATCACTCTGACATACTTTACGAGAGGCATATTCTCCTAGCCCCGTGAATTACTTCATCAAAGTTGAACATGAGCTCTTATTGGCATGATGTCCGGCACACCTATTTTAGCTGCCATTGTACATCTGGAAAATAATATGTATTTCATGCCCCAGTGCGGGGTGGACATGGCCAGTAACAGCCCGCCAGCTCGAGCCATGGTCAGCTCAGGCTGCGGCCCGTTAATGGCCATATTTGCTCTGCCCTATCTCCAGATGGAAGAAAACAAAAATGAAAAAAGATGGCTGCCGCCATAGGGAAAACGGACTCAGTCTATGGCGGACGGGATCCATGGAGTACAGGGACAGGAGTACAAAGCTCCGGTCCCTCAGGTATATTGGGAGGGGCATGAGGGATTGGGAAGGGGGTTCGCTGGTTTTGGGGGGTGGGGATGAGGTAGAAAGGCAACAGTGAGATTGCCTCCCAACACATAAAAAACATTTTAAAAAAAGGTGCCACCCGGGGAAGGGCCTCGGTTGGCTGGAACAGCGGGCGGAGAATGTATATTCTCACCCACTGTTCGAGCCATCTGATTGGCCAATGGCCCATCCCTGGGTGCAAATGTATTATGTCTCAATTTTTTTACCATCTACATCAGTTGTGATACGCAATATTGTTTTTTTGTAATGCACATGCGTTTATTTTTTCAATGGCATTAAAAACATTCTGAATTGTCTCTAAGCAGCGTGAACAAATTAATAGCCACAACTAAAACTATTGTTTATACTGAACATACCATTTTTTTTGTTCGTACACATTTTTCTGTATATGAGAGTACTTTTGCTAGGTGCTTTGTCAGATATTGAAGTCTTCGACTGGTTAATGAGCTCTCTTTAGAATCAAATATAACACTTTTTTAGCCTATATTTTTGAAAAAAGTGCAGTAAGATTTGTAAAGAATTCCCCTCCAAACTCTCTTCAGAGATGAGAGCTCACTAACTATGCATGGTCACAAAATGGATTACCTCATAAATCAGCCGTGCACATGGAAAGTAAAATGCACACAAAAGCCTACAACTTTCGCACTTAGAGAAAAATAATTACAGGGAACATTGATGGAGACCTACAGTGGCATCAAGTCGACCCACTAGCTTCTCATTCTTCCCTCCAAAGCAAACATTTGTAAATAATTGTATAAATATAAACAACTCAATGTACCCAATCCATGTTCCCACTCAAGCTTTACCCTCCACCTCCTGGTTTAGACTGTGTTCACACCGTGCTTATTTATTAAGAGATCTTTTGTAAAGATCGCACAAAGGGATATGAAATGATATGATAGGTTATTTATAACACGCTTAGACTCGGGAATCAAACCTATGAAGCTCCATGTCGTCTTGCTTCCAAGGCAAGCATGTTGCCCCTGAGCTATCCTCCCAAGACGTACATGGTTTGTGATTGAATCCCTTGCCTGTTTTTTCAATTATTGCAATGTATAGAATATTTACTGCCCAAGAACAATGTAACAATGATCTTCTAATGAGTTGGCGCTCGGCCTCCAATTTATACTTGGAATAAATACAAAATAGTTGTATAAGGTATCACTATGAAAACCTCATGTGTTGGTGACGTGAATATAAATGCACTCATCTGCAAAACATTTGGTGCTCTAGTCCATATTCTAGCGCCCCTAATGAATGCAAAGCATCAATGGAAATGTACTGGCTGCTTCCAGTAAGGCCCTCTCTAGGTCAATTGCAAAATGTAGAGTGATGGCTGTACGTTTTGAAGGGATCATATAACCTGTGCATTGCTCTGGACAACATTCCAGACCATCATTTTGCAACCTGATGTGCCATTACAGAAGGGGAGTGACCACTTGATTGTTCCGTCTATTTCCATATAGAACTGTTTATAAAAAGCGCACTTATGAAATTCATAAACAGAAAGAAGCCAAAAAAAAGCTATGCCTGGCGACAGCTTTCTATAAAGTTATGGTTTTCTTGTATCTTTGGATGTTGTCTGCATGAGTAATTCTCAAATCCGTGTGTGGCTGCTACACAGAAACTATTAAAAATTGAAATGATGTGAGATATAAAGTTTTACTCAAATGCGCCAACCTTTAAAGTTAAATGTGTTGCAGTGAGTATTCAAATTGTAGATTCAGTTAACAGATTTTTGAAAAAGAAAAAGAAAAAGTCTTCAATGCATTGTCCCTATTCTGTAGCGCTTTTTATTTTGATTTCCACATGTTACCATCACATGTATAATTCCATTTAGTCCAAGTGTTTAGTCCATACTTAACAATTCACTAATGCTTTGATCAATTTAACCTTTGTAATACTGAACCACTAAAACAATAGAAACAATTCTCTGTCTCTGTTATTACATCCTATCATACTTTGTGAGAGAAGTGTTATTTTCTCATGTGTGCCCATGAACTCGTAGATATGTGTGACAGCATTGCATCTCAGTTATATCCCAATTAGCGTATACACTTTGGTAGTGCGAGATTTGGGTGTTTGTCACTGTAATCAGACTTCAAATCATCTTGCAAAGATGCACGCCATGACTGGCCTACTATTTCCATTCTGTGTAGCACTGATACACCCGTCACAATGAAAGCATCACACATAACAGTGTGGATACTCAAGAATGGATAATTAACAGACATCTGAGCTGAGCTAAATGGATACCTTTCCAGATCATAGTGACCTTGCCTGCCAGTCAGTTCTTTGTTAGAGACGGATCCTTTCATTTGCTTAATCAAAGTTGCAGCGACGTAAAAACAAGGTGAATTACTGATATTTTTCATGAATAACAATTTTTTCTTCAAGAAGTTGAATGTTAGCTTGGTCCTAGTTTATTTTGTTTAACTTATTTTAATCTTTTACTATTATAGACAGCATATTGTCATGCAGGCTTAGCAGCCATTATGTATAGGTTAAAATATACCTTAATACATGTGTCCTGTTTATGTGTATACACATTTAGTACATTCTAAAAACTTACTGCGCTTTGCAGTCCCCTTTTTTTTTTACAAAATCCAGTTTTTAAAACTTACCTCCCCCTGACTCTTTGTAGGGGAGACCACGCCTTGGCGCCAGAAGAAGGCTGCTACCCACAGAAAGCCAAAAGGTCAGAGGACCAGTGCACCCATAGGCGCCCCAGGGTCCAGCTGGTAAAACTCTAAATGATGACTCATTTCCATGATGTCGACCTACCATAGGGTCACCCTTTAGCTTGGCTATGGCAGACCTACCCAAGGTCTTCCACCTAGAGTAATGACAACATTTATGCTCTATCTGGTTGTTAAAATCTGTTAGGAAACTATGATGTACCACCAGGACACTAACATGTATTAGAAGACTTTCGATGTATCTGTTTTTCTGTTCTTATTTACTATGAGAAGTATATCCTTGTAGCAATTTGTTTTACTTGGTTTATGTTTGCAGTTTAGAGGACTACTGATTTTTTCTACTCACTGTCCACGGCTGTTGTTTTCTATGAGAATTGCACATCTGCACGGAGGGAAATAGCGATGCTATCCCACAAATATGCAAAAATAATAAATATGGCAGCAATATATTAAAAGCTGTACCAAATATTACTAAGAATAAAGTGCATGTTTTGTTTTGATGTACACTTATCCATGACTTGGCAAAAAGTAGTGTTTGCCGTGGATTGTTACAACACAGTTGATTCAACTTGCATTGAAATAAGTTGCAACCTTTGGCTATCACAGCCAGGACAAAACCCCCTCTTTAGTATATCCCTAAATTATACCTTAACCTATATAAATTAAAATGCGTCTAACAGCACAGCAAAAGCATCAACATTCAAGCCTGGAGCACATGCTCAACTGACCCTCTCTCTTACACCTATAACAATATTTTACAAACAGAAATATGCTGGGAAAAATCTCCCAAAAATTGATCAGTCCTGGTAAATCTGGGAATCCTAGTCACTGTGGAGCGAGAGAGAGTGTTGCCCTGGTTTTCAGAAGGGTCAGATGGCAACGCCTCTTTCAGTCATTAGGAGAGTGCTGCTGTGAGTATTGCTCTACTGTGTAGGTGCATCTACAAGACCTTCCAATGGGGAGAGTTCCAAAATGGAGGAACTGCATTCAGAAGGTCTGAGGCATGTCATAAACAATTCCACTTAAGATGTCGGTGTGTCTCTAGTGATCACTCTGGCTGTCTCCTCTGCCACTACGTTTAACAACCGATGCCAGGTATTCAACGGCCCTAGTGTGTGATTGTGGGCCATGGTGGTTAGAGAAGAGATTGGGGGAGGCTTTGTCCAAATGCAGAGCCTCTCCACCCCTCCGGGAACAGAGATAAATTCTCCTTCATGCACAACAAGCATCTTCATGTTGTATTAAGTATCAAATAACTCATGGGTAGACAATGTGTGCCATTGTTTGTCATTGTAACAAATTGGCAGGCAGAGGCATTCGTTATGTGGCTCAGTAGGCAAGGGGAACACAATCCAAGCCATACCTACCAGGAAACTGGAATTGTGTACCAAATGGAAAGCTTACTTTGCAGATGAACGCCCAAACAAGCTTTCAGTGCAAAGCTTTTCCTATTGCAGATTTGCGGAATTGACTTTCATGGAGCTCGGCGTCCAGTATATCTACTTTGTGTCGGTGTATGTCCTGTTGTTGGAGGATTGTGAGGTGGCAGGCTGTCTCTGATTGGACAGCCACTACCTGTTTGAGAGTAGACGGCCAATCGAGATCGTCCACTACAAATTCCAAGTATCAAGAGCTGAAGACTGCCAGAGACCCACTGGAGGACTGCTGCTCAACCAACACTGTCCAATCTATCTACCCACTTCCTGCCTCATTGCTGAAGACATTGATGGCTTTCTCAGAGCTCTGCTGAGAACTCACAAATCAGCTGCCTCTCAGCACGAGCATGGGAGGGCTGGATGCTGCAGTCTGACCGTGCTCCTCCTGAGTCTCTGCCAAACGTGTCCTGGCTCACACCAACATTGGTTACGGTACCAGGAGGCCTCATGTGCTACTGAAACCATATTTGTGCTGTCTTCACCTTGTTCTCAGGTCTCCAGCTGACCCTGACTCTAGAAACCTCAAACCCGCAGCCTGTGAGCCTCCTAAAGCAAAACTGGTCTTCAATGTCCGCACCAACTCTGTGTTCTGGTGTCTATGGTCTTGCAAGTTGCAGTACAGGAATTTGAGATAGCAACAATCACTTTCAGTGCCCCTATTCCTATTGACTCGAATTGGGTGTAAAGCCCTTAATTTAAAACTAGCTACCTTACAGAGCCAAAGGCAATGTAGCCTGGGTCTGGTGTCCTCACTTTCTTCATGAAGTGCCGGGGGACTTGCAGTCTACCTCCACCATATGATGATATTATATGATATGGCATTTATAACGCGTCTATACAAAAGTGTTTCAAGGCGCAACGAAGCAAGGGAGGCGGGACAGAGGGAAGACATAGACAGCAATCTTACTAGGCCCGGTGACATTGAGATCACGCAGGTGCATGGGAGGGGAGAGAGGGTAAGTGCGGTGGAAACGGAGAGGGGGCAGTGCAATACATAGGATCAACAGTAAAGAATAAATAAAATAAATAAAACAGAAGGTAAAAGGACGGCCAGCTAGTGGCAAGTGCAGGAGTAAGTGCAGACATCAAATGTCAGGAACTGGTGGGGACTGTAGGGATACAGAAACAGTCCCCAAGTGCACGAATTGCCCGGGAGGCAGTGCAGGTGTGCAGCTGGCAGGGAGTGGAGCTAGGCCCGGGATCAGAGTGTAGCCAGGTGACGAGTGCAGTTTCATTCAGGAGTTCAGCAGGGGAAAGGAGGAGAGAAAGCAGAAGGAAAGAGGAAGGTCTTCAGGTGCTTCCAGAACTGGAGATGGTTCTCCTCAAGTTTCAGGGAGGCAGGGAGGCTGTTCCAGAGGGAGGCCCTGGTCGAAGACAGAGATCTGCCACCAACTTGTTGCTTAGAGAAGCGACTGACCCTGAGGGGTGAGCGAGGAGCTAGAGAAGGAAGATATTTAGGAAGAGAGAGTTGCAGGTATTGAGGCCCCATGTCCCAGAAGGCCTTGTGGACAATGCACAGGGTTTCGAACTTAATCATCGCAGCCACTGGGAGCCAGTGCAGAGATTTCAGTGCTGGAGAGATACGATCCCTGGGCTTGAGGCCAAGGACAAGTCTCGCAGTCCTGTTCTGGATGAACCCTTTTGAAAATGTTTACAGTTGCCTGTATTGTTATTGTTCTTAATAAGAACACTTGCTTGTAATAGACTGAGCGATAGCAATGCTAGGCATGGACTTGTATAGTGTTACTCTTGTTGATTAAGTATTTCTAGCATAAGGCTTGTGAAACTTTTCTGAACCATCTCCACCCACTGTAACCATTCACACTGCACATTGCCCATTAAAGTGGTTGGTACCTCATTTTTGTTTTATTAAACGTTGGTGTACATATGCTTGATAGTGGCTTTTCTTGTCAGTAGTGTGTTGGTTTTACTGATTTCCTTTGTCTTATAAATAACATATGTGTGTACTTACCTATGTGAACCTATGTTCTTTGCTCATTAATTGTACTTGATAGCAAGCCTACCTCAGGGATGTCATTTAAGGGTCACCAGGGGTCGCAACTGCTACCCCTAAAAAATTAAAAAATTAAAAAAACACTTTTTTTTTAATTCAAGGTAAGAAAGTATGGTAATGCCAAATAATGTGTCTTTCTAGAAATCTGTACATTAATTGCTAGACTCATTAAATGTTTATTTCAGGCATACTTCAGGGAGTGAGTCATTGATTTAGTCTGTTCTTAAACAACTCAACTCAGCCTTTCATCCTTCTGGGGTCGCGATAAATGAGTACCAACACAAGTTGGGTGATATTTTATCTATATTTGTTCTACATAAAGCGCTTAAGTGTAAGTGCTATATAATAGCACATCATTTTCATGTGGCCATGGACGTCTGCTTGCATTCACAGTAATTCGGTAATATGGGCCTATACACACTGATATTAACAATACATTTGGTGATCCATTCTTGTATGAAATATATATCACATTATAGTGATATTGTAACCATATTGTTCGTAGTGTGCTTAGGAACAATGCTATGTGATGCCACTTTCTTGTTTTTTCAATGTGTGAAAGGTAGTGTTCCATCGCTTCCCGTGATATCACTTCAGGGTGGGGTCACTTGCCGTGGTCAAGTGTCATGTGATGTCACTTCCGCTACCCCTGGCATGTTGGTGAAATGACGTCCCTGGCCTACCTCCTCCTGACTCTAAGCCAGGCTTCTCAGCTCCAGTACCCTTGGTTCTGTGTGATAAGTGCAAAAACAAAAACTCAGAAGCCTAACGCAGCTAGAAAACACAGGCGGGCTAACAGGAGCAGAATTTCCATGAAACATTGCAGCAGTCAAAAAGGGTGAGTTACCAGGTTCAAGCAAAGAAGATCCACAAAAAGCCAATTGGACAGCCCAGGAGAGAAATCCGTCAGCCAAGCTGTCACAAATGTCAGAGTAAGACACACACTTCTCAATATTGAATGCTAGTTTTAGAGAGGGTAGACAGGAATGGGTCATTTTTGTATTTTTTTGTTAACAATGTGATCGGCATGAAGTAAGTGTTGGGGCAAGTTATTAGTAATAGAATTCGCCTTTTCAGTAAATAAATTGCTTCAAAAGCTGCTCCAATTGGACATATTCATTAAAGGCACTGCTGCAAATGAGCACACGCTCAGGGCAAGTGATAACAGATGGTTTGCTACTGAAACCGTTTCTGTGGACCATTAAGAAGCATTTGGAGCATTTAGGAAATGAACGGACTGGGAATGAACATTTATTCTCAGGGCAGGTACTAATTGGCATTAAATGAACTGCTTCAGAAAGAGTTAATGTTGTGCATTAGTTAGCATGTTGCAAGAGGACAGACTGAGAATGAACCTTTGCGCTCAGACCAGACATTTATTGAGCTGCTCCAGAAAGAGTTCATATTATACATTAATTAGCATGTTGCAAGTGGACAGACTGAGAATGAATTTATGAGCTTAAACCAGACGTTGAATGAGCTGCTCCTGAAGGAGTTGATGTTGTGCATTAATCAGAATGTTTCAAGGGGACAGATTGAGAATGAACCTATGCGCTCAGGCCAGATGTTGAATGAGCTGCTCCAGAAAGAGTTCATGTTGTGCATTAATTAGCATGTTGCAAGGGGACAGACTGAGTATGAACCTATGTGCTCAGACCAGACGTTGAATGAGCTGCTCCAGAAAGAGTTCATGTTGTGCATTAATTCGCATGTGGCAAGGGGACAGACTGAGAATGAACTTTTACGCTCCAACCAGACATTGAATGAGCTGCTCCAGAAAGAGTTCATATTATACATTAATTAGCATGTTGCAAGTGGACAGACTGAGAATGAACTTATGAGCTCAAACCAGACGTTGAATGAGCTGCTCCTGAAGGAGTTCATGTTGTGCATTAATCAGAATGTTTCAAGGGGACAGATTAAGAATGAACCTATGCGCTCAGGCCAGATGTTGAATGAGCTGCTCCAGAAAGAGTTCATGTTGTGCATTAATTAGCATGTTGCAAGGGGACAGACTGAGAATGAACCTATGCACTCAGACCAGATGTTGAATGAGCTGCTTCAGAAAGAGTTCATGTTGGGCATTAATTAGCATGTTGCAAGGGGACAGACTGATGATGAACATATGAGCTCAGACCAGACGTTGAATGAGCTGCTCCAGAAAGAGTTCATGTTGGGCATTAATCAGAATGTTTCAAGGGGACACACTGAGAATGACATTTGCGCTCAGACCAGACGTTGAATGAGCTGCTCCAGAAAGAGTTCATGTTGTGCATTATTTAGCATGTTGCAAGAGGACAGACTGAGAATGAACCTTTGCGCACAGACTTTGAATGAACTGCTCCAGAAAGAGTTCATGTTGTGCATTATTTAGCATGCTGCAAGGGGACAGACTGAGAATGAACCTTTGCGCACAGACTTTGAATGAACTGCTCCAGAAAGAGTTCATGTTGTGCATTATTTAGCATGTTGCAAGAGGACAGACTGAGAATGAACCTTTGCGCACAGACTTTGAATGAACTGCTCCAGAAAGAGTTCATGTTGTGCATTATTTAGCATGTTGCAAGAGGACAGACTGAGAATGAACCTTTGCGCACAGACTTTGAATGAACTGCTCCAGAAAGAGTTCATGTTGTGCATTAATTAGCATGTTGCAAGTGGACAGGCTGAGAATGAAACTTTGCGCTCAGACCAGACATAGCTTCAGACATGACATTGAATGAGCTGCTCCAGAAACGGGTTCTGTTGAAGCACTTGCGCACATGGCCTAAAACGAGTATATCGGCTCAGTGCACCTGCTAAGTGATGTTAAACGAGCGGCTGAAGGAACTGGCTAAAGAGGGCAGCTCACACATTAGATCCTTTACATGGTTCTCAAACCAACCCCAAAAGCCCACGATGCGCCTCTGCAAAAGAACAGCAAGCGAATAAAAGGCCTATTCGGTTTCAAATGCCAGCCATTCTCACATTGGATTCCTGGAGGCCAAAAATCATTGGGCCCACAGAGGAATCAATGCGGAGCAAAAGGTAATGGTAATTTGTAATTTAAGCAGTAAATAGTTACAATGGTTTAGCCTTATAATCAGCATAAACTGATATAAATATGCCCTCGCCATTTTCCAGAAAAATGCAACTCCTATTCAAGGAACAGCAGACAGCAACACACTTTTATAATATTTTAGGCTTGTAGTCTGTTAGGGAGAATTCTCATAAATGGCTGATTGCCCTTACCTATTGAGTCCCTCAGCAGCTTTGCTGGATTTCTAGGGTTTATTTTTTTCACCTGGTAAGAGTGCGAGCCTTTTTCCCACTCTTACATGTGTTTTGCTGTGTGTGTTTTTACTTTTTGTGTGATCTTGGGCACTGGAGCCTCACCTACTCCATGGCCTCACATTTTTCATGTGTGCTACACAGCAGCTTCAGTGCAGCGACACAGGGTTGTCTTTGAGACTTCCCAATGACTCCATTTCCTGGGGCTGACTACTGTTCCCCCAGAAAAGGTAAAGTGGCCATTAACTTTATTTGTATCAATTTAAAGCACAGACCCAGTACACCCCATCTCACATGGAGTATTGGAAAGGGTTAATTCTTATGCCTTTTTGTCTGTGTCTCTTTGGAGCATTGTTTCACTCCCTTTACATCAAGACTTGGCTGGTGGCAGTGGTAACTACCCTATTTTTTATACCGCGGTTATCTTAAATAACCATGGTATTGTTTTAGGCTATTATATTAGCCTCAAACATAAACCCGCTAGACCATATATATTTTATTATGGTTCCGGCTGGGTTTATTCGCCATTTCTTTTTGTAAATGTCTTTCTCGTGTTTTATTCTGCGCGTCAAACCAGGTTTGGTCCCTTTGTTTGCCGTCTTTTCGCAGGCTTCTGCACAGTAGACCTCCTTAAGGCGCCTGAAAGTCTGGGTAGGGAGGATGTGAGGGAGGGGTCTTCAGACCCCTGCCATGGGTTCCCTTGGTAACCCAAGTTGCACTCCTGTTTGATTGGCTGGGTGACTGCCCTTGCCAGGACAGCCACCCTGCTGTGTGATTGACAGCCAGGCTGTATGAATGGGGGAAAACTGCATAAAAAGCAGGTCTCTGGGACTGGAAAGGCAGAGTTGCAACTGGAACGAAATAACCAATGAGGAGCTGATGGAAGAGGACTCCTACAAAGACTGAACCACCCAGTGAAGCCGTGCTGCAGGTTCAAATCTTCAGAATCCGACGACAGAGAAGATCCTCCAGGAAACTTCTTCCCTTCAGCTGGTGGGACCAACCAGTTTGCCCAAACTGCAAGCCAGGATTCCTGCTCTGGTTGAATTTGCTGTACAGAGCTACAGTGGGCCGGATAGCCAGGAAGGTCGGACCCTGCTTGGGTTTTAAGGATCGCACCTTTTATTTGTTGCTTTGCTCTGCTGCTGGTTTCTTCCCTGGGTAGTGCAGGACCCTCCAGTCTTCCTACTTCTTGTCAGTCCGACAGTCGCTTCAGGAACCGTGAGCCTGCAGGAACTACCAAGAACGTCCGCCTCAGCTACAGCCTCCTCTCCGTTTTAAGGTACTGTGCAAATCCCGTTGTTCGATTCGTTCGCCCACGGTGAAAATGTTTGAAATCTTTCTCCAAAACTAGGCTTGTCCTTCTCTTCTCTTTGAACTAACTTTTCTGCCAACCAACCTCATCCGGAATCCGTAGCACAATCTTTACTGCGAACTACCCTGAACTGTGTGATCTTGAGCAAAACACTTTTGACACATTGACCTTGGCCCTAAGCCTTTTATACCTGATTCCATCACTGTAGTTCCTCTTGCTCAATTGCCCTGAGTACTTACCTGTTGGTATGGTTCAATTTCTATTAACTTTGTTTTTCCCTCCCTTTTAAATTGCTAGAGTGCCATTTTGCTCCCACTTCATTTTGTGAGCTTAACTTGTCTGGAACTTATTGGGAGTGGTGTGGTGTATTAAGAGTGTGATTTTTAAACTGCTTATAATAGTGTAATGTTATACAACTGAAGAGTGACATAAATGTATATTCTTTTACTTGAAAACCTTGAGTCAGTGTTTGCCTGAATCATAGTAATGGCTGTCCTTTGTGTAACTATTTGATACTGCTCACTTACTCTTGAGATAAGTCTGGCTGCTCAGCCATCGCTACCACTTTAACTGTGTAGTACAGGCTTGTACCAAAGGTGAATATGTACTGTCACTTGTAGTCTTAATTGTGTGTGGTGTTCCCAAAGGGTACTGCATATAATTCTGTCTGACATAGTCAAAAGGTACTGATTTATTTGGTTGTTCTTAGAATGCAGAACTGCACATTTGTTTGCAGTTCAGTGAAAACATGGCCAAACCTCTAGCCTCATTCAAGGTGAAAGAAGCATATGTATAGTTCTAGGGCCTCATTAGGACCCTGGCGGAGAGGGTTTTACGCCAGCGTAGTGCATGGCGTACCTCTCCGCCATACTACGAGTTCCCGTAGCGCCATGGCGGCCTTTTCCGCCTGGTTTTACCAGGCGGAGAAAACCATGGCGCTACGGGACCTCGTTGTTAATTACGCCACCGTATTTTACGGTGGCGTAATTAACTCCTTCCCCACTCCCATTATACCCTATGGGGCAAAAATGGGAATGGGGAAGGGCAGAATGGGGATTGGGGATTTACCGCCCCGCCAAGGTCGGAATGGGGCGGTAAATCCGCCAACCCCCATGGCGCTATCGGCGGCTTTCCGCCATGCTTCGCGGTGCATTTAGCACCGCGAAATCCGCCTGGGTCCTAATGAGGCCCCTAGTGTTTAGAACAGCTACACTATGTAAGGGGGAGAGTACTGTGAAACAAAATGAAATCAAATAAAGAAGCAAACCTCGGGAAAAGGTTCAGTAGAGCTTTCAGCGTTCCACCTGCCAAGCCTAAGCAGTTCATCCATTCATGCTCACGCGTTGCATTGTGGGGCTGTAGTTTTGCTTTTCTCATGTTAAAATCATGACTATAAAGACGAAAAAACAAGGACCGGCTAGAGGGAACTTGATAAATATGGTTCTAGCTACGATTCATGCCTTGCGAGATTGTCACAAGATACTGGTTGGCTTATTCTATTACCAGTTTTTAAACAGCTGCAACTTTATGATCGAGATAAATGCCTCTAGAATGTATCCGATTTTAAATAAGAAAAATCTGCTCTCCCGCGTGGGCTACAAGTACAGACAAGAACAGCCAAACAAAGACAAAATCTAAGGAAAATGTGTGGTGTATAAAAGTAACACGAGCACTGAGAGAGAAGAGAATCAATAGATGAATTCATCAAAGCCACAGAACACTCCCACACCCCATCACACATCCCATCACCAGAAAACAGCATTGCAATGAAATGAAAGCAATGTCTAACACCACCAGAACAACAACGTTAGACATGCAAAGAAGCTACGGCATTCCCCAATGATGGCAAGTTGCCTAGAGAGTCTTTGTTAAAGTGAGCACTATTACATGTCAGAGAATGCAAAACTAGCAAAAATACCAATGCACAACAATGAAATAGACAGCCCAGGTTTAAAGGTGGCATTAGGCGGAAATATGTTTTTTATCTGAAAGCCTGGGCCAAGTGAATACAATGTTAATTTGTTAGACACTGGCTAACATGTTTTATTTGCAGCAGAGTAAAACATGGCAGGTAGATGGCACAGTTAAATAATGCCTGAATCTTTTCACCCAACTTGGTACTGTGAATGGGAATCGTGTGCCGCTCCTGTTTGCTCTGTTGCCTAACAGAACAATACAAATGTGCAAGGACCTTTTTAAAGGCATTAGCACCTAAGAAGGGGGCTCTGGCCAATCCGGAAGCTCAGAATGTGGGTTGTATTCTCTGTTATAAGCCTGGGTTCTGAGCAGTCTGAGTGCTACTGGCAGTACCGGATAACGTCTGGTGTAAGGTGGCGTTGGAAATTATAGGCCCATTTGAAGTATTGGGGGAGAATGCCAGGTATCCTTTGGTGTTGGTAGATCATACCTCAAGGTGGATTGAAGTTGTGTCTGTACAGTCAGTTACCACTAGGAAGGTTATAGAGGTATTGAAAAGTATTTTTGACAAGGAGGGAGTACCAGGAAGCATTGTTACCGACAATGGTGTGCAATTTGTGTCATAGGAAATGCTTGAATTCTTAAGGGACAAGGAGATTGAACACCATAGAATGGTGTTGTATTACCCCAGTGATAAAGGTTTGGTTGAGCGCACCAACAGGTTCATTAAAGAAGTGATTCAATTGGTATTGGCTAACATTTCGGATTGGAGTATAGTGTTGGCAGATGCCGTTAGGGCACATAGAGGCATGCCTAATAGTCTTACGGGGTGTGCACCTTTCAAACTGATGAGAGGCAGTAAGCCAGGGAGCAGGTTAAGGCTCGTGTGATTAGGTGGTGGTGTGCAATCTGAAATAGATTTGATATTGATTTTGCAAAACGTGAGAGAGACGCAACAGTTTTTGGCAGAAAAGCACATCAAAAAATTGGGGGCACATCAAAAAATTGGGGGCAGGAAAGCCACGTCCAGTTAGGAGATGTGGTAAGAGTGAAGAAACTCCGGTTTGTGAGGAAAGGTTGGTCTGTGTTTTTGGCACCCTTGAAGATAATAGGAGTGGGGCAGGGCTATGTCAAATTGCCTGATGGCACTGTGTGGAGCAAGAGAATTGCCATTCAGCATTCTTTGGGTGCATGGTGGGTTTATGATGTACCATGTGTGGATTCAAGGGAACAACTCAGTAGGGGAGCAAACGCGGATTGTAGACATGGTCGCAAAGGAACATTTAGGAGAGCATGGGCAAGAATTTGGGGGAGAGAGCGCAGTAGGGCTATTTTCAATGAAAGCAGACCCAATGATCTGGGGGAGAGGGAAGTGTGTAGTGGGGAATAAGGGATTGTGTAAAACATAGGAAATAGGAAACCAGGAGATATGGAAGCATCTGATGTCACCAGCCGGGGAGGTATGGGGGTTCTGGGTGGAACCACATGTCCGATCAGAGTCAAACGGTTACCCAAGAAATGTAGTGATTATGTTTGGGGCTAGTAGCACAGGTAGTGGGGGTTGATTTTCCTTGGACATGTGTCTTCTGTTTGGTATTTCTGTTGTAGGAAATGTGGGAAGTGTGTTATAATGTGGTAGCTACGAGGCTTGGTATCCAACCTAGTGTCATAGCAACCTTATGTAATGTTCAGGAATGACTGTTACTGACCGTGGGGTGCCACGGATTAAACACAGTTCTACAACTCAGTGTGTGTGTGGCCCACATTTCATGGTACTCCCTACAGTTTCTTCTTTGTTTGCCTGGTAACACCAACCTTTGAACTACAGCTGTGTTAAAGAAAAAGATGTTTTCAAAGTGTCTATTTTTAGACCTTGTATTTCGGCACTAGTTGTGAAGTCTGAAAACCTTTGTTTCATATTCTAATGAACTCCTGATCTTTGCATTTACTCCCTTACTTAAGTGTGGGCATTTATGGAGCATGAACATAGCTTCAGAAAGCAGCATAGTGCTTTAAAGAGTAATAGGAGTTCATTCAGGGACGGTGTGGCCTGAGAACAAGGGGTTAAGAATATGCGCAGGGACTGAGCAATGAAGGGGAAGAGGAAGGGGTGGCAATACAGAGACACAGACAACAGTGGGCTAGCACCAGGCAAAAGTAGGAGCAACCGGGGGGGTTGAAATAGCAGGAGAACTGTAGTGGGAGTGGACTGAGCAGGGAAACACAACAGGGGGGCAACACAGAAGGGGTGAACGTTTGCACCAGCCACGTGGAGCAGATAGGAGGGAGATGCCATTACGAGGGGGTGCTCCAATTCATGGGATTGCAGTGCTAAAGTCTGAGATATTGATGAGGAGCAAATCCTTGAAGAAGATCTTGAGTTCCTTCTGGAATTGCAGAAGCAAGGGGTGCAACTCAAAACCTGACTTCTGGTGGAGCGCTGGCTGCCGGAGTTCCTGAGCTTTTCAGACAGATCCCTGAGTAGGTTCTAAAAACTCCCTCTAAAAACAGACCAACAAAGAGATGGCTGAGGAAGGAACATGTAAACAGAAGTACCTGAGACAGAGAGATTGTGTGGTATCTGTTATTGGGCCTCATTACACGGACGGCGGTAAGGGTTAACGGTCACCCTTAATGGTAACGGTGACTGTTTACCCTTACCGCCTTACTACGAGGTCCCTTTGCGGGTTGGAGACTTTAACGCCTGCTTTTTGCAGGCGTTAAAAACCAACCCGCAAAGGGACCAGGGAGCTAATTACGGTACCGCAATTTGCGGTGCCGTAATTAGCACCTTCCCCATTCCCATTATGCCCTATGGAGCAAAAATGGGAATGGGGAAGGGCAATGGGGGAAGGGGGAATTACCGCCCCACCAACCTTGGAATAGGGCGGTAATTCCCCTTTCCTCCAAGCCTGTGCCGGTATTTTACCGGCATGGACCAAGGTGCTAATAGCACCTTGGTCCACCGCTGTCCGTGTAATGAGGCCCATAGTCTTGTGTGGGTGTCCACCGCTCATGGCCTACTACAGGATGTACATTTCATAGGTAAGTTTAGCATTTATTACTTTTATGATGCTCTCCAAAACCAATAACCTATCCTAGCTCATATATTTTGAAACCAAGAAATACTAAAGAAAATTAACATATTAAATATATGCTACTGGTGATGGATGGGCAAATCCATAACTAGCCTGTAATGTACACTTAGGGCTTCATTACGGGTTTTGCACTATTTCCTCTGAAGATATCACCAAAATCATTTACTTTTATCAAATGCAGGAAGCATGCAGTAACATGAAGGGTCCACATGATTCTAAGTCATGCATAGGTTTCAGTTATTCCCCATTTTAGAGTCCCATAGCACTCCATAGGGACATTTCCTATTGCTGCACGCAGTGATTACCACATCTGTTCATTCTTTTGGATGGAGGTAATTGGCTCTATGCAAAAGCAGTGGAATTAAAGATGTGATGATATTTTTAAATACTGAATATTTTACCACTAACACCAAACTCATGAACAGGCTCTTAATCTTCGCCATTGGTGATATAAGAAAACCCTGTCTGTTCAGGCCCTGTTCTTAGATCTCTAATACAGTCTGTGTGTGAAATAAGGAACTCAAAAAACTTGCTTTGAGCCAATAGGTGATGGAAAAAAAGAGGTCTTTATGAAGGCATAACGAAGCAAGACACAGACAACAAATTCAAAATTCAAACTCAATTATGTTATTTAACCTAAATATCAGGATGGATTAAGGCCTAACTTGCCCTAAACTAAGGTGGGATTTCCCTACCTAATGAAACTAAGGACAGTCTGAGTCAAAGACTTAAAAGTCTGTCTGTGTCCAAAATCTACACTTGCCCTCACAACTAAAGCTAAACAATGTGTTGGGTTGTCAGCAATAAAAAAGAAATTGGGGTCATTACAAGTAGGGCGCAAAGGGATACTGGGCACCGGTAATGACACCAGTGCTGGTAATCCCTTTGCGCCCCACTACGAGTTCCCTTTGCGGGTCATTCCTTAACACCTGCTTTTAGCAGGCGTTAAGGACGGGACCCGCAAAGGAACACCAGGGTCAATAACGGTACCGTAATTTACGGTACCGTTATTGCCGCCTTCCCATTGAGCTCTATGGGGGCTCCAATGGGAATGGGGAATGGCCCTTTTGAATGGGGAATTACCGGTCCCTCCGACCTCGGAATGGACCGGTAATTACTCCATTCACCAGGGCGGAGTTGGAACGATTTTGGAGGCGGCCATGCTGCAAATAGCAGCGTGGTTACCTTCAAAGTCGGAATGAGGCCCATTGTATTTGCAATAAAGTTCTGAGCTTCTTCCAGCTTCTAGCTTACTTGGCAGCTTCCCCTTTCCCAACTTCAAGAGAGTTCCACAATTCCTTGTGGTTCTCTTCCCCAAGTTTAAAATAGTCAGCTTGTACTTATTGTCAGTGTTCACAACAGCTCCAGATCAACTTGATCCTCCTACGGGTTTCTTAATAGGTACATTGGATTACTTTCTATTACTTTACTTCAGCAACTTCTTTAGCTTTCACAATTGGGGTTTCCTGGTCTAGGCACGGTTGTCAAACCACACGGTCCACACATTACATGTCACACAACCAGGAACGCTAGTCTTTGTAGCCCTAAGAGGTTATGGGAAGGAGAGGCGTAAATTTCAGGTCCCTCAGTGATTTCGGTGAAGGCAAATGCAGAAGGAGAATGGAGGCGGTGGGGGTCACCCATAGAAATGAATTGTAGAAATATAGCAGATTTCAGTGGTAGCATCACGTGTATAATAAAACTCTATTTTAGAAGGTAGACACAATTTTGAAATTGAAGCCCAGTGCCATGACTATGCTTGCATGGCCAGAGTTATTGCAGGGGGTAGAAAGATAGGTATGTATTGATTTCTCACAGCACAGCATCCCTACAGAAGGTTAATTTCCTGAAGAAACACCCACACACAACCCTTTATAGCCTATCAGTAGTACATGCAACCCAGGAAGAATGTGTCCTGCAAGGCCAAGAGAGGGCCGGAATGTATTGTTAAAGAAGTATTGGTTGAGAAGGGGGTTCAGGGCTTTAGGTCTTCACCAGTTCAAGTCTATGGGGGTCATTATGAGTTGGGCGGTAAGGGATACCGGGCACCGGTAAGGAGACCGGTGTCGGTAATCCCTTACCGGCCAATTCTGAGGTCCCTTAGCGGGAACTGTAAAGGATGTGTGGTCTGACCACACGTCCTTTACGGGTCCCGCTAAGGGACCAGGGCGCTAATAACGGGCCTGCTATTCGCGGGCCCATTATTAGCGCCTTCCCCATTCCCATTGAGCCCTATTGGGGCTCAAATGGGACTGCGGAATGGTTGGTTGAATGGGGACTTACCGGGTCCTCCAGGGTCGCAATGACCCAGTAAGTCCCCATTCAACCAGACCGGTGCCAGACACGATATTGGAGGCAGCCATGGCTCAAATAGCACCATGGCTACCCCAATCTCAGAATGAGGGCCTATAAGTTATAACGGCCCGGACCCTCAAGCCCCTGACACAAACATTCCAGTATCCTAAACATTCCAAGACCCCTGGCCGTAAAGCTGTAAAGTGATCAATCGATCAAGAAGATCAGAGAGCAGGGGCAGCCAGCCTTCCCACTACTGGCCTGTGAAATTTGTGCTCGAGGTACCAGGGGGGTAAGTTAACAAATGTATGCCATGGGAGGGAAGGCAGTGGAGATGCAGACGTGTCTGGGAAAGGAAGTGGCGGCACATAGTTCTGAGAAAGCTATTGCGACCTCTAAGGTAGCCAACTCGCTCATGTCCATGGTACCAAGTGCACTGTAGAGCTAGAAAATTATGATTTGTGTAACCCAAATGCCAATTACAGTTTTGTATCCGATGACGACAGAAGAAGAACCCCACGTTGAAGAATATGGACAGACAATGCTGGAACCAATCACCTGGTATCCCATATGCAGGAGGCCATATGTGTGTAGGGTTGCCCCAACCAGCTTCCTCGATTTGTAACCTATGTGATGTACCTCATTTATGACGTTGTGTAACCTTAAAGCTATTGCTTATGCTGTTTTAGTAAGAGGTTTTCTGGGCTTTTTTCCTTAGTAGGCTGTACTTTTTCTAGTGTGAGCATTGAAAAGCTTCTCTACACAGGTTCTTCTGTATCGTTACGTCTGTGAAGCTTCACATTCACTTGGCTTCTCCTTATCCGCATCTTGGGCCTCATTACGACCTTGGCAGTACGGGGTTAACGGCGCCCTATAAGGTTCTGCGCCGTTTACCCCGTACCGCCTCATTACGAGGTCCCCTCGCGGGACCCGGGAAGTAACGCCTGGTCAAACCAGTCATGCTTACCGGGTCCCGCGAGGGGAAGAGGGAGCAAACAACGGGCCAACTCGTAATGGCCCGTTGTTTGCTCCCTCTCCCATTCCCATTCAGCCCTATGGGGGCTAAAATGGGAATAGGGAAGGACCGGGTCCGGGTCCTTGGAGGGAGGAATTACTAGGCCTTCCAAACTCGGAATGGCCCGGTAATTCCTCATTCTGTGGAGCCGGACGCGATTTTGGCGGCAGCCATGCCGCCAATAGTGGCATGGCTATCGCCGAGGTCGTAATAAAGGCCCTTGCCTTTGCCATAATGGGCCTCATTCCGAGTTGGGGTTTACCCTTACCTTTTACCCTTACCGCCCTATTCCGAGGTCCCTTAGCGGGACCACACGTCCTTTGCGGGTCCCGCTAAGGGACCAGGGTGCTAATAACGGGCCCGCTATTTGCAGGCCTGTAATTAGTGCCTTCCCCATTCCCATTGAGTCCTATGGGGGCTCAAATGGGAATGGGCAATGGTTTACTGAATGGGGACTCCAAGGTCGGAACACCCGGTAAGTCCCCATTCAGCCAGACCGGACCCAGTTTTGGATAGCTAATAGCACTATGGCTACCTCCAAACTCGGAATGAGGCCCAATGTGTGACATATCCTTTGCCAGCCTTTGGCCCTCATTCCGAGGTTGGTGGTAGTCACGGAGCAATTTGCGCCATGACTGCCACCAATAATGGGTCCGGCACCAGTATAGTTCAATGGGGACTTTCCAGTGTAGTCCGACCTTTGCGGGACTGGTAAGTCCCCATTGAAAATGCCATTCCCATTTAAGCCCCCATAGAGCTCAATGGGAATGGGGAGGGCGCTAATAACATGTTTGCAACTTGCAAGCTCGTTATTTGCGCCCTGGTCCCTTAACGGGTCCCGTCCACAACAGCTGGTCAGACCAGCCGTTAATGGTGGGACCCGCTAAGGGACCTTGTAGTAGGGCGGTAAGGGATTACCGGCACCAGTCTCCTTACCGGTGCCCGGTATCACTTACCGCCCACCTTGGAATGAGGGCCTTTGGCGTTACCACACTGTATTTATGCATATAGCTCACTCCATGGTGGTTTTGGTCACCCCACCACTTTGCTTTCAGGCTCTTTTGCAATATTCCATACTTGCAGAATGCTGTATTTCATATGGCTCGACCTTTGCTTTCAAAATAGACTATGGGCCTCATTACGACCCTTGCGGTCCCGTAATGAAGGGTGCCGTTACGGGATCGCACCCTTCATTACGGGAGCGCTGATTACGAGGTTCCCTTTGCGGGACCCGGAACAGACGTCTGGTAAAACCAGACGTCTTTTCTTGGTCCCGCGAGGCGAAGAGGGAGCTAATAATGGGCCATTTGTAATGTGCCCGTTATTACCTCCCTCCCCAATCCCATTGAGCCCTATGGGGGCTCGAATGGGAATGGGGAATGGTTTTCTGAATGGGGACTTATTGGGTCCTCCAAGGTTGGAATGACCCGGTAAGTCCCCATTCAGAGAACCCGGACCCGGACACAACTTTGGAGGCAGCCAATGACCCCCATAGGACCCCCATAGCACCCCCCATAGGACCTCATTACGAGTTTGGAGGTAGCCATGGTGCTATTAGCACCATGGCTGCCTCCAAACCGGGCTCCATTACCAGGTTCCTTCAATGAGGAATAACTGGGTCATTCCAACATTAGAGGACCCGGTAATTCCTCCTCCATAGGGCTCAATGAGAATGGGAATGGGGATGGGGCTAATAACGGGCCTGTAAATTATGGGCCCGTTATTAGCTCCCTGGTCCCTTAGCGACTCCCGCTAAGGACGGCTGGTTTTACCGCCACACTTGTAATGATCCCCTATAGCTGAAGTTTACATATACTTGTCATCAGATCATGGCTTTGCCAAAAACTTACATTTAACTCAGTATTCAATGTCTGTAATATTTTACTTTGCGGCTTGCATATTATATTCTATGACAAGACTGGTGGTGAGCATTTATTTCTACTCTTCAACAGTTCAACAAAACATATATAAAACAATGAAAAGTGTAGAACATAACTTTTCTCTTTTCAAAACTACAATATCCATGAGTCTCTGTAGTCCATGCCCTTTGCACCAGTCACAACCCACTTCCTGTGCTTGGGCTCCTCCTCTTCTTTTACTGCTCTTCAAGCAGATAAGTACAATTTCTTCCCTTTCCGCATGTCAAGGCTGGAATGACTGGGTTTGAGTGGAAGATTAAGATTATACCTAGCACAGTATGTGTGTGAAAGAGAAGAATTGTTTATGTAGCATATAAAAAAAAAAGAAATATAATAATTTCTGTAATAATTTATCCAGAGTGTTATAGGCGCGTAGTCTAGTAACACGGACGCGTGCTCTTGCGGGATTGAGTGTTTTATCGTAGCTACGCGTCGGAGTAGATTCCGCGAAGTTTTCGTGAGGCAGAGGTTTCTTTCGCGAGGTTGACGGCCCGGTGCCATAAGACCGGCACTCCAGGGGTTTAGTCAGCCTCGCGAAGACACGCAGAGCCGGCCGCGCTGGCAGCTGCGAGCCGGCCCCCACCCTTGGGGATGCGGAGCCAGCGCCCGCGAGGCTCAGAGCGTGGCCGGAGAGCTCGTGAGCAGGCAGCCCATGCCCGCGGGTGGGCGGAGCTTCCGCAAGCCGTGTGTAGGCTCTACGCTCTGAAACGTTAGCCCCCACCCGCGGGTTGGAGGAGTTAGGCGCGTTACACGCGCATCAGGATGCCGCATTTGTGCGACGTGAGAGTTTTCCTTACACACCAGCAGCAGAGCGCTCGGAAGAGCTAATAGCTTACATTGGCTTGATCAAGACCCTGATACCAGCGATCTTACGATCGTGAGCGCCGTTGCTCCAGGAGAGCATATTAGGAGACTGCAGGTCCACGTGGAGAGAGCTGCTTAGCTAAGACACTGCAGATCCCTATACTGTTACTCAACAGAAGATTGGCGGCTTAGAGACAAAGGCTTACTAGAGCCTCAGAGCTAAGGACATAGGTGCAGCCACTGAAAAGAAAAAAAAAAAAAAGAGACCAGAGTTAAGAAGTAAAAGGACGTTTACTGACTCTGATTTATCAATCAGGAGCAGTGGGCGTGCTAAGAGACCTGTCTCAGGTATATTAGGCACACATCACTTCAGAAAATGTCAGAGTTCGAGTGGAGTGAGGAGGAGCAGTCGCAGGACCTCGCTGCCAGCTTTAAGCAAGTGCTGGGGAGCTATCTGGTTGATGCAGTGGCAGAGGACGTCAGGCCCCTACATGAGAGGCTGGAGACACTGGAGGTTATGTTTTCGCAGCCTAGTAGCAGCACCAAGGACTGGAAGCGCACGCCCACAGACCCCTTAAAAGGGGAACTCAAGGGGAGTAAAACGGCCCTCAAGAGGAAAGCCTCGGACGACCCCCAGGGCGCTTTGGAAGGGGCAGCGAAT
This sequence comes from Ambystoma mexicanum, assembly GCF_040938575.1. Classification (NCBI taxonomy): domain Eukaryota; kingdom Metazoa; phylum Chordata; class Amphibia; order Caudata; family Ambystomatidae; genus Ambystoma; species Ambystoma mexicanum. The sequence goes on from NC_090922.1 coordinate 1,328,112,200, forward strand.
ATGGCCCCAGAGGTGCCTGACGCGTTTGCTAAGCTGAAGGAAGCTTATCTGCAATGGCAGGCGGTGCCGAACCTCACGACCCCCGCTCCAGGGGATGAAAATACAGGAGATGACCCCGGCTCGGAAGATGAGCAGTCTGATGATCAGACTTTGCAGGAAGACGAAGAGGTTGAGGAAGAATACTGGGCGAAACCCAGTGGGGGCAAGAGAGCACGGAAGGAGAAGCACCTTCTGGAACCTCAGGATGATATGTTTGACCTGGAGAGCATCCGGAACCCGGGGTCCACCGAATGGCAGCCATACCCCCGAGTGGCACAGTATATGACAGCAAGACTACGCAAACCTTTGGACAAGGAGGTGAGACAACGACTGCGAGCAGAATGCCCGCGTCCAGATCTCCCGGGGAAAGTAGCGGAAGCCCCAGAGCTCGATCCGAAGATGCTGACCTTTGTGTCAAAAACCAATAAAGACCCCCGTAAGGGTATCGATAGGTCCTGGAAAAGTTGCCAGGAAAAGGTTTTAGATTTGGCAGGCCCTCTCGCGAAAATCATGGACCGCGCAGAGATAGCTAGGGACACAGGAGAAGAAGTGGACCCCGAAGCTCTCGGGGGATGGGCCCAGAGAGCGGTATGTCTTCTTGGGAACGCCAATTGCGCCATCACTTCGGAGAGGAGGAAGGGCCTTTTGCTCAAGATAGATTCAAAACTTAGCGACCTCTCCTCATATGAAGCGGGAGAAGGAGCCCAGGGCCTCCTGTTCGGAGAGACCTTTAGGAAAGAGATGGGCCGGTTTGTCGGGACATACGCTTCCCTCGAAAACGCTCAGGCATCGATTCGGAAAATATTCCCAAGTAGAGTTTTTGGAGGGACTGGCCGCTCCAGAGGTCGTGCAGCCAGTCGCAGTCAAGGAGGCAGGAGACCTCAGAAACCCAGAGCGCAATACTGGGAGAACAAGAGCCAGGATACATTCTTTCCGTCCAGAGGGAGATTCCCGAGAGGCCGCAGATCCAGGGGTTCAGGACGAGGTCAAGGATTTACACCAGGTGAGAGCGATTCAGTATCCTCCTGTAGATGGGAGGACGCGCATGTTTTTAGAGAATTGGCGCGAGCTTTCAAGCAATTCCTGGATATTGCAGACCGTTAGAGGGCTGCAGCTAGATTTCATAGAAAGCCCAGTTCAGCGGAGCAGACCACAGACTCAGAGGCTAGCGCAAGCGGAACAAGCATGCTTAGACAGCGAGATAGTGCAGCTTGCCCGCAAACAGGTGATAGAGAGATGCGAGACGGCCCCCAAATTTGTGAGCAATATGTTCCTAGTGCACAGGAAGGAAAAGGTGCGTCCGCCATAAATCTCAAAGAGCTGAACGGATGGATAGTATACTGCCACTTCAAAATGGAGGGCATACATCAGCTCAGGGACTCTCTAAGAGAAGGAGACTGGCTAACGCGTTTAGATCTAAAGGACGCCTACCTCACAGTCCCGGGCCTCAGAGAGTACAGACCATACCTAGCTTTCCGCTGGCGAGGACAATTGTGGTAATTCAAGACAATGCCATTCGGGCTTGCTTCTGCACCCTGGGCATTCACGAAGATGATGAAGTCAGTAGCGGCGGCAATCAGCGAGAAGGGCGTCAGACTGATCATCTATCTGGCTGACCTCTTACTCCTAGTAGAAGATCGAGAGGTGTTAGTATACCAAACAAGATGGGTACACGAACTTCTAGTCTCACTAGGATTTCTGGTGAACACAGAGAAGTCAGATACCATTCCTAAACAGAGATTAGACTTTCTGGGGTTCGTACTAGACACAAAGAAAGCGACTCTGGAGCTGCCAGCTCGAAAGCTCAAAGATATAAAGAGGGAGATCAGGTTATGTTTAGAGAAACAACAAATATCCCTCAGGACATTAGCGAGGATAGTTGGGCTGTTAGCACCATCTCTTCAGGCCATATTCCCAGGGCCCCTGCACTATCAGGCTTTACAGAGGTTGAAGATAAAACATCTACAACAGGGTCTTAAGTATCACCAACAGGTGCCTCTAGATCAGGACTCCATTACAGAACTAGAGTGGTGGTTAAAGAATATGGAAGCTTGGAATGGGCGAGCCATATTCGGAGATCTGATAATAGAATCGGATGCCAGCCGGAAGGGCTGGGGAGCCAGATGTGGGACCCTACAGACCGGAGGCAAGTGGAACGAAGAGGAGCTTCGTCTCCAAATAAACTGTCTAGAGCTCCTGGCAGGATCATTCATGATCAAAGCCTTCACAAGAGGAAGGGTGAAATCTTGTGTACTGCTGAAGATGGACAACATATCAGCAGTAAGGTACATAAACCACCTAGGCGGTACAAGGTCCAAGATGCTAGCAGAGCTAGCGAAGGTTTTCTGGCACTTTTTCCTACGGACAGAAACGTCAGTGACTGCAGAGTACCTGCCAGGCTCGCTGAATGTGGTAGCAGACTGGAACTCTCGTCACCTGACAGACTCTAGCGATTGGAAGCTGGATCCAGCAGTGTTTCAGAAGCTGGACAGGAGATGGGGACCGTTACATATGGCCCTCTTCGCCTCTCGGCTCAACACACAGACAAGCCTCTATTTCAGCTGGAGGCTGGACCCGGGAGCGCAAGGAACGGATGCTTTCCTGCAGGAATGGGCAGGAGGCCGCATTACGCTTTCCCTCCGTTCGCGATGTTGAGCAGAGCGCTAGCGAAGTGTCGGAGGGAGAAAGCGGAACTGGTATTAGTAGCACCTTCGTGGAAGTCACAAGTGTGGTTTCCAACACTAATGGAACTAGTAGCGGACGTTCCCAGAGTCCTCCCCGAAGGAGAGCGACTACTCACGGACCCAGTTGGGTCGTGCCATCCTCTGAGAGTGAGAGGGATACTCCCGCTAGTCGCGTGCAGGATATCAGGAGATGCTGGGCGCTGCCAGGAATTTTGGCGCAGGCTGCTCAGCTTATCGCAGAGTCCTGGGCTCCATCCACTAGGAGGAGCTACGACGCAGCTTGGGCAAAGTAGACAAGCTGGTGCAAGAACAGAAGTGTTCATCCCGTTTCAGCACCTGTAGTGGAAATACTGAATTTCCTGGTGAACTTATTGCAGAACGGGAAAGCTTTCCGGACAATAGAAGTATACAGATCAGCCTTATCAGCAGGGCATATGCCAATAGAAGGGGTCCCGGCAGGGGAGCATCCCGCGGTAGTGAGGCTCATTAGAGGAGCGAGATTCACAGTGCCGCCAGGGCCCAAATATAGTACAACATGGAACGTGACGACGGTATTGCGATTATTATCAGATTGGCCATCAGATAAATACCTTTCTCTTAAACAGCTATCAGGTAAACTAGCTATGTTATTATGTCTGACTTCATGCAAACGAGTGTCAGACGTTAGAGCGCTAGAAATTAACAGACGGTCCTTCGGTCCGGAGGGAGTCACATTCTCCATAGCCAGGAGGACCAAGACAGGCACCTCCCCAGTGCATTATCCGTATTTTCCGTACAATTCGAAATGGTGCGTTGCACGGTGTATTAAAGAATACGAGAATAGAACAGCAGAGAAAGGAGCAGTAAATACTACTCAGTTATTAATAGCGCGCAGGAAGCCTTACCACGCAGTGGCATCAGCTACCATAGCTAGATGGGTCAAAGAGGTCATGCAGGCAGCAGGTGTGAATGTGGACATGTATGGTGCTCATTCAGTGAGAGGAGCAATGGCATCGGCAGCCGCAAGAGCGGGAGTGCCTTTGAGTGAAATAATGCTAGCAGCAGACTGGTCAAGCGATCGTACTTTTAAAGAGTTTTACTTTAAGCCAGCAGAGGGTTTGGCTGGTGTGGTGCTGGGGAAGCTTTGAACAAGCATAATGCTCGCCTCCAGTCTTGTCATAGAATGAAGATTACCCCTAGCTGCGCAGGGAGTATTAATTCTATTAAAGACTAAGGAGGCGAGCATTAAATTCCCACCGGAGTACTGTAATGTATATAAATGTTGATGCATTATATGAGTGAGGACATTACATACACACCATCCTAAGATCTCTTATTATGTTTTCATAGGGGAAAATCAGAAGAACAGCTGAAGGCAGTGTCGTAGCTGAAGGTATCAAGAGTCCGGGAGAGCACCGGCAGTTGAGTTTAAAGTTCAGAAGACCGTCCGCACCGTTGGCGAGGATCAGTTAAAGAACATGAGTGACTGTCAGAGCGAGTAAAAGCAGAGGAGGAGCCCAAGCACAAGAAGTGGGTTGTGACTGGTGGAAAGGGCATGGACTACAGAGACTCATGGATATTGTAGTTTTGAAAAGAGAAAAGTTCTGTTCTACACTTTTCATGGTTTTATATATGTTTTGTTGAACTGCTGAAGAGTAGAAATAAATGAAGATGAAGCATAATGCTCGCCTCCTTAGTCTTTAATAGAATTAATACTCCCTGCGCAGCTAGCAGGGGTAATCTTCATTGTCCTTAATTTCCTCCCAACCCGTAGCTTCAGGTCGGTTTCATCAGACACATGCTTTTCTGTTCACTCTGTGTTCATTTTGGTTTTCCAACAACCCCGAAGAGTGCCCCGGCTCGAGTGATTCTCGCCCTCACTCACCGGTCCTTGGCATCTCCTCCAGGCAGCTGTGCTTCTTGTGTCGGCTCCACCGGCTCCACCTGCACATCTTCGTTCAACCGCAAGCCCTGCTCTCAATTCAGTTTCTCTGAGTATCCTTCCAGCAATTCCACTTTCTCTCCACGCACGCTATCAGGTGTTAGGCTTCTCTCTTCTGTGCCTGTAGCTCCTGCTGTGCAAATCCGGCTGCCGGCACCTCCGCTTTCTGTCTGCAGACGCTGGCTAGTCTTTTGGCTTCTCTCTTCTGTGTCTGCAGCTCCTGCTGCGCAACTCCGACCATCGAGTTTCGCCCACTTGTGTCCTTCTCGCAGCCCGCCTGGCCCTGGACTCTACATCTCCTTGGAGACGTCAGCCTGCCTCCACGCATACAGGATTCCCTGCTGGTCTCCTTGCTGCTGGTCTCTTCCCTTCTTATACACCTGCAACCACTTGACAGGTTGCAGGTGTGAGTTCCAAATTGTAATTTCCTGGTCGCAATTAGTGGAGCAGTTGGGGAATTCCTGACCTTTACAACACTCTGTAGATCTCTTACTCCTCTCAGTACCAGAGTGGTGAAATGTCTTACTAGTGTTCACTACTGCTAGTTGCCTCTTCCTCATCCAAGTACTATGGGGGTCATTACGACTTGGGCGGTAAGGGATACCGGGCCCCGGTAAGGAGACCGGTGCCTGTAATCCCTTACCGCCCTATTCCAAGGTCCCTTGGCGGGGACCGTAAGGAACGTGTGGTCTGCCTAAGGGTCAGGGCGCTAATAACGGGCTTGCAAGTTGCAAGTCTGTTATTAGCGCACTCCCCATTCCCATTGATCCCTATAGGGGCTCAAATGGGAATGGAGAATGGTTTGTTCAATGGGGACTTACCGGTCCCGTCAGGGTCAGATTGCACCGGTAAGTCCCCATTGAACAACACTGGTGCCGGACCCGGTATTGGGGGCAGCCATGGCGCAAATAGCGCTATGGCTACCTCCAATCTCGGCATGAGGCCCTATGTTGCAATAGCCCTTAAAGGCTGTGGGAGGGCAAAGGTTGGTCCTCAAATGGGAAAGGGGAATATCCATGTCTTCCCGATCCCCATGGACCCTCCACCCAGGGGATCCTCCCTTGCTTCTCCACCCCCCTGACACAAAATGCTCATACATCTCCAAAGTACACCATGGAAATACTGTGTCCCAAGCGGAGATGAACCTACATGTTGATGTGTTTTAATGTGTTAGGAACAGTCGAAGACATCGGTGTGTGGAACAGAATTCCGCAAGACCATATGTTCTGTTCCTAATAGAGGGATAATAATGTAATCACTTTGATTGTGAGGATACAAATGTGGGGCGAGATTTGCTTCTTTTTTACAGACTTTTTAGTTCAATATGCTATTACTTTCTATTACTGCAGATGCCATTTTAGCACAAGTTAATAAGTAAAGGGGACCATTGAAGGGTTATTATGGCTGCAGTTTCCAAGTGAAAAGATATTGAGGACAAGGTTTGATCAATTAAATAAACTGGGTTTATGATCAGCCATTTTATGAAAAATATATTATCTGATTCTGTTCTGCTTGGGTGATGTTTAGTTTTCTTTGCAATATATATTGCAACATGTATGCGTGTATTTAAAATACTGTTAAATCAATTAATGCCTACATAAAAATGAATAAATAAATGCACTGTTGAAAGTAAAGGTGACTGAGGGAGTGCAGTTGTGTGGCTAGGAAGATGGCTGCCTTTGAGTAGAGCTCTGCAACACACGTTACAAATCCTGATGAAATCTCCTGCAGAGCATTGCCACTGTGCTGTGTCGGGCGGTCCCAAGTCCTGGTAGCCGCAGGAAGCTGCGCAGATGACTTTGGTGAGTTGTCCAACATGAGGTGTCATGACCCACTCGAGGGCGCTCCGGTCTAAACGCTGTTGGAACAGGGCTGCAACTCTGCCACTCTGTGACACCAGATCACGTTGCTGCACAGCAGTCTCACTGAGCCTGTTAGGGCGACTGAGTGCGTTGCAGCAGCCTGCCACTACTGAACTGGGAACTGCGCCATGGTCCATGACTATCCGGCCCTCAAGGCCTCAGGCACTGGCAGAGATCCAACAGCGGGCGGCAGGGGTGAGGCTCCCTGTGAGTGTGCCAAGAGTGCCCGATCCCATTGGCTCCGCCCGAGATGCAGGGCCTTCCAAGGACCAGAAGCATAGTGGCAATTCATGTGGGGACTGCCGGAGTGCAACAATAATGATCCCCTGAGCAAACCGTATAGCTTCCTCCTGACGGCTGGGAATCTCATTGCAGTACAGCCTTGCACTGAGAATCTACGTGGTCGCACTGAAGACCCCTTAGTGAGCTTAACATTAGCCCTTCTTCAGGGTACTGCCATTGGGCGCGCCTTCAGAGTTTGCAGATTGGACTACCTACTTGATTATTTGAAACTGGTGGACCACAGTGTGCTCTCAGCCATGCCCCAGTAGCAATTTGAAGATACAGCAGGCGTGCTGGCAAACATGACGAGCAAACCTAATTTCTCGAAAAAGCAGGCTGAACTGGATGGCTACATCAGGAAAATTATGCATGTAACAGGATAAAGATCAAAAGGCACAAAGTAGCTTGGAACTCAAAGTGACAAAAGCCAAGAATGATGATCTTGAAAATTGATCCAGGCATAATATTGTATGCATATTGGGCCACCCTGAATTGCTAACCATCAGCCCCCTGGAATTGTTTCTGGAAAGATATCTGCCTACAATCTTCAGTAACCCGGTCGTCTCGTCTCATTTTCAGATTGAACAGGTGCACAGATGACTGGGACCAAACCAGCCCCGGGGCTCCCTCCCCGGCCGATAATAACTAAGATTTTTTATTAGATTCTTAAAGCAACCAGGGAAATGGGCGCTTTACAGTTTCAATCATTCAGGCTCTGGATCTTCACGGATTTCTGTCCGACAGTGCAGGCATCTAGGAAAACCTTCAATAACATGCAGAAACATTTGATGGACAAGTATCATATACAATGCTTTTCCCAACAAAATACAAAATTATCAATGACAATAAGTCCCACTTCTTCACTTATCCAACACAGGCAATGGACCTTTGCGTTACTACATTTGACGCATCTCGCCCTTATCGCTGAAATCTTCTGATGGGAATCACTGCTCACTGGTCAAAAGACTCGCATTACCAATGTGGCAGTCCTCATGAGAAATATGTGAATGCAGGCGTTATAGGCTGCCCCCCCATAGCCCATTGGTATCTGTTTTCTGTTTTTGTATGTTGTTTATGTCCATCTTTGTTTGGGGAGTCCGCTGGTAGGATGGGGATGACGTCAAGAGAGAGGGGAGGGAGGGGACGGATGCAACTAAAATTGCCACGGTATGCTTTATATATTTGGAGCCGTTTTGGCTGCTGTTCGTTGACATCACGGGACGGGTTTGATAGTATAGCATACATTGTGATTGGATGTGATGTCTTTAATTAGATACATCACCTGGAATGTACGAGGGTTAAATAACCCCGTGAAGACACATACAGTGTTCTCCTATCTCCGTCAGAATGCCACGGACATTATACTATTGCAAGAAACACATCTCAATAAACACACACATGTTGCAATCACCACAGGATGTGGGGAACACAGCTGGTTGGCTAGCTATTCCATGTACTCGAGAGGAGTGTTAACATTTATGTACATAAACGTGGACTTTAAAATGAGCACGGTCATAGCGTACACAGAAGGCAGATATGTTATGGTAGTGGGTCGTTTATATGGTTTTGACACAGTTATACTGAATGTGTATGCACCTAATGTTGCATTTTTTCAGGATTTGTTCAATAAATGTGCACTGTACATGGATCATGAAAAAGTGATAGGAGGATATTATAATACTACACTATACGATGAACAATATCGGTCCTCTCTGCTGAGGCGATTGCATCCTAATGCTGGGCAATCAACCAATTTACACCTGGTAGACATCTGGCGTACATAACTTACATCGATAAGGGAGTATACATTTTACTCTTCGATCCACAACTCTTATTCCAGACTTGGCATTTAGTTGGGCTCCATAGCTATATTGAATAGAACTAACAAATGTGAAATGCTAGCATGGACCCTCTCCCGTCACACTCTGGTCCTCTTAGAGATCTGCGAAAAGCATAGGACCACATGGGCAGACAACTGGAGGTTCAAAGCTGAATTGTTGATGGACCTGGTATTTGAAACTGAAGTGCGCGAGGGGATCACACATTACTTTCAGATCAATGCATCCTCAGTGGGCAATTATGTGGTAGTATGGGAGGCATTTAAAGCATTAATTAGGGGTATAAGTGGAATTCTGAAGTAAGTGCGCAGGACATTTACTAGCTCTGAAGCACGTTTGAAGTTGCTTTATGATGCGCATGCCGCTACAGACTGCCCCACTATACTTCTGGATAGCCATACGTAGCATGCTGCGTTTCGTCAGTTGGCTTGAAAATTTGCACTCGTAAACCAATTTTGAGGAGCTATGCAGTGTCTGATAGACCGGGTAAAATGTTAGCCTGCTTGATCAAACGGGACAGGGGTCCTGTCAATACATGCAGTGGCCATTAGCTCAATTATCCTACAATACAACTCCACATCATACTCATCTAAACTGGGTAAAACTAGCACTCAACTGAGCACCTATTTGGAAAAAGCCACAGTGATATGGCTCATAAATGCAAAAAGAGCCCCCTTGAATGCCCAACGACAGGTGGAAGTAATCAAGGTGGCAATCTTGGAATTGCAGTGCAGTAAGGCCCCCGGGAGGAATGGACTGTCAGCCGAATTTTACAAAGGGTTTGCAGACATACTCACCCCGGAATTGTTAACTATGTATTGTGTAGCTTTGGAACATGGCAAACTCCCTCCCTCAATGCACAAAGCCAGGAAAGCGGTGCTCCGGAAGCCCAATAAGGACCCACTTGACTGTAGATAATACCGTCCCTTGTCGATGCTAAATATGGATTGTATTAGAGAAAGTACTGGCCTGTAGACTTCTCCTTCTCCCGCCGGATATAATTGATGATCAATTTGGTTTTGTGTCTGGCCGTTTGACGTCACATAATCTTAGAAAATTGTTCGGTATGATGGCGCTAATGGATGGAGTGGATGGAAAAGATAGAGTGGATGGAACGGATGAAGTGGACGGAACGGACGAAGTGGAAGGAACGGATGAAGTGGATGGAATGGATGAAGTGGATGAAACGGACGAAGTAGATGGAACGGATGAATGGAATGGATTGGAGTGGATGGAGTGGAGGGAGTGGATGGAAAAGATGGAAACGATGGAAAAAGAAGGGAAACGATGGAAAGGATAGAAAGGATGGAACGGATGAAGCGGATGAAGCAGATATACATATTATGCTATGTATATGCTAGGTACCTGTATCCCCGTATCATCTGTATCACATGTTTACCCTAACCATCCGGTCACTTTATATAGGTATGCCGCTATGTACGCCCTCCTGTCCTGCTCTCGTGCTTGGTCGCAGGCGCTTTACTGATAACCACCATATCACACTACTACACATACTCTCTCCTATACACCATCATTCAACTAGAACACAGCTATGCTATGACACATTCGGCCTAGCTGTTTTCATACTAACATGACCCCACAAACACCTCATCATCCTAATAAAACACAGCTAGCTGAGCACATACCGGCTATCTTAGGCATCTCCTCAGGCCTAACACAGCCAGAACTCAGTCTGGGTGTCCACCCTCCAGAATGAACACATCTAACAGATTTCCTCAGCACCACACCTACCGCTAAGAAGCAGCTATCATGCAACAACCACACCAACTGCACACATATCTGGTGCACCCACGCACCATACGACACTCTCTCTCTCTACTGACTTGAACTGCGGTTCCCAAGGGCGTTCGACCTACCAGTGCTTTGAGGTCATACCAATGACACATAAAGCGCTATATAAATGCCAAGTAACATAACATAACAACATAACATAATGTATCCCTCAGATCCGGATGTCTCAGCCTTTCTAGATGCCAAGAAGACATTTAACTCATTAGAATGGTCATTTATGTTGGAAGTGCTTGCCAGAACGGGAGTGGGTTCTTGTTTCATCACTATGGTATCCTTGTTATATACTAATCCCACTGCTGGAGTATACACGGGGTGACATTTGAGTGGTTCCAACTATTTAGAGGCACTAGTCATGGATGCCCTCTTTCTCCAATACTATTTGCCTTTGCTAGAGAGCCACTTGCAGCTATCCTTAGAAAACATAATGCATATACAAGTCTTAAATTGTTTGCTCAAACAGTGGTACTTTCACTCTATGCAGTTGATTTGGTGGTCTTCGTCAAACACCCTAGCTGCAGCCTCGGTCTAATTGTAGAGGAGATAGACGAATTTGGACAGAACTCTGTGTTGTAAATTAACTGGACTAAATCAGAACTGTTTCCCCTCATGAGAGTAGTGAAACCAGGAAAATGTAGCGAACGATTCAGGTGTTCACCTCAGACGGCTAGATATCTAGGCATTTGTTAGGTAAGAATTGATGCAGTCACACCGTGTGAAACTGTCAAACTAGAAATTATATCGTGCCTCCAATTGCTATGAATATATGTATATTGGCCTACGCCAAGCTGCTAACAAGCTGCTTATAAACTACATGTGAATAAACTCGCATTGCAAGGTCCTGACCTTAGAAACCATGTAAACTGTCATTTTGGGTCAAGCCGCCATTTTAGGTTTTCTTGCTCTATAAAGTCACCATGTGAGCTAGAATGGTAGCCTATGTTATTCAGAACAGAACTCGATTGTCATGACCTCTGTACAGCTAATGTATAACTTGCCTGCAGGCCACTTGTTAGGGTCATGAGCTGAGACCTTGTCCTTCTGCTGACCTGTGTGCAATAGATTACCTGTATCACCGAAACTGATCTATAATTGAATGAGAACACCTGCTTAACTATATTGTATAAATTAAGTCCTGCATTGTAATGTTAGGCTTAGAGCATACATTATTACCATTTCTTCTTGTTAATGTATAAACCTAAGATGAACTAGATTTGACCTGGCAAGGGACCCTAGAGTAGTAACTTATTTATGGAATGGTTAACCCAAAGGCGGGCTGAACAGCAGGCTTGAAATGTATAAAAGCCTGACTGTTTCAATGAATTTTTGCACTCACTGAGCACACCGAACCACGCTGGAGTTTGCTGTGTTGTACTGAGGGTCGATAGCTATCTGAATTTTGTTCTGTTCTTTTGTAACTGGATTCAGTATAAAATAAAGTACTTTGTATGTTCCTTTGTAACCTGTGTTTGGTGTGTTTCCTTTTTGGTTACCCTGCCTCATATTATTTCCTTGTTTTCACAGTTGGCGCCCGGAATAGGGACCCTCAAGATTGATGCCGGATTATTGAAGGTTGAGGCACACTATCGGAACGGGATCGGACGGTGTGACATAACGGGCCCGACTGAACGAGACGCGACACCTCAACAGCACTGCACGATCCTTTCCCTGGACGATAGCCGTACGGTCTGAGACTGCATCTTGACGAGGGTCAATTTTTTGAGGCGGGCAGATTTGCCGAAATCACTATACACAAGGTACAATTCGTTAGGTAAGTCCTTTGTAAACCGATCGGTCCTCCTTAGGTTTGGTCAGGTGAGTCGTTACCCGACTCTTAATTCAACCCTGACAATTTGAATTTGGCGCATTGTATCTGCAGACACAATTATTGACCAGGTAATGCCTGGGAAATTGTCTAGCTGCTTTAGGGCATTATTCCGCAGCGATAGACAATCTTTGGAATTTAGCCGTCCGGCACCGCAGGAGGGGTCACCGGCATGTACTCTGTACTGTAAGCATGGCATTGGAAGTGTAATAGTTAATAAAATTTGGCACAGACAAACCAGACATGCCTCCGAACTTCAGTGGCCAGTCAATGGTAGTCTCGAGATCCCTCGTATTGAATATTTAGAGTCAGTCTTGTTAAAAAAGAAGGCCAGACCTGCAGCATTTGATGTTTTGCAAAATTGGAAAAGAGAAGCATTGCAGCAGCTTAAAAGTAGGGAAAAACATGTGCGCCGTCAAAAAACAAATGCTGAAAAGGCGTTGTTATATGATCAGGACAAACAGTCTGAGTCGGTTAGGAATATGGACAGGGCTTTCTCACTCGGTATTCAGAAAATCTATCCTTCTAAAGATCTTCATGTTTCTGATGAGTTTATCGACAAATTGTTAAATGAACGAAGGCCTGGTGCCTCTGCACCACCTCCGTATGTTCCTCTTCCTCCTGCTGTACCTCTTCCTGCTGTTATTCCTGCTCTTCCTGCTCAACCTGGTGTTCCTATTCCTCCGGTTGTTGTTCCTCCACCTGTTCCTCTGCCTCTTCCCATTGCATCAGTAATAGTACCTCCATTGAATTTGCCTGCACCCTCACTCCCAAGTAGTTCTGTACCGCTTGTAGTTGATCAGGGTGCGGGGTCGAGGATTGTTACTCGTAATACTGTTCCTACAGAAAAGAAACAGGATTTGTTTGCATGGTCTAAGCATTGTATGGAGAGAGATGATCGAGCTAATGTTCTTGCCACACTTTCTAATATGGATAATTTTCCTGAGAAAAATGTTTTCATTGAAGGTTTAGGGATTCATTTATGTGTAATGTGGGGTAAATTAAATAATGCAGACCTCCCACAAGGGTTGAGGGACCTGAATACTTTAGCATTTTCAAGAGACACTGTGGAGAAGGTACATGAGCATGTTGAGAGGATATTTGAGTATAGAAAGGAGTTGGAAAGGTTACGGAATGAGGATGATGAAGAAGAAAGTATGTATGTACAGAAACGATTTCTTCCGTGTCGTAAATCGACATCTGAGGAGGCATGAATTTGTACAAAAGATGCGATTAGATGGATTTCAGACATATCGATAACTCCAGTTGAGGTATATGACACATACAGTCAATATACGCTAGAAATGCAGAGGAAAGTGATACAGTTAATGGTAGAGTACCTGCAGGATGAATGTTTAAAGAGAAAGGTTAGTTGTCCCACAGAGTTATTGAGCATTTATAAGAGAGCTTTTTCACTTGACACTTCTTCAACTGCTTTAGCGCTCGACTTAGCTCTGTTGCTTAGTAAGCGTTCGGAGTTGCCTACATCTCAGTTGCCTATGAGAGAGGTTCCTCTGACATTTGTCCCAAAGGTTGAGATTCCTGCTAATGCTGCAGCAGGTACACCTTCTGTGGACATTCCTGCACATTATGTATCGCAGTTTGTTCACGTCCCGTTTTCACGACAGGAAGTGAATACTATTAGACAAACTATTCCTGACATTAGGAAAAATCTGACAGGGTTCTATAAAGAGATAGAATCCATTTTGCAGTCCTCAGTGTTTACCCTAGGTGACATTGATTTGCTATTCCCTGTGCTCCTGCCTGTAGATTTGTGGAAACAAGTTAGAACTATAGACGATGTACCAGGGTTGGGAGATACATGGGCTAACATAGTTAGGCTTGATGGGGAAAGGCCAGCTGGTGAGAGTCCACCTCAGGTGATACTAACTTTGCCTGACAGAATCATTGCAAAACTGAAAACTATAATCCCCGAAAAGAGAATTATTTGGGACAAGCTTACGGCCTGTGTCCAAGGAAAATCTGAGGGTGCTACCGAGTTCTTTAATCGGTTCGAACAGGTATTCTCGGATTTCAGTGGACAAGACTTAGGCACAGAGTCTGGGAAAAGATTATTTGTGGACAAATTTGTACGTGGATTGCTGCCTGACATCCAGTCACAAATTATGTCTTCTGAGAGCGCTTGGCAGGCGAAATCCCAATCAGAAGTACTGCACATGGCTCAGTACTACGAGAACCGTGTCAATAATGAAAAAGATAGAGTCGAGAAGAGAAAAGGTGATTTGAAGACTAAAGTATTGTTACAGCAAATTGTTAGATGCCCCAGAGGGGGTAGTTCGTAGATTAGAGGCCAGTATGTTCCACAAGGGAATGTGCCCTTGGGTCCCGTGAATATTAACCAGTGTGCCTATTGTTGCCAGGAGGGTCATTGGCGTGCACAGTGCCCCGTCCTTCGACAGAGGTCGAATAACACATTTGGAAATATGGGTAGACGATCCAGAGGTCGCCCGGGTGTAGGGGGCCCTGGTAGAGGCCAGTTTTCGCAGGATCCCCAACAACCTTTTTCACAGGATAATCAGACTTCGAGTGTGGATACTAGAAACATATTTGATCATCCTTCTGCTGCATATCTATCTGAAGAGCTTCCTTTTGATGATATTTTGTTTTGTTAGGATTGCCCGAAGCAAGGTTTGGAACCTACACCTATTCCCGTTAATCAAAAAGGTCCCTACGTTGAAATGGTAGTGGGAAATAGGAAACATCAATTTTTAATAGACACTGGAGCACAGAAGTGCTCCATTGATCATTCTCGGGTTCCAAACATTCCACTGTCAGGGCAAACCAATGTTTCTGTAGGGTTTTCTGGCACACCAGTTGTTTGTCCGGTTTCTTCACCGGTACCTATTTCTCTGGGTCCCTTTACGGACCACTGTCCATTTCTCTTGACTTCGAATTGTGGAGAGAATTTGCTGGGGTTGAATCTGTTGAATGAATTAAATGCTTTAATTCATTGTTCTTCTGATGGAGTGCGTTTGACGATTTCACCACAGCAATGTTCTGTTTCACAATTCTTGACTAGACCTTTGCCGCAAGAATTCAGTAATGTACCAGAGTGTTTGTGGGCAGTTGATGACAATGATGTCGGTGTTTTGCAGATGGAGCCTGTTAAAATAGTTTTGAAACATGGAATTAAGCTGCCCGGTATTCCACAGTATAAGATCTCAATTGAAGGCGAGCGAGCTTTGAAGAGCATTGTTTCCGATTTTGTGCATCGTGAGGTGATTGAGGAGATTGCAGGAAGTTTGTGCAATAGTCCGATTTTACCTGTGCACAAAAAAGGTGATAATGCAATTCCATTTCGTTTTATAATTGATTTACGTGCCATTAATAAAGTCGTCGCTCCGCAATTTCCGATTGTGCCTGATGTGACGACAATATTAACCATGATTCCAGCTACGGCTACTCACTTCAGTGTTGTGGACCTAAAGAATGCTTTCTTCAGTATTCCTATACACGAGGATAGTAGATACTTGTTCGCGTTCACCTTAGGGGGACGCTCATTCACATTTACTCGTGCACCTCAAGGTTATACTGAGAGTCCTAGTATTTATAGTAGGGCTTTGAAAGAGCAGCTTGATACCCTTGGATTGCCCCCTACTTGTACGTTGCTTCAATATGTTGATGATTTGCTTTTAGCCGCTGACTCTGAGAGCTCTTGTAAAGAGGGCACTGTGTTGTTGCTCATCCATCTAGCTAAGCATGGTCACAAAGCTTCGCTTAAAAAGTTTCAATATTGTTGCCAGGAGGTCGCCTATTTAGGCTATCTCCTGTCAAAGGAGGGAAGAAGATTGACACCTGAAAGAATAAAACACATTTCTGGCATGTCTGTCCCAGATACACAAAAGGAAGTTAGAGCCTTGATAGGTATGGCTTCTTACTGTAGGTTATGGATCCCAAACTTCTCACTAGTGATAAAACCGATGTTGGCCTTGATGAAGAAGGGTATTTCTTCGCCATTGCCATGGAATACGGAGCATCAACATTCATTCCAGTTGCTCAAGACTGCATTATGTTCGGCGCCAGTTTTGGGCACACCGAACTATGAGAAGGCCTTTGTGTTGTTTGAGGATGAATGTGATGGATGTGCTTTGGCTGTATTAACGCAGGACCATGCAGGGAAGAATAGGCCATGCGGTTACTACTCTTCCGCCCTTGATCCTGTTGCATGCGATTTGCCAAAATGTTTGCGCGCTGTCGTTTCTGCTGCTGCGTC
This sequence comes from Ambystoma mexicanum, assembly GCF_040938575.1. Taxonomy (NCBI): domain Eukaryota; kingdom Metazoa; phylum Chordata; class Amphibia; order Caudata; family Ambystomatidae; genus Ambystoma; species Ambystoma mexicanum. The sequence continues at coordinate 1,328,128,694 of NC_090922.1, forward strand.
TGTAAAACAGAGTGAGGGAATGGTCCTAGGCCATGATTTAACCCTGATGGTGCCTCACTCTGTAGATATTCTATTGAACAAAACCCAAACGCAACACCTCACTTCCGCACGACTGACAAGATATGAATTAATCTTGTTTGCTCCCCACATTCAAATTAGGAGGTGCTGCGTTCTTAATCCGGCTGAACTCCTACCTTTCCCACAAAATACTGTTTGCGGTGATGAAGAGTCACATGACTGCCTGTATACTACTGAACAAGATACAAAAGGCAGAGTTGATTTGAGGGACACTCCTTTGGATAACCCACAAGGGGAGCTGTTTTGTGATGGCTCCTGCTTCAAACTACTGGATGGTACATCCACAGCTGCTTATGCAGTCACTACATTGAGTACGGTTGTGTAGACCAAGAGAATTACGCATAACTCTGCGCAGGCCGCAGAGATTATAGCATTGACTCGAGCTTGTGAGCTTTCCGAAGGGCTAACAGTAAACATATATACTGATAGCCAGTATGCCTTTGGGGTGGCTCACAACTTTGGGAGACTTTGCTCAGAGATAGGGTTTTTAACTTCGCATGGCACCAAGATCCAACATGGCTCCCTGATAGTACAATTGCTTTCAGCGCTTGCACTCCCTAGTCAGTTAGTAATCATTAAGTGCGCAGCACATCGCAAGATTATAGATGATGTAGGGAAAGGGAATGCTTTCGCTGATCAAATTGCTAGACAAACTGCCTCTGATCTCTTCACGGAGATGTATGTTTCAAGGGCGACTGTTGATGCCTATGCAATGGATGAGGGTGTTGGGTCTGTACGGGATATCCAAGCCGATGCCACATTAGAAGAATCCAAGAGGTTGGCTGAGGGCTTGGGGAACCTCGATGATGATGGGTGCTGGGTGGACATGGTTGAAGGGAAATGGTTGCTTCCTAATGCCTATATAGTAATGATGGTTACCATGGCAGACAGTCCCACACATGTGTGCGCTCAACAGATCACGAGAATGTTAGAGAAAGTCTGGGTAAATGATAAGATTTCAAAAATTGCCCAGCATTATGTCCAAAATTGCATGATTTGCCTACAACACAATGTGGGAAAGGGGACAGCAACTCCAAGAGGTAGCTTTGGGCCTCCTTCTGTCCCGTTTGAAGTGATCCACTTTGACTTTATTGAAATGGAGCGATGTAACAATCTAAAATATGTCCTTGTGGTCATTTGGGCCTTTATTAAGTGGGTCGAGGCTTTCCCTGTTAAAGACGCTACAGCCATGACCACTGCAAAGACCATGTTAAAGGAATTCTTCCCAAGGTTCGGTTTGCAGAGAGTTATCTGGTCGGATAATGGTCCGCATTTTATCGCTGCTGTAATTCTACAGATATGTACGGCATTGCAAATTGACAAACGATTCCATTCGGCCAGACATGCTCAGAGCGCCGGATTAGTGGAAAGACACAATGATATCATAAAAAACAAGCTCGCTAAGACGTGTGCCGGCACTAAACTAAAATGGCCGGACGCCTTACTGATCGTGTTACTAGCCATGCGTACAACCCCTCATACTAAGACTGGGCTCTCTCCATTTGAGGTGGTAATGGGGAGACCTGCCAATATGTGGGGTCTTCCGAAGCCTAGGGCATAGAGGAATGTAGAAAATGTATTGCTTTCAGACTATTGTAGCCAGTTGACTAAAAACCTGTATTTCATTTATCACTAGGTACGAGGCGCTTTACCCACGCGATACGAGGGCCCAGGCCACAGTATACAACCTTGAAGTTGGGTTTTGGTCAAATCCTTTGACCGATCTTCCTGCCTTGCACCTTGGTGGCGGGGCCCGTTCCAGGTCCTGCTGGTCACCCAAACAGCGGTGCGTGTCGCAGGCCGGAAGCATTGGATCCACGCGACGCATGTCAAGAAACTTCCTCACCCAGTGCCACACGTTACAGAAGAAACAGAACCCCTCGCTAACGCAGCAAACAATGATCCCAAAGCAGTGAGTAGCGCTGAGAGTGCGTCGGAGAATATTTCTGAGCCCGTGAGGCGTGGGGAAGCTGCCATTTTGTCTCTGCACTCTCTGAAAATTTTGCTCCCGGAAATTGCTGTTCCAACTTCACTTGCCTCTGATACGTTGCTTCCAACGGGAAGTGACGACATCTTGTTCTCGGATCAAACAATACCAGGCACAACAAGATACAACTTCCGGCCACAAAGGTAGACATACAGCATGGTTCGGCTGTGCATTCAAGGAAGGAAAGGATCATCAAGGGCTTGCTTTTGCCCAAAAAGTTGAGGAAAGGGATTCTGTTGGCTAGGGGTTGTGGAAGGACTAAGAAGCTGCGCGACTGTAGTGTCGCCAGCAACGAACATTGGGGTCGTCAATTGAAAATCTACAATGCCTGCTACCGCCACCGCTGCTGCTCGTATTGGACTTATAAATAAGGGGGTGACCAACTCGGACAATGAACAATGTGCCTGGGCCCCGAAAACGTATTGCTGTGTTTTTATGATAATATTTGGTTTTATAATAGTCACTGTCTTAGGCCTTTGGTATTTCGAAGAAACTCATCCTTTAGAGTCTTTGCTGCCGACTGAAATTGTACCCACTGTTCCTACAGCTTTTGTACATTTGCATACTCTGTCACCTAGGGACTCACAGCATAGACAGAAGTATCACAATAATACCTTGTTGCTTATAATGAATGCAACACATGCCATTTTTAATAAGACTAATTGTTGGGTCTGCTCACATTTACCGCAACATGGAGATAAGGGGCTAGGTTGGTATATTCACCCTTTACCTTTGACAACTGCTTGTTATGCTTCACTTAGAGCACTGTTCTTTGGCCGATGGAACAAAAGCATCTCGGGGAACTTTGATGGAACTAATTTGAATAGTTTCGAGAAACTTGTTCTGACTCCTCTGGGATGCTCGCTTTTCGCAAATAGGAGTAAGCTCAATATTGCTTCTTTTAGGCCTTCTGATAGACTGTCTCGTCCTTTCCAATCTTTGATTTCCTTTAAAATGGCTCCGATAGGCAATAAGGATGCCGTGCCTCCTTCTTATACTGTTAACCATAGCCCCGATTCAGTTTCTTTCTGCATACAGAGGAATGGCACCAGGTCAATGGGAGATTTTAAAGGTTGTGCCAACGTTGCAAATTTGACTGGGGAAGACAGACCTTTGTATGTAGGCGAACCTATCTATTTTGTTTGCGGTAATGTAGCATTTCCATGGTTGCCCAGGGATTGGCAGGGAACTTGTTATCTAGGAATCCTGTTACCTGGGGTGTTTATAGCAAGTACTGTAGAGGTTTCGAAGGCTCGTCCACGGCGGGACGAGAATGGCGACACTCCAGCACAGGTTTTAGGAGATGTAGCGAAATCATTCCTTGCATTCTTTGGGAAGATAGCGAATTCCGAGGATATCCGGAAACTAGCGAGAGTACTGGAGAGAACCATCAACCGGACCACAGATATACTCTATAATATGACTTTAGAGCAGAAAGCGATCAGATTGGTAGCTCTTCAGAACCGGGTGGCATTAGATGTCATTCTGGCAGAACGTGGTGGAGTATGTAAACTAGTGGGGTCCACTTGCTGTGTTTTCGTACCGGATTCCTCCCCAAACTATTTTTAAGGCAATACAGAATCTGCACATTCTTAGTTCAGAAGTGGATATTCCCGGGGAAATTGGGATTTTAGCGCTTGGTTCTGGGACTTCTTGCGGTCTTGGCATTGGAAAGTGCTTTCAGTCTTGCTGATTATTTTGGGAATTCTGCTATTTCTTTGTTGTTGTATCCAATGTCTACCAAGTATATGTTCAATGCTAGGGGGATGTTGCGCTCAGGCGATAGGTACAATAGGACATAAAGTGTATGCCCCGGATAAAACCTCTAAGGAGTATGTACTGAAAGAGACCTTAGTAAAAGATCTAATGGCGATATATATTTCTGACAGCTATTCAGGGTGTATAGACAATGACACATGGAGTTATTTGCAGGGAGATCAGAAGTAGTTTAGCACTTGGCATAGGCCAAAAGGAGGGTTTGTCAAACTAGAAATTATATTGTGCCTCCTATTGCTATGAATATATGTATATTGGCCTACGCCAAGCTGCTAACAAGCTGCTTATAAACTACATGTGAATAAACTCGCATTGCAAGGTCCTGACCTTAGAAACCATGTAAACTGTCATTTTGGGTCAAGCCGCCATTTTAGGTTTTCTTGCTCTATAAAGTCACCATGTGAGCTAGAATGGTAGCCTATGTTATTCAGAACAGAACTCGATTGTCATGACCTCTGTACAGCTAATGTATAACTTGCCTGCAGGCCACTTGTTAGGGTCATGAGCTGAGACCTTGTCCTTCTGCTGACCTGTGTGCAATAGATTACCTGTATCACCGAAACTGATCTATAATTGAATGAGAACACCTGCTTAACTATATTGTATAAATGAAGTCCCGCATTGTAATGTTAGGCCTAGAGCATACATTATTACCATTTCTTCTTGTTAATGTATAAACCTAAGATGAACTAGATTTGACCTGGCAAGGGACCCTAGAGCAGTAACTTATTTATGGAATGGTTAACCCAAAGGAGGGCTGAACAGCAGGCTTGAAATGTATAAAAGCCTGACTGTTTCAATGAATTTTTGCACTCACTGAGCACACCGAACCACGCTGGAGCTTGCTGTGTTGTACTGAGGGTCGATAGCTATCTGAATTTTGTTCTGTTCTTTTGTAACTGGATTCAGTATAAAATAAAGTACTTTGTATGTTGCTTTGTAACCTGTGTTTGGTGTGTTTCCTTTTTGGTTACCCTGCCTCATATTATTTCCTTGTTTTCACAGTTGGCGCCCGGAATAGGGACCCTCAAGATTGATGCCGGATTATTGAAGGTTGACGCACACTATCGGAACGGGATCGGACGGTGTGACATAACGGGCCCGACTGAACGAGACGCGACACCTCAACAGCGCTGCACGATCCTTTCCCTGGCCGATAGCCATACGGTCTGAGACTGCATCTTGACGAGGGTCAATTTTTTGAGGCGGGCAGATTTGCCGAAATCACCATACACAAGGTAAAATTCGTTAGGTAAGTCCTTTGTAAACCAATCGGTCCTCCTTAGGTTTGGTCAGGTGAGTCGTTACCCGACTCTTAATTCAACCCTGACAATTTGAATTTGGCGCATTGTATCTGCAGACACAATTATTGACCAGATAACACCGAGTATTTGAGAAATGCCTGGGAAATTGTCTAGCTGCTTTAGGGCATTATTCCGCAGCGATAGACAATCTTTGGAATTTAGCCGTCTGGCACCGCAGGAGGGGTCACCGGCATGTACTCTGTACTGTAAGCATGGCATTGGAAGTGTAGTATTTAATAAAATTTGGCACAGACAAACCAGACATGCCTCCGAACCTCAGTGGCCAGTCAATGGTAGTTTTGAGATCCCTCGTATTGAATATTTAGAGTCAGTCTTGTTAAAAAAGAAGGCCAGACCTGCAGCATTTGATGTTTTGCAAAATTGGAAAAGAGAAACGTTGCAGCAGCTTAAAAGTAGGGTAAAATATGTGCGCCGTCATAAAACAAATGCTGAAAAGGCGTTGTTATATGATCAGGACAAACAGTCTGAGTCGGTTAGGAATATGGACAGGGCTTTCTCACTCGGTATTCAGAAAATCTATCCTTCTAAAGATCTTCATGTTTCTGATGAGTTTATCGACAAATTGTTAAATGAACGAAGGCCTGGTGCCTCTGCACCACCTCCGTATGTTCCTCTTCCTCCTGCTGTACCTCTTCCTGCTGTTATTCCTGCTCTTCCTGCTCAACCTGTTGTTCCTATTCCTCCGGTTGTTGTTCCTCCACCTGTTCCTCTGCCTCTTCCCATTGCATCAGTAATAGTACCTCCATTGAATTTGCCTGCACCCTCACTCCCAAGTAGTTCTGTACCGCTTGTAGTTGATCAGGGTGAGGGGGCGAGGATTGTTACTCGTAATACTGTTCCTACAGAAAAGAAACAGGATTTGTTTGCATGGTCTAAGCATTGTATGGAGAGAGATGATCGAGCTAATGTTCTTGCCACACTTTCTAATATGGATAATTTTCCTGAGAAAAATGTTTTCATTGAAGGTTTAGGGATTCATTTATGTGTAATGTGGGGTAAATTAAATAATGCAGACCTCCCACAAGGGTTGAGGGACCTGAATACTTTAGCGTTTTCAAGAGACACTGTGGAGAAGGTACATGAGCATGTTGAGAGGATATTTGAGTATAGAAAGGAGTTGGAAAGGTTACGGAATGAGGATGACGAAGAAGAAAGTATGTATGTACAGAAACGATTTCTTCCGTGTCGTAAATCGACATCTGAGGAGGCATGAATTTGTACAAAAGATGCGATTAGATGGATTTCAGACATATCGATAACTCCAGTTGAGGTATATGACACATACAGTCAATATACGCTAGAAATGCAGAGGAAAGTGATACAGTTAATGGTAGAGTACCTGCAGGATGAATGTTTAAAGAGAAAGGTTAGTTGTCCCACAGAGTTATTGAGCATTTATAAGAGAGCTTTTTCACTTGACACTTCTTCAACTGTTTTAGCGCTCGACTTAGCTCTGTTGCTTAGTAAGCGTTCGGAGTTGCCTACATCTCAGTTGCCTATGAGAGAGGTTCCTCTGACATTTGTCCCAAAGGTTGAGATTCCTGCTAATGCTGCAGCAGGTACACCTGCTGTGGACATTCCTGCACATTATGTATCGCAGTTTGTTCACGTCCCGTTTTCACGACAGGAAGTGAATACTATTAGACAAACTATTCCTGACATTAGGAAAAATCTGACAGGGTTCTATAAAGAGATAGAGTCCATTTTGCAGTCCTCAGTGTTTACCCTAGGCGACATTGATTTGCTATTCTGTGTACTCCTGCCTGTAGATTTGTGGAAACAAGTTAGAACTATAGACGATGTACCAGGGTTGGGAGATACATGGGCTAACATAGTTAGGCTTGATGGGGAAAGGCCAGCTGGTGAGAGTCCACCTCAGGTGATACTAACTTTGCCTGACAGAATCATTGCAAAACTGAAAACTATAATCCCCGAAAAGAGAATTATTTGGGACAAGCTTACGGCCTGTGTCCAAGGAAAATCTGAGGGTGCTACCGAGTTCTTTAATCGGTTCGAACAGGTATTCTCGGATTTCAGTGGACAAGACTTAGGCACAGAGTCTGGGAAAAGATTATTTGTGGACAAATTTGTACGTGGATTGCTGCCTGACATCCAGTCACAAATTATGTCTTCTGAGAGCGCTTGGCAGGCGAAATCCCAATCAGAAGTACTGCACATGGCTCAGTACTACGGGAACCGTGTCAATAATGAAAAAGATAGAGTCGAGGAGAGAAAAGGTGATTTGAAGACTAAAGTATTGTTACAGCAAATTGTTAGATGCCCCAGAGGGGGTAGTTTGTAGATTAGAGGTCATTATGTTCCACAAGGGAATGTGCCCTTGGGTCCCGTGAATATTAACCAGTGTGCCTATTGTTGCCAGGAGGGTCATTGGCGTGCACAGTGCCCCGTCCTTCGACAGAGGTCGAATAACACATTTGGAAATATGGGTAGACGATCCAGAGGTCGCCCGGGTGTAGGGGGCCCTGGTAGAGGCCAGTTTTCGCAGGATCCCCAACAACCTTTTTCACAGGATGATCAGACTTCGAGTGTGGATACTAGAAACATATTTGATCATCCTTCTGCTGCATATCTATCTGAAGAGCTTCCTTTTGATGATATTTTGTTTTGTTAGGATTGCCCGAAGCAAGGTTTGGAACCTACACATATTCCCGTTAATCAGAAAGGTCCCTACGTTGAAATGGTAGTGGGAAATAGGAAACATCAATTTTTGATAGACACTGGAGCACAGAAGTGCTCCATTGATCATTCTCGGGTTCCAAACATTCCACTGTCAGGGCAAACCAATGTTTCTGTAGGGTTTTCTGGCACACCAGTTGTTTGTCCGGTTTCTTCACCGGTACCTATTTCTCTGGGTCCCTTTATGGACCACTGTCCATTTCTCTTGACTTCGAATTGTGGAGAGAATTTGCTGGGGTTGAATCTGTCGAAGGAATTAAATGCGTTAATTCATTGTTCTTCTGATGGAGTGCGTTTGACGATTTCACCACAGCAATGTTCTGTTTCACAATTCTTGACTAGACCTTTGCTGCCAGAATTCAGTAATGTACCAGAGTGTTTGTGGGCAGTTGATGACAATGATGTCGGTGTTTTGCAGATGGAGCCTGTTAAAATAGTTTTGAAACATGGAATTAAGCTGCCCCGTATTCCACAGTATAAGATCTCAGTTGAAGGCGAGCGAGCTTTGAAGAGCATTGTTTCCGATTTTGTGCATCGTGAGGTGATTGAGGAGATTGCAGGAAGTTTGTGCAATAGTCCGATTTTACCTGTGCACAAAAAAGGTGATAATGCAATTCCATTTCGTTTTATAATTGATTTACGTGCCATTAATAAAGTCGTCGCTCCGCAATTTCCGATTGTGCCTGATGTGAATTAACCATGATTCCAGCTACGGCTACTCACTTCAGTGTTGTGGACCTAAAGAATGCTTTCTTCAGTATTCCTATACACGAGGATAGTAGATACTTGTTCGCGTTCACCTTAGGGGGACGCTCATTCACATTTACTCGTGCACCTCAAGGTTATACTGAGAGCCCTAGTATTTATAGTAGGGCTTTGAAAGAGCAGCTTGATACCCTTGGATTGCCCCCTACTTGTACGTTGCTTCAATATGTTGATGATTTGCTTTTAGCCGCTGACTCTGAGAGCTCTTGTAAAGAGGGCACTGTGTTGTTGCTCATCCATCTAGCTAAGCATGGTCACAAAGCTTCGCTTAAAAAGTTTCAATATTGTTGCCAGGAGGTCGCCTATTTAGGCTATCTCCTGTCAAAGGAGGGAAGAAGATTGACACCTGAAAGAATAAAACACATTTCTGGCATGTCTGTCCCAAATACACAAAAGGAAGTTAGAGCCTTGATAGGTATGGCTTCTTACTGTAGGTTATGGATCCCAAACTTCTCACTAGTGATAAAACCGATGTTGGCCTTGATGAAGAAGGGTATTTCTTCGCCATTGCCATGGAATACGGAGCATCAACATTCATTCCAGTTGCTCAAGACTGCATTATGTTCGGCGCCAGTTTTGGGCACACCGAACTATGAGAAGGCCTTTGTGTTGTTTGTGCATGAATGTGATGGATGTGCTTTGGCTGTATTAACGCAGGAACATGCAGGGAAGAATAGGCCATGCGGTTACTACTCTTCCGCCCTTGATCCTGTTGCATGCGCTTTGCCAAAATGTTTGCGCGCTGTCGCTTCTGCTGCTGCGTCTGTAAAACAGAGTGAGGGAATGGTCCTAGGCCATGATTTAACCCTGATGGTGCCTCACTCTGTAGATATTCTATTGAACAAAACCCAAACGCAACACCTCACTTCCGCACGACTGACAAGATATGAATTAATCTTGTTTGCTCCCCACATTCAAATTAGGAGGTGCTGCGTTCTTAATCCGGCTGAACTCCTACCTTTCCCACAAAATACTGTTTGCGGTGATGAAGAGTCATATGACTGCCTGTATACTACTGAACAAGATACAAAAGGCAGAGGTGATTTGAGGGACACTCCTTTGGATAACCCACAAGGGGAGCTGTTTTGTGATGGCTCCTGCTTCAAACTACTGGATGGTACATCCACAGCTGCTTATGCAGTCACTACATTGAGTACGGTTGTGTAGACCAAGAGAATTACGCATAACTCTGCGCAGGCCGCAGAGATTATAGCATTGACTCGAGCATGTGAGCTTTCCGAAGGCTAACAGTAAACATATATACTGATAGCCAGTATGCCTTTGGGGTGGCTCACAACTTTGGGAGACTTTGCTCAGAGATAGGGTTTTTAACTTCGCATGGCACCAAGATCCAACATGGCTCCCTGATAGTACAATTGCTTTCAGCGCTTGCGCTCCCTAGTCAGTTAGTAATCATTAAGTGTGCAGCACATCGCAAGATTATAGATGATGTAGGGAAAGGGAATGCTTTCGCTGATCAAATTGCTAGACAAACTGCCTCTGATCTCTTCACGGAGATGTATGTTTCAAGGGCGACTGTAGATGCCTATGCAATGGATGAGGGTGTTGGGTCTGTACGGGATATCCAAGCCGATGCCACATTAGAAGAATCCAAGAGGTGGGCTGAGGGCTTGGGGAAACTCGATGATGATGGGTGCTGGGTGGACATGGTTGAAGGGAAATGGTTGCTTCCTAATGCCTATATAGTAATGATGGTTACCATGGCACACAGTCCCACACATGTGTGCGCTCAACATATCACGAGAATGTTAGAGAATGTCTGGGTAAATGATAAGATTTCAAAAATTGCCCAGCATTATGTCCAAAATTGCATGATTTGCCTACAACACAATGTGGGAAAGGGGAGAGCAACTCCAAGAGGTAGCTTTGGGCCTCCTTCTGTCCCGTTTGAAGTGATCCACTTTGACTTTATTGAAATGGAGCGATGTAACAATCTAAAATATGTCCTTGTGGTCATTTGCGCCTTTATTAAGTGGGTTGAGGCTTTCCCTGTTAAAGACGCTACAGCCATGACCACTGCAAAGACCATGTTAAAGGAATTCTTCCCACGGTTCGGTTTGCCGAGAGTTATCTGGTCGGATAATGGTCCGCATTTTATCGCTGCTGTAATTCTACAGATATGTACGGCATTGCAAATTGACAAACGATTCCATTCGGCCAGACATGCTCAGTGCGCCGGATTAGTGGAAAGACACAATGATATCATAAAAAACAAGCTCGCTAAAACGTGTGCCGGCACCAAACTAAAATGGCCGGACGCCTTACTGATCGTGTTACTAGCCATGCGTACAACCCCTCATACTAAGACTGGGCTCTCTCCATTTGAGGTGGTAATGGGGAGACCTGCCAATATGTGGGGTCTTCCGAAGCCTAGGGCATAGAGGAATGTAGAAAATGTATTGCTTTCAGACTATTGTAGCCAGTTGACTAAAAACCTGTATTTCATTTATCACTAGGTACGAGACGCTTTACCCACGCGATACGAGGGCCCAGGCCACAGTATACAACCTTGAAGTTGGGTTTTGGTCAAATCCTTTGACCGATCTTCCTGCCTTGCACCTTGGTGGCGGGGCCCATTCCAGGTCCTGCTGGTCACCCAAACAGCGGTGCATGTCGCAGGCCGGAAGCATTGGATCCACGTGACGCATGTCAAGAAACTTCCTCACCCAGTGCCACACGTTACAGAAGAAACAGAACCCCTCGCTAACGCAGCAAACTATGATCCCAAAGCAGTGAGTAGCACTGAGAGTGCATCGGAGAATATTTCTGAGCCCGTGAGGCGTGGGGAAGCTGCCATTTTGTCTCCGCACTCTCTGAAAATTTTGCTCCCGGAAATTGCTGTTCCAACTTCACTTGCCTCTGATACGTTGCTTCCAAAGGGAATTGACGACATCTTGTTCTCGGATCAAACAATACCAGGCACAACAAGATACAACTTCCGGCCACGAAGATAGACATACGGCATGGTTCGGCTGTGCATTCAAGGAAGGAAAGGATCATCAAGGGCTTGCTTTTGCCCAAAAAGTTGAGGAAAGGGATTCTGTTGGCTAGGGGTTGTGGAAGGACTAAGAAGCTGCGCGACCGTAGTGTCGCCAGCAACGAACATTGGGGTCGTCAATTGAAAATCTACAATGCCTGCTACCGCCACCGCTGCTGCTCGTATTGGATTTATAAATAAGGGGGTGACCAACTCGGACAATGAACAATGTGCCTGGGCCCCGAAAACGTATTGCTGTGTTTTTATGATAATATTTGGTTTTATAATAGTCACTGTCTTAGGCCTTTGGTATTTCGAAGAAACTCATCCTTTAGAGTCTTTGCTGCCGACTGAAATTGTACCCACTGTTCCTACAGCTTTTGTACATTTGCATACTCTGTCACCTAGGGACTCACAGCATAGACAGAAGTATCACAATAATACCTTGTTGCTTATAATGAATGCAACACATGCCATTTTTAATAAGACTTATTGTTGGGTCTGCTCACATTTACCGCAACATGGGGATAAGGGGCTAGGTTGGTATATTCACCCTTTACCTTTGACAACTGCTTGTTATGCTTCACTTAGAGCACTGTTCTTTGGCCGATGGAACAATAGCATCTCAGGGAACTTTGATGGAACTAATTTGAATAGTTTCGAGAAACGTGTTCTGACTCCTCTGGGATGCTCGCTTTTCGCAAATAGGAGTAAGCTCAATATTGCTTCTTTTAGGCCTTCTGATAGACTGTCTCGTCCTTTCCAATCTTTGATTTCCTTTAAAATGGCTCTGATAGGCAATAAGGATGCCGTGCCTCCTTCTTATACTGTTAACCATAGCCCCGATTCAGTTTCTTTCTGCATACAGAGGAATGGCACCAGGTCAATGGGAGATTTTAAAGGTTGTGCCAACGTTGCAAATTTGACTGGGGAAGACAGAACTTTGCATGTAGGCGAACCTATCTATTTTGTTTGCGGTAATGTAGCATTTCTATGGTTGCCCATGGATTGGCAGGGAACTTGTTATCTAGGAATCCTGTTACCTGGGGTGTTTATAGCAAGTACTGTAGAGGTTTCGAAGGCTCGTCCACGGCAGGACGAGAATGGCGACACTCCAGCACAGGTTTTAGGAGATGTAGCGAAATCATTCCTTCCATTCTTTGGGCAGATAGCGAATTCCGAGGATATCCGGAAACTAGCGAGAGTACTGGAGAGAACCATCAACCGGACCACAGATATACTCTATAATATGACTTTAGAGCAGAAAGCGATCAGATTGGTAGCTCTTCAGAACCGGATGGCATTAGATGTCATTCTGGCTGAACGTGGTGGAGTATGTAAACTAGTGGGGTCCGCTTGCTGTGTTTTCGTACCGGATTCCTCCCCAAACTATTTTTAAGGCAATACAGAATCTGCACATTCTTAGTTCAGAAGTGCATGTTCCCGGGGAAATTGGGATCTTAGCGCTTGGTTCTGGGACTTCTTGCGGTCTTGGCGTTGGAAAGTGCTTTCAGTCTTGCTGATTATTTTGAGAATTCTGCTATTTCTTTGTTGTTGTATCCAATGTCTACCAAGTATATGTTCAATGCTAGGGGGATGTTGCGCTCAGGCGATAGGTACAATAGGACATAAAGTGTATGCCCCGGATAAAACCTCTAAGGAGTATGTACTGAAAGAGATCTTAGTAAAAGATCTAATGGCGATATATATTTCTGACAGCTATTCAGGGTGTATGGACGATGACACATGGGGCCTCATTACGACCCTGGCGGTAAGGGGTTTACGCCAGCGTTAGCTGCGCCGACCCCTTACCGCCAATTACGAGGTCCCCTAGCGCCATGGTGCTTTTAACACCTGCTTTTAGCAGGTGTTAAAATCCATGGCGCTAAGGGACCATGGAGTTAATTACGCCACCGTAATTTACGGTGGCGTAATTAACGCCTTCCCGACTCCCATTATGCCCTATGGGGCAAAAATGGGAATGGGGAAGGGTAAATGGGGATTGGGGACTTACCGCCCCGCCAAGGTCGGAATGGGGCGGTAAGTCCGCCAACCACCATAGCGTAAACGTAGTTTACGCCATGGTGGTAAAGTCACGGCCCAGGCGGTAACTTACCGCCTGGGTCGTAATGAGGCCCATGGAGTTATTTGCAGGGAGATCAGAAGTAGTTTAGCACTTGGCATAGGCCAAAAGGAGGGTTTGTCAAACTAGAAATTATATTGTGCCTCCTATTGCTATGAATATATGTATATTGGCCTACGCAAAGCTGCTAACAAGCTGCTTATAAACTACATGTGAATAAACTCGCATTGCAAGGTCCTGACCTTAGAAACCATGTAAACTGTCATTTTGGGTCAAGCCGCCATTTTAGGTTTTCTTGCTCTATAAAGTCACCATGTGAGCTAGAATGGTAGCCTATGTTATTCAGAACAGAACTCGATTGTCATGACCTCTGTACAGCTAATGTATAACTTGCCTGCAGGCCACTTGTTAGGGTCATGAGCTGAGACCTTGTCCTTCTGCTGACCTGTGTGCAATAGATTACCTGTATAACCGAAACTGATCTATAATTGAATGAGAACACCTGCTTAACTATATTGTATAAATTAAGTCCCGCATTGTAATGTTAGGCCTAGAGCATACATTATTACCATTTCTTCTTGTTAATGTATAAACCTAAGATGAACTAGATTTGACCTGGCAAGGGACCCTAGAGCAGTAACTTATTTATGGAATGGTTAACCCAAAGGAGGGCTGAACAGCAGGCTTGAAATGTATAAAAGCCTGACTGTTTCAATGAATTTCTGCACTCACTGAGCACACCGAACCACGCTGGAGCTTGCTGTGTTGTACTGAGGGTAGATAGCTATCTGAATTTTGTTCTGTTCTTTTGTAACTGGATTCAGTATAAAATAAAGTACTTTGTATGTTCCTTTGTAACCTGTGTTTGGTGTGTTTCCTTTTTGGTTACCCTGCCTCATATTATTTCCTTGTTTTCACAGTTGGCGCCCGGAATAGGGACCCTCAAGATTGATGCCGGATTATTGAAGGTTGACGCACACTATCGGAACGGGATCGGACGGTGTGACATAACGGGCCCGACTGAACGAGACGCGACACCTCAACAGCGCTGCACGATCCTTTCCTGGCCGATAGCCGTACGGTCTGAGACTGCATCTTGATGAGGGTCAATTTTTTGAGGCGAGCAGATTTGCCGAAATCACCATACACAAGGTAAAATTCGTTAGGTAAGTCCTTTGTAAACCAATCGGTCCTCCTTAGATTTGGTCAGGTGAGTCGTTACCCGACTCTTAATTCAACCCTGACAATTTGAATTTGGCGCATTGTATCTGCAGACACAATTATTGACCAGGTAACACCGAGTATTTGAGAAATGCCTGGGAAATTGTCTAGCTGCTTTAGGGCATTATTCCGCAGCGATAGACAATCTTTGGAATTTAGCCGTCTGGCACCGCAGGAGGGGTCACGGGCATGTACTCTGTACTGTAAGCATGGCATTGGAAGTGTAGTATTTAATAAAATTTGGCACAGACAAACTAGACATGCCTCCGAACTTCAGTGGCCAGTCAATGGTAGTTTTGAGATCCCTCGTATTGAATATTTAGAGTCAGTCTTGTTAAAAAAGAAGGCCAGACCTGCAGCATTTGATGTTTTGCAAAATTGGAAAAGAGAAGCGTTGCAGCAGCTTAAAAGTAGGGAAAAACATGTGCGCCATCA
Source organism: Ambystoma mexicanum (assembly GCF_040938575.1). NCBI lineage: Eukaryota > Metazoa > Chordata > Amphibia > Caudata > Ambystomatidae > Ambystoma > Ambystoma mexicanum. The sequence goes on from NC_090922.1 coordinate 1,328,144,059, forward strand.
TAAAACAAATGCTGAAAAGGCGTTGTTATATGATCAGGACAAACAGTCTGAGTCGGTTAGGAATATGGACAGGGCTTTCTCACTCGGTATTCAGAAAATCTATCCTTCTAAAGATCTTCATGATTCTGATGAGTTTATCGACAAATTGTTAAATGAACGAAGGCCTGGTGCCTCTGCACCACCTCCGTATGTTCCTCTTCCTCCTGCTGTACCTCTTCCTGCTGTTATTCCTGCTCTTCCTCCTCAACCTGTTGTTCCTATTCCTCGGGTTGTTGTTCCTCCACCTGCTCCTCTGCCTCTTCCCATTGCATCAGTAATAGTACCTCCATTGAATTTGCCTGCACCCTCACTCCCAAGTAGTTCTGTACCGCTTGTAGTTGATCAGGGTGCAGGGTCGAGGATTGTTACTCGTAATACTGTTCCTACAGAAAAGAAACAGGATTTGTTTGCATGGTCTAAGCAATGTATGGAGAGAGATGATCGAGCTAATGTTCTTGCCACACTTTCTAATATGGATAATTTTCCTGAGAAAAATGTTTTCATTGAAGGTTTAGGGATTCATTTATGTGTAATGTGGGGTAAATTAAATAATGCAGACCTCCCACAAGGGTTGAGGGACCTGAATACTTTAGCGTTTTCAAGAGACACTGTGGAGAAGGTACATGAGCATGTTGAGAGGATATTCGAGTATAGAAAGGAGTTGGAAAGGTTACGGAATGAGGATGACGAAGAAGAAAGTATGTATGTACAGAAACGATTTCTTCCGTGTCGTAAATCGACATCTGAGGAGGCGTGAATTTGTACAAAAGATGCGATTAGATGGATTTCAGACATATCGATAACTCCAGTTGAGGTATATGACACATACAGTCAATATACGCTAGAAATGCAGAGGAAAGTGATACAGTTAATGGTAGAGTATCTGCAGGATGAATGTTTAAAGAGAAAGGTTAGTTGTCCCACAGAGTTATTGAGCATTTATAAGAGAACATTTTCACTTGACACTTCTTCAACTGCTTTAGCGCTCGATTTAGCTCTGTTGCTTAGTAAGCGTTCTGAGTTGCCTACATCTCAGTTGCCTATGAGAGAGGTTCCTCTGACATTTGTCCCAAAGGTTGAGATTCCTGCTAATGCTGCAGCAGGTACACCTGCTGTGGACATTCCTGCACATTATGTATCGCAGTTTGTTCACGTCCCGTTTTCACGACAGGAAGTGAATACTATTAGACAAACTATTCCTGACATTAGGAAAAATCCGACAGGGTTCTATAAAGAGATAGAGTCCATTTTGCAGTCCTCAGTGTTTACCCTAGGCGACATTGATTTGCTATTCTGTGTACTTCTGCCTGTAGATTTGTGGAAACAAGTTAGAACTATAGACGATGTACCAGGGTTGGGAGATACATGGGCTAACATAGTTAGGCTTGATGGGGAAAGGCCAGCTGGTGAGAGTCCACCTCAGGTGATACTAACTTTGCCTGACAGAATCATTGCAAAACTGAAAACTATAATCCCCGAAAAGAGAATTATTTGGGACAAGCTTACGGCCTGTGTCCAAGGAAAATCTGAGGGTGCTACCGAGTTCTTTAATCGGTTCGAACAGGTATTCTCGGATTTCAGTGGACAAGACTTAGGCACAGAGTCTGGGAAAAGATTATTTGTGGACAAATTTGTACGTGGATTGCTGCCTGACATCCAGTCACAAATTATGTCTTCTGAGAGCGCTTGGCAGGCGAAATCCCAATCAGAAGTACTGCACATGGCTCAGTACTACGAGAACCGTGTCAATAATGAAAAAGATAGAGTAGAGAAGAGAAAAGGTGATTTGAAGACTAAAGTATTGTTACAGCAAATTGTTAGATGCCCCAGAGGGGGTAGTTTGTAGATTAGAGGTCATTATGTTCCACAAGGGAATGTGCCCTTGGGTCCCGTGAATATTAACCAGTGTGCCTATTGTTGCCAGGAGGCTCATTGGCGTGCACAGTGCCCCGTCCTTCGACAGAGGTCGAATAACACATTTGGAAATATGGGTAGACGATCCAGAGGTTGCCCGGGTGTAGGGGGCCCTGGTAGAGGCCAGTTTTCGCAGGATCCCCAACAACCTTTTTCACAGGATAATCAGACTTCGAGTGTGGATACTAGAAACATATTTGATCATCCTTCTGCTGCATATCTATCTGAAGAGCTTCCTTTTGATGATATTTTGTTTTGTTAGGATTGCCCGAAGCAAGGTTTGGAACCTACACATATTCCCGTTAATCAGAAAGGTCCCTACGTTGAAATGGTAGTGGGAAATAGGAAACATCAATTTTTGATAGACACTGGAGCACAGAAGTGCTCCATTGATCATTCTCGGGTTCCAAACATTCCACTGTCAGGGCAAACCAATGTTTCTGTAGGGTTTTCTGGCACACCAGTTGTTTGTCCGGTTTCTTCACCGGTGCCTATTTCTCTGGGTCCATTTACGGACCACTGTCCATTTCTCTTGACTTCGAATTGTGGAGAGAATTTGCTGGGGTTGAATCTGTCGAAGGAATTAAATGCGTTAATTCATTGTTCTTCTGATGGAGTGCGTTTGACGATTTCACCACAGCAATGTTCTGTTTCACAATTCTTGACTAGACCTTTGCTGCCAGAATTCAGTAATGTACCAGAGTGTTTGTGGGCAGTTGATGACAATGATGTCGGTGTTTTGCAGATGGAGCCTGTTAAAATAGTTTTGAAACATGGAATTAAGCTGCCCCGTATTCCACAGTATAAGATCTCAGTTGAAGGCGAGCGAGCTTTGAAGAGCATTGTTTCCGATTTTGTGCATCGTGAGGTGATTGAGGAGATTGCAGGAAGTTTGTGCAATAGTCCGATTTTACCTGTGCACAAAAAAGGTGATAATGCAATTCCATTTCGTTTTATAATTGATTTATGTGCCATTAATAAAGTCGTCGCTCCGCAATTTCCGATTGTGCCTGATGTGACGACAATATTAACCATGATTCCAGCTACGGCTACTCACTTCAGTGTTGTGGACCTAAAGAATGCTTTCTTCAGCATTCCTATACACGAGGATAGTAGATACTTGTTCGCGTTCACCTTAGGGGACGCTCATTCACATTTACTCGTGCACCTCAAGGTTATACTGAGAGTCCTAGTATTTATAGTAGGGCTTTGAAAGAGCAGCTTGATACCCTTGGATTGCCCCCTACTTGTACGTTGCTTCAATATGTTGATGATTTGCTTTTAGCCGCTGACTCTGAGAGCTCTTGTAAAGAGGGCACTGTGTTGTTGCTCATCCATCTAGCTAAGCATGGTCACAAAGCTTCGCTTAAAAAGTTTCAATATTGTTGCCAGGAGGTCGCCTATTTAGGCTATCTCCTGTCAAAGGAGGGAAGAAGATTGACCCCTGAAAGAATAAAACACATTTCTGGCATGTCTGTCCCAAATACACAAAAGGAAGTTAGAGCCTTGATAGGTATGGCTTCTTACTGTAGGTTATGGATCCCAAACTTCTCACTAGTGATAAAACCGATGTTGGCCTTGATGAAGAAGGGTATTTCTTCGCCATTGCCATGGAATACGGAGCATCAACATTCATTCCAGTTGCTCAAGACTGCATTATGTTCGGCGCCAGTTTTGGGCACACCGAACTATGAGAAGGCCTTTGTGTTGTTTGTGCATGAATGTGATGGATGTGCTTTGGCTGTATTAACGCAGGAACATGCAGGGAAGAATAGGCCATGCGGTTACTACTCTTCCGCCCTTGATCCTGTTGCATGCGCTTTGCCAAAATGTTTGCGCGCTGTCGCTTCTGCTGCTTTGTCTGTAAAACAGAGTGAGGGAATGGTCCTAGGCCATGATTTAACCCTGATGGTGCCTCACTCTGTAGATATTCTATTGAACAAAACCCAAACGCAACACCTCACTTCCGCACGACTGACAAGATATGAATTAATCTTGTTTGCTCCCCACATTCAAATTAGGAGGTGCTGCGTTCTTAATCCGGCTGAACTCCTACCTTTCCCACAAAATACTGTTTGCGGTGATGAAGAGTCATATGACTGCCTGTATACTACTGAACAAGATACAAAAGGCAGAGGTGATTTGAGGGACACTCCTTTGGATAACCCACAAGGGGAGCTGTTTTGTGATGGCTCCTGCTTCAAACTACTGGATGGTACATCCACAGCTGCTTATGCAGTCACTACATTGAGTACGGTTGTGTAGACCAAGAGAATTACGCATAACTCTGCGCAGGCCGCAGAGATTATAGCATTGACTCGAGCATGTGAGCTTTCCGAAGGCTAACAGTAAACATATATACTGATAGCCAGTATGCCTTTGGGGTGGCTCACAACTTTGGGAGACTTTGCTCAGAGATAGGGTTTTTAACTTCGCATGGCACCAAGATCCAACATGGCTCCCTGATAGTACAATTGCTTTCAGCGCTTGCGCTCCCTAGTCAGTTAGTAATCATTAAGTGTGCAGCACATCGCAAGATTATAGATGATGTAGGGAAAGGGAATGCTTTCGCTGATCAAATTGCTAGACAAACTGCCTCTGATCTCTTCACGGAGATGTATGTTTCAAGGGCGACTGTAGATGCCTATGCAATGGATGAGGGTGTTGGGTCTGTACGGGATATCCAAGCCGATGCCACATTAGAAGAATCCAAGAGGTGGGCTGAGGGCTTGGGGAAACTCGATGATGATGGGTGCTGGGTGGACATGGTTGAAGGGAAATGGTTGCTTCCTAATGCCTATATAGTAATGATGGTTACCATGGCACACAGTCCCACACATGTGTGCGCTCAACAGATCACGAGAATGTTAGAGAAAGTCTGGGTAAATGATAAGATTTCAAGAATTGCCCAGCATTATGTCCAAAATTGCATGATTTGCCTACAACACAATGTGGGAAAGGGGAGAGCAACTCCAAGAGGTAGCTTTGGGCCTCCTTCTGTCCCGTTTGAAGTGATCCACTTTGACTTTATTGAAATGGAGCGATGTAACAATCTAAAATATGTCCTTGTGGTCATTTGCGCCTTTATTAAGTGGGTCGAGGCTTTCCCTGTTAAAGACGCTACAGCCATGACCACTGCAAAGACCATGTTAAAGGAATTCTTCCCACGGTTCGGTTTGCCGAGAGTTATCTGGTCGGATAATGGTCCGCATTTTATCGCTGCTGTAATTCTACAGATATGTACGGCATTGCAAATTGACAAACGATTCCATTCGGCCAGACATGCTCAGTGCGCCGGATTAGTGGAAAGACACAATGATATCATAAAAAACAAGCTCGCTAAGACGTGTGCCGGCACCAAACTAAAATGGCCGGACGCCTTACTGATCGTGTTACTAGCCATGCGTACAACCCCTCATACTAAGACTGGGCTCTCTCCATTTGAGGTGGTAATGGGGAGACCTGCCAATATGTGGGGTCTTCCGAAGCCTAGGGCATAGAGGAATGTAGAAAATGTATTGCTTTCAGACTATTGTAGCCAGTTGACTAAAAACCTGTATTTCATTTATCACTAGGTACGAGACGCTTTACCCACGCGATACGAGGGCCCAGGCCACAGTATACAACCTTGAAGTTGGGTTTTGGTCAAATCCTTTGACCGATCTTCCTGCCTTGCACCTTGGTGGCGGGGCCCGTTCAAGGTCCTCTGGTCACCCAAACAGCGGTGCGTGTCGCAGGCCGGAAGCATTGGATCCACGCGACGCATGTCAAGAAACTTCCTCACCCAGTGCCACACGTTACAGAAGAAACAGAACCCCTCGCTAACGCAGCAAACAATGATCCCAAAGCAGTGAGCAGCACTGAGAGTGCGTCGGAGAATATTTCTGAGCCCGTGAGGCGTGGGGAAGCTGCCATTTTGTCTCCGCACTCTCTGAAAATTTTGCTCCCGGAAATTGCTGTTCCAACTTCACTTGCCTCTGATACGTTGCTTCCAACGGGAAGTGACGACATCTTGTTCTCGGATCAAACAATACCAGGCACAACAAGATACAACTTCCGGCCACGAAGATAGACATACGGCATGGTTCGGCTGTGCATTCAAGGAAGGAAAGGATCATCAAGGGCTTGCTTTTGCCCAAAAAGTTGAGGAAAGGGATTCTGTTGGCTAGGGGTTGTGGAAGGACTAAGAAGCTGCGCGACCGTAGTGTCGCCAGCAACGAACATTGGGGTCGTCAATTGAAAATCTACAATGCCTGCTACCGCCACCGCTGCTGCTCGTATTGGACTTATAAATAAGGGGGTGACCAACTCGGACAATGAACAATGTGCCTGGGCCCCGAAAACGTATTGCTGTGTTTTTATGATAATATTTGGTTTTATAATAGTCACTGTCTTAGGCCTTTGGTATTTCGAAGAAACTCATCCTTTAGAGTCTTTGCTGCCGACTGAAATTGTACCCACTGTTCCTACAGCTTTTGTACATTTGCATACTCTGTCACCTAGGGACTCACAGCATAGACAGAAGTATCACAATAATACCTTGTTGCTTATAATGAATGCAACACATGCCATTTTTAATAAGACTAATTGTTGGGTCTGCTCACATTTACCACAACATGGGGATACGGGCCTAGGTTGGTATATTCACCCTTTACCTTTCTCAACTGCTTGTTATGCTTCACTTAGAGCACTGTTCTTTGGCCGATGGAAGAATAGCATCTCGGGGAACTTTGATGGAACTAATTTGAATAGTTTCGAGAAACGTGTTCTGATTCCTCTGGGATGCTCGCTTTTCGCAAATAGGAGTAAGCTCAATATTGCTTCTTTTAGGCCTTCTGATAGACTGTCTCGTCCTTTCCAAACTTTGATTTCCTTTAAAATGGCTCCGATAGGCAATAAGGTTGCCGTTCCTCCTTCTTATACTGTTAACCATATCCCCGATTCAGTTTCTTTCTGCATACAGAGGAATGGCACCAGGTCAATGGGAGATTTTAAAGGTTGTGCCAACGTTGCAAATTTGACTGTGGAAGACAGACCTTTGTATGTAGGCGAACCTATCTATTTTGTTTGCGGTAATGTAGCATTTCCATGGTTGCCCAGGGATTGGCAGGGAACTTGTTATCTAGGAATCCTGTTACCTGGGGTGTTTATAGCAAGTACTGTAGAGGTTTCGAAGGCTCGTCCACGGCAGGACGAGAATGGCGACACTCCAGCACAGGTTTTAGGAGATGTAGCGAAATCATTCCTTCCATTCTTTGGGCAGATAGCGAATTCCGAGGATATCCGGAAACTAGCGAGAGTACTGGAGAGAACCTTCAACCGGACCACAGATATACTCTATAATATGAGTTTAGAGCAGAAAGCGATCAGATTGGTAGCTCTTCAGAACCGGATGGCATTAGATGTCATTCTGGCTGAACGTGGTGGAGTATGTAAACTAGTGGGGTCCGCTTGCTGTGTTTTCGTACCGGATTCCTCCCCAAACTATTTTTAAGGCAATACAGAATCTGCACATTCTTAGTTCAGAAGTGCATGTTCCCGGGGAAATTGGGATCTTAGCGCTTGGTTCTGGGACTTCTTGCGGTCTTGGCGTTGGAAAGTGCTTTCAGTCTTGCTGATTATTTTGGGAATTCTGCTATTTCTTTGTTGTTGTATCCAATGTCTACCAAGTATATGTTCAATGCTAGGGGGATGTTGCGCTCAGGCGATAGGTACAATAGGACATAAAGTGTATGCCCCGGATAAAACCTCTAAGGAGTATGTACTGAAAGAGATCTTAGTAAAAGATCTAATGGTGATATATATTTCTGACAGCTATTCAGGGTGTATGGACGATGACACATGGAGTTATTTGCAGGGAGATCAGAAGTAGTTTAGCACTTGGCATAGGCCAAAAGGAGGGTTTGTCAAACTAGAAATTATATTGTGCCTCCTATTGCTATGAATATATGTATATTGGCCTACGCCAAGCTGCTAACAAGCTGCTTATAAACTACATGTGAATAAACTCGCATTGCAAGGTCCTGACCTTAGAAACCATGTAAACTGTCATTTTGGGTCAAGCCGCCATTTTAGGTTTTCTTGCTCTATAAAGTCACCATGTGAGCTAGAATGGTAGCCTATGTTATTCAGAACAGAACTCGATTGTCATGACCTCTGTACAGCTAATGTATAACTTGCCTGCAGGCCACTTGTTAGGGTCATGAGCTGAGACCTTGTCCTTCTGCTGACCTGTGTGCAATAGATTACCTGTATCACCGAAACTGATCTATAATTGAATGAGAACACCTGCTTAACTATATTGTATAAATTAAGTCCCGCATTGTAATGTTAGGCCTAGAGCATACATTATTACCATTTCTTCTTGTTAATGTATAAACCTAAGATGAACTAGATTTGACCTGGCAAGGGACCCTAGAGCAGTAACTTATTTATGGAATGGTTAACCCAAAGGAGGGCTGAACAGCAGGCTTGAAATGTATAAAAGCCTGACTGTTTCAATGAATTTTTGCACTCACTGAGCACACCGAACCACGCCGGAGTTCGCTGTGTTGTACTGAGGGTCGATAGCTATCTGAATTTTGTTCTGTTCTTTTGTAACTGGATTCAGTATAAAATAAAGTACTTTGTATGTTCCTTTGTAACCTGTGTTTGGTGTGTTTCCTTTTTGGTTACCCTGCCTCATAATATTTCCTTGTTTTCACAAAACTACACAACACTTATTTGCTTGGTATTAGGTAACCCACCTTTTGGTATCGGTCTGTACTACACAAGTTGGTAGTGTGACTCAGCAGCCAGGCCTATCTCAAGAGGGGTAAATGTGAGCTGTAGAGCTGTACAAATAAAATCTGTAAATACAAGTAGCCAAGTAACACTTACACTCAAGGTTTCTGTTATAAATAGTTATTTATTTATTGAACATCAATTTCTAAATAAGCGTTTTTTAAAAAGGCAATTCATGTAGCAATGTAAATATACTTTCAAATTACTTAGCAGAATCAGAGCAAGTATCTGGATACTCTTTGGATATGCTTCTTTCACAATTCCTACACGCTGGGCTGACTTCATTCACAAGGACAGTAATGGCATTTATATATCACACAAGTTATACTTTGCAGGTTCTGAGGTTGGTAGGAAAGGCATAAGGAAGGAAAAGGTTAAACAGGTTCTCAGTAAATGTGAGAACAACTAAATCTTCCAATGAAGTCTAGATAAGCCTTTGCCAGCAGTACCAATTCAAGACAAGCTACCACCTATGAGGGACAAACAATATCAAAGTCAGTGCACTAGAAGAGTCTTTAGGGAGCCAGGACAGACACAGTCAATTGGAACACAGTCTATGGAGCTGAGGCAATTCTTAGATTAGAAACAGTCTTGCACAAAGTTAGAGAGTTTGCAGGAAATCACTTTTAGGGTCACAAGCTGTTAAGCCTGTGAACTGAGAATTGGAATCAACTCTAAAAGTAGTTAATGCAATTCCCAAATGAGAAGAGCACAGCTAAAAAGGTAATGAGATAAGTACCCCAAACCTAAACAGTTCCATGTCATTCCATCGCCCGTTTTTATTTCACAGCATTTTTTGCTGCAGATTTTTTGCCGGGAAACCTCATCAAATTTATTTTTTCTTTTTTTATGGGGGGTTAACCCCCCAAATCCTCCGTTCCCATGTATTTAGAATCTAGCACCCCAAGGCCCCAGAAACATTATATCACTCTACCCACCCCTTATATTATTCGATGTTTTTTTTCGCATCAAAAAATCTGCGACAAAAAATGCAGCAAAAGAAAAACGGCGATGAAAGGACTACGTACCACCTAAACAGTACCTCTGGTTTGAAGGAGTGGTCCAGCTGGATTCTGTCTTGCTACTGCATTGCAGACCCGGTGTTCCTGAGCCTCAGTCGTGGTAAAAGGAGGGAGGACGTCTGGAGGGCTCCTGCGGTGGTACTTGGGAGGTCGTCGGCAGCTGCGAGCTCTTTTCGGTTCAGCGGCACTTTGCGGTTTCAGCACTTAGTAAACAGCACTGTTGTGGATCTCGGATACCGGTTGGGCTTCCTTCACTCCTTGGGTTACATGTTACATTAGAATATAAGATGGGGAGCTATTAGGTAACACCCCAGCACTCCACATAAGATGGTGTGTGCTAGGCCTATGAAGAGAAAAATTAAGTAAAGTCAATTTCACTTTACTATTCTTGGGAACCGTAGTTCACACAAGAAAAGGTATTTAAACCTTATGAGAGATCTAAAAGATGCCTATGGAGTTTGTCAGACTCCAAAAACGGTAAAAAAAACATAATCCAATTCAGGTCGAAACACATGAGAGAGTGAGTAAAAGGTCTCACTCACTCCAGGGTTAAAAATATAAAGTCCTAAAGTCCAGCAAAAGTGCCGGGGGTCTCTAATGTTGGAGGGAATTAGCACAGAAATGAGAATTGTCCCTAACAGCATTAATATAGCACATACTGCAGCCAGATTGTACTCACTGAATTACAGCCTGTTACTGAATGGATTGCACCTCAAAGTTAAGGAAAGGGTCTGCGCTACCCATCTCTACCCATCTCCTTCATGGCTAGGATATCCCTGATTAAAATGGTGCTACTTCCCAAATTCCTATATCTGTTCTCAAATATACCCATCCACCTCCATGCTCCATTTTCTGGGACAATTAGATCGGTACTGACTGACCTCGTCTGGGGGAAAACACCATGCAAATGTGCCACGCTGACATTACCATATCATCAAGGAGGGCTGTGTCCCCCTAATTTTTAGATATATGGCTGGGTCTGCATGCTCCACCATGCGATCTATTGCTAGCATACCCCTCCAACGCCTCAACATATCAAGTTAGAAAAGATGCTTGCACTGCCTTTTACCCTAGAAATGACCCCTACGAACAACGGCACTTGCCACCGTAAATCGACAGATCCAGTTAAAAACACAAGATGGGCATCACTGAAATTACATAAAAAGTGCACACTCTTCCACCTTACGTACCTCATCTCTTTTTAGAGAACACCGCACCATGCACCAACTACACAGAGGGGGTTACACCAGGTTTGCCGGCCTTTTCAGTGACAGACAGCTCAGTACGTTGGAATAATGTAGTGAGCAAATCTCCACCTCTAGGACCAATGTACTTTTCTATGCGTGCATTGAAGGGGGACTGAGGGCTAAATACCCATGTATACCAGAGGACCCTCAAAGTAGCCTCACTCTAGAATACTTAAGGGTAACGGACACTGCGTCTAAAGCCATATCCTCTCATTATCAGCTGATAAGGTCCAACCTTATTGTTGGAAATACGACAGCCACAATGCGGTGGGAGCTTGCGCATCTCTGCCAATTTCCAGCATCAGCAGAGATGTTGGCATGAAACAAGCATACAGCACAAATGGGAATGTATCACTATCACAATCAATATTAATGGAAGGCAAGGTTCCGTGTGGAGACCCCCTGCCATGTTTATGGTGGTCCGGTGCGATGGTGGAGTGGCCTGGAAAAACAAAGGGCAAGTAGGTGGGGAGGTGACTGGTGACTGGAGGTCGTTTTGGGACCCGGAGGTTCAGAGGAGAATGTATCAGCTTGCTCAGAATGTGGACTTGGATCATGAGATTCAGCTGCGCACATATCATAGGAGGCAAAGTTACGTTTACATGCATGGAATAGAAGACTCTACCAGCTTACAGTAAACATGCAGGTAGGACTCCGGTATGACAAAAATATATACAATATAGAATAGAATGAGGCATGTACAGGCACAAGGGATATACAAACAATTTCTCTAACAAGTAGGGCATAAAAATATAGGAGGTTCACACAAAATTATATGCGCAGGAACATAAGTTATCTACGTACAAGTAATAAGTGCAAAGAGGAATACACACATTATATACGAGTGAACTATACAGCAGAGTGCTAAGGTGGGTGACAATGTGGCGGTAGCCAAAGTGTGACGTCAGATGTCTCATATGTTTTGTACTGAAAGCCACCCTTTAGTTTTGTTCTTAAAGGCTTGGAAGGAAGGCTCCACTCTAATAGCATTAGGAAGGGTATTCCAAAGCTTAGAGGCAAGGACCGGGAAGGTAGTGCCAACTGCTTTTTGTAGTTTCAACCTATGGAGGTGTAAACTGTGTGCTTGGGCCGCTCTCATGGGCCGGGTGGAAGTGTGGGGTGTGAGACGGTTGGCTAAGTAGATGGATGCCTGGTTGGAAAGGCACTTGTGAGTCAAGGCAAGTTTTTTCAAGGAGATTCTTTGCTTAACAGGAAGCCAATGTAGATTGTGCCTGTGGTTAGAGATATGGTGATTTCTTGGTATGTTTAATGCTGCTCTAATGGCATTATTCTGAATGACTTGCAATTTGTTAAGGTTAGGTTGACTAGTCCCTAGATAAAGGGTGCTACAGTAGTCTATCTTGGACATGAAAAGTGTTCTGGCCAAGGTAATGAAGTGGGAGAATGGAAGAACAGGCTCCCGCCCTTCCCCTCTCGCGCTTGGCCTAGAGGATCACGGCCTAGACACCCGCCCTGAGAGGAGTTTTCCTATCTACCAGACGACCAAATACCCTGGTACAGGAACATACGGATGTGCCCAACTACCTGCCCAGCAGCCCGCCCTGTCCATGCCGACACCTGCGGCATGGATCAACTCGACTAAACCTACACGTCGTTAGAGATACCATGACGACCTAGCCAACGGTCAGCACACCTGTGCAAACATGCACACCGGACAATCCCACACCAATCCACACGAAGAACATACTCAGTGCTATGACGTAGGCGACAGACATACCCACGGACGTGCATCTTTATTATTTTCCACATAGGCTCTCAAAATGCAGAAACGCAAGACGCATAATGAACTTATCTAAAAAGGCTTGCTCACGCTTCTTCTAAGAACCATGTACCATAATGAAGAATATAACGGAGACACGATACTGAGGATAGAGCAATATGATACCGTAACCTAAAGCGCTCTGCATCAAACGGTTCCACCTATGCACCAGGCCCAAGTAGGCCGCAAGCAAAAGCTTCCATGAACATTGAATGAGCAAGAGCTCGATTGCTGACCCTGCAGAATGAGCCTGGCGAAAGCACACCGCCAAGGGCACGATGTTGCAATCTCGCACGCCGCAAGCCGACGTCAAGGTTGCACCTGCAAGATAAACCAGGCACACAGTGGGAAAAACAATATTAATTGTGCTTAATTTTGCCTCAAACACGGTCCCACCTCACGTGACAAAGCCAAACCTGACAGGATGCCAAGCCCAGGAGGAAGAAGACGCCTGAATCCCACGTTTCAAGACACAGGCAGATACAATTAAAAGACTCATTGGACATCTGCAGCAGTGGGAGTAGTCGACCTCCCAACATATGAATAAATCCTCACATTGTTTACACCTACCCATAGTAAAACATTGTTGCAAATGACAGGTGCACCGCGAGCTGGGAACAGCGATAGTCTCAGACTGGGAGGCTCACGAGCGGACCAATCAGAACATGGGGCTCTTATCACTGACGCCATTAACATTGACCAATCCTCAGAGGTCTTCATGTAACAATTTTCATGTATCAAATTGAAGGGACAGCCCAAGTATACCACCTGACTAACCCTCAACCACTAACACCGTTCTCTATATGTATGCTATACTAACCCTACCACTCGAGTAACCAATCCAGAGTGGAAATAGGTTTTTTGCTAAACTTTCTAAGGTGACGCAAGTAGCGCGTCATACTAAGGTAAAAAGGGCCTGCAAGCCCCACGATTGTGTGTGTGTGTCAGGACGGACGCGTACGATCCTTGACCCATCCCTGCCGTTTTGTCTAATAAACAGCAGAGTCACCTTGCTTCTTGCGTGTGTCTCATACTCTATCTCTTTTGGGATATACGGGAGGAGTTGGGGCCTCCCTGCCCGGAGGTCTACGGACGGCCCGGCCGACCCCGGCAGAATTTCCCCCCGACAAGTTGGAGGCACTGCTGAGATCTGTTTAAGATCTGCTTTTTTATTTTTATTTTTCCAGGTACTCCCGTTGTGAGGAGGCCCGGCGGCGCGGCCCCCTCTGCCGTTGCCCCCTTCTGAGGACTACAGGACCATCGCGGAACTGCGAGAAGACCGGACAGCGCAATCCGGATATTGGCCTTCGGGAGCCGGTTGAGAAGTATCCCGCCCGCGGTTGGCGAGTGTCCAGACGTGGTCCAGACGAGGGGAGGTGGCGAGCCGCTTGGAGGGGTGCACGCAGTCGAGCGGCCCCGCATGAAGAGAACTTGGTGAGCATGCCACGCACAACAAGCAATGTGAAATTGTGAGAGAGGGGGGAGGAATTAAATACGGGAGGTGGGAGGTGTTGCACAGGTGCGCGGCGAAGGTTTGACAATTTAGTGTAGGCAATGAAATGAATGGTAGCCGAACGAGTGCGAGAGCAGTCGGCTACGTTACGCGAGAGAGGGAGGTGGAGCACGAAAACATCACGTGCGGCCGCTCGTAGACACTGATTGGCCTAGGTCGCGACTACGTGTAAGGGTGTGTGTGTGTGGTTTCCTACGATTTGGCATTTATTGATCAATGAGTAGATGAGGATCCCTATTGTTCGAGCAAGAAACTCGATAGGTAGATGACGTTTCCCTGTAGGCGGTAGCTAGTTAGTTGCCCAATACGGAAGATAATTAGCTGGTTAAGCCCTCCTGTCGAGGGGCGCATCACACGCGAGGCGACGCAGTGTGCGCAGTCCGATTATATTATTGATTACCTTGTTCCAGGTGTGACAGGAAGACAGCTGTGAGGTTAACGGGGGTAGATTGCAAGTGTATTTTGGACTTAAAGAATATATGAAGAACTTACCAGTAGTTCGAAGAGATCGGTGACGTCACCAGTAGGACTTTCATAGGATATCCCGAGCACAAGGCATCTTTCTTTCTGAGAGTGGTGGGGAAGAGAACTGTGGTAAGGGAGTGGAAACGGAGATAAACGGTAACGAGTTGATCGGGGAAAGGCGAAACGGGGGACGTGGCTGCGCACGGAGAACGCCGGCCACGGCAAGTGTAGAAGAAGGAGGAGGAGCAAATGAAAATAGGACGACTGTATAAGAACGTCACAAGCGGTACGCAGCCACAGGGGGCTACGTGCGCCTCGGCCGCAGGGGCCGTAAGGGTGTTGTGTAAAGGAAGAAAGAAAGAAGAAAATATAGAAATGTAAATACTATATTTTAATAATTTTCCTTAGCGGACTATCGCAAGTCCCCAAACTTACGGGGCCAGGTAAAGGTATAAGGCTGTGTATTGTAAGTGTTAGTGAGATAATAGCTACCAAATAGGGGAAGGATAACAAGTGAAGCGCTACTATGTCATACGGGACAGGATCGGGAGGGTGGGGGAACACCCTCACTACCCCACTACAACACATATGTACAACACTGTCACCCCATAGGGAGAAACTGATCAAGTATAGCATAGAATGGACACAGGGGACGGACAACAAAATGATAACACCATGGCCGCCTAATGGTAGCTTCGATCCATATACCCAACATTCACTATTAAACCATCTGCATAATACATACAAAGGGAAGAAGTTGACACACCACGTGGAGGTGTTTAACTTATGGAGGATGTTCCAAGGGTCCCGACCAGGACCAAATGGAATGTTCACTGTGGGGGAAATACCGGAAGAAAAAGAGATTAAGGAGGAAGGAGAGAATGGGAAAAAGGGGAGTGAAGACCCAAAGAACACGGGGAACGGACAAGAGGGAGGAGAAAAGAATAATAACTCAAAAGAAAATGAAATAAAAAAGGAACAGAGCAACGATATACCCCTAGCAAAGGTAGTGAAAACAGAGGGAGGGGGGTTGTACCCTTTAAGAGAATTAGGAGAAATAGAAAGAGGACAGTTAAGGGCGGCTGAGGGGTACTCGAACCCGGCATACAGCCCGCCACCATATGTGGCTCATAGGAAGATGCCAGCAGGGGAGGGGAGGACTGGAGAAGAACAAACTGTGGAAATAGGACATGATGAGTGGGTAGCTGCGCAGATACTATTAAAATTACGAGGTTCATTAACAGGAGAAGAGAAGGAGGTAGTAAGGAAAATAGACGAGGATAATACCAGGGAGAGTGGAATGAGAGGGGAAGAGCTGTTACGACAAAAGGAAGAGATTTTGGAGGAACGACTAGCAGAGTTAAGGGATGAGCAGAATGAACTGATCAAACAGCTCAAGATGGAGGAAAGAGAGAGAGCGATGGAAAGGAAAGAAGGTAAGAACGAATTGGAAAAAATAAGGGAAGGAACTGAGGAGCAAAGGAGAGAAGCTGAAAGCGTAAAAGCAGCAGCAGAAAGGGTATCAAGAGCAGTGCTACGAGAGAGGAAAAGGGAAGAAGAAGAGAAAGAAAAAGAAATGGCAATGTGGAAGAAGAGATTACTATCAGAAACGACTAAGAAATACGAAGAAGGGAGGGTGATAGAGAGTATATTAGAAAGGGAGAGGGTGAGATGGGAAAGGAAGAAAGAGGATGAAAGGATATTGGAAAAGGTGAGTAGTGAAGTAATGGAGGAATTAAAATGGAAAAGGGAGGAAATTGGTAGAGAGATGGAGGAGAGAAATGAAGGGGAAAGAGAAGATAGGAGAAGGGAGAGTGAAGTAAGGGGGTATGTATATAGAGACACAGAAGTAGCAACAACATCAGCGCAAAGGGGAGCGGTTGGTAAAGGAGAAAAGGGAGAACCGGACCTAATAGACTTAAAAACAGTAACAATCAAGGGGAAAAAGACAGAGTGGGGGCTGCCGTTTATGAATGACTTTTGTAGTGAGGAAGAAGAAGGAATGGAGAAGGAAGGAAGAAACAGTGAAAGGGAAAGCCTAGATAAACTATACACCACCCGGACCAATACAGACTCACCATGTATCTGTAGGAGAAAGGATGAACTGGAGAGAAGTGAGGAGGAAGAGCAAGGAATAGCGGAAAGACAGACACATGAAGCCACACCGTCACCATCACACCCTTTCCCATCCCACCCTAAATGCTCAACCACCTCACGCTCATTACGTACAATCAAACTTGCGCCCTTCACAAACGAACTGACACCCTATGCCGGTCGGCTTAGAGACCTCCCTAGACGCAGGCAGGAAGGACGAATACACATGCCCACATTAAATACAGGAAATGATGGAAGAAGGGGAAAAGATGGAGAAGAAAGAGTTACGAGCAGGGGAAATACGGACGAAATTGACGATGTAGGAGAGAGGGAAGAAGAGGAGGGGTGTGAGGACTCGATTTTATGGAACCCAAGGGGTAAAACGAGACACAACTTAATGCCACTTCTGGAGAGGGGAGGGGTTAGACCACAGTACGTCCCTTGGAAGCATACAGACAAAGAAAATATAAAGTGCAGGCTCCCATCATTAAGTGGAGGTGCGGGTAAATGGATATATGAAATGGAAAAACACACCGCAGGACAGAAACTGGCAGTGGAAGATGTAAAGGGCCTTCTAATATCGATATTAGGGGATGCAGCGGATGACATTTTGAAGAGAGCGGGATTCCCTGGGCTAACAATAGCAAACACATCGCACGATGGGGCACCATTCGCAAACTGCAGACATGCACTATGGCAGGCACTGAGGGTACAGTACCCAGACACATCAGACATAGGAGCAATTACCTCACGCAAGATGCGTGAGAACGAAGATCCTGTTGATTATATCCAGGAAATCCAAGAGAAGTGGCGCATGGAAACTAGAGAACAATGGGACAAAACACCAGCAATATTTTATCATATACTAGTACAAGGGCTCCCAGAAGGAGTTCAGAAACAACTGAAGAAAGTAGTGGGAATGGAAGCAAAAGCATGGCCAGAAATACAACTGACAATAGTGCATCATTGCAGGACATGGCAAGGAAAAATGAAACAAAAGGAAGAGGACAGGAAAACGGAAGAGGCTAAACTAGTACAGAAAAAACTTACTAAATACACAATGGAAGGGGCACTAATAACTACACCTACAACAATGACCCAAAGCCCCACACAAGTAGTGGCTGCACAAGATCCCTCCCAAACACCACCCTCACAGACTATAACACAACAGGTGCCGCCACTCCAACCATACACGACCAACATGGGAGGAGGATACTCAATGCCAGGAGCTGGGTATTATAATTACAACAGGGGAAGAGGAGGAATTATGAGAGGGAGAGGATACGGATATAACACACAACAGCAGGTGGGAGGACTTAGAAATTCCTACCCCACCGGGCAACCAGTATACCAGGACAACACAGGAAGCTTTCCATGGCAGAGTAGGGAACCACCGGTGTGTTGGAGTTGTGGATTAGTAGGGCACATGTCACGCACGTGTAGAGTAAGACCAGGAACACCATCATGGAGCGAACAGGGACAACCAAGGCCCACACAGGAACAGCAGGGCATACAGCAACAGCAGACGTTGCAAGAGGGAAATGAACAGCAACAACTAATAACACAACAACAGCCACAGACATATTCACTGCCACCACAACAGGTAGCGATAACACAACAACCCCAAGCACAACAAACACAACTGGGTAGGGTGACGGTCCTGGGACACAACCCTTACACAGGAAATGGTCAATCGTTGTACCCTCAATAGGACAGCCCACAGACGGCCTTGGTGTATCCCATCCTGTCGGTAACACCTAATAGTGCGGAGGAACCACGCATAGAGGTAACGATAGGTGACAAAAAATTATCATTCCTTGTTGACACCGGGGCGACCCGGTCTTGCATAAGGGAAGGTAAATTTAAGATGTCGGGCGAAGCCATGAACACCCAAGGATTCTCTGGGGCTAGAGGGTTGGTTCCTTTTACTGATAACATTCCCTTATCTATAGGAGATTATGACATGTCAGTCCCACTTTTATATTATAGTGCCTCACCAGTAAATATACTGGGGAGAGACATCATGAACAGGTTGAATATGACGATCTCCTTTACGGAGGATGGCATAATTTGCTCTACTCCAGGAATTAACATGCTCACAGCACGACAGATTATGCAAGCATACTGCGGACAGACAGCGATTAGGGCTGAGCCAGTAGATGGCGAACTCTTCCAGTACGGGACAGACATGGCATTTGCATGGATGCCAGGGATAGAGGGAAAGATCTGGAGGAGGCCAGCAGCCTATTTGTTCAGACCAGAAACACCAGTCAATGAACCAGAAGGAAAGGTGGTTCCAGTGGACATTGAGAGCATTATAGCAACAGTTGATTACATTGCTGTACATGCCCAAGACAGAGAAGGAAGAGCATGGAGGGCAGTGATAGCACTAACAGAAGGATGTAGACTCACCCAGGTGTCAGATGAGGAGCTGTTCTCAGAAGAAAAGGAGGAAGGTGAAATGGTGTTTATGATGAGTGTGGAAATATGGCTAAGAGTGGCGTACAAACAAGTGGCACAGAAAATTGCAATGGCACTTGAGGCACCCACATCCACCCCAGTTCCCTTCTTTGAGGAGGATATGACAAAAGTACCCACATCATTATGGACTACTAGCCCCTATGACGTGGGGTGCATAAAAAGTATAGGGGGAGTAAGGATAAAATTGAAAAAAAGGTGCAATACTCCCCAGAGTGAAACAGTACCCACTATCAAAAGAGGCAGATGAGGGCATGTATGAAACCATAACAGCCCTTATAGATAATGGCATATTGGTCCCCTCAGAATCACCATGTAACACGGCTGTATACCCAGTGCGCAAGGCTAGAGGGGGGTCTTGGCGCTTCATACAGGATCTCAGGCCCTTGAACAACATAGTAGAAGCAGAATACCCCATAGCCGCAAACCCGGCCACAATATTGTGTGGCATTCCAGCAGAAGCATCACAATTTACAGTGATCGAGCTTAAAAATGCTTTTTTCTCAATACCATTGCACCCAGACTCACAAGATCTGACAAGCTTCACTTACAGAAACACAAAGTGGAAACACACCAGATTGCCACAAGGGTACTGCGAATCACCCTCAATCTTCAACAGAGTAATACAGATGGATTTGGGTAACATTGAAGTGGAAAGCACAGTGTTGCAGTATGTCGACGGCATAATAATTTGCAGTACAAACGAAAGAACATGCAGAGAGGACTCATTAAAGATGCTGACAATATTGGCTGAAAAAGGTTACAAGGTAGACATGGAAAAGTTACAGTACTGTCAAGAACAGGTACTTTACATTGATCAGCTCATATCCCAACATGGAAGAAAGATTGCACCACAAAGAGCACAGGCCATTTCAAAAACGCCAGTGCCACAAACAGTGAGGGAACTGCAGCAGTTCCTGGGTCTGTGCAACTACTGTAGAGCATGGGTATTTGATTACAGCTCATACATAGGACCCCTGCTTGAGGCGTTAAAGGAAGCTAATAAAGGGGAGAAAAAGTTGGGGTGGACAATGAAAATGAAAGAGGCTTTCGATGAACTGAAAGATGCGATATCAACTGCTCCGGTACTGGCAACCCCAGACTATGAGCGACAATTCTTTATATTTTCACATTGCGACTCAGCAGTAATGAAAGCAGTGTTGGCTCAAAAAACAAGCATGGGCTACAAACCAGTAGCATTTTACAGCGGCCACTTAGATCCTGTGATGTTAGGTCATTTCCCTTGCGAACAAGGTCTCGCCGCAGCTGCTTTTGCGGTAGAGAAAGCATCAGCAATCACCATGGGGTGCCCAACTACACTGTTTGTGGAACATGCACTATTTGCAATATTGAATAAACCTAAGTCCACCCTAACCACGCAAAGGGCATCAGGTTAAGAGATCATCTTATCCAGAGCTGAACTATCAATTGTTAGATGTAGCACGGTCAACCCTGCAAGGTTCCTAGCAGAAGTAATTGAGGAAGGAGATTATGCCCACGATTGTACGCAAATAACTGAAATGTACTCATGTACTAGAAAGATTGAAGAGAACGCACTAGAGGGAGGTGAGCTCCTGTTCATTGATGGGTCATCAACTATCAACCAAAGGGATGGTATAAGGAGGACTGGGGCAGCAGTGGTAAAAATAATGGAGGTACCAGTGTGTGTGGCAATGAAATGTGTACAACTACCACAGCATTATTCCGCTCAAGCAGCAGAATTAATTGCACTAATCTTGGCGTTGAAGGAAAGCTTTGACAAACGAGTGACCATATATTCCGACAGCGCATATGTTACGTCCACTGTCCACTCAGGGATGTCGAAATGGAGAAGAAGAGGGTTTAGGAGAGCTGATGGCACTCCAGTGCAACATGCCCTCCTATTGGCTGAACTAATTGAAGCAATGAATGACCCCCAAGAATTAGCTTTGGTCAAATGCACCGCACACACCAATGGTGAAGACCACATTTCAAAAGGGAATGCAGCAGCAGACGCACATGTGAAGTATGCTGCATATTTTGGTGAGATATGGAACCCCCCAGAGTCAAAGAGAGGGAGAGGGAGGGGAATGGCTAAGGAGATGTTGATAAGAGAAGGGTACACCCATCTCCCAGCCACACAGATAATGGAGCTACAAGTGGCTGCACCAATGGCAGAAAAAGAAATATGGGTAAAAAGAGGATGCACAATGTCACCAACTGACGCACTATGGCGCCAGGGTGACACTGGAAAGATTGTAATACCACTGGCACTATTGAACACCGCCCTGAGCCAACTACACCACCCAGCCCACACAGGCAAGGAAATAATTGCAGCACGAATTAGGGAAGACTGGTTCTGCCCCGAGTTAAATTCTCATGTGTCAAATGTTATCAGCAATTGTCTCACATGTCAACAGTTTACGGCCGGTCACACTCTGAAGGTGATAAGAGGTACTATACCCCGGCCAGAGGGACCCTTCCGACATCTCCATATTGACTATGTTGATATGATCAACGTATGTCAAGGAAATAGATATATGATTGTAGTAGTATGCCCATTCTCGAGGTGGATTGAAGCAGGGCCCTGTTCACACCCAGATGCATTCAGAGCAGCTAAATTCCTAATGAGGGAGGTCTTCCCCAGGTGGGGAGTGTGCGAGGTACTGCGGTCAGATAATGGCCCACATTTCGCAAACGAAATGTTCCAGCACATCACATCCTTACTGAACATCAAGCATAAATTTGCATGTGCATACCACCCACAGGCCAACGGTATATGTGAACGCCTGAATGGCTTATTAAAGGAGGCAATTGCAAAAATACAGCAAACAACAAAGAAGAGTTGGTTGTATTGCCTTCCACTAGCCCTAGTTGAGCTAAGGAATAGACCAGGTTCCGACCACCACCTCACCCCTCACGAGGTGGTTATCGGACGTCAAATGCGCCTTCCCCTAACGCCAACATCAAGAGCATTTACCGACCACGAGAGTACTGCAAATGTCCTTGGTGATGAAATGTACCAATATGTGTCTTCTTTGATTACTAGTGTAGTGTTTGTGTCTCAACAGCTCGAGCGCACGCGGGGCGGGTCTAACAGCGATCAACAAGAAGACGCGGATAAAGAATTGGAAAAGGAAAGACTGTGCAAAGTTGCTAAAGGTGACCACGTACTACTTCGCAATTTCAACAGAAAGTGGACCAGCCCACGCTTCACTGGCCCCCATCTGGTAGAGGAGGTATCAACGAGAGCAGTAAAGCTACAGGACAAACGTGCCTGGAACCACCTACACGACGTAAAGATCTACAAACTCCAGACCCGCCCCAGCACCACCGACAGGGCCACTGGAAGAACAACAACAGCGTCACCATCGGAGGAAGAGACTTCTACCACAACTAACGGCCTAAGTGTCCCCATACCCTGCCACCCCTCAGATTCCCCAGAGAGAACTACTAGAAAAGAAAGGGGTGATCCCCATACCGCCCACCCCATGGTTACATGATTAAAGAGTAAAGAGACTTCCGCCAGTTGAGCCCCAAACCCTCTGCCCATTGACCCCCTACCCACTGTAGTAATAACTGACCTGAAGGACATTGTCTTGCACATATACACATGTAAACACCTGAATGTTCTCTTTCTTTTCTCTCGCACATGCAGGTACAGCGTATTATTGTACTACTAAGAAAGTAGATAACTAACCAATTCACTGCCCAGGAGTAGATGGTACCCTCAGACGTTAATTACCTGGAAGAATTGTCACACCAATTTGTATATGAAATAAAAAGGCCAACGTACCTGAAAAGAAGGAGGGTACGTGTCTACTACACAGCATTCCTCTTGGCCATAGAACATTCAATGCCCCACCTCCAACCATACTTGCCTGCCCTAAGAGATAGATCGCTTAGATTGGCGTGGGAACAGCTCTTCGCCAGGGCACTGAATGACTACTTGATAGGGAGAGCTTAAAAACGACAACTAACACTAATAACAAGCATATTAAGAATTTTCAGGCGGGCAACTGTAACGTCTCAAGAATAAGCTGCCGGACTGCAGCAAGGTAAGAGCAAAATGCCGGTGAAATTAGCATCTGTAATAAAATTGATAGGGATTTTAATGATCACCGGGTTCTTGGCTGCCTCTGTATGGCAGTACAGCTATGCTATCAATATTATTGCTGTACCCAAACCTAATACACCCCCACCCCCAGCTGCAACAGGTGTTACGTCAGGTGGTACTAGTAAAATCCCACACAAGGAAAATAGAGTTAAACGCAGCACATACTCAGATAATAAAGGTATTGACAATTACATACAAGATTCAGCACACATCTCAAACAACATATGGTACCAACACATGACCCACATAGGTAAGCAGACAACAGAAGACAGCTGCTACGTTTGCTCATTAATCCCATACGCCATGAGCGCTTCTCGAACATTTGTTGCCACAGAGATAGATGAAAAATAGCACGATGTATAATATACCTGGCACTGTTCCAGACGAAAGGAAGATTTCAAGGGACAGTGGTGCAACTGGTGTGGAAAACACGAGATACATATCCATATGAAAACAACTTCCTCAAGACTTATTTGAGTTACCACAAGAGCAGTTTACATGCTGAAGGATTCAGATACATAACAAGTGGTCCTGAAAAAGGAGAAACAAGGAAAGTAACACTACAGTTCCTACCATGTGATTGGTACGCCACTGAAGTCTCTGGTAAAAACGGATGTTGGGAAAGACCACTGGTGATAATAACAGGGAAGGTGTACATGAACAACAAATGGGACATAGGAGTGGTTGGCAGCAACATGGTAACAAGAGAAAATATTTCAACTATTGATGGACACAACCATAGATGTTGGATGACTTGGGTCAAGTACGTACCCATGCTCACGTGGATGGAGAAGGATGAAGACCCAATAACAATACTGCCGCTAACTGCGCCTAAGGTATGCTACCAACATAAAGGGGAGGTGGACGTAGGATACAACACCAACTGTGAAAGCGTGATGGAGTTACCTGAGGGGGGAGCAGGAACAGCAGTAGTAATGGACCATTACTGGGCCTGTGGAAAAAAGGCATACCACACACTGCCCCCTCTGTGGAATGGTATATGCACAATGGTGCACGTTAATGTACCATCACTAGTGGTACCCCAGAAACATGTCAATATGGCGAACTTCCCCAAAATGGATGAAGGGAACAAAAGGAAGAAGAGATCTGTACAACCTCAGAAGGGGCCAGAGAGCAAAACCGACGGCAATAATACTGTCCTGAACAGAAAGAAAAGACAAGGAGAACCTCTGACAGGAAATTACCTATGGGGAAGGTCGGAAACAGCACTCACTTCAATTCCACCAGACCACAGACTATTCAGCAGAGCAGCAATGTTCTTCTCCTCGATAATACATCCAGGACTACAGGCTTACGCAAACGCAAAATGGCTCCAGATAACTCGATGGGAACTAATGATGACTATTAATTCTACGGTAAATGGATTCAACGCAATAAAAGAGGAACTGCGAGCTGTGAGGATGGT
The DNA here is from genome assembly GCF_040938575.1 of Ambystoma mexicanum. Classification (NCBI taxonomy): domain Eukaryota; kingdom Metazoa; phylum Chordata; class Amphibia; order Caudata; family Ambystomatidae; genus Ambystoma; species Ambystoma mexicanum. Next base: position 1,328,168,916 of record NC_090922.1, read on the forward strand.
AGCACTTCAGAACAGATATGTACTGGACCTCCTCACAGCAATGGAAGGAGGAGTTTGCGCTAAGATAGGACAATCATGCTGCACATTCATCCCTGCCAACGATGCTGACAATGGTACACTGACAGAAGCAGTTTTACAATTGGCCCAGATGCACTCAAAAATGATGGATGAAAGTAAAGGTGTGAAAAAGGATGAGAGCTGGTTTTCAATATTATGGTCATGGATGCCATCTTGGCTGTCAGATGGACTGAAGATTATAGTTGGATGTACTATTTTGGCTGGAGCTACACTGATCATAATAAGATTTTGGAAGGCCCGGAAGGCACGCACCACAGACGAGATGATCGAAATGGTTGGTATGCACCTCTTGATGCCAACAGATGACGGCAAACACACAGGCACAATCACAAAAGAGAGAGAGAAGTTGCACAACCAGATCATCACCAACCACCTGGACCCACCATCTGTGAAGCTAGAAAACCCAAGAAACCCAAGGAGCTACATAGGGAAATGGGTAGACTGCACTCCTGGAGGAACCTGTGCATATATGTATTGGTCATTTGAAGACCATGTTAACCACTATGGACATTTGGGAGGAATAACTAAAATATGGAGAGTAAGAGGAGATAAAGAAAAGGATATGTTTGTGGTCGACAAGTCGACCAGAGGGGGGACTGAAGTGGGAGAATGGAAGAACAGGCTCCCGCCCTTCCCCTCTCGCGCTTGGCCTAGAGGATCACGGCCTAGACACCCGCCACGAGAGGAGTTTGCCTATCTACCAGACGACCAAATACCCTGGTACAGGAACATACGGATGTGCCCACCTACCTGCCCAGCAGCCCGCCCTGTCCATGCCGACACCTGCGGCATGGATCAACTCGACTAAACCTACACGTCGTTAGAGATGCCATGACGATCTAGCCAACGGTCAGCACACCTGTGCAAACATGCACACCGGACACTCCCACACCAATCCACACGAAGAACATACTCAGTGCTATGACGTAGGCGACAGACATACCCACGGACGTGCATCTTTATTATTTTCCACATAGGCTCTCAAAATGCAGAAACGCAAGACGCATAATGAACTTATCTAAAAAGGCTTGCTCACGCTTCTTCTAAGAACCATGTACCATAATGAAGAATATAACGGAGACACGATACTGAGGATAGAGCAATATGATACCGTAACCTAAAGCGCTCTGCATCAAACGGTTCCACCTATGCACCAGGCCCAAGTAGGCCGCAAGCAAAAGCTTCCATGAACATTGAATGAGCAAGAGCTCGGTTGCTGACCCTGCAGAATGAGCCCGGCGAAAGCACACCGCCAAGGGCACGATGTTGCAATCTCGCACGCCGCAAGCCGACGCCAAGGTTGCACCTGCAAGATAAACCAGGCACACAGTGGGAAAAACAATATTAATTGTGCTGAATTTTGCCTCAAACACGGTCCCACCTCACGTGACAAAGCCAAACTTGACAGGATGCCAAGCCCAGGAGGAAGGAGACGCCTGAATCCCACGTTTCAAGACACAGGCAGATACAATTAAAAGACTCATTGGACATCTGCAGCAGTGGGAGTAGTCGACCTCCCAACATATGAATAAATCCTCACATTGTTTACACCTACCCATAGTAAAACATTGTTGCAAATGGCAGGTGCACCGCGAGCTGGGAACAGCGATAGTCTCAGACTGGGAGGCTCGCGAGCGGACCAATCAGAACATGGGGCTCTTATCACTGACGCCATTAACATTGACCAATCCTCAGAGGTCTTCATGTAACAATTTTCTTGTATCAAATTGAAGGGACAGCCCAAGTATACCACCTGACTAACCCTCAACCACTAACACCGTTCTCTATATGTATGCTATACTAACCCTACCACTCTAGTAACCAATCCAGAGTGGAAATAGGTTTTTTGCTAAACTTTCTAAGGTGACGCAAGTAGCGCGTCATACTAAGGTAAAAAGGGCCTGCGAGCCCCACGATTGTGTGTGTGTCAGGACGGACGCGTACGATCCTTGACCCATCCCTGCCGTTTTGTCTAATAAACAGCAGAGTCACCTTGCTTCTTGCGTGTGTCTCATACTCTATCTCTTTTGGGATATACGGGAGGAGTTGAGGCCTCCCTGCCCGGAGGTCTACGGACGGCCCGGCAGACCCCGGCAGAATTTCCCCCCGACAGTAATCCAATTGGAAGTAGTCAGAAATGGTCTACATGCAGCGATAAGTTTGCATGCATATGCAGACGCTGAGCTGACAGCGTTGGTTTCTCTGCACAGTGATAGTGTAGAGTCAAGGTAGTTTTGGTGTCCTTGGAGACAGTAATGACATTGCCATCAATGATGAATGACTTGAAGGAAGGGTCAAGTTTATTAAGACATTGGTGTGAACCCAGAACAAGAAGTTAGGTCTTGTTGTCATTGAGGCAAAGCTCATGTTGTGCCATCCATGCCTGAATAACCACGTAGACATCATTCAGGACTTTAGTGTCCACTGCATAATCTCCCGTGATGGGGATGAGTATCTGGGTGTCGTCGACATAGTTAGTGTACGAGACACCCAGATAGTCCAGAACATCAAACAAAGGTTTAGTGAACTCATTATTAAGTGTGGGTGACACACATGACCCTTGGGGTACACCACAGTTAATGGGAGCAGGCTCAGCAGATGCTAACGGAGAGAAAACCTGCATAGATCTGTTGCTTTAGAAGGATCTGATCCAGGCATTGGCAGTGTCTGAGAAGTGGGCGGCTGATACGAGATGCTGGCAGAGGATTTGGTGATTGACCAAATCAAAGGCCTCTGAAAGATCAAGTAATAATAGCAAGGCTATTTTCTGGTTGTCTTTCAGTACCTCAATCTGTAATTTTAGCTCAATGAGGGCGGTTTCCGTCCCATACCTAGGCCAGAAACCAGATTGCTTTAAACAAAGAAGATTGTTAACTTCCAGATAGTCCTGGATCTGGAGGTAAGCAGCATGGTCCAATATTTTGAACATGAATGGGACAGTGGTAATGGGCCTATAGTTGGTAGGTAGGCTAGGATCAAGGGAGGGTTTTTTAAGCAGAGGGATGACCCAGGAGTCCTTAAGGTTGTCCGTTCCTATACCTGTTTTGAAAGATGAATTTATAAAGGCAGTGATGAATGGGGCTAGCTCGTGGGAGGCCTCCTTGATAATGGGGACTGGGCACAAATCGCCTTGACAATTGGAAGGTTTGATTTTATTAATGATACATTCGACTTCAGCAATTGTGAGTGGGGAGAAGCGGAAAGATTTGATGTTAGGAGTGGCCTGGGGGATTAAAGTCGTAGGAGTATTAGGTTGCTTGTCTGTCTGTAGACAATTTTGCTTAACTTTCATTTTAGTTTGGAGGGTGGCAATTTTGTCCTAGAGTGCTTTCTATATGTTCGAGCACCATTTGCTATCTTTAGTGCAAGAATCAGGTGGAGTAGCAGGCGATTCAAGTTCCTCCAGAATCTTAAATAATTATTTTGTGTTAGATTCGACTTGCGTTATACGTTTGTTAAAGATGTCTTTTTTGGCATGGCGGATGGCCTCCTTGTAGTTGATGGAAGCTATGATGAGACAGTCCTTATGGGCATCCGAAGGCTTCAGCATTGCGTTTTTCTTTTCATAGCTCTCACCAAATGTGGTGGGATCCATGAGTTAAGATGTGCACGAGGTTTCGATTTCCTACGTTTCATTGGGGCGATTGAGTTCAGTGCTCTGAGCATAACATGATTATAGGCTTCCGCTAGAATTGAAGGGTCAGAACATGAAGCAGACACTTTGCTAAGGGAAGAAGAATAAGTGGAAGAAGTTTGTCTCTTGTTATATCCCTTTTACATCTAGTAGGCAAGGCCAGAGCAATAGACTGTTTGGGGCATTAGATGGCTTCTATGTTGAAGGTAATAGTATGATGGTCTGAACAAGCGCATGGTGAATAGGTCTGGAGGCTAACGTTGCAATTGGTGTCTATTAACCAGTCGAGTGTCCGCCCTTTATTGTGAGTAGGTTCAAAATTGTAGTGAGAGAACCCCAGGTCAGTTAAAGTGTTTTCAAGATCGGCTGCACTATGATCGTTCGGGTCTTGGAAACCCAAGTTGAAGTCCCCCAGTAGGATAATTTGAGATTTAGTTTTTGTATTCTCTAATAATAAGGAAGTGATGTCGTCTCCAAAGGAAGTTACAGGGCCAGGCGCTCTGTAAATGAGATGTAGGGTGGCAGTTTGATTAGGAGTGATGGGAAGCTTGACTGAAAGTATCTCAGAGGAGGGAAACTTTTGGCTGGGCATCACTCTAAGACCAAGTGAATTTTTATGGATAAAGGCAACTCTGCCCCATCTGGATTGCGAGGTGTTATGGTCACATCTAGTGATGGAGTAGTCAGTTGGTATGGCGAGCAAGAGAAGTGGTACGGAGGCTGTATGGAGCCAAGTCTCTGTTATGGTGATAAAATCAAGGCCTTGAGTCTTGATAAGATCTGCAATGTCCAGTGCATGAGCAGGGAGGGATCTGGCATTGATTAGAGTGCCCTTAATAGGCGTAGCTTTAGGAGTATGTGGTAGGATGTTGGGAATGTGTTTAGGGTGAGATGTGGACGGCTCAGAGTGGCTATGACTCAGAGTAGGTAATTTGGTCAAGGTGCAAGGTTTCTGTGTACAACTGGTGATACAGGGAGTTCTAGAGCCCAATCTGTAGTTTCTAATGTGCAGAGCGCAAGGTTGGTTTGGTAGAGGTTTCTTGGCGAAGTGTTCAAGCCATAAGGCGGGTGAATTTATATAAGGATTAGTGTATGTGGGAAAGTCGCTAAGTAGTGTGCAGTCACTTGACTGGAGCCATCCCACTGTGTTGCTTTGGGTGGGAGAGATCTGTTGTGGTGGCAGATTCAGAGAGCAACTATTAGGAAGATGTGTCATAATGCCAGTGAGGGTGTTAGGTATAGTGGAACTAGGTAGCTGTAGGCAGGCAGTGTGCATAGGTGCCGAGGCTAATATGGTGAGGAGTGTAAGTAAAATCTGTGAAGGTAATGCTAAGTGGCCCAAGATCATATTAAGCAGTTGTGGGGCACGGTGTATAAGATGTAATATGGTATAAAGTACTGTACTTTAATGTAGTTATCGCGCTAAAGATAGGGAGATCTATTAGGTCTAACTAGGGTAGCAAGTGTAGAGGTATCGATGGGCGATAAGGCAATTACTCAGGCCGTATGTTATGGAGCACTATGTAAAGTGCAACTAAAGTCATGTTAACATAGCACATTAAGAGACATCAAAGTTGTTTTAGGACCGCACTTAAGCATGGCACGTAGCACATTATAGGCAATTAAGTTTGTGTTGTACCATTATGTAGGTGGAGCTAAAGTCATGTAATCGAATCACATACAAAATGCAGCAGAATCACCAAAATCAACAAAAGCTAAAGTCATGTAAGCAAATCACATTCAAAAAGGCGACAAAAACATCAAGGCAAGACGTGAGAGGCAGCTACAAGAGTTTAGGCACGGCACATAGAGGGCAGCTAGATGTGGCTATGGTCTAACACAGGAAAGGTAATTGTGTAGTCAAAGCATTTTCAGGAGACAACTAAGAGCACGTAGGCATAGTATAATCAGAAAGGCAGCCGAATCAATTTTTTGCAACAGGTGAAAGGCAACTGAGAGCGGTTGGCAAAGCACGTAGTGAGCAACTTAATACAGTGGGCCTCATTACGAGTTGTGCACAAAAGGATACCGGGCACCGGTAAGGACACCGGTGCTGGTAATCCCTTTGTGCCCTATTCCGAGTTCCCTTAGCGGGTCCCTTCCTTAACGCCTGGTTTTACCAGGCGTTAAGGACAGGGGGCCTCATTACAAGGATGGCGGTAAGGGTTTACCGGTACCGGTATTTTACCGGTACCGGTAAATCCTTACCGCCTTACTACAAGGTCACTTTGCGGGTTGGGGAATTTAACGGCTGCTTTTTGCAGGCGGTAAAAACCAACCCGCAAAGGGACCAGGGAGCTAATTACGGTACCGCAATTTGCAGTACCGTACTTAGCGCCTTCCCCATTCCCATAGAGCCCTATGGGGCAAAAATGGGAATGGGGAAGGGCAATGGTGGAAGGGGGAATTACCGCCCCGCCAACCTTGGAATAGGGCGGTAATTCCCCTTTCTACCAAGGCAGTGCCGGTATTTTACCGGCATGAACCATGGCGCTAATAGCGCCATGGTTCACCGCCATCCGTGTAATGAGGCCCAGGACCCGTTAAGGGACTTTAGAGCTAATAACGGTACCGCAATTTGCGGTGCCTTTATTAGCGCCTTCCCCCTTCCCATTGGGGGCTCAAATGGGAATGGGGAATGGCCTTTTCAATGGGGACTTACCGGTCCCGCAAAGGTCGGAATAGACCGGTAAGTCCCCATTGAACGAGGGCGGACTCAGTACCGGTATTGGATGTAGTCATGGGTCTAATAGCGCCATGATTACCTCCAAACTCGGAATGAGGCCCAGTATGTAGCATCATGTTACAGGCAATTAAAATCGTGTTTTCATAGCACGTAGAGGCAGCAAAAATTAGGTTAGCACAGCAAGTAAGGACACAGGATTCGTTTTAGAGCAATATGTCAAATACAAATGGATTCGGAATAGTGCGTTCAGCGTTATGCAACAGAATTAGGTATAGGCATGTCATTACTTAGGCGACTTTACCGGCAACAAACAGCTCTATGTCAATAGTATCGAGAGCACATCAAATATGGACATCGTTAGATACTGGGAAAGGAAATTCCGGTTGAACAACGCGTAAAGAATGTAGAGAGCAGCAAAGAGTTAGATGGCATGGCGCCAATGTTAGTTGAAACTAGTTCAGATTCATTACATCCAATAAGCCCAACGAGGGTACTTACAGGTGACTGGAGCAACCAATAAGCACTTTGCAGGCGTCGGTTATGTGGCGCTATGTAATGACTCACAGAGAGCAGGCGAGGGCAACGTTTGCAACTGGAAATGGTGATTAAGGGTGACGCACGAAGCCACACTCAACATGAGGACGAAATCTGCCGGGGCAGTGTTTGATAAGTAGCGAGTGAGACAGGTTACCCAGTGATAGCAGGAGCGCAACAGCAGGCATGGAGAAGCAATGTTGTTAGATGGGGGAGCAAGCCTCCTGGCACTTGGCTCAAATGGCTCCAGACAGGCTCACGACAGGGAGGGTGCCTTAATGCGTGTGCCTTCCTGTGTTGGCTGGCTTGAGCCTCATCAAGCCGGGTCGGTCTAGTTATTCGGACAGACCATTTACCAATGAACTTGCATAGATATTACAGCTCAAGGGTCCACATAGCAGATCTACCCATCACCTTGAACGGATCCTACAGGCCAAGGCCCCATTATAGCAGAGTGAACCATCAGATGACACAGACCTTGTAGAGTAATGTCCCACGCAGTAGAGCTACCCATCACCTGGCATAGATCCTACGGCCTAAGGCCTCAAAAGGCAGAGGTTCCCATTCGTTGGCACATATCATATAGAGCTAGGCTTTCACACAGCAGGACTATCCAACAACCCATGCAGACCATGTAGAGTTAAGCCTCTAAACTCTGTTCATACAGTAGATTGTGCTGCTTCATTCATGGTGAATAGGGACCTCCCCGCACCCACCTATAGCACCTGCTGCCCTATTCTACGCTGCACCCAGCCTCACGCTTTCCCAGCATCAATGTCCCAATTGAAGTTAAAGGAACTTGACGCATTGGCTGGATCCCCATTCTACTGTTCAAACTCCCCAATCTCGAACAGGTAATGTGGAAATAGGTGAACTTGTTGGAGACACAGTGTGAGTATGTCAGCCGTGGCAAAAAGATAAAGGACAATGTTGTTTATAAGGTAACATTGATACTTGGACGTTTGGGGTGGGGAGAGAGAACGGAAGATGGGCCGGGGATGGGAAAGGTGTTTATTAACTGGATATGACTATGATGCTACTACGAACTTAATAGATAGGCATATGATATGTATAGTTGCCATGTTCCTGTGCGAATCTGTTGACAAACAACTCACCAATATCATTTTGGGACGTTGAGAAGAACCTGCCTTGCTCCTGCCTTGCTCCTGCAGCCTCTGCAGGTTTTGGGTCATGCTGTCTCTCTCTCTCTCTGCACATCGAGCACATTTCCCACAGGCCCCGATCCCTTCCTCCCTTCTGCGGCACCTTGTACCTTTCTCCCTCCACCCTTGCTCTAGCTATCGGCTTACTGCATACCTTCCTCTTGGACCCTCAATGTTTTCCTCTCTCCAAAAATCCTCTAGTTTCATTAACCAGCTCAATCCTGCAGCTTCCCCCCTACAGCCACTCTCCTCCTGCAGCATCCTCACTCCTGCAGGCAGGAGCGTTGCTGGGGGGGGGGCAAGGGGGCTATAGCCCCTGATCTTGTGGTTGTAGCCCCGGATAGAATCTCAGGAGCTACAGCCAAAAGACTAGACCCCAGTCCCAAAAGTTCCAACAACAGCGTAGCCCCGGGTCTTTTCCAAACCTAGCAACTCCCCTGCCTGCAGGGCTTCCCTTCTGCAGCCCATTCCCAAACTCCAGTGCATGGTATAATCTCCTACAGTGGTCTATTGCCTTTTGCAAGGCTTCCTTCTGAAGTGCCCCACCTCTTTACTCCTGCAGAATATGGCCTCTTTATTGCAATCCCTGCTGCATTTCTGCTCCCTACTCCCCCGCAGCAGCACCCCCTCTTCTCCTCTTGAATGCAGCACCTCATTTTGGACAGTGCTCTCAGTGCGGCGTATGATAACTTTAAAAGCTATAAATAAAACCAGACAGTCCTAGCATGGAGAGTTGTCATGGTTGCAGCATTTGTGTGACCCAGGGAGTATCCAGCATCGCAAGAGTGGTGGGGAGCGAAAAACACGGTAGAACCAGTGCAATTAAAGGTTGGATTTGAACAAAGTTGCAAACATGGCTAAATATGACCACAAACATGAATCACCATAATACATGTAAAAAAAAAAAAATCATCAAGAAATAAGGGAAGTCCTTTTTAAATAAGCACCTTTAATAGAGGTTTAGAAGTGAATCATCAGTGGAGAAGGTGGAAGACAGATTCAACAAACAATAACAAGACATTATTCCTGCAGCTAGTGTATTTGTTTCCTTCTGCTGAACTTGTCAAGAACAGACGAGAAGTCCACTGATTCAGGAGTATCTCAGTCCATGCTGAGAAGTGCGAGGGACAAGGAGGCCCTTCTCACACGATTGAGCACAAGTAGGTTTTTAAAAGGCAGAGGTTGCTAAAGTCATGCTCAGCTACGGCAGCAGACACTCAAATTGTGCAAGAATCCAATTCAGTATTCCAAAGTTTGGGAAAAGTCAACATGGTGCAGATGTGAGTGTGAGTGAGTGGACATCGCAAAACTAGTGATATTGGTTATATGTGATTTTACCAACGAACAATTCAGAGTGGTACATTTCATCGCGACAAAAATACCGAAAAACACTGATTATTATTTTTATTTTTTATTTTGGGGAGCCCCCTCTCAAGCCCCCCGTTCTGTATCCTTATAACGCCACTCCAACCCCATCCTGACCGATTTTAACCCCTTAGCCCACTACCCTATAATATTTTCGGTGCTTTTCGGTATTATGATCTTCGGTCAAATGTACCACTCTGAAATGTTTTCGGTCAATTGGCTCGGTATTCTGATATTCTGACTGGGTCAATATAATCGGAATACAACTGACTTAGGGCCTCATCACGACTTCGGCGGTAACGCCGGCAGTATTAGCCCTACCGCCGAACTCCCCAGCGCTAATAGCGCCGGATCACGAGTTCGGCGGTAAAGTAAATCCCCATCCCCCATTGAGCCCATTCGGGAATGCCCCATTCCCCATTGGGCTCAATGGGGAAAATTCACGCTCTTACCGCCGGCGGATTTCCCGCCGGCGGTAATAGCGCGAATTCTCAGCGGATTTCACACCAGCTCAGAGCTGGGTTGAAATCCGCCGAGGCCCTGATTCGGCAGACCCTTAAATCCGGCGGTAATAGCGCTACCGCCAGATTTAAGGGTTACCGCCGAGGTCGTGATGAGGCCCTTAGTGTAACACAATTGTCTTGGTCTGATAAATGGGATGACAAAAGACAACTACACAATCGAAGAACGGTGTGGGAATCCTTGAAGCTTTCATTAAGCATTATAGTGATTTGGTCATGCACTGGAAAGAAGAGCTCTGTGTTTAGAAGCCCTCATCAGGATTGGAGTTATGCTCATCTGCAGCATCCTCACTGCGTACTCATTGCCATATCATTTTCAATTCGGTTTCTGCATTGCTTTGCTGTGCCAAATGTTTTGTTGTAAAGAGCAAATCACTCTCATTGTCACTTGAACTGTTCTTTTAATTTAAACAATTCAAACATGCAAGTACCATGTTCAATGCTCTCAGGATGTCCATTGACTCAGTTTACAAGTGTCCCGAGAAGTTGTTCTCAAATCGGAAAATCTCTGACCAAATGTCAAGCATAATATACATTCCAACCTATATTTATTTATTAGTCTCTCCTGACCTTTTCGCAAGCCTCCTCTCTCCAATGTAAGTATTATGGCAGCATATGTACATGTTATCATTTTAGCAGACACATGCCAGCAGCTTCATCTAGTTTCACATACGTGCTTCAGCTTTCAGATCCTCTTTGGCTTTTTTCAGTAGTAATGTTATTAAGCCTGTGGGACTTGCACTTATGAAGCTGAAGTGCTATTGGGACACCACCTCGACGTTCTAGCCACCACGGAATCCTGGCTTCACAATGCCCCAAGCCCACTTCTCTCCCTAGCCAACACTCCCAACTATGCTCTCTTCAGGGCTGACCGTCTCAATGCCATAGGAGCAGTAGCCCTCATTTCCAAAGCCCCCTATTAATCAGATTCTCGCCCATCTCCTCCACCCTGGCACATGATATGCGATATGATAGGTTATTTAAAACGCACTTAATAACCTGAGGTCGCTAAGCACGGACTTGGGGATCGAACCGTGGTGCTCCGTGACGGCTTGTTTCTAAGGCAAGCACGTTGCCCCTGAGCTATCCTCCTGAGACTGCCATTTGAAATTCTGCTACTCAAGCTCTCTACTAACGTCCAAACCACCCATAACCTTGTAATACTCTGCCGCCAGCCCAATGGTCCTACCTGCCCTAACCTGGACGTTCCCCTCTTGGTCATAGCACTCATGAATACTACTACCAAATTCATTATCCTGGGTGACTTTCATCTCGGATTCAATGACGCATCAGACCCCAAAGCTACTGCACTTCCACTAGCACTAGCACTAGAAAACATGACTTCACCCAATTAATAGACACTCCTACCACAGGGTGAATCCTAGTCTGGATCCTCGCAGCCAATACTACCATTGATATCACCTTCATTGACGCAATACATTGGTCAGGCCACTGTCTCATTCACTTTAAGCTCTCACTTGCCACCCCCCATAAAGTCTGCTCACCAGCGCTGAGCCCTGTTCCAGTATGGAATACCCGTAAGCTGACCCAGAACTCCTTAAGCCTACAATCATTGCCTCGCTGGAATCCTGCTCCATGTCCTTAAACAAGAACCCCCAGGAACTTGCGAATCAATGCCATGCCTTCCTCCTCAACACCATGGACTTGCATGCCCCTATAAAAGCTAAAATACCCAGACGCACAAGCCTAATAGCGCCTGTTTATCTGAGAATCGTGTTACCTTACACAGGAATAAGAGACCCCTCAAGCATCTATGTAGAAGAGAACCCTCCCCTAGCAACTTCAAAGTGCTCGCCACCACCTCCAACTCTTACAAGAAAACCATAGTCACCCTCAGAGCCGAACCATACAATGAAAGAATCTCAAATTCTAGCTCCAACTTTAAAGAGCTTTTCTCTATCTTGAGAGAATGTGAGACCCCTATACCCATTATCTCCATGACCCTCAAAGACAAGTGCGGTGTACAAAATTCCCTTTCTTCCAAAATTGAGTCTCTTCATGAGATAATCAATGCTAAAATAGTCATGCTTGCATTCAAAGCACCCATGCGTACTCAACCACACCAAAGTGGCCCACTCCACCTCTCCCTCTCCACATTCCCAGCTCACATAGGCTCACATTGTTAAGCTCTGCGCTCCTACCTTGGCTCCCATCATCACCGACTTTGCCAATGCATCCTTCTAAGCCTGCAATGTACCCTCAAGTATCAAAGCAGCCTGGATCACACCACAACTTAAAACACCCTCCTCATTGGCCCAGCTGAAGTGAAAGGATTGCAGCTGGGACAGTAGAGACAGGGCTCCCTTCCCACTCCGTAAAGCAAAGACCCAAGGACGCAGCAATCAAAAGCGCTCCGGAACGATCATCAGGCCCTGGGGCTGGACCTGCCTGAAGCTTCCTGAGCCTCCCAGGTGGGGGTCATAGCACCCACCAGAAGCAGCCCAGGGGTGTGCAGACATGGAGACGAGGATTCAGCGACCAGACGATGCCACAGGCTATTCGGGGGTGAGAGGTACGTGCTGTCCCTGCAAAACGATCACCCAGCTCACCCAGATCCACAAGCCTCTACCCACACATTCTACTCCCCAGTGGCCCGCTCAGGCACACGAGATACGTCTCCCAGGTTCTGAAGGATGGGAGATTGGGAGAGGGGATAAAACCAGCAAAAAAGAAGGGTCCACGAAATTCAGGCAAAAGGGACCGTAAGCTCAGATTGGACATCAAGAGAACTCAGGGCAGTTTACAAGACCCTGGTGGACCTCAATGCAGTGGGCCCTGGCCCCGAAATACCCAGAGCGGCCACCTACATAATCAGCTCTCCAACGCAACCCACAGCCTCACCTGACACTGGCTGCAGCCTTCTGAGGACCTAACTCTCTGCTCCTTGGGCGCTTCCCTGGTCTCCTCTCCGCTGGTGTGCCTTGGTGGCTCTACGACACTTCAAGCCAGCAGCAATCCCAGCAAGCCATACCACTGCTGTAACTTGGCGGGTGCCCCAGGCCAAGCTCCACCTTTCGCAGCCAGTTCTCCTCGCCTGCTACTTCCTGGGGCGCCCTGGCCCACTCCCCTCTCTCCATCGGTAATCCCAGGCCCAGCATCTGCTTGCCTGGAGAAGCAGTAATTCTTTCATACCCTGCTAGCCAGCAGTGAGAGGAGGCCCCTCCCATAGATGACCCAGCAGCCGTCAGCCAAGCCCATTGGGATTCTGAGGCTTTGAGGATCAAGTACCAAGGTGCCCAAGACTGGCTTCCAATGTCTGGCGAGACTTAGCCAGGTTTCCCTCTTCACATTCTCCCTTACCTTGAGGAGACCTCACCGGAAGCCCCGCCAGTAACCTAAGCTCCTGCCCCATCCAAGATGCAAGACTCCTAAACACAGCCTCCCTTACCTGCTGTCTTCCTCCACTACACAGGATGGGCTGAAATCTGCAGATCTTGCTCGGAGGCCCTGGTGATGGTCTCCTCTTGGACTTTCTCATTTCGCTGGTTCTGCCAGAGCTGACATAGGAATCCCCGAAACAGAGGCCGAGAGCAATAGCTAAACACCTCAAACCGGCCAAGAGGTCAGACATCTCTACCATGTTGTTTGCGGCAGACAAAGGGAAGAAATCCAACGCCCCTCCAAACTCACGCCACAGAAGACCCCAGGGAGACTAGCAACTAAAGAAAACATTCAGTCCTTCATGCTAGATATTAAAGCGGAGTTCAGATCCTGCATGACAGAGCGCACCACAAAGCTGGAGCGAACGGACCCGAGAGTCATGGAAGTGGAACAAAGGCTTGGAGAGGTTGAGGACCTAACCCAGGGACACGCTGCAACGCTGTTGGAAATGCAGTGCTTGATCCAGGCCATGCAGAACAGAAGTGAGATGCTTGAGTTTAAACAGGAGGACCTTAAGAATAGAGCCCGCTGTAACAACCTCCGGATTCGTGGGGTCCCCTCTACAGTGCTGGACAAAGATCTAGCCAAATATGTGGGCGATTACTTTGAATCTTTGCTCCCGTACATGGATAAGGCCCAACTCATATTAGATCGCACCCATAGGCTGCGCCCAAGAAGAGGGGTAGAATCAGACTCCCCCCACAATGTGATAACAAGGGTCCACTTCTATACCACCAAGGAGGCCATCTCGGCAATAGGCCATTCCCGAGATGAGTTGACCTTCCAATGTGCCCGCTCCAGATCTATCAGGACCTTTCGCTAGTGGCATTACAGAAGAGGAGAACCCTTCGGACTTTAACCCTGTTTCGGCAGGACCATCAAATCCGATGCCGGTGGCTGTTCCCACAGCTTTGCAGTTTTCTAACCAGGGAACCCAACACAGAATCAGTCATCTGGAGGATGCCGCAATGATACTGCACCCGGATTCTCCTGGGGGCTCACCCTCCCCAGTCTGCACTGCCCTCCAGAGGAGCTAAACAGGTCTCCCCCTAAGCAGAGGCACCCTGTCTGGTGGAAGGTGCAGAGGCACCGAAATGTGAAACAGAGCTGCTGCGATTCGCCTTTGGAGATGATTGACAGTCGATCCAGAATCGACAAAAATTATGCTGCAGGCCTGAGCGGCCCATGCCCTCCTCCAAGGCGTATATCATCAAATTCCCCTTGGAGGCAAACTCAGTTTCTCTTTACCGTCCTAACCCCATTGGCTAGGGGAACAGGTATGGCCCCGTTGGCCATGAGTGTCACTGAGCCAAAAGAATCGGCCTCCCGAACCGCTACATGTTTACCCTCCCATTGGAGGTGGTTAAAAACCCAGCCACATGATAGCCTCATCTTCACTAAGCCTCCAGATGACATCTGAACTTCAAACCGCCCCGCCCCCCGAGCTCCGTCCCAGGAGCCTGCATAACCCGGGAGACACCTTCTCCACACCAAAAATTGACATTTCTTACGCTAAACATCAGGGATTTGATCTCCCCCTAAAAGGAAATCCACGCTGAGACGCTTGCAGAATGAGGAAGCCTTGATTCCTGCAGACTTCACTCGGCTTCTCAACAGATTCTTCCCATTGCAATTCCTGGCTTCCAATGGCACCAAGAAAGGGGGCACTGCTGTTCTCTTTGCAAAGGGCCTCAGACCGCACATTTTGGACACATTGCTCTGTCTCGAGGGCTGTTTCGTGGCAGTCAAATGCATGATCTATGGTCAGCTTTACTCCCTAGAGCTATGCACTGAATGACAATCAAGAAGAATTCTATGCAGCCCTAGAGGAAGCCCTCCCTCATTTCGTCGAAGGCCAAATTATTATTGGGGGAGATTTCAATGGAGTTCCGGACCAGCTTAAAGACAAATCGCATTCTCCCGCTCACAAAGACTTCAAGTTGGCAGCGAGCCTGCTCCAACTGTTCAGAACCCTTGATGTGGTGGATACGTGGAGGGTACTTCACTCCAATGAGCAAGACTATTCCTTCTACTCATACGTCGACAGAACTTATTCCTGAATTGACCTGCTACTGGCCTCCCCCCAAGTCTTAGCCTTCGCGGACGACGTTACCATTGGACCTAGGGTACTTTCTGATCACGCCCTAGTCACCTTGATACTCCGGGCCCATGATCCTGACGCCTCCGGATATTAGCTAACTACCAAGCCCCAAAAACCCTTCTTAGAGTGATGGCCTCTTGTCCGATCCCACCCCACTGACCTGTGGAACTAGCAAGGGATGCCCCCTCTCCCCTCTACTCTTCGCTCAAGTCATGGAATCCCCGCCCAGCGAATCCGCCTTAAACCTTGGGTCAAAGGTCTCCAAGTAGGCCGCTCCCAACACAAGATCGCACTTTATGCGGATGATGTGTTGCTATCCATAACGGACACTGCTGCTTCACTGGGGTCTGCCCTGGCGAAGATCCATAGGTTTGGGAGGATATCAAGTTTTACCACCAACTTTGGGAAATTGGCAGCATTAGAGATGAGGGTGGAACCAGGGGACCAGGCGTCCTTCAGATCCCTTTGCTCGATTCAACTGAGTGAGAAAGCTATTTCCTACCTGGGAGTCCAGATCCCAGCCCGCCCGGAAGACACCTATCTGGCAAACTTCCCCTCACTCTTCAAGGACTTAGAAAGGGACCTCGACCGATGGCTTGTGCAAGAGATCTCGCTCCTAGGTCATATCATGGCTTGTAAAATGAATCTCCTTCCACGATTTCTCTATGCTTGCACATCCCTCCCCATCACAATCCCGCGGCCCCTGCTCCAAGGCCTGCAAAGGAAATTATTCTGCTTTATCTGGAGGGGTAAAAAGTCACTGATCCCCCAGAGAACTATCAGGAGCAATCCCAGGCTAGGAGGCTTAGGAGTCCCCAACCTCCAGAAGTACCAGGTGGCAGCACAGATAGCCCACGCTCAAGCCTGGGCCATCATCTCGGGGCACCGGAAATGGGCAGAGATTGAACAGTCTCGCTTGCCCCTTCCCCTACACCTCCTGCAACACCTCCCCGCTCCCCTCCGCAGGACATGGCCAGGCATCTTGTCCTCCACTAAACACACCTTAGGAGCATGGGATTGGGCTCGTAAGAGTAAAGGCATCTCTGGAGGTTGAGCCCGTCTGCCCCAGTTTTTCACAACTTGGCCTTCGCACCGGGATCTTTTTTTAAGAACTGGATTGCAGGTGGCCTTAGCTCCCTGGGTCAGATCTTTGAGGAGAACCAACCGCCCACCTTCGGCAATGCATGAGTGCTTTCTGACTAGCGGAAATGGATAATTTCAAATTTTCGCAACTGTGACATTGGTGCTCCCATCCTTTGACCCGCTTGGCGGCTACACAAACCTTTAGCCCCCTTAAAAATACAATTGCAGACCCACCGGCTCGGGGGAGAATCTCGGCCCTCTATAGGTTATTACAGGTGGACTTTCTCACCGCTAGGGTCTCCTATAAGTCCCAGTGGGAGGCGGACTTGGGGCACCTGATAGAGGACCAGACCTGGGTGGACATTTGCTCAAGGACACACTTGTCCTCTTTCTGTATTACCAACCGGGAGTGCGCACATAAACTACTACTACGATGGTACTACCCTCCGCTCCGACTACACCACTTCAACCAAGCCCTGTACCGCTTATGTTGGTGCTGATGTGGACTACTGGGATCCTACCTGCACATGTGGTGGTCATGCCAAGTGATAAAGGTGTTTTGGTCCCTGTTGGGTGTCCTGACCCACGTTTAAGCTATCATGCCACAACATTTGGTGCTGTGGGCTTAGAAAATTCAAGATGGCGGAAAACCCACATGTGCGCCGAAATCCAGGAAAGCTGCGCAGTTTGTGCGCACACCAAAATGGTTGCCTCACTTGCCACCCACCAGTGCGAGAATGAAAGGCCGGGTTGCCATGAGGGAAATGGGTTGCCAAAGGAAAAACAGTAGCGCCGGTTAGCTTCAAAGCGCTTTAAAACCACCATTGGACTACCCGCACAGTAGTCTGAAACCATTGGGAATGGCAATGCTGATTGCCAAATGCAACCTAGAATTGTGGGGAATTCATTTCTTAAATCCCAAAAATGGGTGCAGTACCAGTACTCACCACTATCCAAAAGCCGGTGTTTTAAAACTACCCTGTGTTTCTCTGAAGGCAGGCTCAAAATGCCTATTTTCAAACATTGCAACATGTGCAAAATATTCACTGAACACCAGCAGACATTTGGCAGAATGAGGTTTTGTGTGCTTACAAAATCTGGGAAATGAAGAGCCCAAAACAATGCTTATAACAAAACTGCTATGGAGTCAGCAGTTTAAGTTGCACTGGATTTAAAGACACTAAAATCGAAAATGTTTAGATTAAATGAGTGACCTATGTTTGGTGTCACATGCCTTTGTAACTGTTGAAATGTCATAGTTTTGCACTTAGAATCAGCATTCTAGCTGCATGTGTAAAATTGCAAGTTAATTTAAAAAGCAACAAAAAACATGACAGTTAGCTGAAAGTCTGGCTTAAGGAACTTGATTTTGCTTGACAACTACCCCCATCAGGAGTGAAACTTGAGTCACAACTGTGTTCCCAGGCCTATCTGCCTTTTGCTGGCCACACTAAGGATATGCCATCTCTCTGATAATTGAATTAAGGGGGGCCCCACAGGATACAGGAGCTCTGAACAAAGCCTGTCTTGACTCAGGCAAAGGTTTTATTACAGCGGTCGTAAAATGTAGCTTCCTCTTGGCAGAAGCTGGGAGGGGCACTGCCTGTGAGAGCAAGCTGGCTTGGCAGAACTGGATAAACCAGTATTTCCACCATGTGACCTGGGAAACCACACCCCTTTGTAGCCAGAATATTGTTTAGAAAAAGATGAATAACTCATGGTGCGGACATGTGAAAATTTTATAAATGATACCATAATTCTTGTGATTTTTCTGCCCACAGTTTAAGAGGTTTTTAGAACCGGTGGTATGTTCAGGGGGGTGTTAGCGGAAAAGTGGATATTACTCTAAATGTATGCATGTTAAAAATCTGAAACTTCATCAGTTAATGTCCATACTCCCTGCGCACATGTATGTAAAGTTGGGTCAATGTCAGAAATTGAAAAATCAGTTAAAAAGTCATTTATGTGCCATTTCTGAATGCAAGCCCCCAGGAACAGCAGATTTGGACAGAGACATGGCTAAATTCAGCCACACCATGTATATGTAATTTCAAGCAACTGTGTAACTGTGAAATATGTCTTTTATTATCAAATATAGAATGTGTGCAATCTGACAGGGGAGTGCCCTCTCGGCAAGCCATAAAATGACATCCCTCTGACTCACAGTTCCTTCCCCAATCAAGTGAGGAATGGAAACTTGACCAATGGCAAGTGGAGAAGGGTAGGGTCTAGTGATGCTGCATACACACCCACTCTAAAAACACATAAAAGCAGACAGACAGGACAGATAGGCCCCTTCAATTCCATCTGCCGCGGGAAGCTCTGCCGGAAAAATCCATACTTACCTCCATCAAAATTCAAAGAGCCAACACTTAGACTCCAAGATAAACAGAGACTTCAGAACCTTAACCAAAAAGGTCACTACCAGCAAGAGTATTTGTCAGCAGGCCTAAAAATCTTTTTGCAACTGAACTCTTCAGACAGCCTGCTGACGCCGTCTGAATTTTGCCAAGAACTTTTGCAAGAATCCGGTGACAGAAATATCCAAAGAGAAGGCAGGACCCGACCCAGAGAACCGGTGCCTAGCAGAGACCAGGCCTTTGTATCCAGAGTGCTGACCCGATGCTGTGAGCAGTTCCAGAGGCCAGGCGCTGTGAGCGGAACCCGGGAAGACCTGACCAGACTGAAGTCCGTGACCAAGTCGCTTTCCGGTTCAAAATCTCTTGTGAGTACTCAGCAAAACTCAGAACACATCTCTTAGTTAAAATCATATAATTCAATCCATTTTTAATCTAAGTAGAATTGCCTGATAGCTCCAAATCTGTCACCTGTCATTCTAGCTGAAAAATCTGTCACTTGTCATTTTGAGCTTTTAAAATTTCAAATCTGAAAAACGACCTTCACAAAATCGCTCATATCTCCGCGACCGTTTGTCTTAGAGACTTGCAATAACTTTCATCTGAAAGCTTAGAATCGTGGCTTTCCTACGAACCTAGAACCGCATTCCTACCCCCTATAGTTTTACCGCAATCGCGGAACACGCATTCGCGAATTTTACCGCGATTTGCAAATTTCTTCACGTGTAAAAACTGCTGCTGCTTGCCTTCCATTTGCCAGAAATTCGTTTAACCTGCTAATCATTCCTGAATCATTGCAAAAGTGAGCCTGGGCTAATATTAACTAGATACCACTCACCCTGAACCTCTACAGGGAATTAAAAGCATTTTAGCATATTTTTCAATTCATTGCCAGCACATATAAAAGCATTTTGCCTGTGTTTTCAAACTTCTGTAGTCTAAGCTTGCTGGGGTGAACTGAATCACATTTGATTGCATTTCTGAGAACTGTGTGTTTTCCTTCCATTTCCTTGCATTGCATAAAGAGGGGGGGAGTGAATAGCCAGAGAAAAGTGATTACATTGTTTGGTTGAAATCATATTGAGTATTTTCTGTACTGTATTCATTGAATATTGCATCCACCTGAGCTTACATAAAGCATTCTGTACCACCTTCTTCTTTTGTTCCTATTCACCTGTGTGCTACCTTATCCATTTCATGTCAACTCATTAGTGATTATAAGAAGTGTGCTAGTGCCAGATTCTCTGTTGTTAATATTTATCATATCAGATTAAGTGTGATATTCAATTATTAATTTATTATAAGTGCGATATATATATATATTGTTTAAATTATCAAATAAATCTTTTAACTTGCAAAACAGAACTACTTCTTGGCTCAGTGGGGTCAGGAGGATTCCAAGAGAGGGGTGTTATATAGGGGTAGTCATCCAGAACGCATGAACTGGACATAAAGATATATCAATAAGGGTTTTCATTCAGTATTCTGGACTAGGCATTGACTTAGCTGTAGTGCGGGATTGAATCCTCTTACAAATTGGGGGCTCGAGCCGAGACGTTGGGTTAGATTTACCATTTGTGCAGCTTAATACAGTGTGCTAACTGACGGGATACATACATCCGGTCGGATCACCACGCTGCATTACGCTGTGAAGCATTCCTCAAAAGGGACACTCCAAGAAAAGTTCTGTTCTGCAAAAATAAAATACTAACTTCTGTAAGTCAGGACAGAGACCAATCTCTAGAATGACGACCTTGGTAGATATGAAAATAGCCAGAGAGCACTTCTTACATAAACTATTTGTGAGAGGTGAATGGGCTGAGCAGGGCCAGGATGCCTGGTTGCAGGCCATCACGCGACAGGTCACTGAAACAGGGTCAGACCCATGGAGAGATCAGGGTCCATTACATGTGGCCCTGAGTGAACTATATATGGCTCCTAATGCCAAAGAGGAACACAATAAGATTGCCAGGATAGCAGCATACCTGTACCTATATATGGGAGACATGCAGGATAGATGTGCTGAAAGCCAAAATCTGGCAAATAGGCAACAGATGGCATTACAGAAGGCCCAATCTGATCTGGACTCTTCTGAGCAGAGGCTGCAGAGGAGCCAGGAGTCAGAAAATGATAGTAGGCAGTATATCATTAAAATAAAAGAGGACATGGATATACTGCAACAGGAAAAGGCTGACCAGGATACGAGATTTCTGGCCCTGCAGAAGGAGCACCAAGACAGTTTGGACTCCTTACTGCAGAGCCAGAAAAAGCTGGAGCAACAATTAGACTTTAACAGGGCATGCACGGAGCAGGTAGCCACCCTGCAAAGTCATCTAGATAGAGTGAAGGTAGAGAGCAACAAACTAATTCTGAAAGACCTGGATACCCAGGCAGAGTTTGATGAAGAACGGCAGAAAGCTGGTGCCTTTCAAAGGCAGAGGGACGACCTGGCGGCACAAATGCAGGCTCTTAGTCAGGAAAGAGACGCCTTAGGCCAGGAAGTCTGCCATTTAAAAAGGAAAATGGAAGAAAATCACCTGGTCCACCAGGGACTGGGTGACCTCCAAAAAGAACACCAGAACTTGTTAGAGCACACCAGGAGGGTGGAGGATGCTCTAGCAAGAAAGGAGCAGGCCAATAGGGACACCGCTCAGGAGGTAAACCTCCTGCAGCAAAGACTGGCCCAGTTCTCCAGGACCAACCAGGAAGCACAGAGGGAAAACGAGGCCCTCTGTCAACACAATGATAGGCTCCAACAACAGGTAGCGATGCAGGAGAGACTGATAGAGTCGAGTAAGGCCTTAACAGAGGAACTGAAAGCACAAATGCAGGCTCTTGCATTGCAACAGGGAGCAGGGGTGGATAGAGATGAGGTCCGCTGGGAAAGAGAGATTCCTGACCATAACCGCAGGAGCCCTAACACCAGGGGCCTTCATCTCCCCCAGTCCCTGGACTCTACCACCCCCATGTCCCCTGGCGCACATGAGCACAGGGCCACAGGGATGGCAGATTACTATCCAGCTAAGAGTATGGGGCTCATAGGCCAGTACCACTCAGGAATGGAGGGGTGGGCATCCGGGTATGGGCACCCAAGTACAGTACAGTTCAATGGGGAACCCCGGGAGAATAGGCCCATTAAGGGCATCCTGAAAACCTCTGCCCAGTTAGGTCAGTGGGGGGGGTACCCATCAAATCCTGGCAGCAAGGAGGAATCTGAAGACTCCTCTGAACTGCGCAGGACACAGGAGACCAGGTCCCCACATTCTGCCAGCCATTCCCAGGCTCGCAGAATCCGGGAAAACCTGGAAGAACAGACGGGAACCTCTGGGAGCAGTGCCTCTGAGTCCGAGGACGAATGGACAAGGGTTACCCGAACCAAAAAGGCCAATAAGGCAAAAAGGGCCTTGCTTAAGGACCCCTTAAAGCAGATTAAGGCGATCAGGAGCGTCATCACGCCTTACCATAAGAACGCTAAGTATTCTGTTTGGGAGCACTTAGAGTTGTTTGAACAAATGATGGAGACTTTCCATTTGAAGGACAGCCAAAGCTGTATTCAATATGTAAAGTGGACCTTCTCCCCGGAATACTCCAGTTTCTTTGCGGGGCTGGAGGACCAAAATCATTTAAGATGGTCCACCTATAAGGCGGCCATCTTGAAACATTTTTCTGTTCACAGAAATCCTCAAGAGGCTCGCAAGGCAGCCTACAATTTGCAATGTAGGGAGGATCAGGCCCCACAAGAATTTGTGCAGGAGTTAAAGCGTGCTTTTGCACAGACCACAAGAAGGGTGCGCACGGATAGCAGAGAATTCATTAATACGTTTTTCCATGCCTTGCCCAAATATATCATGACCCAGCTCGTGAGGGATTTTCACGAGAAAAGATCTTTAGACTGGGTCATTGAACAGGCTACCCGGATCTATGAGGTGCAGAAACCGGTAGATAGCAAAAGTAATGCCCAGAAAAACCCCAAAGCCAACAGCACCCCTGCTGCTGCCAAGGTGGCAGAGGTAAAGGTCACCCCCGTTTTGGATTTGGAGATGGGGGGGCCTAAAAACCTACCTGCACCTAATAATGCTAGGCCCAGAAGGTCCTCGGGCCAGTCACAGACAGGGAGCCAAGGAGGCAGCCCCACAAATGGAGTCCCTCGCTCTCCTGATTATGTAAGTCCCCGTTACAAGGGAAATCGACCCATCCTGGGTTATGTGTGGACTCCTCCAGCCCAAAGGGGGGGATCCAGCCAAGCACCTAACCCAGGGAACTTCCCTCCAAACTTCCCACAGGAGGGCAGAAATTTACCAAACCCTGGGCAGAACTTTTTCCCCAGATATCCACCCGACTTTCAGCCCCAAAACCATCCATCCTTCTTTCCCCAATTCCCTGAGCCCAGACCACTGAATCCGGGAGAGGGGAGGCCAAGGGTGGAGGGGTACCCAAATCTTGCCAACCCGGGGTATTACCAGAGGAGGGACAGCTACCCTTCCCGGGATCAGCCCAGGGGAGAAAACAGGGCCCCGTATCAGCCTGAGCGGGTTTCCCAGTTAGAGCGCCAGGTTCAAAACATGGCGCGGGATCTGGGTCACATACTGAGGGCTCAGCAGAACCCTCAGATGGGCGTGCCGGCGCAGAACGCACCCAACTCTGGACCTGGTGCTCCAGAACAATGACGGGGGCAGCACCCCGATAACTCACCGGTTCCCAGGGAGGAGGCACAAAGGGAAGGGGGGTGTAAAGCCTTGGAGGAAGCTTCCTTCCTCACTTGTAAACAGCCCCTGGAAACCCAGGAACCGGAAACAAAATCTCTTGCCCCTGAAAGTCTGCCTCCTAAGGAGCAGAGGGGGGGTAGGAGAAACAAAAGACCCAAACAGACTCAGTTTGAGGAGGAGGTACAGGTCTTCCAATTTGAGGGAGAGGGATCCCCAGAGGATCCTGGGAAAAGGATCTTCTCCTTCAGAGAGGGGGGAACTCCTCCCAAAGAAAAATGGGTCCCTAGGGATGCAAATCCAGACTGGGGAGATGTGGAGACTGAGCTACTGCCGCCCACCATCTCATCCCAGAACCAACCGCAAGAAAATCCCCTGGTTCAAACCCATCCTGGTGACTGCCTCCAAAAAGGGGGGGGCGGCCCAGAACCGGAGCCAGGGGAACCCACAATGGCTCTGATCTCCAGTTGCCAAATTTTTCTTTCAGATTCCCAAGGCTCTCCACAGAATTCTGCCCAAATCTCTTCACTAGCGATGTCCAAAACCAGAAAATTAGCCCACCAGTTGTCCAAAAATGTACATTATATGTGCCCCCTTGAGGAGAAGGAGGGAAGATACTATGCCCCGGTACAAGTACAGGGGCAGGGTACAATTTTGGCACTGGTGGACACTGGATCTCAAGCTACCCTTCTGTCCAGAAGGGCCTTTGACGAACTAAATGCAGGAAGGGGAGAGAATTACCAAATTCCTCTCACCTCTCTTCCTGGACAACTGCAGAACTTTGACGGGAAGGAAATTCCCGTCGAGGGGACGGCAGATTTGGACATTAAAATTGGGCGACATAAGTTGAAACACCCGGTCATAGTTGTGACCCCAGAGGGCACCCCTTGTTTACTAGGGAATGACCTCCTGAGAAGGTTGTCACCCCTAATAGATTGCGTAAACAAGGTCCTCTGGACCCAGACTAGCCGACCAATAAAATTAAAACAGAGTGTCAACCATGTTAGTTTAAACGGCACCTGCCACATGGTTGAACAAAAATCTGACCAAGTAGAATTTCACTTCCAGAACAACCAGATTCCAGACGTGACAGTAATAGCAGTAGGACAACAGACTGGTGATGGGGGGTCCTCTCTATTTCTGAAAATCAACCTTCCTTCCAGTCTAAAGTGGTATTCCACGCTGGAAGGAAACACTCTGAAATTCTATACCAATCCACAATCTGAAACTCCCACTCCTATAGTCCAGAAAGATGTGAAATCAGCTCAGAGCATGGCTGATATTCAGCAAATTGGAGAGCAGTTGTTCATCCCTGTTCAGTTAAATGATGGGAAGGACTCTGTTCTCGCTCGAGTGTGTGTGAACAACGGTAAGAGCTTCATCAGCGAAGCCATGTTCCGCCAACTCCCAAAAGATCCAGCCATTCCCACCTTCAAACTGATAGACAAATGGGAAATGGACCTGGAAGCACCTAATTCCAAACATCTCCTGCCAAGCAGGTGCATGCTCAAAATCTCCATTGGCAACAAGAGCATAGTCCACAATTGTTGGGTCGTGCGAGACGTCACTGCCGCCTTTTACTTAGGCAGTGACATTCTCAATCGCTTTGCCATTAGTTTGGACCTAATAAACTTCAAAGCTTGGTCCCGATTAGCGGATAATCCCATGGGCTTTGATGATCCAGAAAAAGCATTTAGGTCAGCTCAATTGCTACCTTATGCAGTTGAAATTCAGGTTAAAGAGGAAGTCACCATCCCAGAAAGGACCCGACAATTCTCCCTGGAAGTGAAAGTTAAAAGGGGACAAGAGTTGAAAAACCCTGATGCTTACATACATCTAAATGCTTCTCTCCAACAGCAAGGGTTGGGGGTAAACCCAACTCCATTAGTCAACATAGAACATGACACCATTCCAATAGAGGTGGATAACAGCGACTTAAAGAGTATTACTCTAGCCGCAGGCACCATTATTGGAATGGCGGTTGATGACCGACATTTTTCCATTGATTTAGGTAACGAACTGTTAGGGCCAATCCCCAAGGACTGCGTTGACAGTGACAGTGATGACAATACAACACCAGACAGGATTTTTACCCGGCATGGGGGGAACTTCCTGGTGTACACTTCCTGCCCTTATGGTAAGGAAGATGTGACTTGTGACTTCAGGAGGGATGAGGTGATTTTCCAGGTGCATGAGGGCTTCCTTTCCCACTGAAGCCTCCGGTCCAAATCAGCACTCTGACCAGGGACTTCTCCACCCAGCTGGAGGAGGCCGCGGAGATAGCCAAACCAGACGTCTTTCCAGGCTTCAGGCAGATGGTGGAAGAGAGAGTCAACCTAGCTGATGCCTGTGTGACTCTGGAACAAAAGCAAAAGTTGAAACAAGTTTTCTTGGATTTCCAAGATCTCTTTGCGGTAGACTCATATGACTGTGGTCGCACTGACATCCACACAACAACAATCCCCACGGACCCTGGCATGACTCCAGTGTTTGTGAAGCAATATCGCTTGCCTCTCGCATCAATGGAGTCCCTTACTGAAATAATTAAGAACCTTGAGTCCCGGGGAATAATCCGTCCAGTCCACAGCACCTTCAATAATCCGGTGCTGGGAATATTGAAGCCAAACGGCCAGTGGAGACTCTGCGCCGACCTCAGGGAGCTCAACAAACGGGTCCATACTTCCCGATGGCCTCTTCCCTACATTGACCAAGGGCTGGCCCAGATCCAGGGGTCACAGGTATTCACTGCAATAGACCTGACCAATGGATACTGGACTGTGCCTGTCAGTAGGGAGGACCAATACAAGCTGGCTTTTACCTTTGGGGGCCAGCAGTACACATGGACCCGGACTCCCTTCGGATACCTCAACTCCGGTAATGAGTTCAATATTTTCCTACATAAGGCCATGCCCGACCTGGGTGCGAGGGATAACCTGGCTTATGTAGATGATGTCCTCATCAAAAGCTCAACTGTTGAGGAACACATAGCGGAGATCCGTTATGTTCTAACACAGTTGAGGGCCGCCGGAGCAAAACTTTCCTTTCAGAAAGCACAGTGGTGTAGAACCCGTGTTAATTTCTTGGGGCATGAGATTACTCCTCAGGGTTTCTGTCCCCAGGAAAAGAAAGTGGAAGCACTTCAGAAACTGAAAAACCCCACAACTCTGCGGGAACTAAGGAGCCTCCTTGGACTGACTAATTACAGCAGAAAGTTCATTGAGGGCTACGCAGAGATCACCAGACCCCTGATTCATCTCCTAAAGGGGGGGGTCAAGTGGGAATGGGGTCCAGAACAAGCCGAGGCGGTAAAACAACTCAAAAGAAGCCTCTCACAAGCGCCTTGCCTAGCTTACCCTGTCAGAAACAAGGAGTTCTTCCTGGAGACAGGGTTCTCTAATAAGTGCTTGACGGCAGTATTATACAAAAAGCATGACAAGGTCAATAAAGTAATCTCCTATGCGAGCAAAACTTTATCCTCTGTGGAGGAAAAATTCAACGATTGTGAGAAGGCACTCCTGGCGACGGTGTGGGCATTGAAGAATTACCGCCCGTTTATCCAGGGGGAACACATCATAGTGGAGACTCCACACCAGCCTCTGCAATATCTCCAAAGTGACAGAATCCGGGCCGGAAATGTGAGTAATTCCCGAATTACTTCCTGGATTCTGTCAATGCAAGGCTTTCCTGTGGAGGTCAGATATGGCCAAAACAAGAAGAGTCCCCTCGCGCAAGGTCTGGCTGACTTGCATGATTGTGCCAGAGAAAACTGTCTCGAGGACGAAAGTCTAAAAATAAAGGACAACACGGAGGCATACCTTAATTCCCCACACAAAGTCTTTGAAGAGGACAAGTGTGAGGGAATGCCCACTGTCTATGTGGATGGATGCTCTTACCATGTTGACAACAACGGGGAGAAAGAACTGGTGGCCGGCGTAGGGAATGCATGGATGAATGAGTCCCCAGAACCCTCCGTTGGATACAAAATTGGTCCCCGAAGTAGTCAGGTGGCAGAATTGATGGCTGTGCATCAGGCCATCCTCACTGCTGTCCAGCATCAACTCCGCGAACTGGTCATAATCACAGATTCGGATTATGTACGGAACGGGTTCGTGGAGCACCTGGTTAATTGGAAAACCAGAGGCATGTTATGTGCTAACAACAAACCCTTGAAACATGGGAAGTTGATCCAAAACATTGATGATCTGGTCACCTCGAATGAGATGACCATCTATTGGAAAAAGATCAAGGGTCATTCCAAAGTAGAGGGACCAGACAAAACTGGAAATGACTTAGCTGATCAGCTGGCCAAAACCGGGGCCATCCAAGGGGATCTAATTGAGATTGAGTCCCTGTTGGGGGAAATCCAGGTCACTGCTATCACTAGGTCCCAGACAAATGCTCACAACGACCTTTCAATTGCACAATGGAGTAAGGAGACCCCTGATGCTGATTTGATTACAGCTCAGAAGGGGGATCCAATAATTGGTAAATTTTACCAGCACCTTGAGGACCCTGAGAACTTTCCCCTGACGGATACCGATTACATTGGGAAAGAGGACCTAAGAGTGTTGATGAAATGTCCAAAAATGTTCCGGATCCAAGACGGTTTGTTGGTAAGGAAATCCAAAGCTGGCCACGACCAGTGGGTGGTTCCTACCTCATTCCGAAGCCTGATGTTAAGTCACGCCCATGATGCGGCCACCGCCGGTCATAGGGGGTTTCACACAACATTGGAAATCTTAAGAGAGGTTGCATACTGGCCACACATGGGGCAGGACCTCGACCAATACTTGAAGGGGTGTCTTGTGTGTGCACAATTTCAGCCATCATCCCTCACGCACCGGGCGCCTTTACAAAAGAGGGGAATGACACTCCCATGGTCAGATTTACAAATCGACTTTGTAGGCCCTGTGATTCGCTCGGCTAGGGGGAATAAGTACATGTTGACTGTGACATGCTTGTTTACCAAGTGGGTGGAATGTCTCCCAGCCCCAAATTGCAAGGCAGAAACTGCAGCTGCCTTGATGATTAACCACATCTTTTCCCGTTTTGGTCTACCTCAAAGGATTGAGTCAGACAGAGGTAGCCACTTCACCAGTGAAGTAATGACAAAGATGTGGGAGATACTGGGGGTCAAGAGAAAGCTGCATATTGCTTATAGACCAGCTTCTTCTGGGGCAGTAGAGAGATATAACCGAACCATTGTGAGCATCTTAAAAAAGTTTGTGGCAGATTCTGGGCCAAGTTGGGATATCCGATTACCTCTGGTCCTAATGGCTATCAGATCTACCCCTTCATCTGCAACCAAAATGTCACCATTTGAGTTGATGACCGGACGCAAGATGGTGCTTCCTCAGCATTTGCTCTACAGGACCCAAGAGCAGACACTGATAAATGCCTCCACTACTCATGAGTATGTGGAGAATTTAAGGAAACACCTCCAACATGCTTTTGCTTACGCTCAGCGGAATCTAGAAAGATCGGCTGATAGCATGAAGACCCATTATGACCTGAAAACTTCCAGGAAGGAATATCAGGTGGGGGACCGGGTCTATCTATACAACTTCCAAAGGAACCAGGCCAAGCAGCGGAAATTCTTGCCTACATGGAAGGGACCCTTTGAGATCATCGACAAGATCTCCCCTGTGGCCTACAAAATCCACATCTCCAAAGGCGGTTCGGCAGAGGGGGAAGACAAGTGGGTCCACATAAACCAGTTGAAATGTTGCCATCCCAGGCACGCTCTGCAACAACTGGAGGAATCCTCTGGAATCCTAGCGGGTACTGTCTCAGACTAATTCAGTTCCAATCATAAACATACCACATCTAGTCTCTAAAATATTGTGATTTGCATGAAACTGTCTCTTAGTTATACTGTTTTTTTTTCAAAATAAGAATGTAATGTTTCGTGATGATGAAATGCATATGCTGCCCCACTATCTCAACATTGGTGGAAAAACGTCTATGAGTAGGTATTGCCGCTCTTCCTTTGTCGTCCTAGGAGAAAGAAAACCTGAAGACGGGCCAAGGAGGACGATCCGGAGACCGGGAACGAAGATCCAATGGGCCCAGTGGACCGCCCAATATTCCCATCAGGACCGGCGATGAAGTGGGAGAATGGAAGACCAGGCTCCCGTCCTTCACCTCTCGCGCTTGGCCTAGAGGATCACGGCCCAGACACCCGCCGCGAGAAGAGTTTGTCCATTTACCAGACGACCAGGTACCCTGGTACAGGAACATACGGATGTGTCCATCTGCCTGCCCAACAGCCCGCACTGGCCATGCCGACACCTGCGGTTCGGATCAGCTAGACTAAAATCCACACGTCGTTAGAGATGCCATGACGACCTAGACAACGGGAAGCACTTCTGTACAAATATACACGCTGAACATTTCCACACCAATCTACACGAAGAACATACTCAGTGCTCTGACGTAGGCGACAGGCATATTCACGGACGTGCATCTTTATTATTTTTACATAGGCTTTCAGAATGCAGAAACGCAAGACGCATCATGAACTCATCTATAACGCTTGCTCACGCTTCTCTTGAAACCCATTACCACCATAGAGGTATAATGGAAACACGATACTGGTCATGGAAATATATGCTATTATAACCTAAAAGCACCTATGCACCAAACGGACTAATTATGCACCAGGCCCAAGTAGGCCTCAACCAAGAGCTCCCGTGGACATTAACAAAGCACGAGTCAGGTTGCTGATCCTGCAGAAAGAACCCGGTGGAGCAACCAGCCAAGGTCGTAATGTTGCAAACTCACATTCCAAGAACAAATCATCAAAGGCACGATGTTGCAACCTCGCACTCCGCGCCCCAACGATAAAGTCACGCCGGTAAATTAAACCAGACGCGCAGTAGAAAAAGCAATATTAATTGTGCAGAATTCTGCCTCTTTCACGGTCCCTCCCCACGTGACCAAGCCGAACCTGACGAGATGCCAAAGCCCAGGAGAAAAAAGGCGTCTGGGTCCCACGCTACGAGACACAGGCCGATACACTTGAAAGGCTCAATGGACATCTGCTACAGTGGGAGCGGTCAGCCTTCCACCTATGAATAAATCCTCACATTGTCTGCACGTACCCATATTGAAACATTGTTGCAATCACAGGTACACCGAGAGCTGGGAACAACGGTGGTCCCAGGCTGGGAAGCTCACGGGTGCACCAATCAGAACATGGGGCTCTTATCTCAGACGTCAGTAATATTAGCCAATCCTCAGGAGTCTTCATGTAACAATTCTTATGTATCTAATTGTAGGGACAACCCAGATATACCACCTGACTACACCTTGTCCACTAATATCATTCTCTATATGTGTACTATACTAACCCTACCACTCGAGCAACCAATTAAGAGTGGGGATAGGTTTTTTTGTTAACTTTTTGAAGTGACGCAAGTAGCGCGTCATAATGCAGTAAAAAGGGCCTGCGAGCCCCACGATTGTGTGTGTCAGGACGAACGCGTACGCTCCTTGACCCATCCCTGCCGTTTTGTATAAATAAACAGCAGAGTCACCTTGCTCCTTGTGTGTGTCTCATACTCTATCTCATCTGGGATATACGGGAGGAGTTGGGGCCTCCCTGCCCGGAGGTTTGCGGACGGCCCGGCCGACCCCGGCAGAATTTCCCCCCGACAAGTTGGAGGCACTGCTGAGATCTGTTTAAGATCGACTTTTATTTTTAATTTTTCCAGGCACTCCCGTTGCGAGGAGGCCCGGCGGCGCGGCCCCCTCTGCCGTTGCCCCCTTCTGAGGACTACAGGACCATCGCGGAGCTGCGAGAGGACCGGACAGCGCAATCCGGATATTGGCCCTCGGGAGCCGGTTGAGAAGTATCCCGCCCGCGGTCGGCGAGAGTCCAGACGTGGTCCAGACGAGGGGAGGTGGCGAGCCGCTTGGAGGGGTGCACGCAGTCGAGCGGCCCTGCATCGAGAGAACTTGGTGAGCATGACACGCACAATAAGCAATGAGAAATTGTGAGGGAGGGGGAGGAAGTAAATAAGGGAGGAGGGAGGTGTTGTACAGATGCGCGGCGAAGGTTTAAACAACTTAGTGTTGCTAATGGAATGAATGGTAGCGAAACGAGTGCGAGAGCAATCGGCTACGTCACGAGAAAGAGGGGGGCGGAGCACGAAAACATCACATGCGACCGCTCGTAAGACACTGATTGGCCTAAGTCGCGACTACGTGTGAGGGTGGGTGTGTGTGGTTTCCTGCGATTTGACATTTATTGATCAATGAGTAGATGAGGTTCCCTATTGTTCGAGCAAGAAACTCGATAGGTAGATGACGTTTCCCTGTGGGCGGTAGCTAGTTACATAGTTGCCCAAAACGGAAGATAATTGGCTGGTTAAGCCCTCCTGTTGAGGGGCGTATCACACGCGAGGCGACGCAGCGTGCGCAGTCCGGTTATATTATTGAGAGATTACCTTGTTCCAGGAGAGACAGGAAGACAGCTGTAGGGTTAGCGGGGTAGATTGCAAGAGTATTTTGAACTTAAAGAACATAACAAGAATGTACCAGTAGCTCGAAGAAATCGGTGACGTCACCAGTAGGGATTTAATAGGATATCGCGAGCACAAGGAACTTTGGGTTTGAGAGTGGTGGGGAAGAGAAACATGATAAAGGGGCTGATACGGAGATAAACTATAAACCAGTGGATCGAAAAAGGAGAAGGGGAAAGGGGCGTGGCTGCGCACGGAGAACGCCGGCCACGGCAAGTGTAAAAGGGGGAGGAGAACGGAGAAACAGGACGACTGTATAAGATCATCGTAAGGGGTACGCAGCCGTAGGGGGCTGCGTGCGCTTCGGCCGCAGGGGGCCGTAGGGGAAGGAATATAATATAACATCATATTTATTATTATTGCATAATTTGTCAAAGGATTGTCGTAAGTCCCCACACTTGCGGGGCGAGGTAAGCAATACAAGGTTGTATATTGTAAACTGCTAGTAAGGGGAAGGGTAACAAGGGGAGTGCAACTATGTCATACGGGAGAGGGTCGGGAGGGTGGGGGAACACCCTCACTACCCCACTACAACACATATGCACCACACTGCCACCACATAGGGAGAAGTTAATTAAGTACAGCATAGAGTGGACCCAGGGGACAGACAACAAAATGTTAACACCATGGCCGCCTAATGGTAGTTTCGATCCATATGCCCAACATTCACTACTAAACCATCTGCACAATACATACAAGGGGAAGAAGTTGGCAAACCATGTGGAGGTGTTTAACTTATGGAGGATGTTCCAGGGGTCTCGACCAGGACCAAATGGAATGTTCACTATGGGGGAAACACCGGAAGAAAAGGAGATTAAGAAAGAAGGAACGGATGGGGAAAAGGAGTGCGAAAGCACAAAGAATACGGGGAACGGAAGACAGGGAGGAGAAAAGATTGATAAATCAGACGACATAAAAAAGGAACCGAGCAATGAGATACCCATAACACCGGGAGTGAAAACAGAGGGAGGAGGGTTGTACCCTTTAAGAGAATTAGGAGAAATAGAAGGACAGTTCAGGGCGGCTGAAGGATACTCAAACCCGGCATACAGCCCTCCACCATATGTGGCTGATGGGAAGATACCAATGGGGGAAGGGAGGATTAGAGAAGAGCAGACTGTAGAGATAGGAAACGATGAGTGGGTAGCTGCACAGATATTATTGAAATTACGAGGCTCACTAACTGGAGAAGAAAGGGAGGCGGTAAAGAGAACAAACGAGGATAGTGCCAGAGAGAGTGAAATGAGGGGAGAGGAGCTACTACGGCAGAAGGAAGAGATTTTGGAGGAAAGATTAGCAAAACTAAGGGATGAGCAGAATGAACTGATCAAACAACTTGAGAGGGAGGAAAGAGAGAGAGTGAGGAAAAGGAAAGAAGGTAAGGACGAATTGGAAAAATTAAGGGAACGAAGTGAGGAGCAAAAGAGAGAAGTTGAAAGGGTAAAAGCAGCAGCAGATAGGGTATCAAGAGTAGTGCTGAGAGAGAAGAAGAAGGAAGAAGAAGAAAAGGAAATGGAAATATGGAGGAGGAGGATAATATCAGAGACAGCTAAGAAATATGAAGAGGGGAAGGTAATAGAGAGTATAGTAGAAAGAGAAAGGGTGAAATGGGAAAGGAAGAAAGAGGATGAAAGGATATTGGAACAGATGAGCAACGAAGTAATGGAGGAATTGAAAAGGAAAAGGGAGGAAAATAGTAGGGAAATGGAGGAGAGAAGTGAAGGAGGAAGAGAAGGGAGGAGTAGGGAGAGTGAAAGATGGGGAGATGTATATAAAAGTAGAGAGGTAGCAACAACATCAGCACTAGGGGGAACAGTTGGTAACAACGAAAAGGGAGAAAGAGACCTAATAGACTTAAAAACAGTAACAATAAAAGGAAAAAAGGCAGAGTGGGGGGTGCCATTTATGAATGATTTTTGCAGTGAGGAGGAAGGAGGAGTGGAGAAGGATGGAAGAAAGAGTGAAAGGGAAAGCTTAGATAAACTATACCTCACTAGAACAAACATAGATTCGCCCTGGATGAGTAGAAGATGGGAGGAGCTGGAGAGAAGTAAGGAGGAAGTGAAAAGAATAGGGGAAACACAAACCAATGAAACCACGCCACCCACATCCCCATCACACCCTCCCACGTCACACCCTACATGTTCAACCACCGCACGCTCTCTGCACAGAATAAAGCTCGCGCCCTTCATGAACGAACTTACACCTTATGCATGTCGGCTTAGGGACCTCCCTAGTCGCAGGCAAGACAGACAAATAAACATACCCATATTGAACACAGGAAATGATGAAAAAAGGGGAAAGGAAGAAGAGGGAGGTAGGAGCAGAGGTAGTAAGGAAGAATTTGAAGTAGTAAAAGAAATGGGGGAAGAGGAGGGGTGTGAAGACTCAATATTATGGAGCGTAAAGGGTGACACAAGACAGAATTTAATGCCACTGCTGGAGAGAGGAGGGGTTAGACCACAGTATGTACCTTGGAAACATACGGATAAGGAAAATATAAAATGTAGGCTCCCATCACTAAGTGGAGGTGCGGGTAAGTGGATATATGAAATGGAAAAACACACCGCAGGACAGAAACTAGCAGTAGGAGATGTGAAGGGCCTGTTAATATCAATATTAGGGGATAGAGCGGATGACATTTGGAAAAGAGCGGGATTCCATGGGGTAACAATAACGAACACATCGCATGATGGGGCACCATTTGCAAACTGCAGACATGCGCTATGGCAGGCACTGAGAGTGCAGTACCCAGACACATCAGACATAGGAGCCATTACTTCCCGTAAGATGGGTGAAAATGAGGATCCTGTTGATTATATCCAGGATATTAAAGAGAAGTGGCGCATGGAAACTAGAGAACAATGGGACAAAACACCAGCCATATTTTATCATATACTAGTACAAGGGCTCCCAGAAGGAGTTCAGAAACAACTAAAGAAAGTAGTGGGGATGGAAGCAAAACCATGGCCAGAAATACAACTGACTATAGTACATCACTGCAGGACATGGCAAGGAAAAATGAAACAAAAGGAGGAGGACAGGAAAACAGAAGAGGCCAAATTAGTACAGAAAAAACTTACTAAATACACAATGGAAGGGGCACTAATAACTACGCCCACACCAATGGCCCAAAGCCCAACGCAAGTAGTGGCTGCACAAGATCCCGCTCAAATAGCGCCTCCACAAGGTGTAATACAGCAAGTGCCGCCTCTGCAATTACACGCACCAAACATGGGAGGAGGGTACCCAATGCAAGGAACTGGGTATTATAGTTATAACAGAGGGAGAGGAGGGTTTATGAGGGGGAGAGGATATGGATATAATACCCAACAACAGGCTGGGGGACTTAGAAATTACTACCCCACAGGGCAACCCGTATACCAGGACAACACAGGGAGCTTCCCATGGCAAAGCAGGGAACCACCCGTGTGTTGGAGCTGCGGACTATTAGGACACATGTCACGTACATGTAGGGTCAGGCCAGGAACACCAGCATGGAATGAACAAGCACAACCTAGGACCTCACAAGAACAGCAGGGCATACAACAACAGCAGATGTCACAACAAGGGAGTGACCAACAACAACAAACACAACAGCCACAAACCTATTCACTGCCACAACAACAAATAACACAGCAACTGACACCGCCACAACAACAAGTGGCGTTAATACAACCACCACCCCAAACTCAACAAACACAATTGGGTAGGGTGACGGTGTTGGGACACAACCCTTACACAGGGAATGGCCAATCATTGTACCCCCAATAGGTCAGCCCACAGACGGCCTTGGTGTGTCCCATCCTGTCAGTAACACCTAATAGTGCGGAGGAACCACGCATAGAGGTAACGATAGGTGACAAAAAATTATCATTCCTTGTTGACACCGGGGCAACCCGGTCTTGCATAAGGGAAGGTAAATTTAAGATGTCAGGCGAAGCCATGAACACCCAAGGATTTTCTGGGGCTAAAGGGTTGGTTCCATTTACTGATAACGTTCCCTTATCTATTGGAGATTATGATCTGTCAGTCCCACTTTTGTATTATAGTGCCTCACCAGTAAATATACTGGGGAGAGACATAATGAACAGGTTGAATATGACGATCTCCTTTACAGAGGATGGCATAATTTGCTCTACTCCAGGGATTAACATGCTCGCAGCACGACAGATTTTGCAAGCATACTGTGGACAGATAGCGATTAGGACGGAGCCAGTAGATGGCGAGCTATTACAGTATGGCACAGACATGGCATTTGCATGGATGCCAGGGATAGAAGGGAAAATATGGAGGAGGCCAGCAGCCTATCTGTTCCGACCAGAAACACCAGTTAATGAACTGGAAGGGAAGGTGTTTGTAATGGACATTGAGAGCATTATTGCAACAGCTGATTATGTTGCTGTGCACGCCCAAGATAAAGAAGGGAGAGCATGGAGGGCAGTGATAGCACTAGCAGAAGGATGTAGGCTGACCCAGGTGTCAGATGAAGAGCTGTTTTCAGAAGAAAAGGAGGAAGGTGAAATGGTGTTCATGATGAGTGTAGAAATATGGCTAAGAGTGGCTCACAAACAAGTAGCACAGAAAATTGCAATGGCACTTGAGGCACCCGCAGGCACCCCAGTCCCATTTTTTAAGGAAGATATGTCAAAGGTGCCCAAATCATTATGGACTGTTAGCCCTTATGACGTGGGATGTATAAAAAGCATAGGGGGTGTAAGGATAAAATTGAAAAAAGGTGCCATACTACCAAGAGTGAAACAGTACCCATTGTCAAAAGAGGCAGATGAGGGCATATATGAAACCATAACGGCCCTTATAAACAATGGCATATTGGTCCCCTCAGAATCACCATGTAACACAGCTGTGTACCCGGTGCGCAAGGCTAAAGGGGGGTCTTGGCGCTTCATACAGGACCTCAGACCCTTGAACAACATAGTAGAAGCAGAGTATCCAGTAACAGCAAACCCGGCCACAATATTGTGTGGCATTCCAGCAGAGGCATCACGATTTACAGTGATTGACCTTAAAAATGCTTTTTTCTCAATACCATTACACCCAGACTCACAAGATCTGACAAGCTTCACTTACCGAAATACAAAGTGGAAACATACCAGATTACCACAGGGGTATTGTGAATCACCCTCAATTTTCAATAGAGTAATACAGATGGATTTGGGTAACGTTGAGGTGGAAAGCACAGTGTTACAGTATGTGGATGACATAATAATTTGCAGTACAAACGAAAGTAAATGTAGAGAGGACTCCTTAAAAATGTTGACGATACTGGCTGAAAAGGGGTACAAGGTAGACATGGAAAAGATACAATACTGTCAGGAACAGGTACTTTACATTGGCCAACTGATATCCCAACATGGAAGAAGGATTGCACCACAGAGAGCACAGGCCATCTCAAGCACTCCCGTGCCACAGACTGTGAGAGAACTGCAGCAATTTCTGGGGCTGTGCAACTACTGTAGAGCATGGGTATTTGATTACAGCTCATACATAGGACCACTGCTTGAGGGTTTGAAGGAAGCAAATAAAGGGGAGAAAAAGTTGGAGTGGACTATGGAAATGAGGGAGGCATTTGACGAATTGAAAGACGCGATATCAACTGCTCCAGTACTGGCATCCCCAGACTATGAGCGGCGCTTTTTTATATTTTCACATTGCGACTCAGCAGTGATGAAAGCAGTGTTGGCCCAAAAAACTAGCATGGGCTATAAACCAGTAGCATTTTACAGCGGTCACTTAGACCCTGTAATGTTAGGCCACTTCCCTTGTGAACAAGGTCTTGCTGCAGCTGCTTTTGCAGTAGAAAAAGCATCAGCAATAACTATGGGGTGTCCAACTACACTGTTTGTGGAACATGCACTATTTGCGATATTGAATAAACCTAAGTCCACACTAACTACACAGAGGGCATCAGGTTATGAGATTATTTTGTCTAAAGCTGAACTAGCAATTGTTAGATGTAGCACGGTTAACCCTGCAAGATTCCTAGCAGAAGTAATTGAAGAGGGAGATTACGCCCACGACTGCACCCAAATAACTAAGATGTACTCATGTACTAGGAAAGTTGAAGAAAACGCACTAGAGGGAGGTGAGCTTTTGTTTATTGATGGGTCATCAACTATTGATCAAGGAGATGGGATACGAAGGACTGGGGCAGCAGTAGTAAAAATGATGGAGGCGCCGGTGTGTGTGGCTATGAAGTGTGTACAATTACCACAGCATTACTCTGCTCAAGCGGCGGAACTGGTTGCACTAATATTGGCATTAAAGGAAAGTTTTAATAAAAAAGTAACTATATATTCCGACAGTGCATATGTTACATCCACTGTCCACTCAGGGCTATCAAAATGGAGAAGAAGAGGGTTTAGGAGAGCTGATGGCACTCCAGTACAACATGCCCTCTTGTTGGCTGAACTAATTGAAGTAATAAACGACCCCCAAGAACTAGCCCTAGTCAAATGCACCGCACACACCAATGGAGAAGACTACGTCTCAAAAGGAAATGCAGCAGCAGACGCACATGCGAAATATGCTGCATATTTTGGTGAGATATGGAACCCCACAGACTCACAGAGAGGGAGAGGGAGGGGAATAGCTAGGGAGATGTTAATAAGAGAAGGGTACACCCATCTCCCAGCCACACAGATTATGGAGCTACAAGCGGCTGCACCAATGGCCGAAAAAGAAGTATGGGTGAAAAGAGGATGTACAATGTCACCAACCGACGCACTATGGCGCCAGGGTGGCACTGGGAAAGTTGTAATACCGTTGGCACTGTTAAATACCGCCCTGAGCCAATTACATCACCCTGCCCATACAGGCAAGGAAATAATCGCAGCACGAATTAGAGAAGATTGGTTTTGTCCCGAGTTAACCTCTCATGTGTCAAATTTTATCAGCAATTGCCTCACATGTCAACAGTTTACGGCCGGTCATACTCTAAAAGTGATAAGAGGTACCATACCCCGGCCAGAAGGACCTTTTCGGCACCTTCACATTGACTATGTTGATATGATCAACATATGTCAAGGTAATAGGTATATGATTGTAGTAGTATGCCCATTTTCTAGGTGGATTGAAGCAGGGCCCTGTTCACACCCTGATGCGTTTAGAGCAGCCAAATTCATAGTAAGGGAGGTCTTCCCCAGGTGGGGAGTGTGCGAGGTGTTAAGATCAGACAACGGCCCACATTTCGCAAACGAAATGTTCCAGCATATCACATCCCTGCTGAACATTAAACACAAATTTGCATGTGCATACCACCCACAGGCTAATGGTGTATGTGAACGCCTGAATGGCTTATTGAAGGAGGCAATTGCTAAAATACAACAAACAACAAAGAAAAGTTGGTTGTATTGCCTTCCGTTAGCATTGTTTGAACTTAGAAATAGGCCAGGGTCCGACCACCACCTCACCCCTCACGAAGTGGTTACTGGACGTCAAATGCGCCTTCCCCTAACCCCAACGTCAAGGGCATTCACCGACCACGAAAGTTCAGCGAGTGTGTTAGGTGATGAAATGTATCAATATGTGTCTTCTTTGATTACTAGTGTCGTGTTTGTGTCTCAACAGCTCGAGCGCACACGGGGCGGGTCTACCAGCAATCAAGAAAAAGACGAAAGTACAGAATTGGGAAAGGAGAACTTGTGCAAACTTGCCAAAGGTGACCACGTACTACTTCGCAATTTCAATAGAAAGTGGAATGAGAAGAGGTTCACTGGCCCCCATCTGGTGGAGGACGTATCAACAAGAGCGGTAAAACTAAAGGATAAGCGTGCCTGGAACCACCTACATGACGTAAAGATCTACAAACTGCAGACCCGCCCCAGCGCCAACGACAGGTCCATTGGAAGGACAGCAACAACATCCCCGACAGCGGAAGAAAGTTTCATCACAGACAACGACCCAATTGTTCCCTCGGAGACGATAACTGACGAAGAAAGGGGTGATCCCCATACTGCCCACCCTATGGTCACACGCTCAAAGAATAAAAATACTTCCGCCATCTGAGCACAAACCCCCCCCCATTGACTGCTAAGTACAGTTGTAACTAAAACTGAAGGACATTGCTTGCACCAATACACATGTAAACACGTGAATGTTCTCTTTTTCTCTCGCACATACAGGAACTGCGTAATATTGTATTGTTAAGAAAAGCTAATTAACAAGTTCAGTGTGCAGGCGTAGATGGTGCTGCCAGACGATAACTACCCAGAAGAATTGTCACACCAATTTGTATACGAAATAAAAAGGCCAACATACTTAAAAAGGAGAAGGGTACGTGTCTACTACACAGCCTTCCTCCTGGCCATAGAAAATTACATGCCCCACCTCCGCCCATACTTGCCGGTCCTAAGAGACCGATCACTTAGAGTAGCGTGGGAGCAGCTCTTCACCTGGGCACTGAATGACTACTTGATAGGGAGAGCTTAAAGGAAACAAAACTAACATTTAATAACGAGCACTTTTGAGAATTTTTAGGCGGGCAACTTTAACGTCACAAGAATACGCTGCCAGGACTGCAGCAAGGTAAGAGCAAAATGCCGGTGAGATTAGCATATGTAATAAAAATAATAGGGATTTTTATGATCACCGGGTTCTTGGCTGCCTCTGTCTGGCAGTACAGCTATGCTATCAATTTTATTGCTGCACCCAAACCTAATATACCCCCGTTCCCTGCTGCAACAGGTGTTACGTCAGGTGGTAATAGTAACATTGCACCCAAGCAAAATAGAGTTAAACGCAGCACATACTCAGACAATAAAGGTATTGATAATTATGTACAAGATTCAGCACACGTCACAAACAACATATGGTACCAGCACATGACCCGCATTGGTAAGCAGACAACTGAGGACAGCTGTTACGTTTGCTCATTAATACCATACACCATGAGCGCTTCACGAACATTTGTTGCCACTGAAATAGATGAAAAGACAGCACAGTGCATAATATATTTGGCCCTGTTCCAAACGAAAGGAAGATTTCAAGGAACAGTAGTGCACATGACATGGAAAACACGAGACTCATACCCATATGAAAACAACTTCCTCAAGACCTATCTGAGTTATCACAAGACCAGTTTACATGCTGAAGCATTCAAATACATA
Organism: Ambystoma mexicanum; assembly: GCF_040938575.1. Taxonomy (NCBI): domain Eukaryota; kingdom Metazoa; phylum Chordata; class Amphibia; order Caudata; family Ambystomatidae; genus Ambystoma; species Ambystoma mexicanum. The sequence continues at coordinate 1,328,210,196 of NC_090922.1, forward strand.
ACAAGTGGCCCTGCAAAAGGAGAAACAAAGAAGGTAACACTGCAGTATCTACCATGTGATTGGTACGCCACTGAAGTTCCGGGTAAACAAGGATGCTGGGAGAGGCCGCTACTGACGATAACAGGAAAGGTGTATCTGGACAACAGCTGGGAGATAGGAGTAATTGGCAGCAACATGGTAACAAAAGAAACTATCTCAACCATCGAGACACACAATCATCGATGTTGGACGACGTGGATCAAGTACGTACCAATGCTCACGTGGGTAGAAGAAGATGAAGACCCAATAACAATACTACCATTGACTGCGCCCAAAGTATGCTATCAGCATAAAGGAGAGGTGGACGTAGGATATAACACCAATTGTGCAAGCGTGATGGAGTTACCTGAGGGGGGAGCGGGAACAGCAGTAATAATGGACCATTATTGGGCCTGTGGAGAAAAGGCATATCATACACTGCCTCCCCTGTGGAATGGTGTGTGCACAATGGTACACGTCAATGTACCATCACTAGTGGTACCTAAGAAGCATGTCAATGTGGCAAAATTTCCTAAAATGGATGAAGGGGATAGGAGAAGAAAGAGATCTGCACCACTTCAGAAGGAGCAAGAGAACAGGACCAACAGCGAGGATACTGTCCTAAATAGGAGAAAACGACAAGGAGAGCCACTGACAGGAAATTACCTGTGGGGAAGGTCGGAAACGGAACTAACATCAATACCGCCAGAACACAGACTATTCAGCAGAGCAGCAATGTTCTTCTCCTCAATAATACATCCAGGACTGCAGGCATACGCAAACGCAAAATGGCTCCAAATAACCAGATGGGAACTAATGATGACCATCAATTCAACAGTAAATGGGTTCAACGCAATTAAAGAGGAGCTACGAGCTGTAAGGATGGTAGCACTCCAGAACAGATATGTATTGGACCTTCTCACAGCAATGGAAGGAGGAGTTTGTGCAAAGATAGGACAATCTTGCTGCACGTTCATACCTGCCAACGATGCTGACAATGGTACACTGACAGAAGCAGTCTCACAATTGGCTCAGATGCACTCCAAAATGATGGATGAAAGTAACGGTGTAGACAAGGATAAGAGCTGGTTTTCACTATTATGGTCATGGATGCCATCATGGCTGTCAGATGGACTGAAAATAATAGTGGGGTGTACTATTTTGGCTGGAGCTACTCTGATCATAATTAGATTTTGGAAGGCCCGGAAGGCACGCACGACTGACGAGTTGCTGGAAATGGTGGGAATGCACCCCTTAATGCCAGCAGATGACGGCCAGCATACAGGGGTGATAATACAAGAGAGGGAGAAGTTGCGCACCCAAATCATCACCAACCATCTAGACCCACCATCAGTGAAGATCGAGAACCCAAGGAACCCCAGGAGCTACATAGGAAGATGGGTATACTGTACTCCTGGAGGAACATGTGAATATATGTATTGGTCATTTGAAGATCATGTAAACCATTATGGACATCTCGGAGGGATAACTAAGATATGGAGGGTAAGAGGAGATAACGAGAAGGATATGTTTGTGGTCGACAAGTAGACCAGAGGGGGGACTGAAGTGGGAGAATGGAAGACCAGGCTCCCGTCCTTCACCTCTCGCGCTTGGCCTAGAGGATCACGGCCCAGACACCCGCCGCGAGAAGAGTTTGTCCATTTACCAGACGACCAGGTACCCTGGTACAGGAACATACGGATGTGTCCATCTGCCTGCCCAACAGCCCGCACTGGCCATGCCGACACCTGCGGTTCGGATCAGCTAGACTAAAATCCACACGTCGTTAGAGATGCCATGACGACCTAGACAACGGGAAGCACTTCTGTACAAATATACACGCTGAACATTTCCACACCAATCTACACGAAGAACATACTCAGTGCTCTGACGTAGGCGACAGGCATATTCACGGACGTGCATCTTTATTATTTTTACATAGGCTTTCAGAATGCAGAAACGCAAGACGCATCATGAACTCATCTATATTGCTTGCTCACGCTTCTCTTGAAACCCATTACCACCATAGAGGTATAATGGAAACACGATACTGGTCATGGAAATATATGCTATTATAACCTAAAAGCACCTATGCACCAAACGGACTAATTATGCACCAGGCCCAAGTAGGCCTCAACCAAGAGCTCCCGTGGACATTAACAAAGCACGAGTCAGGTTGCTGATCCTGCAGAAAGAACCCGGTGGAGCAACCAGCCAAGGTCGTAATGTTGCAAACTTACATTCCAAGAACAAATCATCAAAGGCACGATGTTGCAACCTCGCACTCCGCGCCCCAACGATAAAGTCACGCCGGTAAATTAAACCAGACGCGCAGTAGAAAAAGCAATATTAATTGTGCAGAATTCTGCCTCTTTCACGGTCCCTCCCCACGTGACCAAGCCGAACCTGACGAGATGCCAAAGCCCAGGAGAAAAAAGGCGTCTGGGTCCCTCGCTACGAGACACAGGCCGATACACTTGAAAGGCTCAATGGACATCTGCTACAGTGGGAGCGGTCAGCCTTCCACCTATGAATAAATCCTCACATTGTCTGCACGTACCCATATTGAAACATTGTTGCAATCACAAGTACACCGAGAGCTGGGAACAACGGTGGTCCCAGGCTGGGAAGCTCACGGGTGCACCAATCAGAACATGGGGCTCTTATCTCAGACGTCAGTAATATTAGCCAATCCTCAGGAGTCTTCATGTAACAATTCTTATGTATCTAATTGTAGGGACAACCCAGATATACCACCTGACTACACCTTGTCCACTAATATCATTCTCTATATGTGTACTATACTAACCCTACCACTCGAGCAACCAATTAAGAGTGGCGATAGGTTTTTTTGTTAACTTTTTGAAGTGACGCAAGTAGCGCGTCATAATGCAGTAAAAAGGGCCTGCGAGCCCCACGATTGTGTGTGTCAGGACGAACGCGTACGCTCCTTGACCCATCCCTGCCGTTTTGTATAAATAAACAGCAGAGTCACCTTGCTCCTTGTGTGTGTCTCATACTCTATCTCATCTGGGATATACGGGAGGAGTTGGGGCCTCCCTGCCCGGAGGTTTGCGGACGGCCCGGCCGACCCCGGCAGAATTTCCCCCCGACAGCGAGGAGGACCGATCGATCAGTACCGGATGGAGAAGAAGATGCTGAACTGTGCCATCTACAGAGTAGGAAGAAGATTATGCGGACAGACCGGTGCGTGGGTCAAAACCCTTGGGCACGCGACTCCCCATCGACTCAAATTCAAAGTGCAGTCGCGTGGGGGGGCTTGTTGGGTGTCCTGACCCACGTTTAAGCTATCATGCCACAACATTTGGTGCTGTGGGCTTAGAAAATTCAAGATGGCGGAAAACCCACATGTGCGCCGAAATCCAGGAAAGCTGCGCAGTTTGTGCGCACACCAAAATGGTTGCCTCACTTGCCACCCACCAGTGCGAGAATGAAAGGCCGGGTTGCCATGAGGGAAATGGGTTGCCAAAGGAAAAACAGTAGCGCCGGTTAGCTTCAAAGCGCTTTAAAACCACCATTGGACTACCCGCACAGTAGTCTGAAACCATTGGGAATGGCAATGCTGATTGCCAAATGCAACCTAGAATTGTGGGGAATTCATTTCTTAAATCCCAAAAATGGGTGCAGTACCAGTACTCACCACTATCCAAAAGCCGGCGTTTTAAAACCACCCTGTGTTTCTCTGAAGGCAGGCTCAAAATGCCTATTTTCAAACATTGCAACATGTGCAAAATATTCACTGAACACCAGCAGACATTTGGCAGAATGAGGTTTTGTGTGCTTACAAAATCTGGGAAATGAAGAGCCCAAAACAATGCTTATAACAAAACTGCTATGGAGTCAGCAGTTTAAGTTGCACTGGATTTAAAGACACTAAAATCGAAAATGTTTAGATTAAATGAGTGACCTATGTTTGGTGTCACATGCCTTTGTAACTGTTGAAATGTCATAGTTTTGCACTTAGAATCAGCATTCTAGCTGCATGTGTAAAATTGCAAGTTAATTTAAAAAGCAACAAAAAACATGACAGTTATCTGAAAGTCTGGCTTAAGGAACTTGATTTTGCTTGACAACTACCCCCATCAGGAGTGAAACTTGAGTCACAACTGTGTTCCCAGGCCTATCTGCCTTTTGCTGGCCACACTAAGGATATGCCATCTCTCTGATAATTGAATTAAGGGGGGCCCCACAGGATACAGGAGCTCTGAACAAAGCCTGTCTTGACTCAGGCAAAGGTTTTATTACAGCGGTCGTAAAATGTAGCTTCCTCTTGGCAGAAGCTGGGAGGGGCACTGCCTGTGAGAGCAAGCTGGCTTGGCAGAACTGGATAAACCAGTATTTCCACCATGTGACCTGGGAAACCACACCCCTTTGTAGCCAGAATATTGTTTAGAAAAAGATGAATAACTCATGGTGCGGACATGTGAAAATTTTATAAATGATACCATAATTCTTGTGATTTTTCTGCCCACAGTTTAAGAGGTTTTTAGAACCGGTGGTATGTTCAGGGGGGTGTTAGCGGAAAAGTGGATATTACTCTAAATGTATGCATGTTAAAAATCTGAAACTTCATCAGTTAATGTCCATACTCTCTGCGCACATGTATGTAAAGTTGGGTCAATGTCAGAAATTGAAAAATCAGTTAAAAAGTCAATTATGTGCCATTTCTGAATGCAAGCCCCCAGGAACAGCAGATTTGGACAGAGACATGGCTAAATTCAGCCACACCATGTATATGTAATTTCAAGCAACTGTGTAACTGTGAAATATGTCTTTTATTATCAAATATAGAATGTGTGCAATCTGACAGGGGAGTGCCCTCTCGGCAAGCCATAAAATGACATCCCTCTGACTCACAGTTCCTTCCCCAATCAAGTGAGGAATGGAAACTTGACCAATGGCAAGTGGAGAAGGGTAGGGTCTAGTGATGCTGCATACACACCCACTCTAAAAACACATAAAAGCAGACAGACAGGACAGATAGGCCCCTTCAATTCCATCTGCCGCTGGAAGCTCTGCCGGAAAAATCCATACTTACCTCCATCAAACTTCAAAGAGCCAACACTTAGACTCCAAGATAAACAGAGACTTCAGAACCTTAACCAAAAAGGTCACTGCCAGCAAGAGTATTTGTCAGCAGGCCTAAAAATCTTTTTGCAACTGAACTCTTCAGACAGCCGGCTGACGCCGTCTGAATTTTGCCAAGAACTTTTGCAAGAACCCGGTGACAGAAATATCCAAAGAGAAGGCAGGACCCGACCCAGAGAACCGGTGCCTAGCAGAGACCAGGCCTTTGTATCCAGAGTGCTGACCCGATGCTGTGAGCAGTTCCAGAGGCCAGGCGCTGTGAGCGGAACCCGGGAAGACCTGACCAGACTGAAGTCCGTGACCAAGTCGCTTTCCGGTTCAAAATCTCTTGTGAGTACTCAGCAAAACTCAGAACACATCTCTTAGTTAAAATCATATAATTCAATCAATTTTTAATCTAAGTAGAATTGCCTGATAGCTCCAAATCTGTCACCTGTCATTCTAGCTGAAAAATCTGTCACTTGTCATTTTGAGCTTTTAAAATTTCAAATCTGAAAAACGACCTTCACAAAATCGCTCATATCTCCGCGACCGTTTGTTTTAGAGACTTGCAATAACTTTCATCTGAAAGCTTAGAATCGTGGCTTTCCTACGAACCTAGAACCGCATTCCTACCCCCTATATATTTTTACCGCATTCGCGAATTTTACCGCGATTTGCAAATTTCTTCACGTGTAAAAACTGCTGCTGCTTGCCTTCCATTTGCCAGAAATTCGTTTAACCTGCTAATCATTCCTGAATCATTGCAAAAGTGAGCCTGGGCTAATATTAACTAGATACCACTCACCCTGAACCTCTACAGGGAATTAAAAGCATTTTAGCATATTTTTCAATTCATTGCCAGCACATATAAAAGCATTTTGCCTGTGTTTTCAAACTTCTGTAGTCTAAGCTTGCTGGGGTGAACTGAATCACATTTGATTGCATTTCTGAGAACTGTGTGTTTTCCTTCCATTTCCTTGCATTGCATAAAGAGGGGGGGAGTGAATAGCCAGAGAAAAGTGATTACATTGTTTGGTTGAAATCATATTGAGTATTTTCTGTACTGTATTCATTGAATATTGCATCCACCTGAGCTTACATAAAGCATTCTGTACCACCTTCTTCTTTTGTTCCTATTCACCTGTGTGCTACCTTATCCATTTCATGTCAACTCATTAGTGATTATAAGAAGTGTGCTAGTGCCAGATTCTCTGTTGTTAATATTTATCATATCAGATTAAGTGTGATATTCAATTATTAATTTATTATAAGTGCGATATATATATATATTGTTTAAATTATCAAATAAATCTTTTAACTTGCAAAACAGAACTACTTCTTGGCTCAGTGGGGTCAGGAGGATTCCAAGAGAGGGGTGTTATATAGGGGTAGTCATCCAGAACGCATGAACTGGACATAAAGATATATCAATAAGGGTTTTCATTCAGTATTCTGGACTAGGCATTGACTTAGCTGTAGTGCGGGATTGAATCCTCTTACATCCCAATGTACGGCTACTATAGCAGACATCACTCAGGTGGCGATACCATTGGAGCCAGAACCTATCCTACTGGGAGTCCTAGTCCAAAGTATGTAACGGAGATCCAGCAGGAAGGCGGCCCTCTTAACACAACACCACCTCGCCACTAAGATCACATTGGAACGCACCTGGAAAACTCTAGAGGGCCCCTTAATGATCCTATGGTGGCTAAAACTCTGGAATATTTTAATAGCGGAGAAGATTACAGCAGCTAACAGGAGCCTCCTCCACTGCTTTTCAAACACCTGGGCGCCTGTACTGGACTATGACCAGAACTTCCCAGCATTAACTTAAACCACGCCTCATAGCAAGGGCCCTTCAATCTGAGGGCAGGGAGCCAGTCCTGGCCCTTGCAGCACTGGACCCCGACAGCAGCTGAGTGGGAGGGAGAGGGGGGAGGAGATAAGGGCATCCTGAGTATTGAACTGGAGGTGATTGGTAGTCTAATGTCTGTTACCTAATTGTCATCTGTGTGCTAGTTTTAAAATAAACAAGTTAAAAAACACCCTCCCTAGATCCTTCCTTCCCCACCAACTATTGTCCCTCACCACTGTCCCTTTTCTACTTAAAATACTTGACCGCTTAGCCTACTTAAAAATCCAACAATTCCTTGAGCAAAACCATCTACTAAGGATGAAGCAATCTGGCTTCATTTTGGATGGTGTGGGTGCTGTTCCTAGTCATGTGGGCCAAGGGATGTACTGATTGCTTCCTGTGTTTTTGGATATATTCATGATTTCTGTCTTACCCAGGTTGACTTTGAGGCTGTTAGTGTTCATCCGTTCGAAGAGTTCATTGAGACAGCCTATTAGCATTAAGATCTCCTCTTGTACATCTTTGATTTTGTAGATTATTCGGGTGTCATCTGCCTAGTTGTAGCAAGTGAAACCGTGTCTTTTGATGGGGTTGATATCTTCCAGTCTCTTGGTGAGGATGTTGTGGCTTGCTGTGTTGAACGCTGCAGAGAGGTGGAATAATATCAGTGTACGGTTTGTGTTGGAGTCTGTGTTGGCCTTTAAGTCATCCCAAATAGAGAGAAGTGCCGTCTCTGTCCCTCTCATGGGTCTGAAGTCGACTAGCGCCTAATCCAATAGTTGGTGGTTTTCTATGCGTTCCAGTGTTTGTTCGTAGACATAGGTCTCTAATAGTTCTGCCAGATAGGGGATGTTTGATATCAGTCTGTAGTTAGAGAGGCCTTCCACATCACCTGTTGTATCCTTGAGGAGTGGTTTGATGTACGCATATTTGAAAGCCTGCGGTACATCATCTCTGTTGAGACTGATAGGTTGAAGAGATTTATGTGGCATTCAGATGGTGTGCCGTCCGTAGGATCAATTTATATATGTCAGGTGGGCAGGGGTCCATTGGAGAGCCTGCTTTATGGCTTTGTTTCATCAGTTTGAGGAATTTCTCTTTTGACTTTTTTGACTTTTTTGGACAAAGCTTTGCAGTTTGTTTTGCCTTTCCCAGGTAGGTAGAGGATGGTGCATGGACAGGTGGATTGGTCTACTTTGTAAAATCTGATGTATGGCTGTGATTTTATTTTAAAAGTGGTCTGAAAGATCAGCACATCGTTTTTGTGAACGTAGCAGTGTGTTATTGCATCCTGGGGGATTTCTCATCTCATTAACGATGTTGAATAGTTCTTTCTGGGTGTTGGTGGCTTTTGTGATTTGGTCGTCGTATTTTTTTTTTTTGGCTTTGAGAATTTCCTTTTTGTGTGCTCGGATTTGTTTTTGATAATGTATTCTTTTGGCTTTGTCATAGTTTTTCCTCCATTCAAGTTTCAAATTTGTTTTTTTCATTGTATTGAGGTGAGGTGTAAACCATCTTGCCACTGCTTTCTTTCGTGATGGGGTGAAGGGTTTTTCCAGGGAGATGCTATATATTGTTTCGGTGATCCATTTCTGGAATAGGTCTTCTTTTTCAGTCTAGGTCCGTTCCGTCCAGGGTTCTGCTCGAGGGTTTAGAGGATTCCAGTTGTTCTTTTAAGTTACTGCTTTTGATGGTATTCCAGTTTCTTTTCCAGATTGGGGGGAACTTTTGGTGCTCTTTGGGTGCTTTGGTTGGTAGTTTTTTTTTTCTGGAAGCTCATGGTACTTATTGCCTTCCCCTGCCTCTATAAATGCAGCACCTCGAGATTGATGGCTCAACGACACTAACCCTACATATTTTGATCTTGCTCACTAGTTAGAGCTCGTGTTTTCCGACTCCCATGTTGACTGCCATGTTATCCTGCAACAGCATGGAAATTCATTACGACAGCCGTGAGGCCATTGCTTTTTGCCGATGATTACATGGCAGTTTATTTACAACTAGAGATGCCTCTGAAGATATGTACGTGCATTTAGGCAAATAGATACATTTAAAACATCTTTTTTTATATTTAATTTAATTTTTATTTTTCCTTCCTTGATTTCACGTGGCCTTTCAGCTCCCGTAATCCAGGTTACATGAAAATAAGGTCGATGACTCTTAAAACTATCAACCAGTGACTGGACTTCATGATTCAGCCACCGGGATAACTTTTTGGGCTCAACTGACCTGAGGCCTTTTATTCTGACTCTTCTAGCCATCCCAATTAGGTGAGTCGGGTCTCTACAAATTTGTCTGTTTTCTTCTTTTTGCTTGGCTCGTGCCTGGCTCCGTTCCAGGTTAACTGGCCTCCCGTTGATTGGCAGTCCATTTTCTCTGCTACACTATCTGAAAACTAGGGGGAGGTTTACTAAATGCTCTTGTCCCTTGCCTAATACTGACTCATTGAGTGTGATCTGTCCTCAGCACGGCCTATATATTCCTGGACTAATCCATAGGATGTTGGGACCAGCCCTATTGGTCGAGATAATGGTAATTATCATTTATGCCTATTTTGCTTTGAGGTTTTTTCTGAATTTTTGCTGTTTTTAAAACTGTTTTCACAATTGTATACTTTAAACATCAATTGGTTACTACTTCCAAGGGAGTGTGCCGTCCTGAAGAAGACAGGCATCAACAGCAGCACAGCTAGATTCTCCATACCGTCGAAACTACCATTAACAATTATTGTCAGGCTGACCTTACTTTTATACAAATAAGCTAATATTTAGTATGGGCTCATGCAGATTTAATATGTATTTTTTATTCACTGTTGAAATAATAATAAAATGATTACAGTCTTTTCTTAAAGAACAATGTTTTCTCTTGGTTGATCTGTTGGGTCTGTTTTGGTTTTTTCTTTTTTTCATTGCTGTCTGTTTTCTCCTCATGCATTAAGTTGTATTGTTCCGCTTGACATGACCACTGTTTGAATATTGGATGGTAGTTGGATCATGACCAGTATGATGAGGTGGGCGCCCCATAGTATTTGTATTGGTGGCTCAGATGAGATCAGTTTTTTGTTGGCAAAGATTGCTTCAAGGGTGTGTCTTGCTGTGTGCGTTGCTCCTTTCACCATATGTCGCAGTTTCATTGTTTCGAGCTGCTTAATTTGTGATTTTTGTGAGTTTGCGTTCTCTTCTTCAAACCATACGTTGAAGTCTCTGAGGATTATCAGGTGCACTCTTTTGATGGCCAGGTTCATGATAGCTTCTAGAAAGCTGTCTACAAAAGGGAGTTGTAGGTTAGTGGTCTATAGATGAATATGAATGTGAGGTTAGGTTTTGAGTCCGCTGTCAGGTGAAGTACGAGAGATTCCCAGTTTCTGATTTTCAGCGTGTCAGCTGTTTTTATTGTCAGGTGTTCTTTGTAGGCTACTGCAATTCCTCCTCCTCTTCTTCCTTTTCTGTTTACCTATGTGCATTTGAAGTTATCGGATAGACAGCGGTGTAGTGTGACTTTGTATTTGTCATCTAACTAGATTTCTGTGATGAATAAGATGTCGATTTCATTGATCTTGCGATTATTAGAATACAGTATATTCTTTCTTTATAGTGCCCTGTTATGTTGTTGGTTTCGCCTTAGAGTGGTCTTGTTGATGAGTTTCCTCGTTACTCTCAGGATATGGGGTGAGCTAAGTAGGGTCTGTTTCATCATTGAATAGATTGCTAGGTTTCGTATGGGTTCCTAACTTCTTCTGGTTCCTCTTCTGTTGCTCGTTGCCGGTGCTGTCATCCCAAGGAATGCGGATAAACTATAAATATTAAATCAATGGTTGAAAATGATTGTGTTTCTACTTATTCATTTCTGAACAGAGTTTCTTAATGCCATCATATAAATGGGTGTTATTGACTTAATCTATTTTAGCTTTCCTTAATTAAGTGCAGGCTAAGTCTCCCAAGATATAAACTCTCCCCATGCAAGCCCTGGGCAAGTACAAGCAGGCACATTACACTTTTTAATCAGGCCTTCCACAATATGACTGAAATTGTGTCACAAAATTTGGTCTTGCAGAACATGCACAGCGGAACCTCATGCAAACAAATGATGGAAGCATTCTGGGTATACACAATCACACAATTAATGATTCTGGAGCCTGTCTCCATCTAGGAGTGTAACCAGTATTCCTTGATAGGGTGGACCTGCAGATTATTAATGTACATTAAGACGATGCAGAGCAACACAGGTTTGATCCCGGGGACTACGCTTATAAACCTCTGCACGTTGGTTTATATTTGCATGCTTCCATGTACCAGGCCAAGGTTTATAGAACACACTGAACATCATCACTGCTAAGGAAAATAAGGAAATTATTTTATAATTGGCTCAGGATCACACACCTTGGTTAAATTCAGAATCTGGGATTTCATTGCAACTTTCTTGTTACCCAAGACTCCAGTTTTAGACAAAAGTACTATGATTTTATCTTCACTGTCTTCCAAGAGCTAAATAAGTTTTTAATTGATAGCAGCATTTGACGTGTGAACAAAAATAACAGCTGTATCTCTTGCCTTGGCTGGGGTTCATGGCAAATTAGTCCTAAGTGTCCTCTTGTGGGCAATCATCATTGGTCAAAACAGATTTATTGGGAAAGATGCTTGTAGAGGAGGTCCCAGATATGGCCTGCACCCCTGCCCCCCAGTGCGAGTTGCCAGTGAAATACTCGCCAAGGTATGTGAAGTATGAGGAGCAACTGAACCAACAGAGAGCTGCATTGGGCCTCTGCCCTGTGTACATTAGAAGATCAGTACCTGTTGAAATGCCAATAAGCAGACAGCCCTGGGCAGCACGGTACCCAATCAGACAACCATACCAGCCGCTGATACGAAACAATGAGTATTTACAGACTGTCCATGAGGAGACACAAAGAGCCCTGATGGAAGGTAAACGATGATCAGAAGAGGGCCTAGACAGACTAACGCATGAGAAAAGGCAACAAGCAAACGCGTGTATCCACGAAAACAGGTGCAAGAGACACGAAAGACAACACAATGTTAAAACGTAAGAAACGTCATAGCGAAGGAACCAAGATGAAAGAATCGAACCCGTTAAACGTATGTAAATAGGCTTGAAACGCATGATGCTCAGAAATCGATACTGCTTGCAATGCTTAGTAGAAGATAGAGCGGCAAGCACCAACCATATATCTACCTCATGAAGGCACAATGTACACGTGCAACTCCATTTTGTAAAAGCAGAAGTACGCCCAGGTGGCCAAGGCCTAACTGGTCGGGTTTCATACCCAAGCCCAAGCCAGGGGAAAGAGCGGAATCGAAACTCAACAAAGGACGGCTCAGGCCTGGGAAATTGAGGTCAACCAAAGAGAGGGAGGCGAGCGTCAGCTAAGGAGAATCGAAACTTCAGAGCATACCTGCCTGCCCTGTGAAGGTCAAGATAAGGAGGCCCGGGCAGGTGGTGGAGCTACATGGAGAATTAAATACACGAAAAGCTTGAAACTGAAGCAGATTCACAGTGAACCAACACGTGACCAGCCAGGTGCGAAGATGTACCACTGTCTGATGTCACCCAGATCCAAGGGGTGCCATAACTTTTCCTGATAAGAGACCACAGTTTCGAGGCCTTCCTTAGCCAACTAATTGACACATCGCCCTAAAACCACTGATTGATGGAAGGGAGGCAGGGTGAATCTTGGGACACTAGGCACCTGGGTGTCCAGCCTGCTTGCTGCTAATTAAAGTGGAGATTTATGGTTAGGGGTGTAACTTGCCCAATCACAATGGACCATGTAATCTAGGGTCCTATAGACACTGTAACCAATAGGACGTTGTACTTATACCAGATAAGAGTTAACTAATCCGCATGCTCTATTGTCATATACAGATATAACACCTATACTTAAATTACCTTTCCCAACCAATTATATTGTGTGATGATTTTTTATAGAATTAAACGCCAATGATGACACGTTTAGCCTATAAAAACAGCTGTTGGACTAAAGTTCGAGGAAGTCGGAGCAAGACAGGTGTATGCAATGCTGCTAATATCCATATGCTGATGTATGTATCATTAAACGGACTTCCCTTTGCCAACTTACTGAGTCCTGATTTTTGAGATGTGCTGGAGTATGTGAATCCTGCACCCTGTCCTCACATGGTGCAGCTATCCAGTATTACAAGTTTTCGGGGGTTGAGTACTGACCAATGGGCCCATCAGTAATTTCCTCTCCTCGTGAACACTTGGTAGCGTGAGGATGGTTTCGGCCATCGATTATTGATAATCGATTGATATAGTTATAAGACACCCTTAGACCGATGGCACGAAGTAACTCTGGGCCTTTGGTTACATCACGAGTCCTTTCGCCATTCCGGCTGAGTAGGCCGAGAAGCTCCCAATCATAGAGTAAAGAATTTCAAAAAATCTGCAGTGGGTCTGAAGGAACCCGCCTTTCCAAGCCCTTCTCATTCCCACAGGCAGCGGATTCGACGAAAACGTTAAAAGCGGGAAGAGGAAGGGGCGGTGATCCTGAAGTTCCAGAGAGGAGAAGAGGTGAGTGAAACAACGAAACTCGTTACCTTGGCAAATGTCTTATAGGCATTAGAGTAAGTAGGAGAAAGGTAACGGAGGGTGGCGGAGAAAAATAAAGTAGCTAGATGTAGAGTAGACGCTATATATTTAAAGGGTTAATGACTCGAGTATAAAAAGAAAAACATATATAAAGAGGAATACCAGGGGGGCACCTGAGCCAAAACATAAAAGAATACCAGGTGGGCTCCTGAGCTAAAACGTAAGAGAATACCAGGGGGGGCACCTGAGCCAAAATGTAAAAGAATACCAGGGGGGCACCTGAGCTAAAACGTAAGAGAATAGCAGGGGGGCACCTGAGCTAAAACGTAAAAGAATACCGGTGGGGGACACCCGAGAGAAAAACGAGATTTTGCCTTGTTCCTGCGCTTTAAAGAGTGGTCAGAAGGAACGTGAACCCAGAGCCCACAGAGGGGGGACAATTTAGGCTACGATTACATTTAAAGACGGAATTAACGGGGTTCGTTCAAATCCCATGGTGGGGTATTAATTAGAAGGCAGGTACATGTATGACCAGCTGGTGTCTGTCTAGTCTGTCACGTGTTCGTCATATGTGTCTTACTGCATGTTAAATGTACAACAATTGTATTGGTAATTGATTGAAATTCATTTTGGCCTTACGCAATTCTGTAACTAAGAGGGAATCGCCAGTGAATTGATGGTTTCTTTTGAGTTAATTGATAGTATACATTTTGGTGGGAAGAAGTGGATTGGAGCTTGCGGTTGTGGTGCTCGCTCATACTAGTGGGAAGCTTAAAAGATTGTGTAAATATTGTTGGTGTCGAAGTTAAAAAATGGAAGAGGTTACCCCACTTGTACACTTGTGCAAGCAACTGCCCAAGCGTGGAATAAAATTGAAGAAATATAGCCAGGAGTGGGTTAAGGGTACTGCCAATAAGATGTTTATGCCTTGGTGTAACGCTCACCTGATTCCCGCAGAGGCGCCGGTCTTGACTGGGTGAATGCCGTACCTTCAAAGGTGATGTGTAACACACGGTTGGCTCTTTGGGCTGGACCTCTGTGCACTGTATGTCTGACTCGAAGAGTAAGATGTCTGCAGATAGAAAATATGGGATTAATGAACTGGGGTTATTGGGTGCCTCTCCCCTCTTCCCTTTCTCTTCTCCTGTAGAACCCCAAAGGTTAACGCCCTCACCTTAGGTAAGTGAACGCCGAGCTCTCCAACTGCCTCGGGGCAGGGTGCCGTAACCAGTTTCTTCACTGGATAAGGGTGCAGGCCTCTTGACCTCAGAGGACTGCTGTCCGGCGTTAACTGCACGAACGGTAAGTTCTGGGCACTTCAAATGTCTTAAAAGTCTTTTGTAATGATATCTCTTGTTTTGCAGGGTTCCGGCGATGGCGGATGGCGGGCTGATGAGAGTTGAGGATCGAACCCGTGTGAGGAATAGAAGCGCCTGGAAGCACGTAAGTAAGCGCTTGTAGCCTGCTTCACGATGCGCACTAACTGTCCCTTTTATCTTGCAGGTACAAGTTCGGAGCTTTAGAGAAGCTGAAGGGTGCTGGAATACCCACTGGATTCGGCGTGGGAAGGAGTAATGGCACGTGAGTAATAAAGTTGCCCAATGTCTTTAAACGCACCTTCTTTTGTCTTTCAGATGCGGGATGCAGCGCCGAAGGCCTCCGGAGCGTGCAAAGAGCTGGTAAGCTTTTGTCTTTCAGATGCCGGAATGCAGTGCGAAGACCTCCGGAGCAAGCGAAGAGTAGGTAAGCCTTTGTCTTTCAGATGCCGGAATGCAGCGCGAGGCGTTGGTGACAGCCGATGGACCAGGTAAGAGATGCGCTGCCACTGAAGACCGTAGTGCTAACCTGTTCTTTCTTTGTCTTTACAGGTGCTGCTGAAGACTGGATTCCAGGATGGTAAGCCTTTGTTCCCTTAGGCCCAGGATCAGAAGCAGAAGACACGATGAGCGTTCTGCTGCAGAGAATGCAGAATAACGCAAAGCAAGATTCATCCATCGGGTGTGGTTTAAATAGCCTCCTGTAGTGCTTAGGTGTCTCCTTCCACAGCCTCGCCTAGGTAAGAAAAGAGTTCCTGCTTTCCAGAAGAGTTCCAGTGTTCTGAACCTAGGGAGTGGCTCCTGCCCCACCCAACAGGAAAAGTAGTCCCAAACAGAAGAGGATCAGGGGCTCAACTGGCAGGTAAGTAAGCAGCATGGTCTGCTGCAGGTAAGTCCACCCAAGCATTATGAGCCCGGCGCTTCCAGCGCTGGGACTGGGCATCTTTATGAGCCTGGTGTCACTGGCGCCAGGGCAGGGTCCAAAAGGTCCCAATTGGGACTGGCTGGCACTCGGAACCGGGGTTATGGGTCTGCTTCCAAGGGAGTCGGGCAAGTCCTGATCTTTTGGAAGCAGAGATCATGACACTTGGCCCCAGAATGGGTCCTTGTCCAAGGTTGTTTTACAGCACATGACAACCTTCCTATATGCCACATATACTGGCAAGAAGCTTGAGAAACACCTTGCTGTTCTCGAGCTTTGGAAGATGTTTGAGCAAACGAAGGGAGAAGAACCACCTGCAGACTGGATATTAAATGTATGTACGGAGGGTGGTGAGACGCCAATCACGCCACCAGCCCCGCCAGAACCAGTAATTGAGGGAAGCAAATCAGAGGGTCTTTATCCGTTACGGGAACTCAAAGCAGCCACAGGGTACAGTAACCGCGCATATGAGTCACCTACATGTAGTAGTGACGAAACTAAAGAACCGGAGCAGGAAATTGATTTCGCCTCCACAGTCCCGAGGGACAAGGAGAGGCGCGGCAATAGTAGTAAGGATCGGGCACAGGCTAGTGCACCTCTCGATAAAGAGAGAGAGGGAAAGAAGCGGAAAGGAAGTGATGAGACAGCATTCGCGAAAGACGAATGGATGGGAGGACAGATACTATTAAAGCTAGATGGAAAGGGAAGTGATGATGTATGGACGAGAGGAAGGCACGATGAAGAGCAAAGAAAGGAGAAAGAAGCAAAGGACGAAAGGAAGAGAAAGAAGGATAGATTAAGGCGAGAACAACTATATCGCGAAGAGCAAGGAATGCCACTCAGTCGCACACAGTATGCAGCCTATGAAAAATACAGGCTGAACATGTTAAAGTTGGAGGAAGAAACGAGAGTGCACGAAAGGAAGGTGAAAAAGCAGGAAGACCAGGAGAGTAGAAGGGCAAAGGAACGTAGAAATGAACAAATGTGAGAAGTAGATAAGGCTAGAGAAGAAGCGAAAAAGCGAAAGGAGATAGATGAGGAATTGGAACGAAAACGCAGACAAAGGGCATGAGATCTTGAATATTTGGAGCGGGTAGTCATTAAACCCAATCCTACAGTAGAATGGGAAGACATAGAAGAATTCCTTCCTGCGAGCGATGCGGTACGAGGTACAAGCGGGATAAATATTGACGATGACATTGATACCAGAAGCATCGGGGAAACGATTGATGAAATATATGATGAGATGGGACTAGAAGTAGCCTACCAAGGGGGAAGGGAAGATGAGCGCTTAGAGAGCACTCAGCTATATGACACTGAGGATGTTGCTCGAAGTAGTGGGAGTAGGGGACTGTCCCTAGATAGACTAGAAATTGGACAGAACGAAGATGATGCAAGAAGTTGTGTAAATTGGGAATATTCAGAGTCTGACTTCGGTGACGATACGCAGGATGAGGCACAGGAGGAAGGGAGGTGATGTAAAAAGCCGCTCCCTCGAGGCCAAGGGGTACGATGGTCCAACGCCAGAGAATCTGAACCTAGGACATTGAAACCTACTGACCAATGGGCCCGTCAGTAATTTCCTCTCCTCGTGAACATGCTCATATAAGGACCAGGAATTTCACATAGACAGTTAACCATCACATACGTGTTTCCCCACTCATTACAGTTTGTCAGAAGTGAAATGTAAAAACTAAGAGGTGATTGCTGGAAGATTTAGAATTAATCTTAAACCGCTGTAAATTGTTCTTCACCTACCAAGCTATTACAGAAAGGGGAAAGACCATATACAAATCAGGCTGGGCCTTACTCCCAAAGAGGCAATCCAGTCTGAGCTGCTAGGTCACATGCCTTCTGCACACGACCACAAGCATCCACAAAAATCTTTTTCGGCCTCACTGGGCGTCATCAGTGGGGAGTAGCTTGGGTCTCTATGCCCAGCAGGCACAGAACCCATGTCTGGGCACACCTGTCCCACTTGGGGTGACAAAACAAAAACAAAGAGGTGGTGGTTGGAAGGATTAAAATTAATCTTAAACCGCTGGCAATTTCTCTGGGCAACCCTTCAGACCATCGTTCTTCATCTGCCAAGCCCTTACATAAAGGAGAAAGACCATATGCAAATCAGGCTTAGTCCCACCCCAAAGGGACAGTCCAGCCCAACTGCAAGATCACATGCCTTCTCCACGAGACCACAAGCATCCCCAGACATGTTTCGGCCTCACTGGCCATCATCAGTGAGGAGTAGATTGAGTCTCTAGGCCCAGCAGGTACTGGACCCATGTCTGGGCATACCCGTGCCACTCGTGGTGACAAAGCAAAAACAAACAGTGGATGGCTGGAAGGTTTAGAATTAATCTTAAACTTCTGGCAATTGCTCTCGGCAAACCCTCCAGACCATTGTTCTTTGCCTGCCAAGCCATTATAGAAAGGGGAAAGACCATATGCATGTCAGGCTTAACCAACCCTCAAAGGGGCAATCCAGCAAAAACTGCTAGGCCACATCCCTTCTGCACAAGACATGTTTGGGCCTAATTGAGCGTCATCAGTGAGGACTAGCTTGGTTCTCTATGCCCAGCAGGCACGGGACCCATGTCTGGGCATACCTGTCCCACTCAGGGTGACAAAGCAAAAACAAAGAGGTGGTGGCTGGAAGGATTATACTTAATCTTAAACCTTTGGCAATTGCTCTGGGCATCTCTATACCCATTTTTGTTCGTCTGCCAAGCCATTACAGAAAAGGAAAGACCATATGCAAAAATAACAGCTGTAATTCTAGTCTTGGTTGGGGGTCATGGCAAATGAGTGCTAAGTGTCCTTTTGTGGTCAATCATCATTGGTCACAACAAATTTGTTGGGAAAGATGATCATACAAGGACCAGGAATTTCACAAAGATGGTTATCAATCACAAACTTTTTTCCCACTCATTACAGTTTGTCAGAAGTGAAATGTAAACCTCGAACTCTGAAGTGATTTTGCAACTAGACATGGCACATATACTCATTTAAGGTTATTCCTATGAACAGTGTATTCTGCATACTCTGATTCATTGGAATTGAGATGGTAAAATTGGGCAAGACCATCTATGCCACTGTGCCTAGCAGAAGAGGACACACAATGCATTGCACTGGGCACGTGTGGCAAGAGGTTCACATGAGATCAAAAATCAAGAACAATGCAAAATTCAGCATGATGAAATCCAAGCACAAGCAATACACAATGGATCTTACTAGACTAACATGACAGAAATGCATCCAGAAAAAGGAGAAACAGCATTGGAAACACGCCAGTCTGGTGGTCTGGTAAAAAAGTGGCAGTAATACAGGATACTGCCACTTTCACTGGACCGCCAAACTATGAGTCAGGTGGAGGTCGACGAAGGCAGGAAATCCACCAATGGCAACACTCACATGGTAAGTAAGGCGCCAGAGAAAGTGGCACCGATGACCACCGGCCAGGCACCTAAGACTTGACTGGAACACCGCCACCATGGCAATACCACCACCATGGCAACACCGCCACATGAAGAGCCTCACCTATCCGGGAATACCGGCAGAAAAATTGTGGTGTCCCAGGCAAACACTAGACAGCAAAACCCCCACCTGAAAGCAGGCAGTAAACAGCAATAAATGCATGCAGGTGTGGTGAATGCATCCAGGTGCACACAATGCAGGCTGAAGTAGGTGAAAAAGGCCACACCTTTAACACACACAATGCTCCCACAGCATTTACCTGCAGCTGCTCCAAGCCAACATACCACTGCAGCGGCTGGAGGACCAACAGAGCTCCCAAGAAGCACTGGACAGGATGGTGAGGATGAGGAATCAGAGGAGGAGCAGGAGGTGTCATACAAGGTCGGCAACCATACCTCGTGTATGGGCCACTCCATTGTCCCTCAGTAACATTCAAACACTAACCCTGTATCGCTTGGACAGGGAGAGCATAGCATATGTCCTGAACATGATCTAGGGAGAAATTGAAAGCAGGATTGGCATCCACACAGCCATACCACCGCTGGTGAAGGTAATGTCTGTCCTGGATTTCCTTGCAACAACCACATTCCAGCATACTATAAGTCAGATGCAAGGATTAGCACAACCAACATTTTCCAAAGTACTGGTGGAGGTGCTGGAAGCACCCCTGCTGCATGAGGGACAGCACATTGCACTCCCAACAACCCTGGAACAGATGAATGTCACTAAGGCAAGATTCTATACCATGGCAGGCATGCCCAATGTGGTGGCAGCATGTCGAGCTGGTTGCACCCCATGCCCTGGAGGAAGTCTACAGGAACTGGAAGCAGTACCACTCACTGAACATCCAGGTCACCTGTGATGCCGACCTCACGATCACCCACTGCTGTGCGCGGTTCCCAAGATCAACACATGATGCCATGATATTGCGTAACAGCACACTGACAGCATACATGGAGAGTCACTGAGGACAATGTCCCTGGGCATTGGGTGAGTAGGAATCACAGTACACAGAGACTGGATTTGGGAGGGGTAGACACAATGGCAATGAGTGGTGCTGGGAATTTCCCCCCAAACCAGGCCCCCCAACATTAGTGGCTTTTGCAATCAGTCATGTGACCTGAAAAAAAAAGCAGCACTGAATGCCCAAACTGTGATATCCAATCAGCATATAGATACACAGGACCACATGTGCCACAATGCAACTGTGTGAGACACACAACAAACATGATCCATCATCGTGGTCAGGCATGGGTGCATAGGTGAGCCAAGTACACGTACATGGGATCGACAAAGTCCCACCATGATTTGAACATCAACATGCCACAACACACACTCACACATACAGCAGGGGCACCCATCACATGATGAAAAAAGCGAATCAGGGGTAATGCATGGCACTGTGCATCAGCATGGGATACAGAGCCGTAGACACACACAGTGCATGCACAACGATGCATGCAAGATGGTGCATTACAGCATGGCACACCAAACTCAACAAATGGGGCACACACTGTGTCACTCAGTGCAATACATTTCCATTTTATGAAGTGCACCAGATGGCAAGCAACGGGGTGACCCCTCAGCAGGCAAAGACATGGCATGTCACCCAGATCAGTCCTGTGCGTCCACAACAATGGCCATACCCATGTGGTGTGTGCGCATAATTGATGATGTGTTTTCCCTACCCCCGTCGGTGGAATGTTCCCCTGCCCCTAACGGTATACACGCATTTCGTCGACCACTTTTTCATTGTGGGACTTTTCATCGCCGACCCTTTCATCGCCAACATTTTTTTTTAAAAACATTTTTTTAGGGGGGTTGTTTGTGTGGGTTGGGGTATGATTATTTAAGTAAGGGGTAGTTTAGAGGGGCGCAGCCCCCCCATAAATAAAAATAAATAAATAAAAATGTTGGTGATTAAAGGGTCGGCGATGAAAAGTCCCACGATGAAATTTCGTTCGGTGAAATAACGTAGAACCGCCCCTAACAGACAGCACCATTAACTGATGTGTGGATGATCCAATAGCCTTCCTTACCTCCTCACCACTCACCCTCACCTGACAATCACCACTCTGCCCCTGACAGATGTGGCCTGTGGCCAAATGGCACTCACAGGGCACCATCCCCAGCTTATCCTACACAACCACCCTCTGACACCTTCCCACATATGCCCCAGCATGCACCATACACGGTGCATGTGCACACCGCACTTGTGTTCACCCCCGCCTAGCACCCAGCCAGTGCCCCACCGTGGCACAAATCAGCAACCACTTCTGGGCCCACAAGAGCACTTGCACATCCCATCTCCCCTCCTCCCCTGTCCCATGCAGGTCCCATTGCAACACCTTGAACTCTGAATGCCACAAAGCACAGTGAACTGAACCATGGTGTGAGTACTGTGCCCCTCCTGTCCATGTTCCATTTTTCAGTGTTGGGCGTGCAAACACCATCCTGTAGTATCAGGGTAAGATGGTATCAACATCGTACCTAGTTGACATGCCTGACAGGAATGTACACCACTCATCCTATGACCCACATGCCTAAAGGTGTAACGTGCTTCCGCATATGGGCACTATACTTACCCTGACCATTGTCGCAGTGCGTGAAAGGTATACTCATCTGCTGTATCAACTGACATGCTCAATTCCTGTCCCCCCTTGCATGTCACTCCGGATATCTGCAGCTCCAATGGCTGATGACCCCTGTGAGGAATCCACAAACACCACACAATTGTGCACAGATTAGGACTAGGGTGACAATTGAGCACACATGTGGCATGTGAAAGGCACATCTCTGACGTCTAAATTGTTCTGGGGCACTCATATGCAAGCCAGATAAGGTGGGCAAGATCGTGTTCGCATGCACCACGTTACACAACATCTGCATTCAGCGAAACGTACCGCTGCCCCCAGATGTGGAAAAATCCCTCCTGAGGATGATGAAGACATGCATGCGGAAGGCACACATGTGGATACTGCACATGCAGAGGCCAGGCAGGGTTTTATCTCCTGCCACGCGCTGATAGGGAACTTTTGTGTTGATGCTGCTTGACATTGACCTGGGCAATGCTCACTTCACTGTTCATTCCACACAATAAATGCATGCCCACAGAGATTGATGAACATTCAAGGTTGCACGTGTGAATTTTCTTTTTATGATTTGAGCAGCCATTCTGGATATACATGCAGTGAGCATCCCATCCTAACACCCATCCCAAAAACACCCTACCCACGCAAAATCCCCAAGAACCCCCTATCCACTCAAAATCCCCCATAACACCCTACACACTCAAATCACAAATTACACCCTACCACCCCAACAATATGCATCAGCATGACCAGCATGTCCATGCCTTACTTCCGAGCACATTTGACCATGGACGTCATTTAGGGGTCGCCAGGGGTCGCAAATTCGACCCCTGAGGTCTCCATTGTTACCCCTGTGGTCTCCCTTGCTAAAGCTAAAAAAAGAAATTAAAAAAGTGTTTATTTTTATTTTTTAGATTGCGGCTCATGGGCTGTGGCCAGCAGTATGTTGCTCTTATTTTCTAGAGTGGCTGTTTCTCTGATAGCTATAGCCGGTAAGTTAGCTAAGTGAGCTGAGCTCTGGCTTCTGCAATGTATGTGTGATCTGCAGGTTGCAGGTTTGACTCCCAGCAAGGTCAACTCAGCCTTTCATCCTGCTGAGGTTGATAAATGAGTACCAACACAGGTTGGGTGATATTGTATGTATATATGAAGTGCTTAAGCGAAAGTGCACTGACATTAATAATACATATGGTGATCCATTCTTGCATGAAATGTATATCACTTTACAGTGATATCGTAACCATATTGTTGCTGGTGTAGTTAGAAACAATGCTTTGTGATGCCACTTCCTGTTTAGTTGAGGGATGAAAGGGTGTGGCCCATCGCTTCCAGTGATGTCACTTTAGGGTGGGGTCCAGTGTCATCAGAGGTCAAGGGTCGAGTGATATCACTTCCGCTACCCCTGGCATTTTGATGCCAGGGGTAGCGTAATTTTGAAATTACGTCCCTGCATTTTACCTTGGGGTCTGACGCCTGGAGCCTTGTAGGTGGGTGCACTTTCGCCTTGTGTGCCTTCTAGTGAGACCTTGGTGGGCGTGTTAGTGGATAAGGGCTCAGAAACCTGGGCATGGATATACTGCAACTTCAACTGCATGGTCTGTGATAGGGACTCTGTTGCAGTGAATGAGGCATCTGTGTGCTCGCGCACTCTCTGCCCAAGTGTCACCATCGCAGATGTTGCTTGTCTGAGTGCGCGTGCCATGCGGCACATACTCCTCTGGATGGTATTGCAGACTTTGCGCATCTCTGTCAGTTGCTAACCAGCCACTGTGTGTATTTTCACCTGCTGGCGCTTGATCTAGTCCAGCCAAGCCCTTATTGCATATGCAGTTTATCATCTGGCATGTTTGGTGTCCCCCTCATATTGTTCATAGTAGTCCATGGTGACTTCCTGTTCACCATTTGAATCTGACTCCTCGGAAAAAAACACATGCGACATATGTCTGCGGCCATGGGGCAGGGAAGCTGTTGCGTGCACGGGCACTGTCCTGCATCACTTGTGTGCTGTCACTGCCTGTGGTGTCGTAGGGCATAACATCAGTGTGTACACGTTGCATATGTGGTGGCTGGGCTGGTACTGCCACAGGTGGTGGAGGCTGGGCTGGCACTGCACCATGTGGTGGAGACTGGACTGGCACTGCCTGGGGCGGTGGTGGCTGGGCTGACGCTGCCACAGATGGTGGAGGCCTCTGCTGGTGGGTGCATGCAATGGTCCTGATGAGATGTGCTGTCAGCTGTTTGCCACACATGTCCTCAGTCATGCATTATACACATCACATGAAGTGTGGGCCACTGTGTTGTAGGTGACTTGTGTCTCACGTGGGCCGTGTTGCTTAGGTGGATGACCTGGAAGGGGTGGTATTCATTGATGAGGGGTACATCCAGGATGTGTGCAATGTGCATGCCTGTGTTCCTATTGGAGGGGTACAGCCATCTAAGAGTGGACAGTGCGTTCCATGCCATGGGTCAGGCCAGTTGGCTTGCTCATCGCTCGCCACCCTGGTGGTCGAGGTATGCAAAGAGGGCGGCCACACATATATATGCACTTGTACATACTGCTTTCTCCTTGTGTCTCTGCACTGGCCTCAGTGTCTCTGTTACCCTCAATCCCCTCCATGTACAGGATGCTGCTCACGCGCTCCTCCGCTCGTAGGGGCTCCACAGTGCCTCCACCTGTGGCTGTGCACTCCCTCCTGTGTTTTGCAATGGCTGAGTGAACCTTGACCTTGAGGTCGACCCACCTCTTGCGGCAATCCTTTCTCGTCCGCGGGACGGTGCTAACTGCTGTGACATTGGGACACCATCTCACCCCATATGGCGCTTTACTCTGGCAGCTTGCCTTGCGCTGCCTTTCTCCAAACAGCTCCTCGGCATACTGCAGCACTGTCTCCACCAGGGCTGTAAGTTCTGCATCTGCAAACTTGAGTTTGCGTTGGCGTAGGTCCTTGCCTGGGTTGCTGTGTTCCTGGGACATGTTTTTCTGGTGTTTTTGTGCCTGGATGGCTGTAGATTGGAGTGGATTAAGGTGGATTTTTCTTTTTTTAATGGCTGGTGGCCTACTTCCGGTTTTCGCTGCATTTCAGGTTCTGGTGCCGATATTACCGCCAATCCGGGTTTACCGCTGTTTCTGGTAGAACCGGTAGGGACGTCATTTCTTGTCCGCTAATGCCAGATGTTTTATCAATTCATCCGTTGATACTGGCAATCCGATATTAACACTTCCGTCATGGATTTGTGCGTGTGCCCGTCTACTCGTAGTACGGCGGGGTTTCCGCTGCATGCCCAGCCAGAGACACTAATAGCGTATTGGCGGTATTAGCCGTTTTTTTACGGATTACTCGAAATGAGGCCCACTGATCCCTTCGACCTCGGCTCACACTTTGATTCCCCCTTCAGATACAGGCATTATGAGCAATCAGAAAATGTGTATATCCATATCCTTCGTGCCATCAAATTGGGCTCTGAAGGGATAACATTAAATATCAGGTCTCTCGGGCACTTTTCAACCCCTCGCACACTCCAGTGCCACTACCCTCTAGTCAGCAAGCTGCTATCTCATTTATGTTATGGTCGTTGCTCTTTCGAAAAAACTAAAATATGAGATACGTTTTGTACTGGAAACAAAAGGTCAAACGGTTATCTGTTCTAGAGGAATTACGCTACGACCCGTATAAGTAAGACATGGGACACCCCTGGCCTGTAACTTTTGTTGCATTGATTGCCTGTATGAATAACAAATGACAGAAACATCCCTTTGTAGTTATGTGTGCATTTCCGCTGGGCCCTAGTTATGTAGGGGACCCCTTCCCCTTTGTTTTTCACATCCTCATTCACCGTCATTTTGCACAGTACATAGGCTTCAGCTGCCGAGCAGAGCTGATATTTGCAAAAAATTGGATAGAACCATCCCCTACTCAGCTGTTTATACTCTGAGCAGTTTCAAAACAGGAGCAAATCATTCCCAACTCCTGATGGACAAAACGTGCAGCATTTTGAGCAGCCTGACACCCACGCTGTGGAAATTCTGGAACTGGCAGGGCATTCCGCCTGAATTTTATATACAGAGCGCTATTGTGAGAAGGAAACATATATTTATTTATTTGACTTATTTTGCATTTTTAAAGCGCTCACACAGCGCGCGGGCATTGAGGCGCTGTTACAGTAATTGTTTGTTTTTTAGTTGCACATAAATGTTTTTTTGTCTTAGTTGCATATTTATAACGTGCTTAAATACGCAGAGGTTTCTAAGCGCGGACCCTGGGATCGAACCTGTGTGGCTTCGTGTTGTCTTGTTTCCAAGGCGAGCACGTTGATGCTGTGGCTTTATAATGAAAATGTCGATTGCAAAAATGTCGACTGCAAAAATGTCGATTTCTTTTTTTTTAATGTTTTTTATTAAAATAATTTTTTAATGGGGAGTTCCCCTGTTTATTTTTTACTAGATAGACCCCAAAAAAAGCATACAAATAAAAAAAACACATTTGAATTTTTTTTGGCGACTTTTTTTTCCGACAATTTTGCATTCGACATCAAATAGCCTGAAAATCTCACTTGGCTAACAGAGTCAAGTATCTGAGTTCCCAAGTACAGAATATCAAGCTTGTCCTTGGCCACCTTAAGCGTCTCAGCCGTAACCATGGTTCTATGAACGTTTGCCGCAAATGTTTCGCCGACATACACTTTCGCCAAATTCATCTTATCAGATTTTTGTACTTTCTTTGCAGCAAAATGCAGGGAGAGACCCCTCGCACTCATCCCCTTAGTGTCCCCACCTCCCACCCCTATATATACCATACTCCAACCTACCATATGCATTTTGTCGCAAATAAAAGTGCAAAGAAATTCAGCAAAAACTCATTTGGGAAAGTCTAGGTTGGCGAAAGTGGGCCATACTGTAACCGCCGTAGCAGCATTCAGAAGATAAGCCATTCCGATATCAGGCAGTGGGGCTGCTACCTGTTTGAACACTTTCCATGAGTTAATTTCTGTAGTTCTTGCTACATTCCAGAACATGTCATTATAATGTTGCAGGTTGGCAGACTTGCTTAGTTTTAGCTACTCGCGTACTAGCCTAGGTGGAATTACACCAAAAGGCAGAGGGCAAAAAGACTGAAGCCCAACAGCCTGGGCCCATTGTCCACATATATATATATACATATATGTGGGTGGGGGGTAAAGTTAATAAAAATGTATAGGGGTAAGGTGGGATGGCTGCAGGGGGTTCCCCCCCATATTTACATGCAGACAAATGGAGGCGGAAAAGAAATCGGGCTTTTGGAACTCTAGCTTTTTTCTTCAGTCTTTTCACACAGATCCGGCCTAGTTAGTGCTTAGAATTTGACAGAACTAACTCGAGGATTTGTTTAATGAATTCAGTTTTCCGCTCTAGTTTATGCAGCCAGATCTCCACGATCGCAGAGTTCGCTGCCATACAGTGCAGCTGACAAGGCTTGTGCTTGACACACCTCAATAGCAGCCAGAGGGAGCTGCTTGCCAAGCTGAGAGCTCAGGGTAAGAATTACACCCCAGCATCTTATTATAACTAATTTGCTTTTACTTAGCTGAGAGGCCCATTTAGCATTATCGTTATCACTGCTCAGGGCCAGCCTGAGTAAGGAGTTGGGCTGTAAAATCAATCCAGGTTTCTCTTGAGTGAATTCAATGAGATTATTGACATGTATTCTTGATGCAGTTATGGGTCCAGTAGCACACGCCGAGTGCTTGCTTTGCAGTCCACTGTGTAAGTATACAGTGTTTAGCAAATTAAAAAGCCACTCAAATAAATCTAGATGTAATCAGCATCCTTTTACCAAGATAACTCAAGAGGATTTTATCAGGATCAAGTGGTAATTCAGTCCTTATGATGGCTGAGATTTTAACACCAGATCTGGGACCTGTGGCTCTCCTGACCATTGATCTTGCTGGCCAAGTCTGGTCTGAGCTGAAGTCCAAAACACATGGTGAGGGAATAAGGTAATGATCTGCAGACACCTGCACCAGAGCAGTGCATGTTTAGAACTAGGCATCACCGAAACAAATGGGGAAAAAAAAGCATCTGGCGAGTTATATATTGGGCATACACCCCCACAACATACGCTGGACTCTTAATATTGGCAGGAGTAGAATGCTGTTTGGAAATCTGTGAGCAGGAACATGGAAATTAAAGAAACGTCCTTCTATATCAAATGTGCACACTTCCCTTGCAGATCTCTAATGTTATGGTTCAGATCAGAGAACTATTTATCTCAGACGTTCAATGACTCAAAGGGTTCACCTAGTGTTAGGCAGAATCACATGCAGTACCCTTGGGGAACACTACATGCAATTAAGACTACAGTGTCAGTACAATTTCACCTTTGGTACAAGCCTGTACTACACAGTGAAGTGGTAGCGATGGCTGAGTAGCCAGACTTATCTCAAGAGTTGAGTGAGCAATAGAACAAGTTACACATAGGGCCAACAAATACAGTGATTCAAACAAACACTTTACTCAAGGTTTCTTGGTAAAAGAATATACATTTATTCATACAGTCAGTTTGAAAACATTACACTAGCAAGAGCAGCTCCATATCATACACTAATGTACTACAAATTCACAACCAATAAGTTACTGCACAAGATCAGCTCCCCTGAAGTGGGAGCAAAATGGCACTTCAGATACTTTAAAAGGGGGTAAAAAGACAAGGCTATAAGAATAGACAGCCCAAATACTTTAATAGGCAGGGCAAAGGGTTTCAGTAAACTACAACCAGCAATTCAGTTCATAGACCTGGGCCAAAGTCAATGGTTCAGAGTCTTTGTATAGGATAGCACAGTTCTGGTAGAAAACAGTCAAGTCTTTGCCACGGTTTTTAAAAGAATTTGGCTAGGCGAAAAGTTTGACGAATGTTTAGGTAAGGGCAAGCCTTCGAAGTCGGGAAAGTTTCACAAACTTTCTCCCTGGCCGAAAGGTTTTCCGGACCGCGTTTGCGCAGTACCTTTAAAATGAAGAAGAGCTATAGTTGAGGCAGTTGTTCCTGGCAGTTCGAGCAGATCTCGCTGTTCCTGAGCTTCAGTCGTGGGGACAAGAAGGAAAATGTCAGTAGGTTACTGCACTGCCCAGGGATGAGGCCACAAGCTTGGCAACACGTCGATTTAAGGTGTGGGTGCCTTAAAGACCACAAACTGGTATCATTCCCACTGGCTATCTGGTCTTCCACAGCACTCTGCAGAAAATTCGACCAGGAGGGGACAGTGTCTAGGCCGCTTACGAGTTGGTTGTTCCCACCAAACTCAAGGGAAGAAGTTAACCTTTAAGTGCTTCTCTGTTGATGGAGTTTCAGGCAATTCGGACCTGCAGCAGAGCTTTACCAGTTGTCCAGGAGTTGCAGCAGTCCTCTTCCTTCAACTCATCTTCGGTTCTTTCGTTCCAGTGGTCAACTCTGCTTTCCAAGTCCCAGAGACCTGCTTTTAAACAGTTTTCCCCCATTTCTTCCAGCCTGGCTGTCACTCACACAGCAGGGTGCCTGTCCTTGCCGGACAGCCAGCCGGTCAATCACACCAGAGTGCATTCAGATCTCCTAGGAGACTAAGCACAGGGAGTTTCAGGCACCTTCCTCACATCCTGTCCATCCCAGACACTCAGGCGCCAGAGGAGGGCTTCAGCACTGATGCCCGCAAAAGGCCAACGAACAAAGGGACCAAACCTGGTTTGGCACGCAGAGACAAACACAAGAAGGACCTTTCCTAAAACAAATGGCAAGAAAAGATAACCGGACACTGTTTTTACAGATAGGTCTTGGGCGCTGTATTGAAAAACGTGGGTGACCCGATCTTTAGCTACTGTTGTCGCGGTCGGGAAAAATCATGGTAGTTTGATCTAAACCACTGCCACCAGCCATTTAAAGTAGGAAAGGGTAACATTTGACTGTTACGTGAGTGTTTTGACTCAGGGGAAGCTAGGCAACCCCTCCAGCACTCTATAGGAAGATACTGTGTGCTGGGTCTGTAAATTTAAAGAAACTAGTAAAGTCATTTTAACTTTACATGCTCTGGGAGACAGTAGTCATTCCCAGAGAAGGTATTTAAACCTTGGAAAGTCTGAACGATATCCCTGTGCCACTGCACTGAAGGTGCTGTGTGACACATAGAAAAAGATGATGCCTCTGGAGCTGTTTTAAAACTCCATAACCAAATAACACAAAAGTAAAACACACATCAAAATACACGGAAGAGTGGGAAAAAAGGCTCACACTCTTCCCAGGTAAAAAATCAAATCCTAGAAATCCAGCAGAGTTGCTGGGGGTATCAAAAGGTAACGGAAATTAGCACATTCTTGAGAATTCTCCCTAACACCTAGTTGCCCTAAACTACATCATACAGAGAGGAAACAAGATGCTTACATCCAGCAGTGAGTAAATGGGGCCCATTAAGAGTATGACAGAATTTCCTCCCCTCCTCCCCTTGTTGCTTCCTGTCCCATCCCCCTCCCCCTCTTCCCTCCCACCCTCTGACTCCCATTGGTGAACTGGACCGTAATTAAAAAAAAAATGTTTTATTTGATTTAATTGTGAGACAATTTTTACAAAACCAACCATCGAAATTTCCATTTCCCTTTCACTATATCCAATGTCTTAGAGAATCTTAGGGCCTAGCTGTACTTAGCGTCCATGGTCATGCTCATATGCCTCTGTTGCCCATTTTGTGCTCCTGTACAAGTCAAATTTGTTTGAAAAATAATACCACAGCCACTGCCCATTCTGTTTTCTCCCCACTCATCAATCGTGTCCACCACTCTTCCTCACTGACTGTGTTTGATTTCCCCAAGAATGTAGTAGGTTTCCCGTGCTTCTTGAGTTCCCCTGCATGTCAACAAAAGGTGACAAATTGATTCCACCTGTTTGGCGTTACAGTGTCGGCATTTATCCGCCCTTGATGGACAAGATCTCATTAGTCTTTAGAAGATTTAGTCTAATTCTCAGAAACGTGTGACACAAGTGCTTATCAGGGAATTTTTTCAGGTAACCTCTCACCTCATTGATTTCTTTTGGGGCGAGGGGGAAGTTGTTGATTAATTTATAAGACTATTAGTATGTCTTTTGAGGAACTTTGGGGTGGGGTTATCCTATTGCTGGACCTCAGCGCCCTTGGTTATGTTACTGGTTTGACTTTTCAGGGTCGCATGGGGAAGTAACAACAGAGTACTTGCTTCCTCAACTCCGTTTTGGAAAATGAAACTTTTTTTGGGGGGGTTACATTGGCTTGTTCCCAAGCGCCCACAGATTACTGAAAAGGATGACAAATGACTCCCTTTTCAGTGTTCAAAATCCACATCTTGTGGTTTATTATAAGATATTCTAGTGACTTTTGTGTTTACACGTGTTTGGATGACTAACTCATCTTTTTCAAATCAGGGCTAGTTGTACTGTTTCCCACTAGTATTCTTAAAGTCTTGTGAATAATTTAATGGGTTAAATCCCAGATCCATCTTTTCAGACTTCGTCCCGTGCCAAACTGTCCTCGTGGAAACAGTACAACTAGCCCTCATTTGAAAAAGATGAGTTAGTCATCGAAACACGTGTAATCACAAAGAGCACTAGAATATCTTATAATAAACCACAAGATGTGGAGATTTCGAACACTGAAAAGGGAGTCATTTGTCATCCTTTTCAGTAATCTGTGGGCGCTTGGGAACAAGCCAATATAACCCCCCCAAAAAAAGTTTAATTTATAAGACGTTGCTTTGTCTTGTGTTCTTATCCAAACCAGTTCCACTAGTTTTTTTGCCACCTTCATTGGGTTTTCTATTAGTATTTCCCTTGTCAGAGCTACCTTGTTGAGGAGGTTTACACAGCCTTCAGTCCAAGTTACTAGAACTTTGTTTTTTCCACCAGCCAGTTCGTTGCTCAAAATTTTGAAGATAGGCACTGTGGGTTCCATGATCACTTTTCTAAAGAGCATCATGGTGTTCCTTGTCACATTCCCCTTCAAAGAAGATAGGCATAGTTCTTGTCTGATTTAGCAAATCGGAACTGACGGTGGGAGCCCCAGCACTTTCTTCCAAAATAGACCTTCAAGTCTGTACCAAAGCTGGCTCGGAATTTGTATCATAGCTTCTGTTCCATACGTTATACACTGGACTACCTCAGCCTTAAAAAAAGACAGGACCGGAATCAGGGAGTATCTTCCAAACTTCCTGTCGATCACCCTTGCTTGGGACGCCTGAGTCTTTATTTTGACTAGTAGGGATTCCTGCATTGGTAGTTTTATGCTGCTGTTACTTAATGTTAATAAGCTCTTAACGATTTCAATTTTCTCTTTCTCCACGTGCCATTTCCCTTTGTTCGCGGTCCTAGTTGTTTCAAACGCCATGATCTTCTGTTTGCTCTTGTTTAGTTCAAGATGGTTCTTCTCCAGGTATTCAAACAAGCTGCTCAGTTGTCTTTGCAGGCCCACCACCATTTGATCTAACAGGATGATGTCATCCGCGTACAAGATTCTACAAGATTCTCTGGATTTTCGCTCACCCTAAGGTTGGGGGGAAGCACCTGGTGTTGACAGACTCCTCTTCCAGGCCGGCTATGTACACCTTGTATAGGGTCAGTCAAGTGGACAACCCTGCTTTACTCGCTGAGAAGTGCGAATTTCCTTTGATAGGGCCCCTTCCCCGTTCAATCAAACACGCAAAGCAGTATCCTCGTTCAAGGCCCCGATTGGTGCCAGTATCTTATCAGGGAATTTTTTGCATGTTAGTTTGGTCCACAGCCGCTCTCGGCTCACTCGGTCAAAGGCCTGTACGAGGTCTACAAAGGCCATAAATATTCGGGGGCCTCCTTGTTGAACTTTGGCCTTGAGGGAACGTAATAAAAGGATACTTGCTGTGATGCCTATGTTTCTGACAAAGCCTGTCAGGAACTGGTCTATGTAATTAGATTCTTTTAACCAGCCCTTCAGACCGTCCAAAGCACATGAGCCAAAAACCTTCCCTATGACATCCAGGAGCGCTATGGGCGATAATTCCTTGGATCTTCTTTGGCTCTTTTTTGGAAATAGGGACGACGTTTGAGGTCTTCCATAAAGGAGCAACCATGTTGCTTGAGTTGCAGTTCTGAAACATCTGACCAATGAAAGGCACCCAGATATCCACATTAGTCTTCAAGTCAATATTGGTAATACCATCCAGGCCCAGAGCTCTAGAGTTTTGATTTTTTGCTTTTCAATTTAATTAAGTCAGTATCACATGGGATTTCCCACGCTGTCGCTCTTTGCTTAGGAATATTAAAAGTCTGGCCTTTTGGATTTTTATACAATTTCTCGAAGGACACCCTCTGCTCTTCACTCACATCGTTCTGTAGGTCATCTTTGATCTTTGAAGATGTTGAGTTGATTAGTGACCAAAACTCTTTACTGCTTTTCGTCGTGATCGTTCGCAACATTTGTTCCGCGTCCTTTTGAAGAAGACTTGCACAATGATGTCTCACCCAGTTTTTATACTGGAATTGTGCTTGATGACTCCTGTTTTTCAACTTAATTGAGTTTGAGTTTTTCGCCATCCGTTGGAGTTTTCTCAGGATGGCTCTTTGAACAACCAACTCTCTGTTGTAACTGTGTTTGTGTGGTTTGTAATTTTGAGCCCCTTGTGACTTTGTTGCACGATATACTTCAAGTAGAGGCATGTAATCAACAGTTGTGGGTTCACTTGCTTTTCCTGTGGATTTCTTAGAGTTGTTTTTATAGGCCTTCGTTATGTCGCTTATACTTTGGGCCGTTAACTTTAAGCGGTTTCCTCTGGGGCCTATTTCTAGCCCTTGTATCATGTGTTCTTGCACCGGTCTTTGTGAATGCCATATGGTTACAAGATATTGTGGTCGCTATTTGCAGTTTCTTCCACATGAAAAGTTTTTATCAGGCTCAGGAGGTCCCTAGATACGATTGTATGATCAATAGTCCCTTTTATATTGCTTCTTTGCCACGCGGGGATCTCCTTGTTCTTCTTGGATCTCAACCAATGGAGATTATGTAAATCCCATTTCTCCATTAGGTTTTCCCATCTCTTCCCTCTCTCCCAAGCAGCCATGGTTGTCAGGTTTGTTGGTTTATCACCGTCCTCACCCGTGCAGTTTAGATCTCCATTAATTATGATATGATTCGCTTGATGGTTTTCACGCTCTTCTTCCAGCAGGTTATCAATGCCCTCTAGATATTGATCGGTTGCGATCGCCACTGGATTCCAGCGTGTTGATGATTAAGATGTTCTGTTGGAGTTTCTTTTCCTTCGTTCCTCTATCAATTTGCCACCCGAGTCGGGTGGCCTGGATAAATGGAGACAGATGAAATTCTGCCTGGTGTTCTAAACTGCTTCTCGATCTTACTGCTGTCAAGAGGCCAGCCCTCGGCCGCCCTGCGCTTCCTTTCTGCGCTGGGGTAAAGCTTAGAACATAGCCATCTAGGTACGGCTTCGACACCAACCATGTCTCCTGCAAACACAGGATGTCGAATTTTCCCAAATTCACATCTGATCTTGCCATCAGGTGGGTAAACCCTTGGGTATTCCATGAGCCCATAATCAGGTGATTCTGCTCTTCCTGCTGGCTCATCGAGGGTTTTCTACCCACTAGTTGCTAGATCTTGCTTGAGTATTTTTGTCCACTTCTGCTGTGTGGCCAAACTTCATTTCTCTTTCCCACTCTCACCTCTTGTGTTTCGCCTAGGGCTTCACTCTATTGTGATCCTTGTTTTTTCCCCAGGACCTTTGGGCCATCTTTCCATTTTGCTCTGCGGTTTTGCCTCGAGAGCTCTCTTGTTTTCCCGGTGTGTAGCCGCCTCCTCCAGACTCTTTCCTATGGGCCTTTTGTTTACCCTGCTGCCGGTGGTCTTGCTGTTCTGCTGTTGGTGAGTTTTTTCTGCTCTGGCGATGATTATCCTCATCTCTTGCACACCTCTTTTGTCCGCACGCCGCTGTCTCGTTAGGTGAATATGATCCCCTCTTGGAGCTTCTTTGTATCACCCGCCCCCTCGGTGTGCTGCTCTCCTTAATTTCCTTCAGGTCATAACCCAAAGAACGTAGGTTGTGTGACACCTTCTTTAAGATGATACCCACAATGACAGATGCTATGTGTAAATAAGCCCGGTCCTTCTGTCCTTTCTCGCAGGGTTCAATAATTTTTAGATCTTGTGAGGTCAATCTCCGTAAGTTCGGCACCTGGTCGAAGATGCGAAGCATTGAATTCCTACTTAGCGTAAAACCATCTGATTTTTCTTTTATCCTCTCCAATTTGAAGATGCAACAATTACTTTTGATGCGTTTGTTCTCTGATCTCCCAGTGCTTTGCCCACTTGCGTCACACATTACTCGGCCTCTGCTTCGTTCTCTTACTTTACTTCGCTGACTGTAATTGAGAGGATTCTCAAACTTTCTCTTATCCTCTGTCTTCAATGCAAGGACGTGGGTCGTACTGGAGTTTGCCCATTTTTACGCTTTTCTAAGGGAGGATTGTTCTCAATTCTCTTCTTTAAAGTTTTTGAAGAGGGGGGCTCCATAGCCCTCCATTTTTCTTCCATGGTCCTGTACAATTCCTCGCTGTTCTCCCATCCTCTCTTGTTCTTTGAATGTAAGTATTTCGCTCGGACGTATCTTGTCGCGCCCTCCTTTCATACTCTAGCCATGGGCAAAGGTATATCGGATTCAGAATCTTCAACCATATATGTACTTAAGTTCATTAGGGCCTCCAAAGAGCTAACTTCTTCCTCCACTTTCTCTTCTTCTGATAATTTCCTCTTTCTCATCGCACTATTGTTTGATGGTATTTCCTTGGCGGTATTGCTGTCCTTGATCTTTCGGTTAGCCACCGCAATGCATCAAGCCTGCTCTGGTGAGGTCAGTATTTGTAGGACCACTCTCTCGACATCTCCTTTGTCTGGGCACTGCACTGCTTTTGGAGCTGACTTGTCCGTGACTTTGGGTTTTCTAGAAAAAAAGCTTACATGTTCTTTCTATTTTGTATTTATGGGTTTTCCTTGAGATTTTTTTCCTGGCAAATTGTTAGATGTGACTGTGGTTATTTCTAAGCAGTCTATGTTAATACAGCCATTGTCCTTCACGCTTGCGTTTTTTCCGCAGTCTTTTAACTCGCTGCTTTTAGTTGCCTGATTATCACTTATCTGCTTTTCCTTGTGTCTTTCCCTCCAAGTCTGTTGCATTGATGTACCTTGCTCCCTTGTGTTCTCTTTTTTAGCTTCTCTTATCATTAGCTGCTTTTCAAGGTATTCTAGCTTGGTATGCATTAGAGACAGGATTGTAGATTGATTTCTCACTGACTCGTTCAAAGCTTTGTATAATTTTCTATAGGGGGCAAGTGCTATCGTCACCGTTGAGATTATTGCCATTAGATCTGGTTTCTTTTGTGGTGTTTCCCTTAGGCCCCCTTGTAGTGAATCGCTTCCTCTTCTAGACCAGCTAGGAGGGGAGCACATCTCAAGTGAGCTTGTTGGTTTTCCGTTACTTGCGAATGTTGGGTGGCTGGTCATAAGTTTTTTGGCGAAGTTCAAGGTTGCCTCGCCCTTAGAAGGGCTCCTTGAAACCTTCTGGTGGTCGTGATGAATATGTGCAATTTATTCTCCTTGAGGGATTCCAGGCATCATCCAACTATCAATCTCCCTCTCGTAGGGGGGCACCTATTGACTTGCCAATGTT
This sequence comes from Ambystoma mexicanum, assembly GCF_040938575.1. Classification (NCBI taxonomy): domain Eukaryota; kingdom Metazoa; phylum Chordata; class Amphibia; order Caudata; family Ambystomatidae; genus Ambystoma; species Ambystoma mexicanum. The sequence continues at coordinate 1,328,246,698 of NC_090922.1, forward strand.
CAAATTTTGGTGCCTTACCTCCAGTCCTATTACCTGGGCTGGTGGGGATAGATGAGTCTTGTCAGAAGGGGGTTTCCCAAAATGCCATCTCATGGGCATTTCTGTAGATGGTGGTTTAGCTGGTGGTGCCAGTGCAGGTGCCCCGGCCCCCTAGGGGATTTTGATTATCTTCTCTGGCAGAATAGATTCTTCATCCGCCACCCAGCCTTCTAACAGCTCAAAGTCTGAGATTTCTTTAAGGGTCAGGTCCGTGCTTGCACCCTTTTTTTTTAAATAAGTTTGCAACAGGGTTATGACTATTTATCTTGTTTGCCTTTTTCTTGTGGCTTGTACCCTGGTAATAGGGTTTCTTTAGGTTTCTTTAGGTGTTTACCTGCCTTCATTTTCTTTTGCTTTGTAACAGTCATTGCACGTTCTTTGCTTTTAATTAATTTTTTCCCTCAGCGTTTAGGTGCAGTGTCAGTATCTTCTCTTGAGGGTTCTGCCCCTTCGGGCTCCGCCCCCTTTCCCTCCGAGGCCACACTCGCTACGTTCCCTTTCTCCTCCTCTGCTGCTGGCTGCTCTCCCACTGCCAGCCAGATGATCTGTGACTCCCCCTCCTCCTCCTGCACCTCGTCCCTCTCTCCAACGGCGATGGTTATTGGGCGCGCCCCGTCCTCCCCCAAGCCAACCCCCAGATACTCCTCGGGCTCCCCTCCCCTCTCCACTCCCTCCGCCATGCTCAAGTCCGCGCCGCTTCCTGCTGCGTGGACTTCAATTGCCACAGTCACAGTCTGAAGCAGCGGTGCAGCCCTCCCTATCACTGATAACTACAGCAGTCCTTCCTCCAGACAGACTCTCACAGACATCCTATTTGTTGTTCCCTCTCCAGACCTATGAACCCCTCATATTATCTGTGTTCTCTCTCCATTTTCCTCCTATCCCATTAATGATGCCACTAGGAGGGAGATCCTCTTGGCCTCCTTCCACTCTTCCAAGACCGTCATTAATGTCTATCTGAATGGCACCATCTTGGTTCAAGGCCCTGAGTCCAAACTCCTCCTTTTCGATAGGCGTTTCCCGCATCTTATCAACTTCCTCCCTTCTCCTGCTACTCCTTCCACCACCTCTCTGGCACCCTCCTATTCCTCCTCTGCCCATCCTCGGGCCCCTCTACCACCTCCATCGGGTGTACCTCAAGCCTGTACCCCTCCACGGAAGTCTTTCAAATGTGGGAACCTGCTCCACGTCGCTACTCTCAACTTTCATTCTGCTGTCAAACATTCCTCTGACATCTGTCACCTCCTTGAAGAACTCGACCTCGATGTCCTTGCACTTAGTGAGACATGGCTCATGGTCAGTTCTGTCACAAGTTTTCACACTCTCCTCCCTGAGGGCTACAAGATCCTCTCCTATGTCAACTCTACGCAGGCCTGCTCCTCCTTTGAATGCCTGGTCTACAGGCTCTCTATTTCTCCTGGCCTCTCTCTAACTGTGGCAACCATCTACAGGCCATCTGGCCAGCGCGCCCTCTCTGAATGGGCTGATCTCTTTTCTTCTCTCCTTGCCTCTACCTCTCACCTTCTCCTACTTTGAGACTGCAACATCCATCTGGATGCTTCCAATCCCTCCTTGGGGCTCTTCCGCAATCTCTGTGACACTCTATCGCTCACTATTCTACCATCTGATCCGACACACTCTGCCGGGCACTCCTTGTATATCCTCATCTCCTCTGACATCCCCCTCTCTAACCCTCTCACCACTCCTCTCTCTTGGACTGACCAATTTCTGCTCTCCACCCACCTCACACTCTCTGTCCCTCAGGTGAAGCCTACCCCAGCACTGCCACCAACCTTGTCGCTCATCCGACCCATGAAGCGTGTGTCAGTGGAGGCCTATGCTGCTACTTTCTCTCCTCCTACTCCTGTGGCTGACTCACACTCTGACACAGCCCTTTCTAGCCTGCATATTTCTATCACCAACACACTGTACATCCTTGCCCCTGTAATGATAATCCGTCTGAAGCCTTCCTCCAAGGAACTGCAACTCTATGACTCCAATCTCGCCACCCTAAAACGCAAGTGGAGAGTGGCTGAGAGGAAGTTGAGGGCATCTGGCACATCCTTTGACAAACTGGCCTGTCGCCTGCACCAAAGGCAATACATACTTTCTGTACTGTCCAAGAAGAGAGCCTACATACAAGCCCGGATCTCTGCGGCCTCTCAGAACACGTCCAAACTCTTCAAAATCTGCAAGGAGCTAGCCAATCCTGCTGCAGTCTCCACCTCTCCTGTTCCCTCCCAGGTTCTCTGCAGAGCTCTGCCCTCACACTTCCCTACTAAAACCCAGGACATCCCTCTCTTCCTCTCTTTCCTCTCCCTCCTCCTCTATTTCTACCTCCTCTGGTCCTCTTCTAGCTGCCTCTCCCTCTCTTTTTCTGTGATCACTCCTGATGACATTTCTAGACAAGTCTGCTCTATTAAAGGCCCGCCCCAGGTAATTCACCCTAACATCTGTCACAATGTATTATTGTATTCTTTGGTGCTGTATGTGGGTGGGGGGTAAAGTTAATAAAAATGTATAGGGGTAAGGTGGGAGGGTTGCAGGGGGTTTCCCCCCCATATATACATGCAGACAAATGGAGGAGGAAAAGAAATCAGGCTTTTGGAACTCTGGCTTTTTTCTTCAGTCTTTTCACACAGATCCGGCCTAGTTAGTGCTTAGAATTTGACAGAACTAACTCGAGGATTTGTTTAATGAATTCAGTTTTCCGCTCTAGTTTATGCAGCCAGATCTCCACGACCGCAGAGTTCGCTGCCATACAGTGCAGCTGACAAGGCTTGTGCTTGACACACCTCAATATCAGCCAGAGGGAGCTGCTTGCCAAGCTGAGAGCTCAGGGTAAGAATTACACCCCAGCATCTTATTATAACTAATTTGCTTTTACCTAGCTGAGAGGCCCATTTAGCATTATCGTTATCACTGCTCAGGGCCAGCCTGAGTAAGGAGTTGGGCTGTAAAATCAATCCAGGTTTCTCTTGAGTGAATTCAATGAGATTATTGACATGTATTCTTGATGCAGTTATGGGTCCAGTAGTACACGCCAAGTGCTTGCTTTGCAGTCCACTGTTTAAGTATATAGTGTTTAGCAAATTAAAAAGCCACACAAATAAATCTAGATGTAATCAGCATCCTTTTACCAAGATAACTCAAGGGGATTTTATTAGGATCAAGTGGTAATTCAGTCCTTATGATGGCTGAGATTTTAACACCAGATCTGGGACCTGTGGCTCTCCTGACCATTGATCTTGCTGGCCAAGTCTGGTCTGAGCTGAAGTCCAAAACACATGGTGAGGGAATAAGGTAATGAAAGGGTAACATTTGACTGTTACGTGAGTGTTTTGACTCAGGGGAAGCTAGGCAACCCCTCCAGCACTCTATAGGAAGATACTGTGGGCTGGGTCTGTAAATTTAAAGAGACAAGTAAAGTCAATTTAACTTTACATGCTCTGGGAGACAGTAGTCAGTCCTAGAGAAGGTATTTAAACCTTGGAAAGTCTGAAAGATATCCCTGTGCCACTGCACTGAAGGTGCTGTGTGACACATAGAAAAAGATGATGCCTCTGGAGCTGTTTTAAAACTCCATAACCAAATAACACAAAAGTAAAACACACATCAAAATACATGGAAGAGTGGGAAAAAAGGCTCACACTCTTCCCAGGTAAAAAATCAAATCCTAGAAATCCAACAGAGTTGCTGGGGTATCAAAAGGTAACGGAAATTAGCACATTCTTGAGAATTCTCCCTAACACCTAGTTGCCCTAAACTACATCATACAGAGAGGAAACAAGATGCTTACATCCAGCAGTGAGTAAATGGGGCCCATTAAGAGTATGACGGAATTTCCTCTCCCCATCCCCTTGTTGCTTCCTGTCCCTTCCCCCTCCCCCTCTTCCCTCCCACCCACTGACTCCCATTGGTGAACTGGACCGTAATTAAAAAAAAAAATGTTTTATTTGATTTAATTGTAAGACAATTTTTACAAAACCAACCATCGAAATTTCCATTTCCCTTTCACTATATCCAATGTTTTAGAGAATCTTAGGGCCTAGCTGTACTTAGCGCCCATGGTCATGCTCATATGCCTCTGTTGCCCATTTTGTGCTCCTGTACAAGTCCAATTTGTTTGAAAAATAAAATAATACCAGAGCCACTGCTCATTCTGTTTTCTCCCCACTCGTCAATCGTGTCCACCACTCTTCCTCATCGACTGTGTTTGATTTCCCCAAGAATGTAGTAGGTTTCACGTGCTACTTGAGTTCCCCTGCATGTCAACAAAAGGTGACAAATTGATTCCACCTGTTTGGTGTTACAGTGTCGGCACTTATCCGCCCCTGATGGACAAGATCTCATTAGTCTTTAGAAGATTTAGTCTAATTCTCAGAAAGGTGTGACACAAGTGCTTAGCAGGGAATTTTTTCAGGTAACCTCTCACCTCATTGATTTTTTTTGGGACGAGGGGGAAGTTGTTGATTAATTTATAAGACTATTAGTATTTCTTTTGAGGAACTTTGGGGTGGGGCTATCCTATTGCTGGACCTCAGCGCCCTTGGTTATGTTACTGGTTTGACTTTTCAGGGTTGCATGGGAAAGTAACAACGGAGTACTTGGTTCCTCAACTCCGTTTTGGAAAAGAAACTTTTTTTGGGCGGGTTACATTGGCTTGTTCCCAAGTGCCCACAGATTACTGAAAAGGATGACAAATGACTCCCTTTTCAGTGTTCAAAATCCACATCTTGTGGTTTATTATAAGATATTCTAGTGCCCTTTGTGATTACACGTGTTTGGATGACTAACTCATTGTTTTCAAATCAGGGCTAGTTGTACTGTTTCCCACTAGTATTCTTAAAGTCTTGTGAATAATATCATGGGTTAAATCCCAGATCCATCTTTTCATACTTCGTCCCGTGCCAAACTGTCCTCGTGGAAACAGTACAACTAGCCCTGATTTGAAAAAGATGAGTTAGTCATCGAAACACGTGTAATCACAAAGGGCACTAGAATATCTTTTAATAAACCACAAGATGTGTAGATTTCGAACACTGAAAAGGGAGTCATTTGTCATCCTTTTCAGTAATCTGTGGGCGCTTGGGAACAAGCCAATATAACCCCCCCAAAAAAAGTTTAATTTATAAGACGTTGCTTTGTCTTGTGTTCTTATCCAAACCAGTTCCACTAGTTTTTTTGCCACCTTCATTGGGTTTTCTATTAGTATTTCCCTTGTCAGAGCTACCTCGTTGAGGAGGTTTACACAGCCTTCAGCCCAAGTTACTAGAATTTTGTTTTTTCCACCAGCCAGTTCGTTGCTCAAAATTTTGAAGATAGTCACTGTGGGTTCCATGATCACTTTTCTAAAGAGCATCATGGTGTTCATTGTCACATTCCCCTTCAAAGAAGATAGGCATAGTTCTTGTCTGATTTAGCAAATCGTAACTGACGGTGGGAGCCCCAGCACTTTCTTCCAAAATAGACCTTCAAGTCTGTACCAAAGCTGGCTCGGAATTTGTGTCATAGCTTCTGTTCCATACGTTATACACTGGACTACCTTAGCCTTAAAAAAAGACAGGACCGGAATCAGGGAGTATCTTCCAAACATCCTGTCGATCACCCTTGCTTGGGACGCCTGAGACTTTATTTTGACTAGTAGGGATTCCTGCATTGGTAGTTCTGTGCTGCTGTTACTTAATGTTAATAAGCTCTTCACGATTTCAATTTTCTCTTTCTCCACGTGCCATTTCCCTTTGTTCGCGGTCCTAGTTGTTTCAAACGCCATGATCTTGGTTTTGCTCTTGTTTAGTTCAAGATGGTTCTTCTCCAGGTATTCAAACAAGCTGCTCAGTTGTCTTTGCAAGCCCGCCACCATTTGATCTAACAGGATGATGTCATCCGCGTACAAGATTCTACAAGATTCTCTGGATTTTCTCTCACCCTAAGGTTGGGGGGAAGCACCTGGTGTTGACAGACTCCTCTTCCAGGCTGGCTATGTACACCTTGTATAGGGCCAGAGCAAGTGGACAACCCTACTTTACTCGCCGAGAAGTGCAAATTTCCTTTGATAGGGCCCCTTCCCTGTTCAATCAAACACTCAAAGCAGTATCCTCGTTCAAGGCCCTGATTGGTGCCAGTATCTTATCAGGGAATTTTTTGCATGTTAGTTTGGTCCACAGCCGCTCTCGGCTCACTTGGTCAAAGGCCTGTACGAGGTCTACAAAGGCCATAAAGATTCGGGGGCCTCCTTGTTGAACTTTGGCCTTGAGGGAACGTAATAAAAGGATACTTGCTGTGGTGCCTGTTTCTGACAAAGCCTCTCAGGAACTGGTCTATGTAATTAGATTCTTTTAACCAGCCCTTCAGACCGTCCAAAGCACATGAGCCAAAAACCTTCCCTATGACATCCAGGAGCGCTATGGGCGATAATTCCTTGGATCTTCTTTGGCTCCTTTTTGGAAATAGGGACGACGTTTGAGGTCTTCCATAAAGGAGGAACCATGTTGCTTGAGTTGCAGTTCTGAAAGATCTGATCAATGAAAGGCACCCAGATATCCACATTAGTCTTCAAGTCAATATTGGTAATACCATCTGGGCCCAGAGCTCTAGAGTTTTTTTTTATTTTTTGCTTTTCAATTTAATTAACTCAGTATCACATGGGATTTCCCACGCTGTCGCTCTTTGCTAAGGAATATTAAAAGTCTGGCCTTCGGGATTTTTATACAATTTCTCTAAGGACACCCTCTGCTCTTCACTCACATCGTTCTGTAGGTCATCTTTGATCTTTGAAGATGTTGAGTTGATTAGTGACCAAAACTCTACTGCTTTTCGTCGTGATCGTTCGCAACATTTGTTCTGCGTCCTTTTGAAGAAGACTTGCACAATGATGTCTCACCCAGTTTTTATACTGGAATTGTGCTTGATGACTCCTGTTTTTCAACTTAATTGAGTTTGAGTTTTTCGCCATCCGTTGGAGTTTTCTCAGGATGGCTCTTTGAACAACCAACTCTCTGTTGTAACTGTGTTTGTGTGGTTTGCAATTTTGAGCCCCTTGTGACTTTGTTGCACGATATACTTCAAGTAGAGGCATGTAATCAACAGTTGTGGGTTCACTTGCTTTTCCTCTGGATTTCTTAGAGTTGTTTTTATAGGCCTTCGTTATGTCGCTTATACTTTGGGCCGTTAACTTTAAGCGGTTTCCTCTGGGGCCTATTTCTAGCCCTTGTATCATGTGTTCTTGCACCGGTCTTTGTGAATGCCATATGGTTACAAGATATTGTGGTCGCTATTTTCAGTTTCTTCCACATAAAAAGTTTTTATCAGGCTCAGGAGGTCCCTAGATACGATTGTATGATCAATAGTCCCTTTATATTGCTTCTTTGGCACGCGGGGATCTCCTTGTTCTTCTTGGATCTCAACCAATGGAGATTATGTAAATCCCATTTCTCCATTAGGTTTCCCCATCTCTTCCCTCTCTCCCAAGCAGCCATGGTTGTCAGGTTTGTTGGTTTATCACCGTCCTCACCCGTGCAGTTTAGATCTCCATTAATTATGATATGATTCGCTTGATGGTTTTCGCGCTCTTCTTCCAGCAGGTTATCTATGCCCTCTAGATATTGATCGGTTGCGATCACCACTGGATTCCAGCGTGTTGATGATCAAGATGTTCAGTTGGAGTTTCTTTTCCTTCGTTCCTCTATCAATTTGCCACCCGAGTCGGGTGGCCTGGATAAAGGGAGACAGATGGAATTCTGCCTGGCGTCCTAAACCGCTTCCCGATCTTACTGCTGTCAAGAGGCCAGCCCTCGGCCGCCCTGCGCTTCCTTTCTGCGCTGGGGTAAAGGTTAGAACATAGACATCTAGGTACGGCTTCGTCACCAACCATGTCTCCTGCAAACACAGGATGTCAAATTTTCCCAAATTCACATCTGATCTTGCCATCAGGTGGGTAAACCCTCGGGTATTCCATGAGCCCATAATCAGGTGATTCTGCTCTTCCTGCTGGCTCATCGAGGGTTTTCTACCCACTAGTTGCTAGATCTTGCTTGAGTATTTTTGCGGTTTGGAAACCCAAGTCCACTTCTGCTGTGTGGCCAAACTTCATTTCTCTTTCCCACTCTCACCTCTTGTGTTTCGCCGAGTGCTTCAGTCTATTGTGATCCTTGTTTTTTCCCCAGGACCTTTGGGCCATCTTTCCATTTTGCTCTGTGGTTTTGCCTCGAGAGCTCTCTTGTTTTCCCGGTGTGGAGCCGCCCCCCCAAACTCCTTCCTACGGGCCTTTTGTTTACCCTGCTGCCGGTGGTCTTGCTGTTCTGCTGTTGGTGAGTTTTTTCTGCTCTGCCGATGATTATCCTAATCTCTTGCATACCTCTTTTGTCCGCACGTCGCTGTCCCGTTAGGTGAATATGATCCCCTCTTGGAGCTTCTTTGTATCACCCGCCCCCTCGGCGTACTGCTCTCCTTAATTTCCTTCAGGTCATAACCCAAAGAACGTAGGTTGTGTGACACCTTCTTTAAGATGATACTCACAATGGCAGATGCTATCTGTAAATAAGCCCGGTCCTTCCGTCCTTTCTCGCAGGGTTCAATAATTTTTAGATTTTGTGAGGTCAATCGCCGTAAATTCGGCACCTGGTCGAAGATGCGAAGCATTGAATTCCTACTTAGCGTAAAACCATCTGATTTTTCTTTTATCCTCTCCAATTTGAAGATGCAACAATTACTCTTGATGCGTTTGTTCTCTGATCTCCCAGTGCTTTGCCCACTTGCGTCACACATTACTCGGCCTCTGCTTCGTTCTCTTACTTTACTTCGCTGACTGTAATTGAGAGGATTCTCAAACTTTCTCTTATCCTCTGTCTTCAATGCAAGGACGTGGGTCGTACTGGAGTTTGCCCATTTTTACGCTTTTCTAAGGGAGGATTGTTCTCAATTCTCTTCTTTAAAGTTTTTGAAGAGGGGGGCTCCATAGCCCTCCATTTTTCTTCCATGGTCCTGTACAATTCCTCGCTGTTCTCCCATCCTCTCTTGTTCTTTGAATGTAAGTATTTCACTCAGACGTATCTTGTCGCGCCCTCCTTTCATACTCTTGCCATGGGCAAAGGTATATCGGATTCAGAATCTTCAACCATGTATGTACTTAAGTTCATTAGGGCCTCCAAAGAGCTAACTTCTTCCTCCACTTTCTCTTCTTCTGATAATTTCCTCTTTCTCATCCCACTATTTTTTGATGGTATTTCCTTGGCGGTATTGCTGTCCTTGATCTTTCGGTTAGCCACCGCAATGCATCAAGCCTGCTCTGGTGAGGTCAGTATTTGTAGGACCATTCTCTCGACATCTCCTTTGTCCGGGCACTGCACTGCTTTTGGAGCTGACTTGTCCGTGACTTTGGGTTTTCTAGAAAAAAAGCTTACATGTTCTTTCTATTTTGTATTTATGTGTTTTCCTTGAGATTTGTTTCCTGGCAAATTGTTAGATGTGACTGTGGTTATTTCTAAGCAGTCTATGCTAATACAGCCATTGTCCTTCACGCTTGCGTTTTTTCCGCAGTCTTTTAACTCGCTGCTTTTAGTTGCCTGATTATCACTTATCTGCTTTTCCTTGTGTCTTTCCCTCCAAGTCTGTTGCATTGATGTACCTTTCTCCCTTGTGTTCTCTTTTTTAGCTTCTCTTATCATTAGCTGCTTTTCAAGGTATTCTAGCTTGATATGCATTAGAGACAGAATTGTAGATTGATTTCTCACTGACTCGTTCAAAGCTTTGTATAATTTTCTATAGGGGGCAAGTGCTATCGTCACCGTTGACATTATTGCCATTAGATCTGGTTTCTTTTGTGGTGTTTCCCTTAGGCCCCCTTGTAGTGAATCGCTTCCTCTTCTAGACCAGCGAGGAGGGGAGCACATCTCAAGTGAGCTTGTTGGTTTTCCATTACTTGCAAATGTTGGGTGGCTGGTCATAAGTTTTTTGGCGAAGTTCAAGGCTGCCTCGCCCTTAGAAGGGCTCCTTGAAACCTTCTGGTGGTCGTGATGAATATGTGCAATTTCTTCTCCTTGAGGGATTCCAGGCACCATCCAACTATCAATCTCCCTCTCGTAGGGGGGCACCTATTGACTTGCCAATGTTCAAATTTTGGTGCCTTACCTCCAGTCCTATTAACTGGGCTGGTGGGGATAGATGAGTCTTGTCAGAAGGGGGTTTCCCAAAATGCCATCTCATGGGCATTTCTGTAGATGGTGGTTTAGCTGGTGGTGCCAGTGCAGGTGCCCCCGCCCCCTGGGGGTTTTGATTATCTTCTCTGGCAGAATAGATTCTTCAACCGCCACCCAGCCTTCTAACAGCTCAAAGTCTGAGATTTCTTTAAGGGTCAGGTCCGTGCTTGCACCCTTTTTTTTAAAAAAAGTTTGCAACAGGGTTATGACTATTTATCTTGTTTGCCTTTTTCTTGTGGCGTGTACCCTGGTAATAGGGTTTCTTTAGGTTTCTTTAGGTGTTTACCTGCCTTCATTTTCTTTTGCTTTGTAACAGTCATTGCACGTTCTTTGCTTTTAATGATTTTTTTCCCTCAGCGTTTAGGTGCGGCGTCAGTATCTTCTCTTGAGGGTTCGGCCCCTTTGGGCTCCGCCCCCTTTCCCTCCGAGGCCACACTCTCTACGTTCCTTTTCTCCTCCTCTGCCGCTGGCTGCTCTCCCACTGCCAGCCAGATGATCTGTGACTCCCCCTCCTCCTCCTGAACCTCGTCCCTCTCTCCAACAGCGATGGTTATTGAGCGCGCCCTGTCCTCCCCCAAGCCAACCCCCAGATACTCCTCGGGCTCCCCTCCCCTCTCCACTCCCTCCGCCAGGCTCAAGTCCGCGCCACTTCCTGCTGCGTGGACTTCAATCGCCACAGTCACAGTCTGGAGCAGCGGTGCAGCCCTCCCTATCACTGATAACTACAGCAGTCCTTCCTCCAGACAGACTCTCACAGACATCCTATTTGTCGTTCCCTCTCCAGACCTATGAACCCCTCATATTATCTGTGTTCTCTCTCCATTTTCCTCCTCTTCCATTAATGATGCCACTAGGAGGGAGATCCTCTAGCCCTCCTTCCACTCTTCCAAGACCATCATTAATGTCTATCTGAATGGCACCATCTTGGTTCAGGGCCTTGAGTCCAAACTCCTCCTTTTCGATAGGCGTTTCCCGCATCTTATCAACTTCCTCCCTTCTCCTGCTACTCCTTCCACCACCTCTCTGGCACCCTCCTCTTCCACCTCTGCCCATTCTCGGGCCCCTCTATCACCTCCATCGGGTGTACCTCAAGCCTGTACCCCTCCACGGAAGTCTTTCAAATGTGGGAACCTGTTCCACGTCGCTACTCTCAACATTCATTCTGCTGTCAAACATTCCTCTGACATCTGTCACCTCCTTGAAGAACTCGACCTCGATGTCCTTGCACTTACTGAGACATGGCTCATGGTCAGTTCTGTCACAAGTTTTCACACTCTCCTCCCTGACGGCTACAAGACCCTCTCCTACGTCAACTCTACGCAGGCCTGCTCCTCCTTTGAATGCCTAGTCTACAGGCTCTCTATTTCTCCTGGCCTCTCTCTAACTGTGGCAACCATCTACAGGCCATCTGGCCAGGGCGCCCTCTCTGAATGGGCTGATCTCTCATCTTTTCTCCTTGCCTCTACCTCTCACCTTCTCCTACTTTGAGACTGCACATCCATCTGGATGCTTTCAATCCCTCCTTGGGGCTCTTCCGCAATCTCTGTGACACTCTATCGCTCACTATTCTACCATCTGATCCGACACACTCTGCCGGGCACTCCTTGTATATCCTCATCTCCTCTGACATCCCCCTCTCTAACCCTCTCACCACTCCTCTCTCTTGGACTGACCAATTTCTGCTCTCCACCCACCTGACACTCTCTGTCCCTCAGGTGAAGCCTACCCCAGCACTGCCACCAACCTTGTCGCTCATCCGACCCATGAAGCATGTGTCAGTGGAGGCCTATGCTGCTACTTTCTCTCCTCCTACTCCTGTGGCTGACTCACACTCTGACACGGCCCTTTCTAGTGAAAGGAAGCGCCCCCAAGTTAGCACGATCCTCCCCGTAATAGGAGACAATGATGGACACTCCCGTAATGGGAATAAGGCCAAGACAGAGTGCTGGTGAGCGTAAGTGGGAGTTTATCCAAAGAATAGGGCATGCAAAGAACTCTGCAACCTCCGAGAGCGCTCTGTCTGACAATAGCAAAGACAGGCGTATTTCTAATACAAAAAACGTCATCAAAACCTACACACTATAGGGGGCACAAGTTAATTGGGATTGGGTGGCGTCGACTAACTATAGGTGTTGCTGCAGCTTGGTTGGTCCGGGTGGGAGGACGTCACTGGTCAGCCTCGTGGGATGGGTTGGGCCTGGCAGGCCGGCTTGAGGTCATCCGGGCGGTGTTGGTATGCTGGGGCAGCCTGTGACAAAGATGAATACCTTCCCTGACTCGTTTGCCCTAGGCCATGCGCACTGCAGTTATTCAAGAAACGACATTTAAGTTCATCAATAAATCGCTCAGCAGTTTATCTTATAAAATAAATGCAACACATGAGGAATGCACCTCGTGAGAGGTCTGGTAGTTGTCGGTTGGGGTGAGATTTACCTGTGTCCTATTGACCGGTATTTTAGGTCGAGGGGCTGGGCTCTGGGGCCTGGGCCGAATGCTCTGTGTCTTGTCCCAGCTTTGCACGGGGTCAAGATTCTTGGGGTGGTCTAGGGGGGTTGTGGGATTTACGAGAGGGTGCTGGTAGATCTGTGGATTCAAACGTGGGTTTATTACAGTGCTATAAATAACACAGGTGGCGGGCTGTGGCCTTGGGTGCGGTACCGGGGCCTCTGACTCTCTGAAGCGGCTCCAGCTTGGTTGGGGGAGGTGAGGGAGCGCGGCACATGCCTTAGCTTCTTTATCTGGCAGGCTTCGTAGGGTGGGAGGGAGAATGGCCTTGCATATATTCACAAAGGTTTTTTCCTCGTGCGTTGCTGACTTTTGAATGCAGAACTTTTATAATGTTTTGCCTTATTTTGATCTTATTTAAACACACATCTATATTTCGACTTCGTTACACATTTCTTTAATACAGTCGATTCGAGTACCTTTTCATTACATGGTATTATATGTACTGCAGTGTTTAAGTATCTATATACATTCGACGGTACATGAGGTAGAACTATATTATGGACCACAGAGATTGACGGTTGCCACTATGGGTGACTTAAGGAGACATATAGGGGTTCATGTGTCTACATATGACTTAAAGACACTTTCTCTGTGATCTAGCAGCATTAGTACAATCACAATGTGAAGTCATATAAACATTTCACTTTTATGGCTAATTCATGGTTTGCAGATTCTGTTTAAGAAAAGTAGTTCACTAATACCACTACTTGAATTCATTTCTGCGTTGCCCTGGCCTCGCGGACCAGGTCGCACGGGATGCAGTATTACATTGTGAACGACGAAATGTTACAGTGTTTAGCATCTCGGGTTATCTCATACCCGGCTTTCTCATGGGAACGCGCTCGCAGCGGATCTACCATAGTGCTGCGGCGGCAGAGATGCTTGGAAAGTCCTCCAAAGGTGGGGGGCCGCGCTACAGTGTGCTAAACTCACGCCATCTTTGCTAGACAAGATGGCTTCTAGGCCTAACTGAATTTTTGTATATGCAGGGAACGGATACGTGTGGGCAATGTCGTCGGCGGGTGAACCCTCCTCCACCTGGGCCCGGGTGGCATGAGGGGACGCCCATCGAGCCATGGTCCTCACCTGGGGAGAAGGCTGTAGGTGAGGAGGGCCTCGCGGCCAGTCCTCCCCTACATTTCCCCCCTTTCGTTACTAAAGTAACGAATTCTTTAGCTCTTCCAATCTTCTACATTCTTGTTCCTCTATCACTGCGTCATCCCATGCAGGTGTTCCTTTTCTAGGCATCCATGCCCTACATACTCCCCTCAAGCTCTCACCTCTTCTAGCATACTCGTCTGGTGTACATGTTAAATATATACAGTCACCACTTCCTTCCAAGTCTACCCAGACCTCCTCATACCATTCCAGTTCCACATCTCGGGGTTCTTTGATAGTGGTGTGCCATAGTTTATCTACTATGTACTTATCACGGTACATAGGCACTAACTGGTACCGGGGAGTGTTATCTGTTCCTGTCTGTACATGTACTTCTTGTGTCACCTTAATTGTACCACCAGAGTTGCCCATTGTCACCATCATCATTGCGCCGTTAGGGACCGCATTTGCACAACATCGGAGGCCCACCTGGCACAGGCAGAACGCCACGAGGAGAAACACCACAGCTGGTACCAGAAATTTAATTGTCATTCCAAGCCAAGAGGGAACCCAGGAGAAGATATTGTCGAACCACGTGCTGGCTTCTGCTCCACCTTCCATCTTCATCTTCTCTCCCAGATTGTGTACTGCTTCGATCACGTGGGATAAGGAACCATTCTCCGCGTCTTCAGAAGGTACGAAAGTGCAGCAGGCACTTCCTATTTTTCGGCAAACACCTCCGTCCATCGCAGTCAACAGGTCCAGAACATACCTGTTCTGCATGGTCATCAGACGTAGAGCTCGCAGTTCTACTTTTATTATGTTGAACCCTTCTTCAGTGTCATTGGCTAACTGAATTAGTTCCCACCGTGTTATCTGGAGCCATTTTGCATTTGCCCTTGCTTGGACACTTGAGATCAGCGAGGCAAAGAATGTTTCTACAGAGCTGAACAGTCGGTACCTGTCTGGGATCTGTGCCAATAAATCGGATGAAGCTTGGGATATGTAATTTGATGCCCGTCTGTTCCGTGATAGCTCTTCTCCCTTCCCTCCGGAGGACAGGACATAGAGGTGTGATTTTGCAGTAGGAGGAACCACACCCTGGGGCATGTTCTCTGGCGTCCTTTTATTTTCATCAACGTGGCTTTCTGGAATCACCATTAGGGCCGAGTGCAGTGTGGCCATCGAGCAGCTGCCGCTCCATGCCTGGGGAAGGTGCAAGTAGGCCTGGTTCCCACATACCCAGTATGTGTCCATTAATGCGGCTGTTCCTTTTCTCATGTCTGGGATGGTGAGAGTCTTGTTGCAGCTTTTATTCGTCCCTATTGCCACTTTTCCTTCTCCCTTAAAACATAGTTCGTTCTTGATCTCACTTTGTAGTTTGAAGGGTTTCTCCATTGCTGTTACCCATGTCAGTTTGGAAATGTGCTCCTTCCATACTGGTGTGCATGTTTCTTCTATCCATCGCATCCTGGCTGGTTGGACACCTCTCAGTGCTTCCGCTTTGCACAGTACTTCTTCATCTTTCCATTTGTTTTCAGAAAATAGTGTCCCTTGTATCGCAAAAAATGGTTCTTTGAGACATACCACTCCAGCTGCTTTTGGATAGCACGTTTTTTCCGTCTGTATAATCTTGAAAGTGACGTCGTGTGCCTGGAAGGTGTTTTTTATTCGGCATAGCGTGAGATGAAGGAGACACTGGGCATCTACAATGGGCAATTCTCTGGGCAGCAACACTTTAGGTGTGCCTGATGCATGGGGAATGAGCGAGCAGACATAACAGCTCTCATTTGTCGTTTGTTTGGCTGTCGCACTCATATCAGCATACCATTTATTTGCTTGGTGGGGGTGTCGGGGGTCTTCCATTTTGTCTAAGCCTAACCCATAGTACTCATCATACCCCCTCCTGCTTGTCTCTCTTTTCCGCCTACTATCCTTGCTTCTCCTACGGCTGCTTTTGGTAAATGAAAAAATGGGCCCCCCTTCCTCCTCCCCACCCCCCTTGTCAAACTTCTGATATGTTTCCTTAGGTTCTGTCATGGTTATAACATTCCCATCTTCCTCAATAAACAACAAATCACTTTCTTCTAATGGGGTGGGGAGGGTAGTGGGGCTGCTATACATTTCAGGTGTGGACATTGTGTTGCTTTCCATCTCTGTTTGTATACCTCTTGAGTTTGACAGGGCGACAGTTGGTGGTTCAGTGTAGTAACCCCATACAAAGTGTGATCCATCCCATAGTAAAAAATCACCTTCTTTTATATTTACACTTGTAGTTGTATTGCTCCCCAGAGCTCGGGTGATGTTACTCCCCCCTCCCCCCTCGGTCATCTCGATAGAGATGAACGCTATAAACCAATACGTCACCAGGCAAAACATTGATAGGAAAAATATAATAACACAAATTGACAATCCGCATTCGTATGAATATGTAAGTCTATCTATCAACACTTCTCTAATCCTAACAAATCTATTAGTTGCAGGCTGCCCATTAGATGCCATGGTAATTCCTGTTTGAGATACAAAAGTGCATTAAGTACAGACATGTAAACATTTCCCGGACGTTATTAACTTTTTTTTTTTTTTTCTTTTCATAAAGCATGGGCGTGGGTAGGGGGAAGGGTTTGTTTCCACAGACAAGGGTATTTGCAATCAATACGTTTAGATCATTGTACAATATATATAAAATCTTCTTCAAAAGAAAGAAAAATTTCAAAAAAAATGAGAGAACAAGGTTTTTCTTTTTTCGTACGAATGCCATGCGATCATTTGCATTCATTGTCAATCGCTGCACATACACAAAATCACCTTTACTCATTCTCCATAACACCACTGTCTGCTGTTGCCTGTGCCTCGTCCTGCACCTCACCTTCCACGGCGCTATAAGCTCTGCGTACGTCTGTCAAATGCACCCAGTATCTTAGGCCCTTTACCTTTACTGCTGTGGGCGTGCAAAACACTACCTCATAAGGGCCATGGAAACGTGGCGCATTCCACCTTCGTACAAAACTTCTGACATATATAAAGTCACCTGGCATTAGCTGTAATTGTTTGTCAGGCAGTGGTACCCGTTCTGTTGTATTCCCCTCCTCTCTTGTAGAGGGGGGGGCGAGTTGCTTCGCTATAATGCGTGCTGCCCGTGTTAGTTTTTTCAAGTACTCTGTGAACTCCTCTCCCAATATCGCTGCGCTTCTGTGTGCATCAGAACGTTCACGGAGAGGCGAGTGCGCTGTGTGCATTCTCCTTCCCGTGACGATCTCATGCGGAGACAAATGGTGGTCTTTGCTTGGCTGATTGCGCAATTCGAACAGGGCCAAGGGTAGGCAGTACATCCAGGTCTTTTTAAGGGAAAAACACAGTTTTGACAATCTGCTTTTTAGCAGGCCGTTCATCTTTTCCACTACGCCATTACTTTGAGGATGATAAATCGAGCATAATTTGTGTTTTATTCCCAATAACGTAGTCACTTCTTTGAACAGTTCATTAACAAAATGTGTGCCATTGTCTGAGCGAATAACTTCGCAAATTCCCCAGCGCGGGAACACTTCCCGTACTAGGAACTTTGCGGCGCCCTTCGCATCAGGACGCGCACAAGGACCTGCCTCCACCCACCTTGAAAATGGACATACAACCACAATCATGTAGCGGGCCCCATTACATCTTTCTCCCATGTCTACATAATCGATGTGGAGCTCTCTGAATGGGCCATTTGGTTTTGGTATCGTACCCCTTAGTGTGCGCAATGTCATACCTGAGTTATAAATTTGACATGTCGTGCATTCCAATGCCAGTCTTGTGATGTGTTCCTGGAGGCAAGGTGCAAACCAATCTTCTTGTATCTCCGCCATTATGTGTTGTTTTGCGTTATGTGCGGGGAAGTGTAGTTGTTGAAATGCTATTTCTAACAATGTGACTGGCATCACTACTTTTCCTGAACTTTCTTGTCGCCACAATAAATCCGTCGGCGATTTGCTGCATCCCCTCTTATTCCACAACACTTTCTCTTCTGCACTTGCTCCCTCTTGCAGCTCTATTATTTCTTGTGTAGGCATCATGTTGTATCCTGTGGTGACCTCTTGGCTTGCTATGTGGTGTAACATGTACTCTCCTACCTCACCTTTCTGAAAATATGAAGCTTCTTTGGCGGCGGCGTCTGCTGCCGCGTTCCCCAAAGATATAAGATCTGTATTTGTAGTGTGGGCTTGGCATTTTACGATGGCCACTGCCGTGGGTTCTTGCAGGGCCTCAATCAGTTCTTTCAATAATTCTGCATGCTGAACCGGTGTTCCATCTGCTCGTCGGAACCCTCTCCGCCCCCACCGTGCCAGCCCTCCGTGTACTGTTGTTGTCATGTATGCTGAGTCTGTATATATCGTCACTGCGCATCCTTTGGCTGCATGCAATGCTTCTATTAGTGCTATGAGTTCGGCTGCTTGGGCTGAATAGTGTGATGGGAGGCGGTGTTGCACTAGTGTTTCGTATTCACCTTCCTCTAATCGTACCACTGCCATACCCACATGTTTCTCTCCTGTCTCCATGTCTATTGAGGCTGACCCGTCCACGAAATACACCTCTCCTTCGTTGAGGGCATTCTCAAAAATCACCTGGTCCTGACCTTCGTCACCTGTGTATGTTGCACAGTTGTGGTTCTGCATGTCTTCTATGGTGCACGCCTCTGTGATGAATGTGGCTGGGTTCACTGTTTTGCATCTTACTATATGTATGTTTGCACTGGACAATATTATTTCATATGCTGTGGCGCGTTGTGTTGTCAATGTGCTCTTTGATCGCTCTAATATTGCAAAGAGTGAGTGTTCCACAAATAGTGTCACAGGACAGCCCATTACTATCGTGGCGCTTTTTTCAATGGCGAACGCGGCTGCAGCTAGTGATTGCTCGCACGCGAAATGACCTTGCATTACTGCATCTAGGGTGCCACTATAGTAAGCCAGTGGCTTGTGCCCTAACGATGTCTTTTGTGTCAGCACTGCTGTCATCAGTGTTCCTTTGCAGTGCGAGAATAGGAAGAATTCGCGCCCATAATCTGGATTTGCCAGTACTGGAGCGCTTGATATCAGCTCTTTCAGTGAGTTAAATGATGTGTTCATTTCTTCTGTCCATTCTATGTGTTTGTTTTCCTGCTGGGCTTCTTTGAGTGCCTGTAATAAGGGCCTTGTGTATGCTGCATAATCCAATATCCATGCTCGGCAGTAGTTGCACATGCCCAGGAATTTCTGCATCTCTTTTACTGTTTTGGGCTCCCCAACTGCTCTAATCGCCTGTGCTCTGTCTGGTATAATCCGCTTGCCATCCTTTGATATCAGCTGTCCCAAATATAGGACCTCTGTCAGGCAGTATTGTAACTTGCCCTTGTCCACTTTTTGCACCCTTTATTGGCCAATAATATCAGGAGTGTTATTGAATCCTTTCTACACTCTTCCTCAGTTTGTGCACAAACCAATAAATCATCAACGTACTGAATCACCGTGCTTTCTACAGACAAGTTCCCCAGATCTTCATGTAGTATCCTGTTGAATATGCTTGGGCTCTCGCAATATCCTTGTGGTAATCTGCAATGTTCGAACCTCCTCCCCCCTAGTGTAAATGCTGTTAAGTACCTGCTCTCTTCTGCTAAGGGAATCGAGAAAAATGCATTTTTCAAGTCAATGACCGTGAAGTGGGATGCTGTCTTTGGAATATTGCATAGTATTGTCGCCGGGTTCGGGACTAAAGGGAACTCCTTCTGAATCACATCATTGAGTGGGCGTAAATCTTGTATCATCCTCCATGAACCTCCCTTCGCCTTTTTAATCGGGTAAATGCATGTGTTACATGGGGAGTTTGAGGGCACTATTATTCCTTGCGCTAACAGTGCATCTATTGTCTCTCTGATCCCTTCTTCTGCTTCGCGTGACAATGGATATTGTTTTACCCGGGGTAGAATTGCTCCCTGTTTCAGTTTTATTACCACAGGCTGAACCCCATGTAATAACCCCACATCATGGGGGGCATTTGTCCATATGTTAGTGGGTACTAACCTCATGTCGTCATCAAAAAATGCATGTGGTGCTCCTACTACTGCCATTAATTCAACTTGAGTTTTTCTGGCTGTAACTACAATGTCGCACGGCATTGCTAGTTCCATCACTATTTCGCCATCTCTCTCAGTGTCGGAAAATAGCTCCTCGTCCGATAGCTCCCGCAGTGGGATATTTGCATTTGTACACAGTACTGTCCGCCACTCGCATCCTTCCATGTCAATGCCAATCACACATATTCTTTTTGCTGACACGTGTACTGCGTGTAAATCCAACGATAGCACTGACCCGGGAGCTATGTCGGGGCTCACTATGGGGCGGAAAAGGAATTCGGCTGGGATCCTCCAATCCATCCGTTTTAGTTCTGGTACTATAAGAGCCAATGTTCTCATGCCTTCAATAAACATCTCCTCGTTTCTTGGTAACCCTCTGATCTCCTGCATGATTGTGTGGCCATGTATTACTGCCATTATGCGGAGGGGACATATGCCAGGTGTTGAACATACGATACCACTTTCTGTGAATGATATTGTCATATTTAGTTTGCTTAAGAGATCTCTCCCCAGCAAATTAATGGGCGAGCGTTCATAATACAGTAAGGGTGCTTTCACTGTTTTACCCCCCACTGTCACATCCAATGCCTCTGTGTAAGGAACTTCAATTACAGCCCCAGAGAACCCCTGCGTCTCTAAAGTTTTATTAGATAACGGGAACCGGCCCTCTTTAATACATGATTTTTCCGCTCCCGAATCCACCATGAATATGAATTGCTTGTCTCCTATCTGCGCTCCTATCAATGGTTCCTCTGATGCATTGTGGGTCGTAGATAGTACCGGACACGCAAGTGCTCTCTGTGGGCTGTCCTATGCGGGGTGTCTCATTGCCCCCCCGTGATCAAAAATGTTCCCCGAAACTACTGACACGCCGCTATAAGGTGCGGGGGCAGGCGCTCCATTAGCTACTGTGGCGAAAGTGTTACCTGGCGTGTATTGTATATTGTCATTACTCTGTGGGTGGTTTTGTGTTCTGTACTGATGTCCGTGTAGTTGTGCGTTACTTCTTTGTCCTGCATTTTCTGGTTGCTGGTATTGTCCCATGGGGAGGCCGTATGGGCTTCCTGCGTGGGGGTGACCGTACTGCTCTGTCTCCTGAAACCCGTTGTTTTGTCTGCTTCTGCACTCCCTTGAGTAATGTCCCCATCTCCCACAATTCCAGCAGCTCCCCTGTGGACCTCTGGGACCCTGCCACCCATTTCCTCCCATTCCTCCATACCCTTGTCCTCCTCTTCGGCCCCTGTACCCACCTCTACCCCCTCGTGGGGCCCACTCTTGCCACATTGGACCTCCGTTCTGCTCCTGCTCAGTCCACTGTCGTTGTCCTTGCCCTGCCCAATTTGCTGCTATTCTTCCTTGTATTGCTATTTGCCCCTCCTCTCCTTCCTCTCCCTCCCTCATGAGTGGGAGCCCTGCTACCGCTGCTGCAACCTTCACCAGTTTTGATTGTACCAACTTTGCCTCGTCTGCCAACCTTTTCTGTGCTACAGTATCTGGGAACGTCTCCCGCAGCGCATCCCAAACCCGTGCCCGCACTGTATTAAAAGACGCTCCATCATGACGGTCACAATCTAATGTCACGGCCGGGAAACCAGCCTTAACCCATACTCTGTCTGCTTGATCTCCTACTGCTGATACTAGTAGGCTTTTCACATCGCCTACTGCCAGCGGTATGCCGGCAGTATGTTTCTCGAATGCATATATCCACTTGCTCGCCCCTCCGGACAACGGGGGCAATAACTTCATCAAATTAGCCTTATCCATCTGGGCCCAGGGTATATAGTTTGGCCTTCCTCCCCCTCTGTGTATTAGTGGAAGTTGTAATTTTCCTTTTAACGTGGCGCCCTCACCCACTTTGGTCGTTGCTGACCCCAATGGCGCCATCCTCCCCACTCTATTCCTTAGTCGCCCCATCCACTCGTCGTCTATTGTTCCTAGTGAGCATCCACCGTCCAGCTCCTCGCTTTCCCCTCCTACTGCCATGCTCAACCTATCACTCTCATCTACTTCGCCTCGGACATCACATAGCAGGTCCTCTCTGATCCCTGTCTGCCGTGATACATCACCGATGCTCCCCTCTGGTGTTTCCACCTGTATTATTCTTGTCGGTTCTTCCTCTATTCTGAACAATATTTCACCCTTTTTCCATCCTTCCTCAATTTCTCTACTTTCACTTGATGTTCTGGACACACGTCCTGATCGAGTGGGAGTTCCTGCTGTACGCTCACATATGTCTTTTATTCTTGAGAGTTCATCCTTTGCTATCGAGAGCCTCGATTCTAAATCGCTCGTTAGCTTTTCTATGTCCCCTCTTTGCGCGCTTCTCTGGGCACGCTCTCTAGTGCTTTCGTATGGTGGGGGGCTGTTGGTTTTAGGGGTGTAGTAGTTGTAGGGGGAGGCACATAAGTAGGATCACTATATCCTGCTGCGGGGGCCGGTTTATGTAATATCGGGTACAAACTAATCACCTCTACAGGTTGTTCTGTATTTAGTTGTTCCTTCTCCTCTCTTGGAATCATCAATGGGTTATCTGTGGTGGAAGGTAGATCGACATTTGGCGCCGGAGCTTTGGGTGGGGGTATTTCCTCAAATAGTCTCCAGAGATCTAATATCTCCTTCCTGTTTTGCCACTGTTTGCCCTTGTACTTGAGGTGAATGCACGTTCGTACCATATCTAGGACGCTTTTTTCAAAAGACCCCCCCTCAGGCCAAATCTGGGGCAATCCTTCCCCTTTTAATTCTGTTACCCATTGATCGTGGTATTTCTTGATTCGTTCAGCGTATCCCGGTAAGCTCGTACAAATATGTGACAAGGGAGTTTCTGCCCCCATATTCTAAATCAATAGCACTGACCGTGTTCACCTACTTTACTTTTGATTACGTATAGATATGTCTACGTATATTTTTATGGCCCAGGCAAGAGCAGACTTCTCAATGATATTACGCAAGTTAAATTCACTACTAACATTCTTTCTTACTCGCCATTCCTCATTCTCTTCGCATCCCTGTTCAAACCCGCGCAATTTTCATTCACAATCAACCACCTGCTAGTTATGGTCCACACTCTCTGGCACCCCCTCGCGGTCAGTCGTTCTTCTTCACTATTCACACGGTGCGCGCACCCCTCACAATGCTTTCCCACTCACACCTCACTTTTTTCCTCCCTTTCCTCCCTGGCCAGCTGTCCCTGTTTTTCTGCTATGGTTACTGTGTTCACGTCTGTACGTGCTACTACTTAATCCCCACTCCTACAAATGTGCTCCCTACTTTATAGTTCTTCTACAAGTATATTTATCTTATACCCTTTTCACTTTCACCCCTTACCCCGTAGAACGGAAACAAAAGAAATAGAAAGAGTAGCAATCACTAAAAGTATCCTAAGTGTCTCCCTTTGCCAGACACCAATAACTTATTTTTTACTTCTTCATAAATTCCCAGTACTAGTTTAGATAGCACTATGCGGCGCCGCCTTCCACCCCCTTTCGGAGCTAGGTTCCCGTCACTTCTACTTCTTCATTCACTTCTTACTCCTAATGGCCATATGCAAAGAAAAAGATAAAGAAATTTTCAAGACCCGTCTTTAGTAGACCCCCATTATTCTTCTCCTCTACCTGTCCCCGTTCCTCTGTTCACAATTTCCCCTCCCTTCCCCTTTACGATCGCTCGCACTCGGTACTCACGTGCCCGTCTTGAGCCGATAGTCTCCGAAACTGGGTCCGTCCAGGCAGTGTCACCGGTAACTCAACGGTCAGCCCCTGGCTCCGGCGAGCGGCACTCAAAGGGGATTTTTTTCCAATCGGGATCCCGTACCCTTTCTCATTGAGTGCGCACTTCTTATTGTGCCGGTCGCCGTTGGCGGGCAGCCTCCCGGAGCCGGCTCACCGTGCGTATCCCTTCTCGACCGGAGATTCTCGTGCCACAAGGGGGTCGTTAAAAAGGAGTTAGGAAAAATAATTTGGAGATATCACGCTATCGGGGTCACCACTGAAAGGAAGCGCCCCCAAGTTAGCACGATCCTCCCCGTAATAGGAGACAATGATGGACACTCCCGTAATGGGAATAAGGCCAAGACAGAGTGCTGGTGAGCGTAAGTGGGAGTTTATCCAAAGAATAGGGCATGCAAAGAACTCTGCAACCTCCGAGAGCGCTCTGTCTGACAATAGCAAAGACAGGCGTATTTCTAATACAAAAAACGTCATCAAAACCTACACACTATAGGGGGCACAAGTTAATTGGGATTGGGTGGCGTCGACTAACTATAGGTGTTGCTGCAGCTTGGTTGGTCCGGGTGGGAGGACGTCACTGGTCAGCCTCGTGGGTTGGGTTGGGCCTGGCAGGCCGGCTTGAGGTCATCCGGGCGGTGTTGGTATGCTGGGGCAGCCTGTGACAAAGATGAATACCTTCCCTGACTCGTTTGCCCTAGGCCATGCGCACTGCAGTTATTCAAGAAACGACATTTAAGTTCATCAATAAATCGCTCAGCAGTTTATCTTATAAAATAAATGCAACACATGAGGAATGCACCTCGTGAGAGGTCTGGTAGTTGTCGGTTGGGGTGAGATTTACCTGTGTCCTATTGACCGGTATTTTAGGTCGAGGGGCTGGGCTCTGGGGCCTGGGCCGAATGCTCTGTGTCTTGTCCCAGCTTTGCACGGGGTCAAGATTCTTGGGGTGGTCTAGGGGGGTTGTGGGATTTACGAGAGGGTGCTGGTAGATCTGTGGATTCAAACGTGGGTTTATTACAGTGCTGTAAATAACACAGGTGGCGGGCTGTGGCCTTGGGTGCGGTACCGGGGCCTCTGACTCTCTGAAGCGGCTCCAGCTTGGTTGGGGGAGGTGAGGGAGCGCGGCACATGCCTTAGCTTCTTTATCTGGCAGGCTTCGTAGGGTGGGAGGGAGAATGGCCTTGCATATATTCACAAAGGTTTTTTCCTCGTGCGTTGCTGACTTTTGAATGCAGAACTTTTATAATGTTTTGCCTTATTTTGATCTTATTTAAACACACATCTATATTTCGACTTCGTTACACATTTCTTTAATACAGTCGATTCGAGTACCTTTTCATTACATGGTATTATATGTACTGCAGTGTTTAAGTATCTATATACATTCGACGGTACATGAGGTAGAACTATATTATGGACCACAGAGATTGACGGTTGCCACTATGGGTGACTTAAGGAGACATATAGGGGTTCATGTGTCTACATATGACTTAAAGACACTTTCTCTGTGATCTAGCAGCATTAGTACAATCACAATGTGAAGTCATATAAACATTTCACTTTTATGGCTAATTCATGGTTTGCAGATTCTGTTTAAGAAAAGTAGTTCACTAATACCACTACTTGAATTCATTTCTGTGTTGCCCTGGCCTCGCGGACCAGGTCGCACGGGATGCAGTATTACATTGTGAACGACGAAATGTTACAGTGTTTAGCATCTCGGGTTATCTCATACCCGGCTTTCTCATGGGAACGCGCTCGCAGCGGATCTACCATAGTGCTGCGGCGGCAGAGATGCTTGGAAAGTCCTCCAAAGGTGGGGGGCCGCGCTACAGTGTGCTAAACTCACGCCATCTTTGCTAGACAAGATGGCTTCTAGGCCTAACTGAATTTTTGTATATGCAGGAAACGGATACGTGTGGGCAATGTCGTCGGCGGGTGAACCCTCCTCCACCTGGGCCCGGGTGGCATGAGGGGACGCCCATCGAGCCATGGTCCTCACCTGGGGAGAAGGCTGTAGGTGAGGAGGGCCTCGCGGCCAGTCCTCCCCTACACTAGCCTGCATATTTCTGTCACCAACACACTGTACATCCTTGCCCCTGTAATGATAATCCGTCTGAAGCCTTCCTCCAAGGAACTGCAACTCTATGACTCCAATCTCGCCACCCTAAAACGCAAGTGGAGAGTGGCTGAGAGGAAGTAGAGGGCATCTGGCACATCCTTTGACAAACTGGCCTGTCGCCTGCGCCAAAGGCAATACATACTTTCTGTACTGTCCAAGAAGAGAGCCTACATACAAGCCCGGATCTCTGCGGCCTCTCAGAACACGTCCAAACTCTTCAAAATCTGCAAGGAGCTGGCCAATCCTGCTGCAGTCTCCACCTCTCCTGTTCCCTCCCAGGTTCTCTGCAGCGCTCTGCCCTCACACTTCCCTACTAAAACCCAGGACATCCTGTCCTCCCTCTCTTCCTCTATTTCCTCTCCCTCCTCCTCTATCTCTACCTCCACTGGTCCTCTTCTAGCTGCCTCTCCCTCTCTTTTTCTGTGATCACTCCTGATGACATTTCTAGACAAGTCTGCTCTATTAAAGGCCCGCCCCAGGTAATTCACCCTAACATCTGTCACAATGTATTATTGTATTCTTTGGTGCTGTCGACCACACTGTTACCGCCGGCGACAATTCAGTGCTCTTATATGTATTATTATGTAACTTGACTAACCTGTAACCTATTGCCGGCAAACTTGTTTCTGTAACTCCTTATTAAGATGAAGCGCCCAGTTACCTCAGGGTTAGATGCGCTCTATAAATAATAAACTAAACTAACTAGACTATGAAAGTGTCATCCGTCAGGTGCTCCTATGCTCCTCCAAAACCATCAAGGACCACATTGACACCATCACTCTAGCCTTGGCCAATTTCTGAAATCATTATTTTGCCACTGGAACGTATCCCTGCTCCCTTAAGCACTCCCTTTTGCATCCCCTCCTGAAGAAACTGACCGCCGATCCTTCCTGTCTGGCAAACTACCGCCCAATCTCTATCACTCCTTTCTTGGGCGAACTCTTGGAAAAGCTGGCGATCTCCCAGCTCATTTTCCACACTGAATCTGTTGGTTGTCTTCATGACCATCAGTCTGGCTTCAGAGCAGCCAGAGGCATAGAAACTGCTCTCTGAACACTTGTGAAGACCTGCTCACTAATCTTCATTCTAGCCTTCCGTCTGTCCTCATCCTCCTTGAACTTGCCTCTGCCTTCGATACAGTGAACCATGCTATCCTGATCAATCAACTCAGAGAGAACCTCGGCATCATGGATCAGGCCCTCACCTGGTTGACATCTTTCATCCTGGACCGTCCCTCTCAGGTCCAACTGGGGTCCTTTCTCTCCACCACCTCTCTATCCACATGCATGTTCCCCAGAGCTCCAATCTTTCCCCTTGGCTTTATAACCTCTACATGGCCCCTTTGGCCCACCTCATCTGTACATTCTCCTCTAACTTTCAGACACTGAGCTCCCCTGCAGGCTTCCCTTTGCCTCCTCTCCACTCTCGCTCATTCCTGACTTTTCTATCCGCGATTCAGGAATGGTGCGCCTGCAACGATCTCTGTCTAAATGCCAGCAAGACTGAGATCCTCCTCATTGGGGCCAATGCTCCCGCTTTACCTCTTTCACTCTGGGCCCCCTCCTTGGGCCCTCTCCCTGTGCCTTCCTGTGAAGCAAAAAACCTTGGGGTCATCTCTGAATCCACTCTCTCCTTCTCCCCTCACATCATAGACCTCTCAAGGAAGTCCCACTATCAGCTGCACCTCCTCCGAGGTTTTCTTCCTTGTCTCACTTTTCCCCAGAAGCTCAACACCTCCAGAGCCATGGTTCTCTCTAGGCTGGACTACTGCAACATCCTCTATCTCAACCTGAAAAATTAATTGTGTTAGGTAAAGACTGGAACCACAAAGGGCTTGTCAGTTCTATAACTTGAGCTATCTAAATACTAACCCTCTAATTCAAGGTTGACAATTGGTTGTTTCTCTAACAAAGATGCAGAGGGCGGAAGTCATGATTTGGACCCTATGCCCAGGGTAACCAACAAGGAATGTAAGTACAACGGATTCACAACCACATTGCACATACAGGTTAAGTTTAGATATATTTAGGAATATTTTAAAGAAAGTGAAAACAACAGACACGTGTTTCTACCACAAGGTCTTCTTGCAGGCTTGACTGTGTTCTGTTCTCCCACTTGTGGGAACTTAAAGGGTACTGTTTTCAGTAAATTATATTAGCCGCAATTGCATAGCTCTCAAATCTGACATCCCTGGTAGCTCGTCATGCATCCAGTCCCTGCCTTCATCTACCCTCCGCCATCTACAAATAATCCAGAACAGCACTACAAGACCTCAAGCCCAGGTATCGTATCTATCCAGCCCTGAAATACCTCCACTGACTCCCAGTGGCTTCAAGGATCAAGTTCAAGACCCTCTGCATTGTCCACAAGGCTGTCTGGGGCCAGGGCCCACATTACATCCAACTCTCTCTTCCTAAACATCTTCCTTCTCGAGCCCTTCGCTCAGCTACCTCTAACTCTCTGACAGTCAGATGCTTCTCCAGGCTGAGAGTTGCAGGTTGATCTCTCTCCTCTGCAGGCGCCTCCCTCTGGAATGGCCTCCCTGCCCCTCTCAAACTTGAGCAGGACCACCTCAGTATCCAGAAGCAGCTCAAGACCGTCCTGTTCGCCTCTGCTTTCTCTCTTGTTCTCCCTTGCTGAACACCTGTCTGCTGCGCTAGCTGGTCACCAGGATTCCTCCCCGACCTGCAAGCACCTGTGCTGCCTTTCGGCCTCTACGCACTAGGGGCTGTATCTGCAACCCTACAGTGTTTCCTTCTTGCACGTCCCATAACAGGCTTCCCCAAATGCACTTACTGCATTGCTGTCCTGGCCGCACTTCCC
Source organism: Ambystoma mexicanum (assembly GCF_040938575.1). Lineage (NCBI taxonomy): Eukaryota > Metazoa > Chordata > Amphibia > Caudata > Ambystomatidae > Ambystoma > Ambystoma mexicanum. The sequence goes on from NC_090922.1 coordinate 1,328,275,300, forward strand.
TTCTTCCTCCCCCTGGCACTTCTCTGCCCCCCCCCCACACTTCCACAATGTGAATGACACAAGCCTAGTAAGATTGTTTGTTTCGTCCTCCCTATGTCTCCCTATCTTGTGTTGTCCTGACTTGAAACACATGTGTACAGGCAAATTATAACTGAATCATCATATCATATCATATTTATTGTACCAGTGGTAAATTCACCTGAATATGAGTGGTGGTAACACAGTGTCAGTCCCCATTCATTGGGGGCTTGGACGAATTACTATGGGTCGTAATGCTGACTACGTCCAGCCAAGTGTTGTAGGCATTTCCTCTGCTTTACCTCCAAACTCATACTATGGCAGAGTGATAACTTGAATGTGTTGGGGGTTTATAATGATATTTCTAAGGGATACAGCAATGACAAGGTCATCATACTCCTATGACCCATTGGCTTTCAATCTCAGGGGGCGTAACAAATCCACCTTCCACAAGCATTTTATCTAAAGCAGGGGTCTGCAACCTGCGTCTCTCCAGGTGTTTTGGACTACAACTCCAGTGATCCTTCACCATTGACTATGCTGTCCAGGGTTCATGGGAGTTGTAGTCCAAAACATCTGGAGAGCCCTACGTCTACAGTAAAAATGCATTTTCATTCCCATGCAGTGTGCCTGCTGGAGTCTGAAGACAGGGCTGAATCCAAAACCTTAGTTAGAGGAGAGTTGCCTGGCATATGGGGCTTCGATTGCCCTCTTGGGCGGCACCAGAGACCTGTACAAATGGATATTTTGCTGTGATATGGCACAGGGATTTAAAACGTGTTTGTGTTGCTCCTAAATAGGTCATAGCCCATAGAACAGGCTATTTTAGCTTATGTTCTCTCTTTATCAACATAGAACCCTTGTTATATGGGTGATCTGGAGACTGCCCTTTGGTGGTAGCTGTGTGCGGTATAACTCAACGTAACATAACTTTAATTGAGGATTTCTCATGTTGCTGGTTAACCTTGTTTCTTGGTCTCTCCCATTTTTATAAATTGCAAACACATTTACCATTATTTCAGCTTATGTAAAATGGATATCAACAAACAGACTTAGTTTTTCTTAATACATTCTTACATTGCATCCCGCTGTGTTCAATGCTATTGTTAATGTCAATGTCAATGCAATGGTGCGTGCCTCACTTATTAGCTTACAAAGATAAACAATGGGCTATAAATCATAGTTGGTAAAGAGTTAAAAGGTTAATGCAATTAGCTGAACTATGTCAGAATCCCCTAAAGAAAAGCTGTCTATAGATGACAAGTAGAGCAAAAGCACAGTGTGGGAGTCATAGAAGTAAGGTATTAAAGGTTAGTGTCATTTTCTGGAGTGTGCAAGGCTGCACTAATCAGACCAATGTAAACTGCCAAACAATGTCACTGTGGCAGCTGTTTAATAAAATGCAACATTAAATACAATTAGAACAGTTAGGAACAGCCATTATAATCCACACACAATTAACGATTCAGGGAATGAGCTCAGGAAGATCTGGTCCGCCCATGCGGTAGCTCCCTGACGCACCAGATGTAGGCGTCCTACACCGCTGCAAGTGGGCTCTGAAGTAGGCAACTCTGGCGCTGCTGTAAGAGAAGCACTTCTCAAAGACAAAGGCACCTTAACGAAAGTGAGCGAATAAATGAACAAATCAAATACGGGGATTAAATATGCGAGTGATGTCAGGAGGAATTGAGAGAGAGGATGAAGATCATGGAACCAAGGTCCAGTTCAATGCCTAGATTAAGGACAGCAGCGCAGGGGCTTAAATCAATACACGCGGAAAGCTAGTGAATTAGAACAGAGTTGGAGTGAATGTTATTATTGTGGAAAATATACTGAGGACAGATCGACCTTGGGAGGACCCTGGTTAACACATCCAACCTTTGAACAAAAACTGCCATAGGATGAATCTGTGTGCAGAGTTTCCTAACTAGAAATTGATGAGTATAAGTTGGGGGGTGGGGCTCAGTGAGTGAAGTGGACTTACCTTGAATACATATCTCCAACGAATGGATCTTCTGACATTCAGGAGCAAATTAGAACGTGCATATTGACATATATTCAGGGTCAATGGACTTTTATGACCTAAAGCTAGGGGTTACAGATGTGTTCTACAGATAATATGTTGCTGGATTTGACAGATATGTTGCTTTACTTTTTGCCAACATGTTATTCACGGCATATTCAGATTCATGTCCCCGTTTGTGTACTAATACAATAGGTATTTTAATGCGAGTGTGGGCACACAAATACATGGCTTACTGGCTCACTGGTCTTTTTACTTCATGTACATGTCAGCATTGAAAAAGATGTATGTTTATGGTATATGTGTCCCTCTGTTTTCATGTATGATTATCTATAAAAGCAGTTCATTGTGTATCTAATGAGTGGGAAATTTTCCCACCAATGGACATAAAAGACAGACTGGCACCCAGAACCTTACACACTTGCACAAGACCTTCTCCAGCCAGAGTCAGTACAGACCTACATAGATGACATCTCCAGACTACCTGGTCCAGTTCCAGGACAGAGAGAATCAGGGAGCCTAGTGGTGCAATGGAAGATCTGGTCTGTGAGGACGACCTGGTTCATGAAACTTTTGAGGTCATTGATAGCGCTAATGTTTATTGGCTTTTGGATTTCCTGTATGTGGCTGGTATTCCGGGAAGTGGAGGAAGCCAGGCCCCTGATGAGAAGGAACCATGAAAGAAGCTGTGAGCTGGGGTGTTGCTTAAAGTCGCGTGGTGTTTGTACAGTGGCACAGGACAGAGTGACATGTATAGGGAGAAGTGCAAGGAGGTTGACACCTATTTACATGGCCTCCATGGCCAGTAGAATCAGCCGCGCCACACCCCTTCACCTGTGCTTTGAAAGTAAATGTGAACCCTGATGCTGGACCCATGTGGTGAAGACGTCCCCTGCCATCAAATAACAGGCGCCTGACTGTTTTTTGTAATTGTGGAGTGTTTGTCAGCCCTGCTGAGACGTACGATACTGTAATGGTGATTCATGCATGTCTTCCTGGGGTCTTAAGGATATCCCCCACCCCTGTTAGAGTGAACAGAGGAGATCTGCCAGTGTGCCAGCTTTCCCGGGATTCCTCCAGGGCAGCTTCTGTACTGTGAACTAGGCCCGTCATCATGGGATTAGACACAGAAACTGTTTATGTGGCTGAGGCATCTCTAACTATCCTGGCCGTTTTCAAGAATATAGAAGAGATAGATACCTGGGTGAGACGGTAAGGCAGGATAAGAACTATTCACCCCACAGCTCTGTAGCTAAGGCAGTGTCAATATCCCAATATGGGCAGCACTTGCAGGAACATTTTTGGGCATTGTATTTACTTTTTACTCAACTGCCCACCTACAGATGCGCACCCCCGTTTGACCCGCCTCCTGCACCTAATCAGCGATTCTGTGCACTATCAGAATCCCAAGATTTTTGGGGTTTTAGGTTCAGTTTGAGTTCATAATAATTTTAAACTGATTAACCTTTTTCTAAACCGTGGGTTGAAGGGTCAGAACATGTGATATTATCAGAGATTCAGGAGAACAAAGTGAATACTGCAGGGAGCATGTCTTGCAGCTGATAGGTCAGTTTGCCACTTATAGAAAGCAATATTAACTATTTGGTTTTATCTAGAAAAACTAATAAAAAATGCTTTCGAAGAAGCTAAGATCACAGGTGTTCTGCTGCTCATTATTACACGTCTAAATGGAACTCATTTAAGGAAAAGGAAAAATTGCAGCCTGCATGGTGTCTACGTGATTTACTCTGCACCAGTCGTACAGGGCCTTGTAGAGGCAAATGCCTGCAATACATTCTCATATTGCACTGTTGCCACCATCATTGGTACTCATTTAAGTACCTGTATCCTGCACGATTGACATGTGACTCAGTTCGCCCTCGACGTACTGCCTTTCCGAGCTACATGCTTTCCAGCAATTACCTCTTTCTACTATAATGTTACAACCATCAGTGGCAGCCATGCAAGTACCCGCAGAAGGCTTTTTTGGCTGCATTATGTAAGCTTGACATTTGCCAGTGTCCCAAAATGATAGGTCCTTCAGGAGTAAATGCTTGGCCATAAATTGCGCTATTTTCAGGATTCTCAGAAGAATGAAATGTTTCACCAATCTCAATGGCACTCATGAAATTGACCAGATAAAGTGTCATGAATTATCCACATATGATTGACGGGGTACTTCATAGAAATCAGCGCAGAAGTAGTGCACGCGGGTGGCGTAAAGAGGGAGCGTGTGCCAGCGTGCGCCAGCCGTGTGCGTCAAACAGCATTCTGGCTCGCCACGTATTCATGGATTTCCAAAGTCATTTGGAGCCGTGGCACAGCGATCATCCCGCAGCCATAGAAATCCCCAATATGGCGCAAAGGGCCGCGTTAACCCTGGACCAGTTTACAGGCCCCCTACACTGTAATCATGTGAAAATCTACACGTACACTGCTACCAGCAGACAAAACGTGTGAAAATGTACTTGCGCACCCCCTTGAATGCGCGTACTCTGCCTGCGCCAGGCAAATTGCGTGGCAAAAGTCCCCACTGTAGTGTCGGCTGCCTGCGGGTCATGGTCAGGGGTGATGGACTGCCTGTGGGTCATGGTCAGGGGTGATGGGCTGGCTGCGGGGCATGGTCAGTGGTGTAGGGGGGCCCCGGTAGTGTGGGCTGCCTGCGGGTCATGGTCAGGGGTGATGGGCTGCTTGCAGGGCATCGTCAGGGGTGATGGGCTGCCTGTGGGGCATGGTCAGGGGTGTAGTGGGGGGTCTGTGGTGTGGGCTGCCTGCAGGGCATGGTGAGGGGTGATGGGCTGGCCGCAGGGCATGGTCAGGAGTGTAGGGGGGCCCCTGTGGTGTGGGCTGCCTGCAGGTTATCGTCAGGGGTGATGGGCTGCCTGCAGGGCATGGTCAGGGGTGATGGGCTGCCTGCGGGGCATGGTCAGGGGTGTAGTGGGGGGCCTGTGGTGTGGGCTCCCTGCAGGGGGTGAATGTGGGTCCTAACCACACTGGTGTACAAATCTGGGGTACGCGAGTAAGCATTACACGCGATTTCGCTGGTGGGAGCAGGGTAAGTGTATTCCGGGGTACGCGAGTGAGCATTACATGTGATTTCGCTGGTGCCAGTGGGATACGTGTATTTCGGGGTGCATGAGTGAGCTTTTCACGCGATGTAACTAGCGGGAGCGGGGTACGTGTATTCCGGGGTACGCGAGTGAGCTGTACACGTGATTTCACTGGCGGGAGCGGGATACGTGTATTCCGGGGTACGCAAATGAGCATTACACACGATTTCGCTGGCACGAGCGGGGTACGTGTATTACGGGGTGCGTGAGTGAGCTTTACATGCAATGTCGCTGGTGGGAGCGGGGTATGTGTATTCTGGGGTATGCGAGTGAGCTTTACACGCAAATTGGCAGTGCGGGCCCTCCTGGGTGTCACCCTCCCCGTGCCCCACATGCAGCCCACACCACATGGGACCACCCTACACCCCGGGTCATGCCCCGGAGGCAGCCCATCTACCCTGACCATGCCTTGCAGGCAGCCCACACCACAGGAGACCACACTACACCCCTGGGCATGCCCCGTAGGCAGCCCATCCACCCTGACCATGCCCTGCAGGCAGCCCACTCCACAGGGGACCACCCTACACGACTGGGAATGTCCCGCAGGAAGCCCATCACCCCTGGTCATGCCCTGCAGGCAGCCCATCCACCCTGACCATGCCCTGCAGGCAGCCTACATGGCACCATGCACTTGTGAGCCCCAACACAAGTCCCCCCACCAGTGAAGCCCACCTGCCAGCAGGCCCCGACACATTTCCCTCCACCCCACCCCCATTGACGGCAACCTGCCAGCAGACCCTGACTCATGTCCCCCCACCAGTGACAGGCACCTGCCAGCAAGCCCCGACACATGTCCCCCCACCAGTGACAGGCACCTGCCAGCAGGCCCCGACACATGTCCCTCCACCCCACCCCCATTGACGGCAACCTGCCAGCAGGCCCCGACTCATGTCCCCCCCACCAGTGACGGGCACCTGCCAGCAGGCCCCGACACATGTCCCTCCACCCCACCCCCATTGTCGGCAACCTGCCAGCAGACCCTGACTCATGTCCCCCCACCAGTGACAGGCACCTGCCAGCAAGCCCCGACACATGTCCCCCCACCAGTGACAGGCACCTGCCAGCAGGCCCCGACACATGTCCCTCCACCCCACCCCCATTGACGGCAACCTGCCAGCAGGCCCCGACTCATGTCCCCCCACCACTGACGGGCACCTGCCAGCAGGCCCCGACACATGTCCCTCCACCCCAACCCCATTGACCGCAACCTGCCAGCAGGCCCCGACTCATGTCCCCCCACCAATCACGGGCACCTGCCAGCAGGCCCTGACACATGTTCCTCCACCAGTGACGGGCACCTGCCAGCAGGCCCCGACACATGTCCCCCCCACCAGTGACGGGCACCTGCCAGCAGGCCCTGACACATGTCCCTCCACCCCAGCCCCATTGATGGAAAACTGCCAGCAGGCCCGACTCATGTCCCCCCCACCAGTGATGGGCACCTGCCAGCAGGCCCCGACACATGTCCCTCCACCTCACCCCCATTGACGGCAACCTGTCAGCAGGCCCCAACACATGTCCCTCCACCAGTGACGGCACCTGCCAGCAGGCCCCGACTCATGTCCCGCCAAATACCACGTCATAACAATACAGACCCATGGCCCTAATGCCAACCCAAATCTCACCCCCGACCCCCAAGTACAAACACCCAACCATCCACTGCACCCACTCCCTAGTAAATTACCCATGTCATGAGAGTGTAAAAAGAACCAGCATGCCCATGAATAAATGTCCTACAAGACACAAAGGGAACCCAGTGCTGACAACCAGTCCTAGTAGGTCGACGCACCCATACGGGAATTCGAAAAAAAAACACTCAATTCATGATCCTGATTTAGGCCCAGCATGGTGCTCCTGAATTTGCATTACGAATATGACGAATGCTCTGTAATGATTTTGTTTTATTCTATTTTTTTTGTTCTCTTTCCTTTTGTTGATTTGTTTGTCCTGTTTTTCTCATGTGTTTTACAGCCAAACTTTACATTGTACTGGTGCTATTATTGTTTGCATCCTGTGGGAATAATGAACAACATTATTTATTGTCATTTTTATTTGAATTTACGGTCATTACTGTTGTGCGTGTATTCCGGGGTACGCGAGTGAGCTGTACATGTGATTTCACTGACGGGAGCCGGGTACGTGTATTCCGGGGTACGCGAAGGAGCATTACACGCGATTGCGCTGGCACGAGCGGGGTACGTGTATTATGGGGTGCGAGAGTGAGCTTCACATGCAATGTCGCTGGCGGGAGCGGGTATGTGTATTCTGGGGTACACGAGTGAGCTTTACACGCAAATTGGCAGTGCGGGCCCTCCTGGGTGTCACCCTCCCCGTGCCCCACACGCAGCCCACACCACATGGGACCACCCTACAACCCGGGTCATGCCCCAGAGGCAGCCCATCCACCCTCACCATGCCTTGCAGGCAGCCCACACCACAGGAGACCACACCAGCCTTGAAAAGGACGAGTTGGTCGAAACACATGTTAATCTGCTCACGTGCAACCGGAACGTTTGGAGTATTGTCTGAAGAAATGCTTTTGGATAACGTGCCGCTTAATAAATGCAGCTTTGCAGTGAATACGGATATTAGACTGTTTGAAACATCAGTGGCCTAATCCATGGCAATTGCTTAACGGAGCTGAATCACTAACAGACTTGGCTGTGGGCCCAGCCTTGAAAAGGACCCGAGTGGGTCGAAACACGTGTTGGCTACCAGGAGGGCTGCACTTGTATTGCAAAGTCAGCTCAAGAGGAGCTAATTACGGACTATAATGACTTTTATTCTGTATATATTTTATATGGTGTGGGGGTTTCTTATATTCAACCTGGCGCATTGATCTATAACAGTTCCATTGGAATTGACTGTTGGTCAGCGCCCACCCCATGCAAACTCTGGTTCCTCTTTAAACTGTGTTAGTTGCAGGTTGGGATATTCCTGCAATTGTATGGAGGTGCAGCAGACCGGGCTTCATCAACCCTTTATTATTTAAGCAATATGCCCCGAGCGGCGGGGGCATTACCGAAGGCCCTGGGGCATTACTAGATTCGGTAATGCCCCCGCCGCGAGGGGCATATAGCTATTAGTAGTCCAGCCTGCAAAAACTGAGTGACCGGGGCACTAAAAGCTTTTTTTTTGTCCGAAAACACTGCAGCGTTTCGGGAGAAAAAAAAAAGACATCAAAGAAAATGTCCGTCATGGAAAGGGAAAACGGAGTCCATTTTCCCTTTCATGGCGGCCATCGGGAGCGGATGCGCTGGAAACAGAAGCGTTTCCAGCACGTCCGCTCCTGAAAAAAAAGAAGGTAAGTGCAGTTGGGACGGTGGGAGGGAGGGAAAGGGGGAGAAATAAAAATGTACCTGGGTCCCCGGGAGGGGGATGATAGAAGCTTCCAGCCGTGTGGAGGCTCGGAGCAGGGATGGCCCCGCAGCGAGTCTCCACACGGCAGGAGGCTGCCATCGTCCCCCACCGGGGACAAAGGATAGAAGGTAAGTGGGGTGGGGAGGGGAGGGATGGAGGGAGGGAAAAAAAAGCCAAAGCTCAACCTGACTCCCCGGCGGAGGCAAAGGCAGCTTCTCAGCCGTGGGGATGCTCGGAGCGGGGATGGCCCCACTTCAAGCATCCTCATTGGCTGAGGGGCTGCCACGCCGCCTGCCGGGGACAAAGGCTGTGGAATCTCAACAGAGGGATTCCCGGCCTGGTAATGACTTGGCGAGGGCCAATCAGAATGGCTCTTTCATTCTGATTGCACCCTCGCCGGGTACTAATCTCTTTTATACATTTCTTACCTGAGCACTCGTTACCTGGTTTATCCCACAATACATACTTACATACCATGAATGTGATTGCCTTTCTCACAGACCTGAAGAGGTGTAGGCTACCCTGAAATCTCACAATTACCCATTTTAACTATACTTCTTCCATCAACTTCAGAAGAATTTCAAACAAATGACTTGCATATAAACTACAGATCACCCAAAATCTCTTCCTGGGAACTTCAATTTGATATCTTAGTTCTATATGCTTGAGTGCACAAGATCCCTTCCACCTTTTCTAATAACTGTTTCATCATGGCAATAACTATGGCAACTTTTTGTCTTTCTTCCTGGTTCTTTCATTGTAGTTTTCATTTGCCAGCACAAAGTTAAAATAAAAGGAGATACATTGCAACTGCCCGTATGTTCCCGTAAATTCCAGTTCTCTTCCCCTCAAATCCTCCTGCAGGACTCCGGTTTGGTCTGTGGGGAGATTTAGGACTTCTTTCACCATTGGAGACCAATTTGAGAGAAATCCTGGCTCTTTCTGGTTCAGCCTGCACTGATAGTGTGGCTTCAGGAAAGTCTTTATTTTCCTTCAAGCCAGAAAGTAAACTCTCCAGCTATGCATCCAGCCGGTCAGAGAGTCAAAGAGTCATCCTGCCAGGATCTGGATGCTTAGATCTTATTCCTTTGCTCTGCTATTTCCTTCACACCAGAAAGGAAAGAGGCGGGCAAAGGGACAAGACCTGAGCATCCAGATGCTGGCAGGTGTGGAGCTATAGAATGCTAAATATGTAGGGGTTGGGGGTAAGAGGTTGAAAGGTGTGGGGGGTGGTTTGGGATGGGTTAGAAGCATGGGTAAACAGGGTGAATGGGGGGAGCCCCACATAATAAAAATATGGGTATTTTTTATCCGGTACAGTTGCATTCATTATTTCTCAATTCGTTATAATCACTTGTAACCATAAGAAGGATGCAAACTAGAATCTTCCATTGAATGCTTATACTTTATTCATAAGAAAAGATAAAATGACTAACTTTCCCTAATCTATTAATATGATGTCATTTATGATATGACATATAATATAATATGATATGATATGATAAGTCATTTATAACGCGCCTGTATACAAGTGTTGGTTTCCCTACCTAGCAAAACGAACTAGGGTGCTCATCGGTTGTGAGTAAATCCAAAAGGAAGATCTATCCACTGTTCAAAACTGAGCTAAGCTGACCCTAGTACTACCAAAAACATCTAAGGCAGTGAAGAACGACTCTCTTCTCCTATGGGCTGGTTTCATATTTCTGCTTTAGTAAAGTAGCCGTGGGTCATATTTAGAAACTACTTTTATAAAGACATATAGGTCCGATATTAGGCTCTTCAAGTGTTCACTAGTGCCATTTATATGCTGGTTCTCCCTCTCCTTCTTATTCTTCTCTCTTGTGAACTTGCTTAGTTTTATTTCCCCTCTTACTTGAGATAATTCTGCTTTTGGCGTATTAATCAAACTTGAGACTTTCCCCATTTACAATGTACAGTGCTTTCTATAACTAACCAAATTGCCCCAATAGTGATTCTCTTCCTTGTCATTTGTTTCAGTCTATTTGTCTTCTCTGTGACAATTGGGAATGTTCGTACAACTCTCGCTTTCTTGATACACGTTCCACATTTGAGCTTTACTAAGACAAATACAAATGTCCCCGTATTGATTCTCACTCTTCTTCAATATTTGTTCTTCACTGGGATGAGTATGAGTGTTCCAGTAATGATTATCACTCTTCTTTGATATTTGTCCTTTACTGGACACGTATGAGTGTTCCATTATTGATTCTCAAGATTCTTTGATATTTGTTCTTCACTGGGACGAGTAAAGGTGCTCCAGAAATGGTTCTCACTCTTCTTCAATGTGTGTTCTTTACATGGATGAATATGAGTGGTCCAGTAATTATTCCCACTCTTCTTCACTACTCAATCTTCAGTGAGATGAGTAAGATTACTCCAGTAATTATTCCCATGCTTCATCACTATTCTGTCATTACTGGGACTAGTAAAACTGTTGTGGTAATGATTCTAACCCTTCATCACTACTTGGCTTGTACTGGTACAGTATGAGTGTTCCAGTACTGATTCACATTCTTCTTTAGCTTTAATACTTGGTTCTCACTGGGACGAGTATGATTATTCCTGTTGTTACTTTTGGTTTTCTTCCCCGGTCTCCTGCTCTCCTCGTTACCTTTTTCACTTAGGGATCACGTGACCAGCCATGTGATCAGGACAGGACCTTTATTGTCAGGTTGGTGTCTCAGTTCTCTGCCTGTACCTCCAAGTGCACCGGCTTTCAGTCATTCAACTACTTCTTACTCTGTTGTTCTTCAGACACTCTAGTACTTCAGTTTCTCTCTCTCTCTCAGTTGCCCCAGGTTAAGTTTTGCACGCCACCTCTCTCACGTGCTTGAGAGTCGTGCATTCCAGTTTCCTTCGGCTTCGACTGCACATCTGATTTGAAACTCCTGGGCTTCTCTCTCTCCTAGTTTTATCCTGTCTGATTTATGATGCTGCCGTGGGATTTGCGCAGTGTAACGTCAAAACCCTTTCTCTTTGTTCTGCTGGTGATCATTATGACTCCAGTGGTTTTCTTCATCTGAGTACCAGAGAAGTACTGCTTTGCAGGTTTATTTAAGGGTTTCATGTTACAATGACAAATATCAGCTCATTATTTTTGCTTTCTTCCAGCAGACGCTATTACTAATGGATTATAGCAGCGGTATTCAAACTGTGGGTCGCGACTCCCCAGGGGTCCGCGGGTGCATCCCTCGGGGGCCTTGAGAGCTCAGCAAGAAATATTTTAAAAAATAAATGTTTTCTTTTTTTTTTTAGATTGGAAGAAATTGGCAGGGGTGGCTCAGATGGTCAGGCGGGCTGAAGCATGAAACTGTCTCAAGCAACAATTAAAAAGTGGCCCACAGTTGTAAATGGATATTCATTCCTTTAGTCACAGACTGGGCCTCATTACAACTATGGCGGTACAGTAACAAAGGTGCCGGTAAGCTACCGGCACCGTTGCTACTGTACAGCCATAGTAAGAGTTGTGCTTGCGTGTGCCTGACAGCCCGGCAGGTCTGACCAGGCAGGCCGTGCGGCACCCGCGAGCACCGCGCGTCGGATGCGCCGGCACCATTATTAACGGTGCCGGTGCATCAGAGCTCCCCATTCCCATTGAGCCCATTTGGGGCTCAATGGGAATGGGGATCTACCGGTGCCGGCACCCGTGAAAGGGGAATAATCAGGTCTGCCTAACTCGGCATGACCCGGTAATTGCCCATTCGCGGGTGTCGGACCCGGATGGCACTTTGTTTCTTCCATGAAAAGACTCTTGCGGATGAAAACCTTTTCACAAAATGTTTGGCTGACCTTTGCACATGTCTATATATACTAAAAGACATGGTCTCATTCTGCTAATGGCCTGCCTATAACTACTGGAACAAATCAGGTCCTTCAACCTGTTCCACAACCATCAGGCAAGCTTCAGAACTTCCAGGGACATGGAATCCATGCACCCTTTCATGGGGGATGAACTACTGCAATCCCTGGACAATAACACCCTGCTATCCCCATCTTTCTGGATATGTTAGTGGTTTCTGGTAGTGTGAACCATGCTCCGGTATTCAAATATCTGGAACCTTCCCACAACATTGAAGTATGTGCAATTAAAGGGCTCTCATCCTTCCTGGACAACAGAGCAATTTGAATCAAATCTGGCCCGTTTTCTGTCTAAAGGTTATGTCATCAAATGTAGGGTGCCTCAAGGTCCAGTGGTATCTCCATTGCTAGTTTGTGATTTAATGCCTTCATGAAGCTGCTTTTTCTGATCGCATATCCTCCTTCGGTCAGGCTTTTCAAACCTATGCAGATGACACTTGATAGTCTTCAGACTAGAGGTTCTACACCTCGCTCACAATACCATCTCATCATTTCTCAACCTGGTATGCGATCGGATGACTGACAATATTCTTTGCCTGATTATCCCCTTTGGTCTCCCTATTTCTGCTTCGCTTCCATTCACCTGGCCCAGCATAATGGGGCCACCTCTGTGACTTCAGCAATTAATCTTGGCATCATTTTCAATGGATTGTTCTCTTTCACTCAATAAGTTCAAGACCTCACAAAAAATCACCCTACCTGGAAATGTCTCAGTGAAAGTTTAAACAAAAATATTGCCCAGATTCCCCAGATTCTATCGCTCCATGACTTTCGCAAGTGCCACTGACCAGGAAAAATGGTTTATTGCCAAAACCTTCACAGTGGTGGGGGCCACCTTTTGGAATAACCTCCTAGATCAATAAAAATGCTACTATTCAAGTAACCGTTTGACACTTGTTTTTCTCAGTGTGATTTGATGATAGTCCTTTTGCCAAAATGACTTTGAACTAATGTGTTTTATCATGCAAAACATTCCTTATCTAGTCCTGAAATTGTTGCGCTATCCATGAAAATTGAATGCTGCGCTCCCTTCATTTTGCTCTTTCTTATATGTCCGTAGTTGTCTGTCAGAAATGACTTCTGGGGGAATTATATCCTTTTTCTCTCCTCAGTAGACCTGGAGAGAAACAAATGGCCCCTCTCCACTCTCTTCATGGTGTGGCGCTGGGGGGACACTTTGCTACCCTTGCACAAGGTTTTGGCCATGACGGGTGCATAATGATGTGTGGGGATGTTAGTCATTATCTAAGCTTCTGCCTACTGCTTGCATCAGGCACTGATAAGTAAGTTCTTTAGACACTCCCCTCCAAATAAGTTGAAGTTGTGAAAGCAGGTGCGTCCAGCACTCAGGTGGATCCGAACCCATGCTTGGATCATGTAATTCAGCTGGGTATTTGGAGTAACCTGATTGGTTGACGCACACGCCGGTTTTGATCATGAAAAATCGTTTTGTTGGCTTGGATGGGAGATGCTCTATTAATAAGCACAGTCCAGAAAGGCGCTCAGTGTGGTTGCCGTTCCTCCACCCGCCCTCTCATCTGTTTAATTGTATTGACTTTCTCACAGCCAGAGCCGCAGTAATGGCATAATTTTAAGGGAAAAGCAGCAAATGGCTTAATATCATTGTCTTGCCGCTAGCTAAAATGTGGCATGATTTTTTCTTTCACCATGCTGATTCTCTATTGTGGCCATTTGTATTGCACTCCTGCTGTGAAAATCGAAATGGTGTATTAATGGCACCTAATTAGAGGCCAGTAGTTAGCTCACTGAGCAACCTTCCCTGCCTTATGTATGTTTCCGCCTTACTGCTAACAATTGCAAATGGTGATATGTGGGAGAGGGGAATTCTAAAAACGAGCTCTTTTGTATCATCATATTTAAATCCACTGGGGACGTGCTTGTGTATTTGAATGGAGCTGATGTTATTACAATATCTTCTGAGTAAAGGGACACAGAAGTCAATATGTCGAATACAGAAAGCAGATCATTTCCAACATGGAGTGCCCAGGACTTTAATTACTATAATATTAGTATTACAGTGATAACTATTATCTCAGATCCAGTACATAAACGAGGGTACCATAAAAGATGTAACATTTCTGTTGACATTTATCAAAGTCAAAATCCAAGCATCCAATAGCACCTTCAAATGCGTGAACTGATTTACATGAATTGCATAAAATCATGTGGTTGTCCAAGGGGCTCAGAAAATATCAATGAGTTTGGCTATGACAATGGTACCTCCTGCATGACCCTCAAGATCATGGTAATAGCTTTTCAAGCCCTGATCCTAAATCCTATCAGATACCATACTTCTAGAGCAAGACAGCTTGCATGGCCCCAGTAACATAAGCCTATGGAAAGACACCTTGCATGCCTAGTAGCATACTTCCAAGGAAAGACAGCTACATGGCTAGTAGCATACTTCTAACCATTGACAGTTTGCATGGCTAGTAGCATACTTCCAAGGCAAGACAGCTCACATGGCTAGTAGCATACTTCCAAGGCAAGACAGCTTGCATGGCCCCAGAAACATACTCCTATGAAAAGACAGCTAGCATGCCTAGTAGCATACTTCCAAGGAAAGACAACTACATGGCTAGTAGAATACTTCTAACCATTGACAGCTTGCATGGCTAGTAGCATACTTCCAAGGCAAGACAGCTCGCATGGCCCCAGTAACATACGCCTATGGAAAGACACCTTGCATGCCTAGTAGCATACTTCCAAGGAAAGACAGCTACATGGCTAGTAGCATACTTCTAACCATTGACAGCTTGGATGGCTAGTAGCATACGTCCAAGGAAAGGCAGCTGTATGGCTAGCATCATACTTCTAACCATTGACAGCTTGCATGGCTAGTAGCACACTTCCAAGGCAAGACAGCTTGCATGGATCCAGTAACATACGCCTATAGAAAGACAGCTTGCATGCCTCGTAGCATACTTCCAAGGCAAGACAGCTTGCTTGGCTACAGTAACATACGTCTATGCCATCCTTTTTTGCCTCTGTTAATGTTAATACAAGAGACCATTGCCAGGCCCTATCCTTTGGCTACACACAGAGCAAAAACCAGTGCAAACAAATATGGTGCTGTTCAAAATCTGAAATGTATTAATTCAAGACAGCTCCCAAAAAGGGGTGCAGTACCGGCACTCGACACTAACCGGCGCTAGCGGTCTAAACTCTGACAGGAGGCCTGTCTTTCAGGAGCTGACAAGGAACCTGAGTTAGCTGGAAACTTCAAAGCCTTGCTGGTTAATGAGAATTCTTAACACCTACTGTTCCCAGGCCCCACATCAGAAGGCAGTCTGATCTAATTAAAAGTTCATGAGGCCTCTGTCCCTGGGAAACATTCACACCTGCCCTTACCAGCAACAGCACAAGGAGATCACAGGTTTCTGTTAACCATATGCAGAGTGGCACCCTGCTCTGCTCCTACCTCAGTCAACACAATAGACTCTTCAGCTGAATAGGATATGCTGATTTGAGGTGTAATTGTCAACAGTTGCTCTGGGGGAAGGAAGACATTTGATCTCTGAGTCAAGCCAAGCTCCTGGGGGCAGACCCAGACTCAGATGTGAATTTCATTAATGGCAAATGTATGTTTTATTTAATTGCTTATAAAATATTGTATGAAGCTTACAAAAATGTACAATTTGGAGATTCTTAATATGAAAAATGTACCTACAATTTGAGACTAAACTCAACTCCGTGATGTTCTGAGGCCGAACCCCGGTATTTATGAATATTGTGGGTACGGTGTTTGTTGCTAGAGACATGATAACTTATATTAATATGCTCAGGCAGAGGGTGCAGGTCTGTGTAAATTTTGATGAAAAACCAATATGGCGAAAGTCACTAAAAAGCGAAAAATGTTGTCGTTTCTAAACCCAAGCTGGTAGAAACATGTGTCTTGAACCAAACTGTACCTTAAGCAATCTGTGATGTGTACATGTAATTTCAATGACGTGTGTATCTGGGAAACCTGTTAGTTATGAAAAATTCATTTTCTAAGTAAAAGCAAAGGGGCGTTTCTTCAATAGATTTTAAAATTTAGCAACACTCTGACTCACAACTCTGTTCTCCAGTGAGAGCACCTAAAATCCTTTAACCTATCAGGATCCTCAGAGGGTTGGCCATAGAAAGTCAGCCTTCCCACCCATTTTCAAAGACATAAAAAGACCCACTGAAACCCAGGTAGGGACTGCTCTTTCCACTTTCTTGCGAAGCACTTTGCCGGACGACTTCAAATCCAGACAATATTCAGAGACCAGAACTTAGAAAACCAGACTCCAGATTCCAGAACTTTGTAGCAGAAAGGCCTAGTCCACAAGCTGAATCCTTCAGAGGCCTCAGAATCCAGCAACCTAACCAAACTAATCAACAGCCGAGCGAGCTGTTTGATTCTGGCTAGAACCCTGTGCCAGAACCCAGAAAGCAGAGCTGTATCCAGACCACCGTGCAGTGCCGATAGAAGACCAGACCCAGACCAGACCACTGTGCAGTGCCAGAACTTTTGCCAGAACCAGAGATCCAGGCCAGCAGAGCAGAGAACACCGCAGCTAAACCTGTTGACCAGATCTGTGACGAGGCCCATTCCTTCCAAAATTAGGAGTGACTATCCAGCCAGAGCTATGCAAACCAATCTCTTAGTTTAAACTAATCTAATTCAAACCATTTCAACCTATTTAGAACTGCATAGAAATCGTGTGTCCATTCTGTGATTTCAAACCTGTGAAAGTGTCAACTGCCATTCTGAATCATTATTTCATTTCTGAAATCTACCTCCACAAAATCGTCTGTATCTTTTGAACCATACGTGCTAGGAACGAGCCCAAAACCGACTTTCTACTTTGCTGAAATTCGTTTTCAACGTGATATTCCCTCATGAATCATTGCTAGTGTTAACCTGAACTAGTTCAAAGTAGCTGTCACCTACCCTGAATCTCCTATAGCGAATTAAAATCATTTTTAGCATATTTCTCACTTCTTTGCTAATCACATGTAAAAGTATTTTTGCCTGTTTAAAAGCATACCGGGTGCTCTAAGCTTGCTAGGGAACTAGAATTTTTATTGCATTTGATTATATCCCTGAACATTGTGTGCTCCCCTTCCATCTCTTTATTTTGCATAGGGGGGGAGTGAATTGCCACAAGGGGAAAAGTGATTATATTATCTCTTGTTGAAACCATCTCAGTTATTTCTGTGCTGCATTCTTTTCCATCATTGCATTTCCTTGAACCCATAAAAGCATTCACAGCTACCTCATCCTTTCTATACCAGCTCCTAAGTGATTAAAAAAAGTGTGCTAGTGTGATATTATCCATTGTTGATCACTGTCATATTCATAAGTGTGCTATCAAATATTAATTTATTTATAAAAGTGTGATATATATATTGTTTAATTTGTAAAATAAATCTTTTAATTTGCAAAACAAATCTACTTCTTGGCTCAGTGAGGTCAGGGGGATTCAAAGAGAGGGGCGTTATACAAGGGTTTATCATCCAGATCTATGAACTTGTCATAAAAATATATAAATAATGGCTTCCTTTGGGCATCCCAGATTAGTCGCTTAACATAGCAGAGGTCACAGGGCGTATCCAAGAAGAGGGGTCCTACTCACGATGTACATGACCTCCCGCCATGCTAGTTTCAACTGTTGCAGGAACACTGTCCCCAATATAGCAAATTTCTTTGGGCCCGCTCAACAATGTGTACAAAACAAACCTATTCACAAAATCAATACCATGAACACTGGTGTGAGAGCTACCATGACCAGTGAAGGCATGAAATCACATTACCTCTCTTTAGAGCGCAGCTCATTCCAAAAGTGAAAATGAATTTCATATCATCTCCAATTCAGTCAAGCACAATATTTGCCTGAAACACTCAATTGTTGAATTTAAAACCAGCTACGCTCTTAGGAGCTAACATCACTTGCACGTGTGGAAAGACAGCTTGAATGGCCAATGGCAAACTTCTAAGGCAAGACGGATTGCATGACCAGTAGCATACTTCCAAGGAAAGACAGCTGCATAGCTAGTAGCATACGTCCAAGGAAAGACAGCTGCATGGCTAGTAGCCTACTTCCAAGGCAAGACAGCTTGCATGCCCAGTAGAATACGTCCAAGGAAAGACGGCTGCATGACCAGTAGCATACTTCCAAGGAAAGACAGCTGCATGGCTGGTAGCATACATCCAAGGAAAGACAGCTGTATGACAAGTAGCATACGCCCAAGGAAAGACAGCTGCATGACCAGTAGCACATTTCCACAGAAAGACAGCTGCATGGCTAGTAGCATACTTCCAAGGAAAGACAGCTGCATGGCTAGTAGCATACGTCCAAGGAAATACAGCTTCATGGCTAGTAGCATACGTCCAAGGAAAGACAGCTGCATGACCAGTAGCATACTTCCCAGGAAAGACAGCTGCATGGCTAGTAGCATACGTCCAATGAAAGACAGCTGCGTTGCTAGTAGCATATCCAAGGAAAGGCAGCTGCATGGCTAGTAGCATACGTCCAAGGAAAGACAGCTGCATGACCAGTAGCATACTTCCAAGGAAAGACAGCTGCATGGCTAGTTGCATGCTTCCAAGGAAAGACAGCTGCATGGCTAGTAGCATACATCCAAGACAAGACAGCTGCATGGCTGGTAGCATACTTCCAAGGAAAGACAGCTTGCATGGCCCAGTAACATACGTCCAAGGAAAGACAGCTGCATGGCTAGTAGCTTACGTCCAAGGAAAGACAGGTGTGTGGCTAGTAGCATACATCCAAGGAAATACAGCTGCATGCCTAGTAGCATACGTCCAAGGAAAGACAGCTATATGGTTAATAGCATATGTCCAAGGAAAGACAGCTGCATGGCTGGTAGCATACATCCAAGGAAAGACAGCTGCATGGCTAGTAGCATACATTCAAGGAAAGACACCTGCATGCCTAGTAGCATACGTCCAAGGAAAGACAGCTACATGGTTAGTAGCATACATCCAAGGAAAGACAGCTGCATGACCAGTAGCATACTTCCAAGGAAAGACAGCTGCATGGCTAGTAGCATACGTCCAAGGAAAGACAGCTGCGTGGCTAGTAGCATACATCCAAGGAAAGACAACTGCATGCCTAGTAGCATATGTCCAAGGAAAGACAGCTACATGGTTAGTAGCATATGTCCAAGGAAAGACAGCTGCATGATTAGTAGCATACGTCCAAGGAAAGACAGCTGCATGGCTAGTAGCATACGTCCAAGGAAATACAGCTTCATGGCTAGTAGCATACGTCCAAGGAAAGACAGCTGCATGACCAGTAGCATACTTCCAAGGAAAGACAGCTGCATGGCTAGTAGCATACGTCCAATGAAAGACAGCTGCGTTGCTAGTAGCATATCCAAGGAAAGACAGCTGCATGGCTAGTAGCATACGTCCAAGGAAAGACAGCTGCATGACCAGTAGCATACTTCCAAGGAAAGACAGCTGCATGGCTAGTTGCATGCTTCCAAGGAAAGACAGCTGCATGGCTAGTAGCATACATCCAAGACAAGACAGCTGCATGGCTGGTAGCATACTTCCAAGGAAAGACAGCTTGCATGGCCCAGTAACATACGTCCAAGGAAAGACAGCTGCATGGCTAGTAGCATACGTCCAAGGAAAGACAGGTGCGTGGCTAGTAGCATACATCCAAGGAAATACAGCTGCATGCCTAGTAGCATACGTCCAAGGAAAGACAGCTATATGGTTAATAGCATATGTACAAGGAAAGACAGCTGCATGGCTGGTAGCATACATCCAAGGAAAGACAGCTGCATGGCTAGTAGCATACATTCAAGGAAAGACACCTGCATGCCTAGTAGCATACGTCCAAGGAAAGACAGCTACATGGTTAGTAGCATACATCCAAGGAAAGACAGCTGCATGACCAGTAGCATACTTCCAAGGAAAGACAGCTGCATGGCTAGTAGCATACGTCCAAGGAAAGACAGCTGCGTGGCTAGTAGCATACATCCAAGGAAAGACAACTGCATGCCTAGTAGCATATGTCCAAGGAAAGACAGCTACATGGTTAGTAGCATATGTCCAAGGAAAGACAGCTGCATGATTAGTAGCATACGTCCAAGGAAAGACAGCTGCATGGCTAGTAGCATACGTCCAAGAAAAGACAGCTGCATGGCTAGTAGCATACGTCCAAGGAAAGACAGCTGCATGACCAGTAGCATACTTCCAAGGAAAGACAGCTGCATGGCTAGTAGCATACGTCCAAGGAAAGACAGCTGCGTGGCTAGTAGCATACGTCCAAGGAAAGACAGCTGTATGGCTAGTAGCATACGTCCAAGGAAAGACAGCTGCATGACCAGTAGCACACTTCCAAAGAAAGACAGCTGCATGGCTAGTAGCATACTTCCAAGGAAAGGCAGCTGCATGGCTAGTAGCATACGTCCAAGGAAAGACAGCTGCATGGCTAGTAGCATACGTCCAAGGAAAGACAGCTGCATGACCAGTAGCATACTTCCAAGGAAAGACAGCTGCATGGCTAGTAGCATACGTCCAAGGAAAGACAGCTGCATGACCAGTAGCACACTTCCAAAGAAAGACAGCTGCATGGCTAGTAGCATACTTCCAAGGAAAGGCAGCTGCATGGCTAGTAGCATACGTCCAAGGAAAAACAGCTGCATGGCTAGTAGCATACGTCCAAGGAAAGACAGCTGCATGGCTGGTAGCATACATCCAAGGGAGGACAGCTGCATGGCTAGTGGCATACTTCCAAGGAAAGACAGCTTGCATGGCCCCAGTAACATACGTTCAAGGAAAGTCAGCTACATGGTTATTAGCATACGTCCAATGAAAGAAAGCTGCATGGCTAATAGCATACGTCCAAGGAAAGACAGGTGCGTGGCTAGTTGCATACATCCAAGGAAAGACAACTGCATGGCTAGTAGCATACGTCCAAGGAAAGACAGCTACATGGTTAATAGCATACGTCCAAAAAAAAGACAGCTGCATGGCTAGTAGCATACGTCCAAGGAAAGACAGCTGCATGGCTAGTAGCATACATCCAAGGAAAGACAGCTACGTGGCTAGTAGCATACATCCAAGGAAAGACAGCTGCATGCCTAGTAGCATACGTCCAAGGAAAGACAGCTACATGGTTAGTAGCATACGTCCAAGGAAAGACAGCTGCATGGCTAGTAGCATACATCCAAGGAAAGACAGCTGCATGACCAGTAGCATACTTCCCAGGAAAGACAGCTGAATGGTTAGTAGCATACGTCCAAGGAAAGACAGCTGCGTGGCTAGTAGCATACATCCAAGGAAAGACAGCGGCATGCCTAGTAGCATATGCCCAAGGAAAGACAGCTACATGGCTAGTGGCATACGTCCAAGGAAAGACAGCTGCATGATTAGTAGTATACGTCCAAGGAAAGACAGCTGCATGGCTAGTAGCATACGTCCAAGAAAAGACAGCTGCATGGCTAGTAGCATACGTCCAAGGAAAGACAGCTGCGTTGCTAGTAGCATACGTCCAAGGAAAGACAGGTGCGTGGCTAATAGCATACATCCAAGGAAAGACAGCTGCATGAAAAGTAGCATACTTCCAAGGAAAGACAGCTGCATGGCTAGTAGCATACATCCAAGGAAAGACAGCTGTGTGGCTAGTAGCATACGTCCAAGGAAAGACAGCTGCATGGCTAGTAGCATACGTCCAAGGAAAGACAGCTGCATGACCAGTAGCATACTTCCAAGGAAAGGCAGCTGCATGCCTAGTAGCATACGTCCAAGGAAAGACAGCTGCGTTGCTAGTAGCATACGTCCAAGGAAAGACAGCTGCATGGCTAGTAGCATACATCCAAGGAAAGACAGCTACATGACCAGTAGCATACTTCCAAGGAAAGACAGCTGCATGGCTAGTAGCATACTTCCAAGGTAAGACAGCTGCATGGCTAGTAGCATACTTCCAAGGAAAGACAGCTGCATGGCTGGTAGCATACTTCCAAGGAAAGACAGCTTGCATGGCCCCAGTAACATATGTCCAAGGAAAGTCAGCTACATGGTTAGTAGCATACGTCCAAGGAAAGACAGCTGCATGCCTAGTTTCATACGTCCAAGGAAAGACAGCTACATGGTTAATAGCATACGTCCAAGGAAAGACAGCTGCATGGCCAGTAGCATACGCCCAAGGAAAGACAGCTGCATGGCTAGTAGCATATGTCCAAGGAAAGAAAGCTGCATGGCTAGCAGCATACATCCAAGGAAAGACAGCTGCATGGCTGGTAGCATACTTCCAAGGAAAGACAGCTTGCATGGCCCCAGTAACATACGTCCAAGGAAAGTCAGCTACATGGTTAGTAGCATACGTCCAAGGAAAGACAGCTGCGTGGCTAGTAGCATACCTCCAAGGAAAGACAGGTGCGTGGCTAGTAGCATACATCCAAGGAAAGACAGCTGCATGCCTAGTAGCATACGTCCAAGGAAAGACAGCTACACGGTTAGTAGCATACGTCCAAGGAAAGACAGCTGCATGGCTAGTAGCATACATCCAAGGAAAGACAGCTGCATGACTAGTAGCATACATCCAAGGAAAGACAGCTGTGTGGCTACTAGCATACATCCAAGGAAAGACAGCTGCATGCCTAGTAGCATACGTCCAAGGAAAGACAGCTACATGGTTAGTAGCATACATCCAAGAAAAGACAGCTGCATGACTAGTAGCATACATCCAAGGAAAGACAGCTGTGTGGCTACTAGCATACATCCAAGGAAAGTCAGCTACATGGTTAGTAGCATACGTCCAAGGAAAGACAGCTGCATGCCTAGTTTCATACGTCCAAGGAAAGACAGCTACATGGTTAATAGCATACGTCCAAGGAAAGACAGCTGCATGGCTAGTAGCATACGCCCAAGGAAAGACAGCTGCATGGCTACTAGCATACATCCAAGGAAAGACAGCTGCATGCCTAGTAGCATACGTCCAAGGAAAGACAGCTGCATGGCTAGTAGCATACATCTAAGGAAAGACAGCTTGCATGGCCCCAGTAACATATGTCTATGGAAAGACAGCTTGCATGCCTAGTAGCATACTTCCAAGGAAAGACAGCTGCAAGGCCAGTAGCATACATCCAAGGAAAGACAGCTGCATGGCCAGTAGCATACTTCCAATGAAAGACAGATGCATGGCTAGTAGCATACAATCAAGGAAAGACAGCTGCGTGGCTAGTAGCATACATCCAAGGAAAGACAGCTGCATGGCTAGTAGCATACGTCCAAGGAAAGGCAGCTGAATGACCAGTAGCATACTTCCAAGGAAAGACAGCTACATGGTTAGTAGCATACGTCCAAGGAAAGACAGCTGCATGGCTAGTAGCATACGTCCAAGGAAAGCTGCATGGCTAGTAGCAGACGTCCAAGGAAAGACAGCTGCATGGCTAGTAGCATACGTCCAAGGAAAGGCAGCTGAATGACCAGTAGCATACTTCCAAGGAAAGACAGCTACATGGTTAGTAGCATACGTCCAAGGAAAGACAGCTGCATGGCTAGTAGCATACGTCCAAGGAAAGCTGCATGGCTAGTAGCAGACGTCCAAGGAAAGACAGCTGCATGGCTAGTAGCATATATTCAAGGAAAGACACCTGCATGCCTAGTAGCATACGTCCAAGGAAAGACAGCTACTTGGTTAGTAGCATACATCCAAGGAAAGACAGCTGCATGACCAGTAGCATACTTCCAAGGAAAGACAGCTGCATGACCAGTAGCATACTTCCAAGGAAAGACAGCTGCGTGGCTAGTAGCATACATCCAAGGAAAGACAACTGCATGCCTAGTAGCATATGTCCAAGGAAAGACAGCTACATGGTTAGTAGCATATGTCCAAGGAAAGCCAGCTGCATGATTAGTAGCATACGTCCAAGGAAAGACAGCTGCATGGCTAGTAGCATACGTCCAAGGAAAGACAGCTGCATGACCAGTAGCATACTTCCAAGGAAAGACAGCTGCATGGCTAGTAGCATACGTCCAAGGAAAGACAGCTGCGTGGCTAGTAGCATACGTCCAAGGAAAGACAGCTGCATGGCTAGTAGCATACGTCCAAGGAAAGACAGCTGCATGACCAGTAGCACACTTCCAAAGAAAGACAGCTGCATGACTAGTAGCATACTTCCAAGGAAAGGCAGCTGCATGGCTAGTAGCATACATCCAAGGAAAGACAGCTGCATGGCTAGTAGCATACATCCAAGGAAAGACAGCTGCATGACCAGTAGCATACTTCCAAGGAAAGACAGCTGCATGGCTAGTAGCATACGTCCAAGGAAAAACAGCTGCATGGCTAGTAGCATACGTCCAAGGAAAGACAGCTGCATGACCAGTAGCATACTTCCAAGGAAAGACAGCTGCATGGCTGGTAGCATACATCCAAGGGAAGACAGCTGCATGGCTAGTGGCATACTTCCAAGGAAAGACAGCTTGCATGACCCCAGTAACAAACGTTCAAGGAAAGTCAGCTACATGGTTATTAGCATACGTCCAATGAAAGAAAGCTGCATGGCTATTAGCATACGTCCAAGGAAAGACAGGTGCGTGGCTAGTAGCATACATCCAAGGAAAGACAACTGCATGGCTAGTAGCATACGTCCAAGGAAAGACAGCTGCATGGCTAGTAGCATACGTCCAAGGAAAGACAGCTACGTGGCTAGTAGCATACATCCAAGGAAATACAGCTGCATGCCTAGTAGCATACGTCCAAGGAAAGACAGCTACATGGTTAGTAGCATACGGCCAAGGAAAGACAGCTGCATGGCTCGTAGCATACATCCAAGGAAAGACAGCTGCATGACCAGTAGCATACTTCCAAGGAAAGACAGCTGAATGGTTAGTAGCATACGTCCAAGGAAAGACAGCTGCGTGGCTAGTAGCATACATCCAAGGAAAGACAGCGGCATGCCTAGTAGCATATGCCCAAGGAAAGACAGCTACATGGCTAGTAGCATACATCCAAGGAAAGACAGCTGCATGATTAGTAGCATACGTCCAAGGAAAGACAGCTGCATGGCTAGTAGCATACGTCCAAGAAAAGACAGCTGCATGGCTAGTAGCATACGTCCAAGGAAAGACAGCTGCGTTGCTAGTAGCATACGTCCAAGGAAAGACAGGTGCGTGGCTAATAGCATACATCCAAGGAAAGACAGCTGCATGAAAAGTAGCATACTTCCAAGGAAAGACAGCTGCATGGCTAGTAGCATACATCCAAGGAAAGACAGCTGTGTGGCTAGTAGCATACGTCCAAGGAAAGACAGCTGCATGTCTAGTAGCATACGTCCAAGGAAAGACAGCTGCATGACCAGTAGCATACTTCCAAGGAAAGGCAGTTGCATGCCTAGTAGCATACGTCCAAGGAAAGACAGCTGCGTTGCTAGTAGCATACGTCCAAGGAAAGACAGCTGCATGGCTAGTAGCATACATCCAAGGAAAGACAGCTACATGACCAGTAGCATACTTCCAAGGAAAGACATCTGCATGGCTAGTAGCATACTTCCAAGGTAAGACAGCTGCATGGCTAGTAGCATACTTCCAAGGAAAGACAGCTGCATGGCTAGTAGCATACATCCAAGGAAAGACGGCTGCATGGCTGGTAGCATACTTCCAAAGAAGACAGCTTGCATGGCCCCAGTAACATATGTCCAAGGAAAGTCAGCTACATGGTTAGTAGCATACGTCCAAGGAAAGACAGCTGCATGCCTAGTATCATACGTCCAAGGAAAGACAGCTACATGGTTAATAGCATACGTCCAAGGAAAGACCGCTGCATGGCTAGTAGCATACGTCCAAGGAAAGACAGCTGCATGGCTAGTAGCATATGTCCAAGGAAAGAAAGCTGCATGGCTAGTAGCATACATCCAAGGAAAGACAGCTGCATGGCTGGTAGCATACTTCCAAGGAAAGACAGCTTGCATGGCCCCAGTAACATACGTCCAAGGAAAGTCAGCTACATGGTTATTAGCATACGTCCAAGGAAAGACAGCTGCGTGGCTAGTAGCATACCTCCAAGGAAAGACAGGTGCGTGGCTAGTAGCATACATCCAAGGAAAGACAGCTGCATGCCTAGTAGCATACGTCCAAGGAAAGACAGCTACACGGTTAGTAGCATACGTCCAAGGAAAGACAGCTGCATGGCTAGTAGCATACATCCAAGGAAAGACAGCTGCATGACTAGTAGCATACATCCAAGGAAAGACAGCTGTGTGGCTACTAGCATACATCCAAGGAAAGACAGCTGCATGCCTAGTAGCATACGTCCAAGGAAAGACAGCTACATGGTTAGTAGCATACATCCAAGGAAAGACAGCTGCATGGCTAGTAGCATACATCTAAGGAAAGACAGCTTGCATGGCCCCAGTAACATATGTCTATGGAAAGACAGCTTGCATGCCTAGTAGCATACTTCCAAGGAAAGACAGCTGCATGGCCAGTAGCATACATCCAAGGAAAGACAGCTGCATGGCCAGTAGCATACTTCCAATGAAAGACAGATGCATGGCTAGTAGCATACATTCAAGGAAAGACAGCTGCGTGGCTAGTAGCATACATCCAAGGAAAGACAGCTGCATGGCTAGTAGCATACTTCCAAGGAAAGGCAGCTGAATGACCAGTAGCATACTTCCAAGGAAAGACAGCTACATGGTTAGTAGCATACGTCCAAGGAAAGACAGCTGCATGGCTAGTAGCATACGTCCAAGGAAAGCTGCATGGCTAGTAGCAGACGTCCAAGGAAAGACAGCTGTATGCCTAGTAGCATACGTCCAAGGAAAGACAGTTTGCATGGCCCCAGTAACATACGTCTATGGAAGGAGAGCTTGCATGCCTAGTAGCATACTTCCAAGGAAAGACAGCTACATGGTTAATAGCATACGTCCAAGGAAAGACCGCTGCATGGCTAGTAGCATACGTCCAAGGAAAGACAGCTGCATGGCTAGTAGCATATGTCCAAGGAAAGAAAGCTGCATGGCTAGTAGCATACATCCAAGGAAAGACAGCTGCATGGCTGGTAGCATACTTCCAAGGAAAGACAGCTTGCATGGCCCCAGTAACATACGTCCAAGGAAAGTCAGCTACATGGTTATTAGCATACGTCCAAGGAAAGACAGCTGCGTGGCTAGTAGCATACCTCCAAGGAAAGACAGGTGCGTGGCTAGTAGCATACATCCAAGGAAAGACAGCTGCATGCCTAGTAGCATACGTCCAAGGAAAGACAGCTACACGGTTAGTAGCATACGTCCAAGGAAAGACAGCTGCATGGCTAGTAGCATACATCCAAGGAAAGACAGCTGCATGACTAGTAGCATACATCCAAGGAAAGACAGCTGTGTGGCTACTAGCATACATCCAAGGAAAGACAGCTGCATGCCTAGTAGCATACGTCCAAGGAAAGACAGCTACATGGTTAGTAGCATACATCCAAGGAAAGACAGCTGCATGGCTAGTAGCATACATCTAAGGAAAGACAGCTTGCATGGCCCCAGTAACATATGTCTATGGAAAGACAGCTTGCATGCCTAGTAGCATACTTCCAAGGAAAGACAGCTGCATGGCCAGTAGCATACATCCAAGGAAAGACAGCTGCATGGCCAGTAGCATACTTCCAATGAAAGACAGATGCATGGCTAGTAGCATACATTCAAGGAAAGACAGCTGCGTGGCTAGTAGCATACATCCAAGGAAAGACAGCTGCATGGCTAGTAGCATACTTCCAAGGAAAGGCAGCTGAATGACCAGTAGCATACTTCCAAGGAAAGACAGCTACATGGTTAGTAGCATACGTCCAAGGAAAGACAGCTGCATGGCTAGTAGCATACGTCCAAGGAAAGCTGCATGGCTAGTAGCAGACGTCCAAGGAAAGACAGCTGTATGCCTAGTAACATACGTCCAAGGAAAGACAGTTTGCATGGCCCCAGTAACATACGTCTATGGAAGGAGAGCTTGCATGCCTAGTAGCATACTTCCAAGGAAAGACAGCTTGCATGGCTAGTAGCATACTTCCAAGGAAAGACAGCTGGCATGGCTAGTAGCATACTTCCAAGGAAAGACAGCTTGTACGCCTAATAGCATACTTCTAACTAAAGATGTCTTGCTTGTCTCTCTGGTCCCTCAGGATCTCAGAGGCCAAAGTGAGCATTTAAGGTCTCAGAGGAGGATGGAGCACCATTAGATGCACCATCAGCACTGTTATCTACCATCACACCTGACCCCCACAATCAGGGTCATTTCACATGCCCTAAAGTGGACAAGTAAAGTGTGAAAGCCAGGTATTGCCTTTTTACACCTTTCTTTTACACTCCCGGGCCTGTTTCTATTATCTGAAGTCGGTGAAGAAGCAGAGAAAGTAATGTACATTTCCAACATGAAATCCGCCTCCAATTTCAAAGGAGACAGCTTTTAAGCCTGCATGATATTTTCATGCAACTGTGAAAAGAAATGGTTTGTCATGGAATCCACTTGTTTTTCACACCTGATAAGAGCAGGCAGATTCCATAGCAATCCATTGTAAAAGTTTACATCTTATAAAACGTATTATAAAAGTCAAAGCTGTTACACCTGCATTTGTTCCTATTGCATGACGTTTTACTTAGTGCAGGAGTATAGGAAGTGCTAACTATGTTCTACATGTAGGGCCTCATTACGACCCTGGCGGAGTGGGTTTACGCCAGCGGTATTCGCGGCGGACCCTTCCGCCCTACTACGAGTTCCCGTAGCGCCATGGAGCCGTTTTCCGCCTGGTTTTTCCGGGCGGAGAAATCCATGGCGCTACGGGACCTTGATGTTAATTACGCCACCGTATTTTACGGTGGCGTAATTAACGCCTTCCCCACTCCCATTATACCCTATGGGGCAAAAATGGGAATGGGGAAGGGTAAAATGGGGATTGGGGATTTACCGCCCCGCCAAGGTCGGAATGGGGCGGTAAATCCGCCAACCCCCATGGCGCTATTGGCAGCTTTCCGCCGTGCTCCATGGTGCATATTGCACCACGATTTCCGCCAGGGTCGTAATGAGGGCCGTAGTCTTAATTTCCACTTTTACAACAGTGTTGCTGTCAGTCTGGTAGTAGAGAAACTCCCAGAACCCCCCTTGTTTTTGCATATTAAGTAGCTTTGGGTTCTCACCCTAGTTTACTAGGGTAATCCAGACGTGGAATCCCTGCTCAGTGTTCTTAGAGAGGCACAGCTCCACCTCACTGACCAGGCTGAAACACGTGTCAGGGGTTGCTGTTGGTACTCTTGTTCAGAAGAGAATTGCCAGGCATTTCGGTGCTGGACTGCCCTTGGGCAGGACAAAGACTGATATGTAGTAGAAATTTCTCTTCTGTGAAAGGATGGTGAGCTGAAGACTCTGGTTGAGAATCTAACCCGGATATAGGCCGGTAGTTGAGAAACTCCCAGAACCCCCCTTGTTTTTGGCATTCAATGAGAACTGTGTATCATTTTCCAAACGGGTGCATTTATTGTATGTGTGCACGGAGCCTGGACCGTACATGCAGCTGAAGACCGAACTGTGTGAAAACATTTCCTTTCATGTTCTCCTAATGGCTTTGCCCTTCTTTGCAACCTTTATTTTATTTCTCCCTTTCCCACCTGCTCCCCTTCCCTCGTCTCTCTTGCTTCCATTGATCTATCTTTAATTTCTTCATCTCTGTTCTATCGCTCCCTCTTTCCTTTGTTCAGATTGTAAGATGGCCAGGGACTCTGGGCCAGGATTCACAGTGGGGTCTCTCAAGCTCCGTGACCCATGGGTTGGCTGATTGGAGTCTGGTGTGAGTCTATTGTGAAATGACTTCCTCAAAAAGTAAATCTGAAAGAGCAGTAAACCTGTAAATGTTACCAGTATGGTATACACAGTTTTCACCCCTCCATCATACCACCAAATAGTTTAAGAGATTTGGTGCCGGATGCGTCTTTCGCTTGCTCCTTGTTCTGTTGCCTGCACGTAGTGTGCATGCTATGCATTGAGTCCACACTGTTCTAATGGGTGACACTATGAGGAGACGGTGGCGAGGAAGATGGAGCCAGAGGGCAGAGTGGTGGCAAAGAAGAGGAGATCAAAGGAGAGACAACTGAATACCCGGAGATCTGGGATTGGCAGAGAGATGAGATAGGCTTCAGAGGGCAATGCAATTCAACCCAGCCTCCAAATACATTCTCCATTCATCACAAGAACGTTGTTCAGAAACACTACCTACTAATGAATGTTGGGTTATGTAATATTTTAGAGTGTGAAATATCATATGCATTGTCATTAACCTCATAAATATAGCTCTAATCGTTATTTAAGATGGCGCACTGTGAAAATATCACATGGTGTTGTTGCCATTAATAGAGCTCTAATAGTCATTGTATGTATTATGCTTTGAATTCGTATTATAATTATTACCATAATATATATGGGGGCAAGGGACCCTCTTTTTTGTGTAGTGTTAAGGATTTCAATCAGGCACACACCCAGGTCTCGCCTAGCATGTGGGGCGCAATGAAATACTTTTTTATTTGCGTCTATAAGTTCAATCATCTGAATGATATACCACTCATATCACATCCTTCTCAAAATACCCCCCGGTCACACTGAACCTGGAATCAGGCTAGTTTGTAGAGGTAAAGATTTGTTTATTTATTTTAAATTCAAATCACACATACATTTGTATATATATATATTCAGTGAAAAAACTTTGTTAAAGGGACGTTATGGTTCCAAGTAAAACTGAAAAACCCATGAAATTCGCCAGTTATGGTAAGCTAAGCAACCATAACTGGCGCCACCACCGTGCACTGCTAAGACTAACACCCACGGCATCAAAGATGACATCACAAATGTCATTGATGACCATATCCCAGTCAATTATCCCCAAACCCTCTTCATGAACCAAAACGTTTTGATGAGACTTCCATCCCTTCTTCACCTCATATAAATCCTGTTGAAACCCCTAATTCTCCGGTTTTTGTTTCAGTTTCTGCCTCACCTTCTCTGTCATAAATTTAACATACATGTAAAATAAAGTAACATTTTTATATTGTGTTCTAATTTATTTCTTTTTTTTAAAGCAATTTAGGTGTCCGCGGACAGCACGGGTGTCTGCAATGTCCGTGAAGAAACGAAAATGGAGGTGTCCGAAGAACACTATACCTGTCCGTACTGTTCGCTAGCAAGTTGAAACTGTTCTAAGAACCCATGCGGTGTCCTGAAATGTTCGTAAATAAACAAAATGGGGGTGTACTGAGGACGCTATGCCTGTCTGTATTGTTCACAGGCAAGTTGAAACTGTTCTAAGAACACAAGCTGTGTCCTGAAACGTTCGTCGATGGGTGCAATTGGGGTGTCCTGACGACGCTGTCCGTATTGTTCGCTGGCAAAATGAAAGTGTTCTTAGGGTATACACGCATTTCGCCGAATGAAATGTCATCGTGGGACATTTCATCGCCGGAATTCTCAGCGCCAGAAACCCTTTTTTAAAAAAATATTTTTTGGGGGATTTTTGTGCGGTTTGGGGTATGATTATTAAAGTCGGGGGGGGTTCTGGGGTGGGGAAACCCCCCAGAAAAAAAAAAATACAGGGTTTCTGGCGATGAGATTCCGGCGATGAAATGTCCCACAATAACATTTCATTCGGAGAAATCACGTAGAACCGTTCTTAGAACATATTATGTGTCCTGGGATGTTCGTAAATAAACAAAATGGGAGTGTCCTTAGGACACTATACCTGTCCGTATTGTTCGCTAGCAAGTTAAACTGTTCTAAGAACACAAGCGGTCTCCTGAAATGTTCATCAATGGACGAAATGTGGGTGTCCTGACGACGCTGTCCATATTGTTCGCTGGCAAGATGAAAGTGTTCTTAGAACATATTATGTGTCCTGTGATGTTCGTAAATAAACAAAATCGGAGTGTCCTGAGGACACTATACCTGTCCGTATTGTTCGCTAGTAAGTTGAAACTGTTCTAAGAACACACGCAGTGTCCTGAAATGTTCGTAAATAAACAAAATGGGGTGTCCTGAGGACGCTATGCCTGTCCATATTGTTCACAGGCAAGTTGAAACTGTTCTAAGAACACAAGCGGTCTCCTGAAATGTTCATCAATGGACGAAATGTGGGTGTCCCGACGACGCTGTCCATATTGTTCGCTGGCAAGATGAAAGTGTTCTTAGAACATATTATGTGTCCTGGGATGTTCGTAAATAAACAAAATCGGAGTGTCCTGAGGACACTATACCTGTCCGTATTGTTCGCAAGTAAGTTGAAACTGTTCTAAGAACACGCGGTGTCCTGAAATGTTCGTAAATAAACAAAATGGGGGTGCCCTGTGGACGCTATGCCTGTCCGTATTGTTCTCAAACAAGTTGAAACTGTTCTAAGAACACAAGCTGTCTCCTGAAATGTTCGTCAAAGGACGGAATTGGGGTGTCCTGAGGACGGTGTCCGTATTGTTCGTAAGCAAGTTGAAATTGTTCTAAGAACACAAACTGTGTCCTAAAATGTTCGTAAAGAAACAAAATGGAGGTGTCCTGAGGACGCTAAGCCTGTTCGTAATGTTCGCAGGCAAGTTGAAACTGTTCTAAGAACATATTATGTGTCCTGGAATGTTCGTAAATAAACAAAATGGGGGTGTCCTGAGGACACTATGCCTGTTCTTACTGTTCGTAGGCAAGTTGAAACTGTTCTCAGAACACATCAAGTGTCCCGGAATGTTCATAAATAAACAAAATGGGGGTGTCCTGAGAACGCCATGCCTGTCCGTATTGTTCACAGACAAGTTGAAACTGTTCTAAGAACAAACGCCTGTCCGTAACTGTTCGTTTCACTTGTGACGCACTTTTAATCACTCCAGGACCCGAACAGTGTACGTAGAACACCAACGCGCATGCGCAAAATAGTTTCAGTGCATTTGGTATCCTGAGGACAATGGCTCCCTTCGCGGACGTGTTCGCGAAGCCATCATGTGACGGCGCCCACGCTGAGCGTGTGTTTTGATTTCGGACACTGTTTGTGTCCGCGAACAATTTTAAACTACCTTTTCAGGCAATCCACAGTATTTTTCAATAATACATCACCATACCACAAGTCCCAGACAGTAATCCAGACTTTCTACATACTTTTTGGGACTTTTTGAACCTTTTTTTGGTGTTCGATCTGTCCGTGGACAGCGCGGCTCTCCGCGGACCGCGTGCAAGCACCCCTATAAAAGACCACACCCTAGCGCTCATTCTCATTGTGCTTCTGGCTATCCTACAGAGCACAGCGAATTTTCCTGCAAATTTGCAGATTTCCATCACAATCTTGATGGCATCCTTGGCTCCACTACTGCCACCTGTTGCTGCATCTGCCTCAGCATGACTCCCACCCCCTCCACCACCACCACCTCCCCAAGGGCATGAAGAGGGGAACAGGAGCGAGGATGCACAGGTGGAAGAAGAGGATGATGAGAATGAAGTAGTGGAAGTCCCTACTCCCAGCACTCGACGTGAGTCTTGGGTGTGGCGGTTATTTACCATTTGTGGTAATGGTTCTAAGGCGCGTTTGAACCAAGTCACTTGCAATGAGTGCAAAATGGTACTCAGTCGCGGGAGGCTTGGTTCGTACAGCTTTGGGACAACTATCATGAAGCGATACCTAAGGTCATTCCACTCTGGGGCCATTCACAAGGTTGTACCTTGCGAGGAGCGTAGCAGGTTGACTTCCTCTACTTCATCCTCTGTTTCTGATCCTGTCACCACAAGGAACACTCCTGTGGAACAGCGTATTCCTCAAGCTGCCTCACAGGCTATACGCAATGCTGATGACCCTTACCTTTCAAGGGTCACAGTTGTGTGTATGTACTGCGACGCAGTACTGTGCAGGGGGGAGAGACTTCGTAGTGCTTTTGAGGATATTGTTTCAGAGCACGAAAAAGTCTGCTCACTACCCAAGTGAAACCCACTCTACATCTTCCTCTCTCAGCTCGCCCTTTCTTATCCCCGTGGTTGGTGTCCCCCCCCTTACACTCCTTTCCCCTCCTCTCCTAGTGTGTCTTGTGTAAAAAAAAACAAAAAAAATGTAAAACAACAAAAAAAGCCGCCTTTTATAGTTAAAAAAAAGAAGTGAAAATAAATGAAGCAGGACTCTGTGTATTTTTTAGAAGTCTGTGGACAGTCCGCAGACATCTAAAATGTTGGGGTGCTACCCTATCATAACCATTGCAGTTTTATCTGGGATGTAGTGGTGGCTCTGAAAAGAGCCTTTTGGTGGTGTTTATTTGTGTTTGAAACATTTGAAATGCTCAACACCTACTATAAAATGGATGCTGTAATTCCAAAAAAAGTTTGCAATGCATTTTGTACATTTCTCAAAAAAATCTGATTGCCAGCATAAGTAAGAAGGACTCCATCCCTGCGAAATATGTATGTACTACGAAACATAATATTTTCATTGTGAAAAGATGACATGCCAAAATCTTTTAGAAAGGCACAAACAGCCTTATTGACATTGCTCCTTGCTTTCTCCGTTTGTGGACCAAATGAAGAAGAACAAAGCCACATTTGTCTATGTGCAATACATGAAAAAATTATTTGAGAATTTGGAAACATGTCCATGACCCTCCCAAGTCCTTCTTTCATTGCAAATTGCAAAGAAATTCCAGACACATGTCCTAAACTGTTCCCTCCACAATGAATTACAATTATGTCCAGATGTTGCTCTGTTTCCAAAGTAGCACAGAGAGGTAGCAAGTCCAACCACTTAATTCCACGTACTCCATGCCAGTGCACTTCCACATGTGGGAATCCAAGATCTACAGCTACTCCACAGCTTTCTGCATGCACCTTCAACCAATGAATCCACGAGTCTCCCAAAATCCTAACAATCTGTTTTTTTAAACATACAGCCATAGCTATCTGTTCTTCTCTCAGCAAAAAGAGTATCTGAAAAACTATCTCCGGGCACAACACATCCACTAAACTTTCTTGACCAATCCCTTTCTCTAATCATTCTCATTTGCATGGCTCCGCAACCCAAAAATCCCCAGATGTAACATCCAATGTCCGTGGACTACCGCCATGTCAGCGGACATAACATAACATGAACAGTCCTTCTACCATTTCATTTTCACTTTCTGTGCCATTCCCTCATTGGATATAGCTAAGAAGTCACATGAAAATCCACCAATCACATCCAAGACCTCTACATCTAACTGCATCATCATAGATCAGCACTTTCAATGTACTGTTAATCTCTGTGAGTACAAATGTCATATC
This sequence comes from Ambystoma mexicanum, assembly GCF_040938575.1. Classification (NCBI taxonomy): domain Eukaryota; kingdom Metazoa; phylum Chordata; class Amphibia; order Caudata; family Ambystomatidae; genus Ambystoma; species Ambystoma mexicanum. The sequence continues at coordinate 1,328,310,947 of NC_090922.1, forward strand.
ATTGGAAAGCACCTTCTACCAGAAATACTGTACAAGACTCCAAGATTTCTACTTACAACTGCTTGTATATCCATATGCATGAACACAAACTACAGGTATGCATATTTTCTATATAGTACATGTACAATTTTTATAGATTCATATAAACAAATTAACTGACTTTTACCTTGTATAATCTATAAAAAGAATTTACTGTCATTTTTTCCATCTCCTAAAATCAATTGTCACTTCCAAACTTATCTGCTATTTAATTTCTTTTTACACTCATATTTTCCAAGCACGTTGAACTAACATATTTAAAGTAAAAAATGAAAAGTTAACATACCCAAACAAAATTGCATAGACACAGTATGTTCAAAAATCAAAAAACAATACTAGTACAAAAATGTAAAGATTTATTTACTTATATTTATATACTGCGCAAGAAGCCTATGGCATTGAGTCGCTGTTACTTACAAGAGCTTAGTTACAGAAATAGTGGTATTAAGTGGTACATTATGAAGTCCACAAGGCATACAAATGATATTTTGGTTGGTACAGTGAGTCATTGCAATACATTTTATGCATTAAGAACATATGATATATATTCAACTGGTGCAACACATCTTATGTCAATAAAATAGTTTTCATGATTTTGAAGAAGGCACTAAGGGTCAATGTCAATTGAAAAAATCTATGTCTAAATTAAAAACAATGCTATATACAAGCAACATTCCTTAATTATTTCCTTTACAATTCCAGTGAAGACCATTCTCCTGAAAAGAAACGGCCAAATTTGAATTGCAAAGAACAACGAAGAAGACACCTGCTCATTTCAGAAAAAAGTAAGTTGAATACCACCATATTATTTGTAATATTATTCAAGCACACTGTAAGGTTAATTCATACTATTTCTGCGTCTAAAAATAGAGATTGGCACCATTCTGTCTACAAATCCCCATTTCTTAAACAGAGATTTACAGAAAAAATGACGCACTATTTCTCAGTTTTCGACACACAAATAACCCAACTGAACCCCTAGAATTTTGATATCATAGAACAAACAACTGGTTTAATTGTATACTACTAGATTTACTATTTCTACTTCTCGCCACCACCAGCTTACTTTCTACTATCTTCTGAACCCCAGCTAAGTAGCACATAAATTCAAGAATAGCCATCCCAACTAGTTGTAGTTGCCCAATGCACAATCACACACCATTACATACATCTTTATTATCTTACTCACACACTCATGCAAACAGCACACATACATTAAGAACACCCCAACCCATACCTTCTTTATTTTTTTCAACAGACCCTAAAGAATGCCTACCAAAAATCAAGTCTGTAGAAAGCAACGCAGAAACAGAGCAAATGAAAATAGAAGTGTCCAAAACAAACATCCATCTCTAGCAGAATTTGTAAAAAAAAAGTTAAAACAAAACAGCTAATACAGTCATTAGTGAAACAAAACAAACTTCAAGTATAGAAACTTTGCCTCCTCAACAAAATGTAAAACAAACTGCAAATCAATTACCAAAAAATCAGCTACCACTACAGATAAAACTGCTCCTATAAATCTTGATATAGTCCAAACTAAGCATACCAAAAAAAGTATTTAAGCACAAATGTTCTGTCACAGAGTCCTGCAAAATCTTCTAAAAACAGGAGAGAAATCAAACTCAACCCTTAAAACCTATCGTAGGAAATTAATTTTAGAAGTGTTGATAGACAGTGCAATCCTTCTCAAAAGAAAGTTATTTATTTTAGTGTTAAACAAAATGAAACCACTAACAAAACTAATGAGTAAATTACAAAAAAGACTTCTCAATAAATGAAATGTCAACAGAAATAACTTCTTAGGTATCTGTGGAGGTGAATGGAGTCACACTACAAGCACAGAATCATACTTTAATGAAGAATCATACAAACAAAAGCAAACAAACACAATTGCCATCCATAGCAGTGGACGAGGTTATGAAAAAGTTAATAATACCATAATGGAACAAGAAATACTACTTACAAAATTATCCCCAGAAAACTTAGAATTACCTCTCCATTCAACTGAATCAGAATGTCTAGTATACAAATGGCCATGCACGTCGATGTGTAACATTCCCAAAGAATCTTTCAAATCTTTACGCCAATTCCTCAATCAATATGTGAAAGGCAAAGACAAAATTAAAATTAAACTACTGCAAAATATGGATACCTGTCCAGTGCGCAAGTACACAGGACTACATGGACATTCATTGGGTTGCATTGCAGAACCTATTTGCAAAAACACCTTCCATTATATCATTATATCAACACATCATTCAACTATAAGACATTTAGTCTATAAACTGTACTATGCTAAAAGTCCTGCTTTAGCACTAGCCAATTTAAATAACATTCTTCTACATGGTACAGCAAAAGACCGACTTGAAGAAATCGACTATATCCAGAAAAAATATTTTGAAAGTGAAAGCCACTTACAGAATGAAATAGCTTTAAAGCAAATTAGCAACAATTATATGCATAGCAACCTTCTTCTACACACATACAAAAAAGAAATACTGAAATTTAAAAGTACATCTGCTGAAATACCAAACCATGTGTGTGTATGTTGCCGTAGAATTTTTATAAAAGTAACACAAAAACTGTAGACCTAACATACAAAATAGAAGACAATGAAGATTCTAAATGGTTTGAATTAGCTCTCTAACTTGTAGCAGAAAACAAATACGAAATAACTGACCCCTTAACACTTTGCAATTACTGCATAACAAAAATTGACAACAACCAAACTCCTTCACGGGCTATCACAAATAATTTGAAATTATTTCCAGTACCAAAACCCTTACAACAACTCAATTTATATGAGAGCATCATAATTCAAACAGTACACCCCTTTCAAGCAACATTATGCCTTCAACCAAAAACAGCAAAATTACCTCCCACTGAATTAGTGAAAAGTATTCGTGGAAAACTAGTGTATTTACCATTAGATCTAAAAGAAAATGTACACACTCTAGGAGTGCAACGTCCAATGGAACAATCTTTAATTATTTTAGTAAATGGTGTATCTACAAAAGACAAAAAAAATTGGCAACAACTGGTAGATTTACATAAAGTTAGACAAGCTTTGCAATATCTAAAAGACAATAATGAATACTAAAAAGAAATTAATATTGAAGAAAACTTGAAGGATACCATTGAAATAATTCAAGAGACACAAGAAGCTGGTCAATTTGAGCTCCTAGATCCTGCTACAATATCCAATACTTTAGACCATTATACAATTCACCCATTGCATTCTAATGACACCATAGAAGATGCACTAGAAACGTACCAAATGCGTCAAACAAAAGTATCACCAATCAGCATATGGGAAAAAAGTATAGAAGCACGTGCTTTTCCTCTACTTTTTCCTACTGGCAAAGGAGGAAGGTACGATGATAGACCTATTCAAATAACAGCATCAGAATATCGCTCATTACGGATGTATTCTGAAGATCCCAGATTTAGAAAAATGTGGAATACATATTCCACCTACTCTTTGAAAGTGAACTAGCAACTTTATGTTACGGAGTTGCACACACATTAAAATCAGGATCCCACTTTCAAAATATGTCAGCTACACAATTATTACAAAGGGGCAACAAAAATATGAGGTTTTACAATCAAATATTACAAATCTATTAGCAAATATGCGTGGTACTAAATAATACTGGTTTCGACGTCACAGAGATGTACGTTGTATGATAAGAAACCTTGGTCCACCCACTTGGTTTGTTACATTAAATTGTGCAGAATATACAACATAGCTCAAAATTTAACATACAAAAATAATATAAAACCTGATGAAACAAAAGGTAGATACAGAGTGGCAAATTGTGAAGGCATCTTAGTAAAACTCACCAAACCAAATTTAATTATTCATATCAAATTTTCATTAAAGACTCCTCAATATAAAGAACTATATTACATGTCCCTGCTACAACTCTTTAAACCATGGAGAAAAGAAGAATAAATACTAGATAACTATGACTCCTATGAAGACGCTTTCAAAGCAAATGAAAGCACTATAACTGATGTAAACTTTACACAGTACAAAGCAATGTTGCACAATGAACAGCAACATGAGGAAGAACTGCAGGCTCAGCTAGATAAGGACACTCCTGACAGTAGTCAACCTTCTGTAACAGTAAGCCAAGAACCACTGGGAGAGCCAGTAATAGCAAATGAGGCAGAATTAGCTATGACATAAGTAGAAAACACAATTTGTCAATATGAAGATAAAGAAGACTTAACTATACTACAATCAAAACTAAACAATGAACAAAGTAGCATTTTTGAAGAAGTAACAAAAGAAATTCCATCTGGTGTACAACATGAAAACAAAGAATGCACCTACCAAAATTACAAACCTATACTACTGTACGTCAGTGGTGAAGCTGGTTCTGGCAAAAATATTCTTAATCAAAATCATCAGTAAATTCCTTCAACAATTGACAACCAACAAACTGTCAGCTGTTGTCACTGCCCCCACAGGTTTAGCTGCCTACAACATAGGTGGTGTCACTTTACACTAATTACTACTCCTGCCAGTAGAACACCAAAACAAATTAGACTATTACAAACTTTCTGCAGAAGCTGCAATGGAACTACGCAGAGTTTTAAAACAAATAAAACTGCTGCTAATAGATGAAGTGAGCATGGTCTCCAACCTAATGTTGGCCTTGATTCACCTCAGATTACAAGAAGTACAAAAAAACAAACTACGAAGAGCTCTTTGGAGGAAAACACATTATTATTTTCGGAGATCTTCCTCAATTGACACCAGTGAAAGGTGAGCCTATTTTTAAAACCTTAGGACACAAACTCTGCCGCAAAACTGTTGGCAGCATAGGAAATGTCAACCTTTGGCAACATTTCCAATACAGAGAATTAACAGAAAACATGCGGCAATCTGCAGATCTCACTTATGCAAACATCTTAAAAAGTATTAGAGTTGGTATGTTATCTCAAGAAGCACAAGCAATATTGAAAACCCGGCACATTCATGCACTTTATGGCCATAATGCATGTGCTACGGATGTTATGGAACAATTAGCCCACAAAAATGTCAATTTTATGGCCTTAATGCCAACTCTTGCAAACTGTTTCAAATTCAATGAAACAATGTTAAAAAAAGAAATGCAACCAATAATTGAAATTAGCGCCACAGACAAACTGACATACATGGTATGACACTACCCATGTGTGAACAAGCCACAACAAGACTCAGTGGGTAATTCATAGAATTCAGCGCACAAGTGGCGCACGCGGCTGGCGCACAGTGTGCGCGTGCGAATCCCTGCGCCAGCCGCGTGTGCCAAAACCCATTTCCGCGCACAGCGTATTCATGGATTCCAGCTACCAAAACCAGCCGTGGCGCACAGTGGCACAGCGACCCTGCAGCAGCACCAGTTACGCCCCCAAGAACGCCTCTCGCGCAGGGAAAAGCCATCAAAATCCCCAATCCAGCGCAAAGGGCTGCGCTAACCCTGTACCAGCACGGCAAGCGGGCTACGTGTATCACTGGGGTGCACGGGAAGTACCTCACTTCATTTCAGCTGGGTACGTGCATTTCAGGGGTACGTGGGAAGTTTCACACGCAATTCCATCAGGGTACGTGTATTTCAGGGGTGCGCGGGAAGTTCCACACGCGATTTCAGCAGGGTACGTGTATTTCAGGGGTGCGCGGGAAGTTCCACACGCGATTTCAGCAGGCTACGTGTATTACAGCGGTGCGCTTGAAGTTTCACACGCGATTCCATCAGGGTACGTGTACATCAGGGGTTGCGCGGGAATTTTCACACGTGAATTCAGCAGGGTATGTGTATAGCAGGGGTGCGCGGGAAGTTCCACACGCGAATGTCCTGGCTATGTGTATTTCGGGGTGCGCGGGAAGTTTCACATGCAATATCAGCAGGGTATGTGTATTCCAGGGGTGCACGGGAAGTTCCACACGCGAATGTCCAGGCTACGTGTATTTCGGGGTGCGTGGGAAGTTTCACACGCGATATCAGCAGGGTACGTGTATTCCAGGGGTGCGCGGGAAGTTCCACACGTGAATGTCCAGGCTACGTGTATTTCGGGGTGCGTGGGAAGTTTCACACGCGATATCATCAGGGTACGTGTATTGCAGGGGTGCGCGGGAAGTTCCACACGCGATTTCAGCAGGGTACGTGTATTACAGGGATGCGCTTGAAGTTCCACACGCAAATGTCCAGGCTACGTGTATTCCGGGGTGCACGGGAAGTTTCACACGCGATTCCATCAGGGTACGTGTATTACAGGGGTGCGCGGGAAATTCCACACGAGATTTCAGCAGGCTACGTGTATTACAGGGGTGCGCTTGAAGTTCCACACGTGATTCCATCAGGGTACGTGTACATCAGGGGTGCGTGGAAATTTTCACACGTGAATTCAGCAGGGTACGTGTATATCAGGGGTGCGCGGGAAGTTCCACACGCGAATGTCCAGGCTACGTGTATTTCGGGGTGCGCGGGAAGTTTCACATGCGATATCAGCAGGGTACGTGTATTCCAGGGGTGCGCGGGAATTTTCACACGCGAATGTCCAGGATACGTGTATTTCGGGGTGCGCGGGAAGTTTCACACGCGATATCATCAGGGTACATGTATTCCAGGGGTGCGCGGGAAGTTCCACACGCGATTTCAGAAGGGTACGTGTATTACAGGGGTGCGCTTGAAGTTCCACACGCGAATGTTCAGGCTATGTGTATTCCGGGGTGCGCGGGAAGTTTCACACACGATTCCATCAGGGTACGTATATTCCAGGGGTGCGCGGGGAGCACCACACGTGAATTGCACGTGTGGGTCCTCCCAGGTGTTCCCTCTACACCCTCCACGGCCCCTGCAGGTGGCTCCCACCACAGGGGCCTACCCTGCACATGTCCTGCAGGCACCCCATCCACCATGGCCATGCCCCCCAGCCACCCACATGTCAACTTGCACTACTGCCCACCAACGCATGTCCCCCTGCACCCCCAGCCACCAGTGGCACCCTCCACCAGGCCCCCACCCATGTCTCCCACCACCCCCACCCCCCAGCACTGTGGGGCACCTGCCAGCAGGCCCCCACCCATGTCCAACTCATGTTCCCCACCACCCCCACCCCCCAGCACTGTGGGGCACCTGCCAGCAGGCCCCCACCCATGTCTCCCACCACCCCCACCCCCCAGCAGTGCAGGGGCACCCTCCACCAGGCCCCCACCCATGTCTCCCACCACCCCCACCCCCCAGCACTGTGGGGCACCTGCCAGCAGGCCCCCACCCATGTCCAACTCATGTTCCCCACCACCCCCACCCCCCAGCACTGTGGGGCACCTGCCATCAGGCCCCCACCCATGTCCAACTCATGTTCCCCACCACCCCCACCCCCCAGCACTGTGGGGCACCTGCCAGCAGGCCCCCACCCATGTCCAACTCATGTTCCCCACCACCCCCGCCCCCCAGCACTGTGGGGAACCTGCCAGCAGGCCCCCACCCATGTCTCCCACCACCCCCACCCCACAGCAGTGCAGGGGCACCCTCCACCAGGCCCCCACCCATGTCTCCCACCACCCCCACACCCCAGCAGTGCAGGGGCACCCTCCACCAGGCCCCCACCCATGTCTCCCACCACCCCCACCCCCCAGCACTGTGGGGCACCTGCCAGCAGGCCCCCACCCATGTCCAACTCATGTTCCCCACCATCCCCACCCCCCAGCACTGTGGGGCACCTGCCAGCAGGCCCCCACCCATGTCTCCCACCACCCCCACCCCCCAGCAGTGCAGGGGCACCCTCCACCAGGCCCCCACCCATGTCTCCCACCACCCCCACCCCCCAGCACTGTGGGGCACCTGTCAGCAGGCACCCACCCATGTCCAACTCATGTTCCCCACCACCCCCACCCCCCAGCACTGTGGGGCACCTGCCAGCAGGCCCCAACTCATGTTCCCCAGCCAACATGTCATCACAATCTAGATCCCTGGTCCCTATGGTCAGCCTCCAAATGCAAAACACCCACCCGAGTATTGCATCCACCCACTCAGAAATGGCAATTACATGACAGAACACCAATTGCAAGTTTTGAAACAAACACATGTCCCTCACATACACCCAATGGGTGTCAGTGAATCTCAAAACCCATATCATGATATGCATGAAACCAAAGAGATGATACTACACATTGAAGTACACATAAATAGATTCAAAAATAAAGAAACAGAAATGGGAATGTACAAAAATGAAAAGAAGCATGTCCGTGAAAAAAAGCAAAACCAAAAATCATAATCCAAAGTAATGGTGTCCAAAGTCACTGTCCACAAAAGAAAATCCAATGGGAAATAATAATTGAAAGTCATTGCTCCATGGGTAAATTGTGAAAGAAAAATAAAATCCAACAGTGAACTATGTACAGACGAACAAGCCAGGGTCCATTATCCCAACCAAAGAAATGAAACATATCTAACAACACTAACTAATAAAATAAACTATATACAAAAATGTGGCCAATGTCCAAAAGGTCCAAAAAAAATCAAAAAACAAAGGAAACCTAACACTAACTACATAACTATTTACATGGGCAGCGGGCTAGTCCAACGGCTCACTGGACGTTGTCATGGGCCAGGGCATCATCGAACTCCTGTTCAATGGCTTGGGGGCGGGCATGTTCCCTGGCCACGAGGTCTCGCAGGGATAAAGCAGTGTCCAGCTCCAACTCCCTGCGAAGACCCTCGAGGCACTCAGCCCGCCTCAGCGCCCTCAGCGCCCTCTGCATGGAGTTCTCCGCCCTGACCATTGTGAGCCGTTCCTCCTCTGCCCGCTGCCGCTCCGCACCTATCTGCTGGCCCAACCGCTCCCACACTGAAGCCACTTCCATTCCAGGGTTCTCCTGCCCTCCGGCCGATGCCTGCACCCCTGATGTTGATGGCCCCGAGCCATGATGCCTCCCACGTCGAGCCTGCCGCTGCCTCCGACGCAACTGCCTGTGCCAGCACGACGGCATCCAGGCTGATGGAATCCATCGACGCCGTTGTGCACGTGCCCTGCCCGATGATGCCGTCATATCCTCCATCTGCTGGGGTCCAGTTGCTGGTGTGTCCACCCCTGCTGGACCTCTGACTCCCGACTGTGGCAGGGATGGGATCCCCACCGAGCCGGCTGCATTGGTGGGGGCAGGTCCACAGGGGGCCCTGGTGGCATCTGGGCCGGAAGACGGCATGGAGAACGACTGGTGCATAGTCTCCACAGAGAAGGAGAGGGTCGCCAGATTGGCCGACACATGTAGGAAACCCCCGACCATGGCCGATCCCAACTGGGCCACGTCAGCACGGTGCTCTCCGTGATGACGTGCATGCTCCTCCCGGGAAGCACGCACCTCATCACGAATTGCACCTGTGCGCAACGTGACACCAATCAGGACCTTCTCCATACGGCCAGGGGTCCCCTCGTCCGCAGGTGGAGGGGAGTCAGATGACATGGACATCCCCCCTACCTGCGGACGGGCCTGGGATGGGGCATCCCTGCTGGTGCATGGTGGTGCAGTCACAGTGTCAGGGACAGTGACATGCACAGGCCCCTCCACGGTGACCTGTGCTGCCTCCTGCCCCTGCCCCTGGACTGCAACACTTGCACCAGCAGGGATGCCCCCACCAGGCCCCATGTGCGCCTCAGTAGTGGCCTCCTCCTCTGTGGAAACCACCAACCTGGATGGCTCCACCCCGTCTTCTGCCGTTGCAAGCCCCTGTGGGGGCTCACCCACCCCTTCCGCTGCAGCCGTGGGGGCATCCCCGCCGCTTTGCTCCACAGAGCCATCTCTGCGCTCTTCTTCACGTGGCGCTGTGTAGAGGGAGACATAGAACACAAGCATCAGGGTACTGTACAATGGTCCCCTAGACAGGAAGCAATAGCAGATGAGTGGCACTGTCAAAGATCACTTCCATCATGTCCCTCCACAACACATGGCTCAGTGCAGGTAAAACACATGCGGTTACAGGCATGGCACATGCTATGGATGTTAGCATACATGTCCAAGGCATTCTTGGAACATACAATGTTGTTTTGGAACTCACATGCATCATGGGCCATGCCTATCAAATGCACACACTTCACCCTAGTTTCATCCATCTGGCCTCGTACACCACAAACACAGTGGATACAAGGATGACTAGGCTGCATCAGTGAACCTGAACATTGCGACAGACATGTGTCATGCATCCCTGGCATTCACAAGTCACAGACACACAGACATGGGCAGCATACATGTACATGGCATCAGCACCCATCCCTCACCCCCACCCATGTCCAGGAACAGAGACTGGCATGCTTTCTTGTGGCCATTCCGCATAGGGCAACCCATGTTGCATTTGAACACATGCACCAACCGTGTGGTTCACACATTACTGGTCTCACATGCATGACGTCCCTGCACACACACATGCATACATGTCCTATGTCACACATACAGGCAAGTATCAGACAACCAGCACACTGCGACATGCCCTGTCTCACACAGCAATGCTTGGCCACTTACCGCTCAACTCCAGACGGGTCTGCCTCTCGAGGATCTGGGCGTGGAGCGCTGGGCCTACGCGTTCCAGGACCCTCATCTGGATGGGACACATGCGGCCCTGGCCCCGCTCCACGAGGCGCCGGGCCTTCAAGAGGGTCCTGGACCTGCAGTCATCCCAGCGCTTCTTGACATGTTGGTAGTCACGGACTGCCACCCCCTCCGCGTTGATGGCAGTCACGATGTCCGTCCAGATCCGAGTCCGTCCTTCCTTGTTGGCGCGCTTACTTCCGAAGAGGGCATCATACTGCCCCAGGACTTGCTCCACCAGGACACCAACTTCGGTGGCAGTGAAGCTGGTGCCCCTCTGCCTCTCTGGCCGGGGGTTGCCAGTCGTGCCAGATGTTTCAGTGCCCGACATGGCAACCCCAGAGGCAGGAGTGGGTGGGCAACTGGGTCCTGGGGCTGGGCTGTGGAGCGATGGTATCCCAGTCGGGAGTCTTCTGTTCCAGCAGGGGTGGACACAGCAAATGGACCCCTGCAGATGGCTGATGTGCAGGCACCAAATGGCAGGGCACGGTGGCAGCAGGCAGGCAGGCAGGCAGCAGAAGATGGCTCGTGGGAGGCTGCTCGGGGCTCTGGGGGGCAGTAATTCGGCCTTTTGGGCAGGAGCGTGGTCTTCTGTGTGCTTACGCGTGGCCAGCTTGATACGGAATGAATTGGCACGTGAAAATCCTGCACGTCTGCATGTAATTCGAGGAAAGGCCCTTAGCGCGTATGCACGTCAGCACGCATATGCGATTTCATTGGGCCAAAGGCCCTTAGCCCATGAGCGCGTCTGTGACGTGACGCGCGTGGGTGTTTCCCTCATAGGTTTCATTTCTTTTGTTGGGATAATGGACCCTGGCTTGTTCGTCTGTACATAGTTCACTGTTGGATTTTATTTTTCTTTCACAATTTACCCATGAAGCAATGGCTTTCAATTATTATTTCCCATTGGATTTTCTTTTGTGGACAGTGACTTTGGACACCATTACTTTGTATTATGATTTTTGGTTTTGCTTTTTTTCACGGATATGCTTCTTTTCATTTTGTACATTCCCATTTCTGTTTCTTTATTTTTGAATCTATTTATGTTTCCTTTAATACATATTTTTTTTATCGAACTTCAATGTGTAGTATCATCTCATTGGTTTCATGCATATCATGATATGGGTTTTGAGATTCACTGACCGTTTGTTTCGAAACTTGCAATTGGTGTTCTGTCATGTAATTGCCATTTCTGAGTGGGTGGATGCAATACTTGGGTGGGTGTTTTGCATTTGGAGGCTGACCATAGGGACCAGGGATCTAGATTGTGATGACATGTTGGCTGGAGAACATGAGTTGGGGCCTGCTGGCAGGTGCCTCACAGTGCTGGGGGGTGGGGATGGTGGGAGACATGGGTGGGGGCCTGGTGGAGGGTGCCCCACAGTGCTGGGGGGTGGGGGAGGTGGGGAACATGAGTTGGACATGGGTGGGGGCCTGCTGGCAGGTGCCCCACAGTGCTGGGGGGTGGGGATGGTGGGGAACATGAGTTGGACATGGGTGGAGGCCTGCTGGCAGGTGCCCCACAGTGCTGGGGGGTGGGGGTGGTGGGGAACATGAGTTGGACATGGGTGGGGGCCTGCTGGCAGGTGCCCCACAGTGCTGGGGGGTAGGGGTGGTGGGGACATGAGTTGGACATGGGTGGGGGCCTGCTGGAAAGTGCCCCACAGTGCTGGGGGGTGGGGATGGTGGGGACATGAGTTGGACATGGGTGGGGCCTGCTGGCAGGTGCCCCACAGTGCTGGGGGGTGGGGGTGGTGGGAGACATGGGTGGGGGCCTGGTGGAGGGTGCCCCTGGTGGCTGGGGTTGCAGGGGGACATGCGTTGGTGGGCAGTAGTGCAAGTTGACATGTGGGTTGGCTGGGGGGCATGGCCATGGTGGATGGGGTGCCTGCAGGACATGTGCAGGGTAGGCCCCTGTGGTGTGAGCCACCTGCAGGGGCCGTGGAGGGTGTAGAGGGAATACCTGGTAGGACCCACACGTGCAATTCATGTGTGGTGCTCCCTGCGCACCCCTGTAATACACGTACCCTGATGGAATCGCGTGTGAAACTTCCCGCGCACCCCGAAATACACGTAGCCTGGACATTCGCGTGTGGAACTTCCCGCGCACCCCTGTAATGCACGTACCCTGATGGAATTGCGTGTGATACTTTCCGCGCACCCCTGATATGCACGTACCCCGCTGAATCGCGTAACTTCCCGCGCAACCCCGAAATACACGTACCCCGCTCAATCGCATGTGTAACTTCCCGCGCAACCCAGAAATACACATACCCCGCTCAATCGCATGTGTAACTTCCCGCGCACCCCCGAAATACACGTACCCCGCTCAATCGCGTGTGTAACTTCCCGCGCACCCCCGAAATACACGTACCCCGCTCAATCGCGTGTGTAACTTCCCGCGCACCCCGAAATACACGTAGCCTGGACATTCGCATGTGGCACTTCACGCGCACCCCTGTAATACACGTACCCTGATGGAATCGCGTGTGATACTTTCCGCGCACCCCTGATATGCACGTACCCCGCTCAATCGCGTGTGTAAAGTCCCGCGCAACCCCGAGATACACGTACCACGCTCAATCGCGTGTGTAACTTCCCGCGCACCCCCGAAATACACATACCCCGCTCAATCGCATGTGTAACTTCCCGCGCACCCCCGAAATACACGTACCCCGCTCAATCGCGTGTGTAACTTCCCGCACACCCCGAAATACACATAGCCTGGACATTTGCGTGTGGAACTTCCCGCGCACCCCTGTAATACTCGTACCCTGATGGAATCGCATGTGATACTTTCCGTGCACCCCTGATATGCACGTACCCCGCTCAATCGCATGTGTAACTTCCCGCGCAACCCCGAAATACACGTACCCCGCTCAATCGCGTGTGTAACTTCCCGCGCACCCCCAAAATACACGTACCCCACTCAATTGCGTGTGTAACTTCCCGCGCACCCCCGAAATACACGTACCCCGCTCAATCGCGTGTGTAACTTCCCGCTCACCCCCAAAATACACGTGCCCCGCTCAATCGCGTTTGTAACTTCCCGCGCACCCCCGAAATACACGTACCCCGCTCAATCGCATGTGTAACTTCCCGCGCACCCCCGAAATACACGTGCCCCGCTCGCACAGGCCCAATTGCTGTATGTTTCCACTTTTGTAATGCGCAGGGACGCTACCGCCTGCCTTCGTGTGGCGGACGTGTTTCGGCTTGTGCGTGTCTTTGGCTGTGCGTGGCTTTGCCCTATTCGATTCCATGAATACGTGTGGTTCGAGTGCGTGTGGGCATTCTGTCTGCTTCCCTGCAGTACATCCCCAGTTACGCCATTATTTTCGCGCGTTGTTCCCCATTCCGCGCGTTACGCTCCGTGTTCCGCCCACTTTCTGGTGTATGCGCTGAGGTTGTGCGCTTTCACAGTGCACGTCGCGCACGCCTTTCGGGATGTTGCAGTGACGTGTGCGCCATGCACGGGTTTGGCCCACATCCCGATGAAAATACGCGCACGGACTTCCATGAATCGCATGCGTGCGCGTGCGCCTGTTTTTTTGCGCTTGCGCCTGCTTGCGCAAAGATTTTCGGCGCACGTTTGTTCCATGAATCGGCCCCTAAATAGTTTAGAAAATTCAATCTCCAACACAGCTGGATTGGAAAAAATATTAAAATTATCCTTAAATTGCAGAGTAATGCTTAAACGTAACCTTGGACTAGTGAATGGAGCACTGGGTACAGTTGTTGGCTTTCAAACATACCCACGTGACAACAACATTCAGTTTGTCAATATTCTCTTTGACAAACTTTCAGAAGTGAAAAGGACAGGACGCTCAACAGCTCGATTCCTTCTTTTCAAAGACATGTATGTACGAAGAGAACAATTTTCTCTAACTCTTGCATACGCAGTCACCATTCATAAATTACAAGGTCTTACCGTAGACAAAGCATTGGTTGACATTGGTAACACAGTCCTTAAAGAAAGCATGAGCTACGTAGCACGATCACGCTTACGTACACTTGACGGTCTATTTCTAATCAACTTTGATGCAAGTAAAGTAAACGCTGATATTCCTTGCATTTCAGAATACAATAGACTTCTTTCACTATACACCCCCCCATCTAAAAACATATCCTATTCCACAAAAAGTAAAATATTCTAAAAGAAAACTAAATCAAACAGAAATGCAACAGGATGTCACTGCAAATCCTCCACAGAGATTTAAAGAAAGTAATACTCATCAAGTACCACAATCAAAAAAGAACCTATTAGGGAAAGTAAACCAGGTACTTCTTCAAAGAAGGAAGACAAACTGCAAAAAAAGCACTCAGATACAGAACTACCTGGTCCATTTAAACTTTCAAATGTAAATGGTGTAAGTTGCTATGCAAATGTAGCAATGAATATTCTATTTCAATTACCACCAATAGTTGACAACATTTACTTACACAGTTCAGACCAATTGTGTTTGCAAATGTTAGTACGTCATAAAAATGCAACAAACAATCCTGACAACACGTATAGTGTTTATGGAATAAGACAACAATTGGACTATTGTGCTGGAATGGTGAAATTCACTATGAACTCACAGGAAGATCCACAAAAATTTCTAATGTACTTATTGCAAGTACTGGAAAACAAAAACATACCTATAAATGAAATCTTCCAGATTTCATACATGTGGAAACATGCATGCACTCTGTGCAACAATGTGACACAAGAACAAATCCCCAATGAGCGCTTAGTATATGTATCAATACCTAATTGTGAATCTGTTCCATTTCAGCAACTTGTACAAAATGTAAACCATGGTAGATTATGTACTACCTTCAATTCAGATAATCGCTCCACCTTACTAATAAAAACACATAGTAAATACGTAATACTAATGCTTCTACGTTACAATGCAGATGGTACCAAAAACAACTGCAAGCAGACTGGATTCACACATGGTCAAGTACTTGGTAAGAAAACCTTCACAACAATAGGTATAATCTACCACACAGGAGCCACAACCAATGCAGGTCACTATACTGCATATATAAAAAAGAATTGTGGATGGTTCGAATGTAATTGTAGTACCATTACTCTAAAGCAGAGATTACCTGCAAATCTTACAAACGCTTATTTAATTTTCTTAAAACCAAAATTTATTAACTAAACTTTACTTAAACATTAACTAAACTTCTATTAGAAAACTATAAACGGTTACAATATGCCAACAGCTATATAACTGCTCCAAGATTCTACAACAACTAAACAGATAAATGAATACCACTAAATTATATAAAAAAAATAAACAGTTAGAATACGCCAACTGGTATCTAACTACCCCAAAACTTTACAATAACCAAACAGATACATCAATACCACTACATTGTAACAAAAAATAAACAGTTAGAATACGCCAACTGGTATCTAACTACCCCAAAGTTTTCAATAACCAAACAATGAAATATCAATGCCACTTCATTATAAAAAAATAGACTGGTTACAATATGTCAACAGGTATGTAACTGCTACAAAAATCTGTAGACTCCAAAGACTAGCATAACAAAAAAGTTTTTTTTTTAATCCAACATGGATTTTTTTTTCTCCCACAGACCCAATGATTTTAGCAGCAAACACAGAAACTGAGCAAATTGCACACTACACTGGTTTATAATCTACTAAATATGAGGCTAAAAAAAAAATGTTGATTATTCAATGTTATAAGTTGTTACAAAATACCAATACTAACATGATCTTTCCTTTTATCACAGAAATAAACAAGAAATACATGTACTCCAGTTACTAAACCACACAGTAAGTATATTATATTAAGAACAACCATCACAGCAAATTACACCCATAGTGACTTATAACTTTGCTGCCTATAAATTTGATCTTGTCCATGCACCCAACACTATAGACCCTGCCCACAACCACCACAGAATATCACACCCATAGTGGCTTATAACTTCGTTGTTTATAAATTTGTTCTTGGGTGTGCTATGCTGCGGTGGTTGTGGCCAGAGCATAGAGTGACCCATATACTTTTTTTACAAAGTTTGGTGAGGATTCGTCCAGGGAGAACGAAGTTATAAGCCACCCAAAAAGGGCTCTTCCTATGGAAACAGCAACTTAACCATAACTACACAGCCAGTGCCCTTAACCCCCTACCACCATATTACGAGGTCCCTTAGCGGGTCCCACAAGGACCGGCTGGTTTTACCAGCCTATTTTAGCGGGACCCGTTAAGGGACCATGGAGCTAATAACGGGCCCGCAATTTGCAGGCCCCTCCCATTGAGCCCTATGGGGGCTGAAATCGGAATGGGGAATGGTTTCCTGAATGGGGACTTAACGGGTCCTCCAAGGTTGGAATGACCCGGTAAGTCCCCATTCAGAGACCCCGGACCCGGGTTTGGAGGCAGCCATGGTGCTAATGGCACCATGGCTGCCTCCAAACTCAGAATGACCCCCAATTTCTAGAGTTTGAAAGCAATCTTCCCTCCCCAAACAAGAGAGAAAACCGTTTTTGGAAATTGACACTTTTAAAATGATAGGTGAAAATGGCTTTGTGACATTGTGACATAAGGCAAAAGGGTGCAAAAATGCTTAAATGCTTCTTAGGAAAGCAACACTAAACAGGTCCTAACACACATGAGCTACAATATAAACAACAGTACACACTTTAGATCAGGATGGGATTTGAGAAACACTTTGAATAGGAAAATGACCAGGGACGTAATTTCACCAAAATGCCTGGGGTAGCGGAAGTGACATCACAGTGCCACACCCCCAAGAGTGACACCACAGGAAGTGATGTCATTTGGCCACACCCCCACAGGAAGTGATGTCATTCGACCACACCCCACAGGAAGTGATGTCATTAGACCACACCGCCACATGGAGTGATGTCATTTGACCACACCCCCACCATGACATGGCCTCATAAAGCATTATCCCTCAGTGCACTAAGAAAAAAATGGTTATGATATCAGTGTATTGTGACATTTCATACAAGAATAGATCATCATGTAGCAGTGTCAAGGTCCATGTTGCCACGTGAAGTGTATGAACCCCAATCCCCTCTTGATGTGGATCTGCCCTGTTATTTCAACAGGACTACAGAGCAAAATCACATTCTGGGGGGACAGGGATAGGGGAAAGCCAGGATAAAAGGGGAGAGGGAGAATATTTCAACAGCAAACATGTATGGCATCCTCAGTTTTTAATGATTCTTCTTCTTATGTTATTTTGTCTGCCAAAAGATTAGTTCAAAATGTGTTCAAGGCATACAGTGCATTACTGAGTGATACAAACTTCAGTACCCAAAGCCTCATCAGTCCTGTTCCCATATTTTATGGGGGAAAAAATCCTGGCTGCATTTTGCTTTCCTCCCACACTCACCAACAATCTTTATATGCCTAGGTTTCTGTTCCTACATGTTCATTGTCCTCCACACCCCGCACCTCTCCACAATGGTACACATTCCAAAAATTAGTACTATTATATAGATTTTGGTATAATGCCCAACAGTTGCTCTTCCTTCACTCTGATCATAAGACTTAAAATGTAGTTTCTTACCAGATTAAGAAGAACAGTGGCTTGACAGACGTGCCAGTGCTGCTGTTTCAGTGGCATGTGAGGTGAAGATTCTGACTCGAAGGCAGATTGTTGCTTAGGTGACCGGAAACCAGAGGAGAGGTCTGTGAGTGTTCAATGGCAACAGATCAAGAAGACACAGAACTCTGGTAGTGGAGCTGCAGGTGTTTGGCAGAGAAGAGGTTGCAATTATGGCAAGTGCTGTTTTGAGGTCACAGAATACTGGCTGTGATGCGGATAGTGCCGAGCTGATTTTAACAGAAGACACTGAATGGGTGTGTCTCATCATTGCTTGGTTGACTACAAATCAAGGATACAGTGCTGGCATTGTGAAGACAGAACTGTAGCTGTGGGGTAGCTGGTGACTGGCTTAATGGAAGTTGCTGCTTAGATGGCTCATCATTGCTTCATTGACTGGAAATGAAGAAGAGCCAGGCGGGAATCGGATAGCAAATGTTTTCATGACACAAGACTCCAGCTGTGCTGCAGCTTCTGGCTGACTTGTCAAGAAGATGCTGATGGAGGCAACTCAAATTCTAAGAGACTGGCGGTTGACAGATGCTTGTGGCTGTGCTACTAGTAGTGCCTGTCTGGCTTCACAGGAAAATCATAATTGAATGTCTTGCTGTTGCTTGGACTGAAAATCTGTAGGATGTCGGCAGTGTGGCAGATGCTGCCATTTTAACGACACACATGATGTTTCTGACGTAATGGTCCATTGTTGCTTAGCTCACTGGTAATACCATGCAGTGTTCTGAAGATAAAACAAACTGGTTGTAGTGCATGAGCGATGTATCATGGCTGACTTCATGAGGAGAAGAGGCTGGTAGTGTAGGAGAGAAGCAGATGGTTTTGAAGACTTTATGTGGTGCTGATTAGGTCTGCGTGACTTGAAAAGAAAGACCTAACTGGAAAATTGAGCTATAATCTAACAGTGTCAAAGAAGATAATGGTTCATCTTTTCAGAGGATACCTCCTGTGTCGCATGTCAGCAAATCGGTCAATGGCATCACTCAAATTTGCCTCGTCAACCTCCATAGGTTCACATGCCATTACCAACAAATCACTAAGTCTGTTGTCTCCACATCTATTTCGCAAATAGTTTTTAACTCTTTTCAAACAGGAGAAGATCCTCTCATTTGTTGCAGTTGTAATCGGCAATGCAAGAACCAGATCCAACAGGTTGAGGACATCAGAAAAGCCTCTTGGAGATTCATTGAGATAGTACCTGACAGAGTGAATACCTGCTAAATTCTTGTCAGATAAATAGTCCCTTGCAGTGTCAAGGCCTGAATGCAATGCAGCATAATCTACTTGGGGCCCTAGGTAGTGCCGAGCAAGAAAATCTGCAGATGAGTCCTCCAAGACATTTTTAGCCCTTGGATTGAACATGCTGGCAGCCTTGATAATCCCCATGTTATCTATAAAATGAGCATCCAACTCTCTTACAAACCTATCCAAGGTGCAGAAAAACACCTCTTGCTTTATTCGTTCAGTCTGTGGCATTTGATCCTCAGAGTGCTCATAATGTCCAGGCCTCTTCCCTTCAGTAGTACCAACAAGGTATTCTTTGAGTTTGCTGCTCAGTTGGTGCTGCCTTACTGGTAAAGCTCTGCGGTCGTGGTCTACAACTGTTTCAATACCACATTTTTTTGCCAATTCCATTGCGTCATTGACGATTTTCACCCAATGGCATTCTTGTCGAAGGTTGACGAGGGCAGTTCTTGTCACTTGAATTAGGTGACTCGCATCTGGCAAATCAAGATTCTTTCTCTGAAGTTCATCAGATAACACACAAATCTTTTTCAGAATTGCTTCCATACTTAACAAAGTTAGCAAAAACTCAAAGCACTGCATATTTCGGAGAAGTCCTCTGGCATCTGCTTGTCACGTTGTTGCGATTATTCTATTACACTGAGAACAACTATAATGGTTTGAAATCGAGCCTGTATTTTTTCAACACACGCGTACCAATAAAACCATCTAGTGCCACAAAGTCTTTCTAATTCTTGTACTGCCAGACCGCTTTCTATTTGAGCTTTTACAAAGAGTTTGTGCCGAGGAAAACTTTGTGAAAGGAACACATACACAGCCTGCAAAGTTGAGAAAAACTCCTTCACTGTTTGTATGTTAGTGATAGTTTGCACTAACGCAAGGTTTAGACGATGTGCATGACAGTGAATGTAAACTGCCTGTGGAGCAATTTCTTTTATTTTCGCTTGCACTCCATTGAAACAGCCACTCATAACTGATGCCCCATCATAGCATTGTGCCACACAGTTCTTCCAGTCAAGGCCATCATTGTGTACAGATTTGTCAATGGCTGCAGCTAAACTGGAGGCATCCAACTTCTCCATGTGGTAACATCCCATTGCTTTTTCCTGAATGTTCCCATCTTGATCTACAAACCGGATCACAAAGCTCATCTGTTCTTTATGTGAAATGTCTTTGGTTTCATCAACCAACACTGCAAAGTGCTTTGTCACTTTCCTAACGATATTCTGACGTATAAGATTTGCCACAACTGAGATCATGTCATTTTGATACTCAGGAGATGTGTAGTGCCCATATCTTCTAGCCATTTTTACTTTAAGAAGTTCATTATTATCAGACAGCAAACGCAATATTGCTATGAAGTTTCCCTTATTGTGGGAGTCTTGTGATTCATCTGTGGCTCGGAAAGCAAGTCCTTGACGACCCAAAACACATACAACCTTTAGTAATTGCAGCACATGTTGACGATTCTCTTCAATATCTTGGTCCCCAACCTTTTCTAGCATTGAAAAAATTGAGTGGTGAGGGCCTGTAGTCTGTTGTACACGCTTAAAGTCTGCCCAAGCTACAACCGAAGACTTATGCTTATCAGAATCTGAGTGCATCTTTAAAGAATGACGTGTCTTTTCCCATTTAGCGAAGCCAATGTCAACAAATGGAACACTGCCACGTGCACGCCCCCCTCCTCCAGAATTAGAACCAAAATGTCTGCATGCAAAGCAGTATACTTTATCTTTCAGAACGGAATACTCCACCCAAGGATATGTTATATAGTCTCTGTTAAACTTACGGGAACCAGTTACAGGGTATCTAGGAAGTTTTGGCTGTACAGGGTCACTGCATGGATTTGGTGACAGATCAGTCACCACACTGTCATCTAAATTGGGAGCGGGAGATCTTCTTGGAATGCCCTGATCAGCTAGACAAATCTGCATACTGTTATCGCTCTGCAACCAAGAGCTGCTTGTGCTCTCCCCGAGGAGTGAAATGTCAGGTGAGCAAGCACCAGTGGGGGGATCATCAAACATGCCAATACGGGAAGAACAATCCTCAACATCAGGGATGAAAGAGCACTCAGCACTATCCAGGAAAGTTGATGTGTTGCTTGGGTCATCAGCATCACGTGAAACCATCACAGCAATGTCTGCACGTGGACAAGAGCCTTCAGTGGCCACTACAAATGAAGGAGATGCTATGTCAGCCAAGGAAGGTGGAGCTGTAGACAAAGAGTCAGCATGTGAAGATAGTGAACCAATGTCAGCACATGTAGATGCACTGTCTGCACCTGAAGAAGCAGCTTCGCTGCCAGCTAGAGTTGATGTGCTGGCCGATGGTTGGACAACATGTGCAGCTGTGTTTGAACTGCCACTTGAGGTATCATCAGACCTCTTGTGTCATGAACCGAGGCTTCCTCCCCCAACTCCTCACCTGGATCTTCTGGGAAGGATTCTTTAGGGTTGGCCTTGGGCTTCTTCTGATCCTTTCTCCTTGAGGGAATCTTGTCCTTTGGAGTTCGGACCTTCTTATCGTGTAGGTAGGGTCTGGCCCCTCCGGAGGCCACCTTGGCAGAGATGTAACTCTGACCTCGGGGATCCCCAGAGGGCCAGTCCTATTTTCCAGGGAAAAAGCACAAATGCAGAAAAAACCCTGTTTCCGGATGGGTTCAGATGGGGGGTAGTCGGTTCCTCTCAATCGAAAAGGAAGGCGTAGCTTCTCCACACCAAAGAGGAATACTTGTAGAATAGAAGTCAGATTCCTCAATTGTTCAGACTGCTGGGAGTATAAACTGCATAGAACTCCCGAAGTTCTCCTAATAGAATGCAGATAAGAGTAAAGGATATAAGGTGAAAAAGGCAACAACACGTGATAAGAAGAAATTATGACAAAAAGAATATCCTAAACAGTTTAGGCAAGGCTGACCGAAAAGAAAAATAGAAAAGTATACGGATCTAGTCTGATTGAGTAAAGGCAAAGTTTCCCAGGGTGAGGTCAGAGCAACAGGGACCCAAACCTGTGAAGGGCTAGGCAGCGCTGATAGAAGTAAGGATACCGGCACCCACAGTTCAAAATAAATAAAAAAAAGGATAAGCTGAGTGGCGAAAGGAACAGGAGCAAATAGGACTAACTAAAGGCAAAAGCACTGAACAGGCAGCGCCGAGACACCAGGAGTGGAAAGATGAAGAATTACAAGGCGGGAGAGAAAATAGAACAAGCAAACAAAAGAGGCACGGCAGGTAGGAGGAGGGTAACTAGAGCAGGAATCAAGGCGGTAAGTAGATTCGCTGAAGGCACAGAAGGATCCAAGAGGAAACTCCAACACACGAACCGAGCGTTGACAAACAGATACAACGCACCGGCTTGTGGGAGGAGCCAGCCTCTTAAAGGTACGGCGGCCATCTTGGGTGAGGACTGGAGCGCGCGCTGATCATAACCTCCAGTGCTTCCACAATCTCCAGTTCCTGACATCTTGCGCTTGCTTGAATCAGGGCCTGGAGTAGGGCTAGCTCCTCTTGCTTTTGGAGAAAACATATCAACGATTGACCTCTGTTTTGGATCCTTGGGTTTTCCTGTAAGTGTAGACATGTTCGTTCTTTTAGTACTGCTAAATCAGAAGCTATTATTCAAGCAAATAATGGATTCCTCAGTGTCCTCCCGACTTCTTTTGTGCTTCACACTTCTTTGGAGGACCACTTCTGCTGAATACCAAAGAGGAGACAAATCTGAAATGTATTGCTTTGGCTTACAAGTTTATCACTGTACTCCCTGAAAATAAGCGAGTACTTCCCAAAAAGAAAAACAGATTACAAAAAATAGGAAACAAACAATGTGGACCCTGAGCCCCTGCTTTCACGCACTCAGCTCCATGGATGTTTGGAGAGGTAGCGCACGTAGTTCCAAAGGAAGAAAGTACTATTATACTGCTCTATCGGTAGACATGCACATGATCGTTTAATGTGTATGAGTACTAGGTGCAACATAATTATTATAAAAACCTTTCCGTATTTCAGTTAAAGCATTTTTACTTGCTTACAAAATACTGCCGTGGGGAACTAGATTTACATTTTTACTCCCTAAAAATCATTTTACTTCCAAGTTTACAAAATAGGGAATACAATAGTCCCACTTCAAAATCTTATCCTAAGCAGTGATTTCAAGTATGTATCTGTCAGGGTAATACTTTACATTTGAGAGATTAAAAGTTGCAACCTGTTCAAACTCTGCCCCTAAGAAAAAAGGAAACCCGTGGATCCCAAAAAAACTAAAGTGAAGCATGCGTTCAGTGTCATACAGTTTGAAGTTAATTTTGTGGTATTCTCTGATTAAATGGAAGAGAAACGGCCATCTTTAGTGTTGAAACAACTAGGACAAGGCTGCAATGCATAAATAGATAAGGACTAACACATCAGATCATTAACATATGCTGTAAATTTTCAATATGTTGCTTCAGGTTCATTTACCTCTCACAGCGGTCACAGATAAAGCTGGATGTCAGCTGCTCAATGGTGGTACTGTTTGCTGGCATTGAGAACACAGAAAGTAAGGAACTCCCACACGAAGATGCAGGTCTGAAAATAACAAAATATCAGAAAGATTCATTTGTGCAACACCACACCGGAAAAACATGGCAGCTGTTCTGCTGGAACAGAGCCTAGATTTATTGTACATTAAACTGTAACGGCCGTAAAATCCGCAGACGACGACAGAGACACGTTTACTTGACTTTGTTCCCCTATATTCTGGGTTAAAGTCAGTACAGGAAAATGAGCGAGAGGGTAATCTAAACAAAATAATGCTCATGTCAAGGGCTGCCATAACTTGTGAGGATTGAGTTTCTAAAGTGCTAAAGGCCGGAGTCCGTTCTTTTCTCTGGGTCAGGGCCGTGGCACCCTGTGTAGGCCGGAAAGTCACTTTCACACGGTTGTATCCCCTTTTGCCATCCCTCTTTATTCTCCATCTCTACCTCACTCTTACCTCAATCCCCCTTCATTCTATTCCTTCTCTATGGCCACACAGTGCTTTGCTTTCATTCTGCTGACCTTCTTCCTTCCTCTAAGTGTTTACTTTTCTGTTGCTCTTCCTTTCTCCTTCCTTCCACCCTCCTATGTAGTTTTCTCTCTTCCTTGCTTCCGCTCTCCCTGCCTCTGTTGTTTCAATATCGCCTCTATACTCTCCTTGCTCCACTTGGCCACTTCTCTCTCTCCTTACCCCTAGCTCTCCCTGCTCTATCTCACCCCCTCTTTCCCTGTCCCTCCTCATATGCGGTCTTCTCTCTAAACCTTGTCTCTTCCATCCTTCTGTCGCTCATCCATCTTCTCACCTCTAATCTATTTTAGTCCGACCTCACCTCCCCTTTCTCTCAGTCCCTCGTCACTCTTTGCAATCTGCCTCCTACCTTCCACCACACTTATTGGGACAAATGCCTTTTTATATCCGTGTTTTCCATGTAATTGGGCTGATTAGTGCTGCGCTGGGGACACCTGTCTGCTCTTAGATATTCACAGGTCTAGGTTGGGTGTTTGTCCATTCTCCCACTTTCAACTGAAGTGAAACTCCTAACCTTTGTTACTCTGTTAGGTGGTCTGTTGCTCCATAGGAGGAAGCCACAAAATGGGCCCCACAATTTTGGAGTAAGATGTCTTTGTCATGGTGCCTTTGTCGTTGAAATGGTGGGTGCCTCGGCCCCACCCCTTAGCCTCTTGTTAGTGACTCTGCCACAAAACATACATGTTTAATTTATTTTGGAGGCACTCATATTTCATTTCTGGCACCCGTTTCAGCCTCAGTGGTTGTGGTTTCTGAGGACTCGGATAGGGAATTGAAACACAGAGGAGTGGGACCCCAGCCTGATAGGTTCGCCCCAGTGCATTGTAGATACTGACAATCTGAGAACAATTTCCTGCTTCATCAAAACCTCAGCACAGGGAGGTTTTGCCGTTTACTGCTTTTAATTAAGGAGTAGTTCTTATCCCTTCTGGATCTGCTCGAGCAGCGGACCACATTTCTGTAGAATTAAGCAGCTTTGTTTAGATCTTACAGGATTCTCAGTTCATATATCCTATGCTCTTCAGATATGTTAACTTTCCTGCAAGACATGGATATTTGTATATGTTTCTTTTATTGTGGACCTCTGATCCCACATATAGTATGCACACAATCATAGGCTTTATCAAGTTCTCATTAATACAATGTTCATATAAATATAGATTGTTTACTATAATATGCACATACACTCACTAACGGGGGAACGAGTGAATATTGTTTTTCCCACTATCATAACGCAACCAAACAAGCACAACGAAATTCATAACCTTATAGAATATGTGTATTTGTATGATGTCCCATACCACAATATGGCATAGGTGGAGACACTAAGAAACCAGTGGTGGGGCTGGCCTACAAGGAAGTCTGGAGATGTCCCTGTTGGCCTCTGCGCCATGGGCCACGTTTGTGTGGGCGCTCTGCTGCATGGCTCAGTCGCAATGATAATGTAATCAAAACAGAACAAACTCTGCGTATGTTTATGCTATAGTTGCTGGGATAAGTTCTGCTTGTTTATTGGAAATGGTAACTGGGAGGTCCCACAAGAGAGGGCAGAAGGAGATGGTGAGGGTATAATATGTCCACCCCTGCAAGGAACGGAGCAATACTGTTGTGAGTCCTGGCTTGTTAAGGAAGGCTGTTTGCATTGCCTCTGACCTGTGAGACAAGGATAGCTAAGAGGGAAGCTTGCGAAGTCCCCTGATGGCGAAGAGCTGGATTTAATGTTGTATATCATCTAGAGGTTTGAGAGGAAACGGGAACTGCACTACTAGCATGACCCGTACTCGTACAGCTACTAGTATTAGACAGTTTCCGTTTTTTGTGCACTGGTGGTTCATTTTGTGTAAGTACACATGCAAGATCCATCCCTTAAGTAGACCATTCTTGGTACTTAATGCTATTTCGCAGTGGAAAATGGTTACCACTCGACAGAAGAAGGGCTACATTAAGTCAATCCTTTATCAACATATCAAACCCTTGCCCATTCGCCTTTCGGTATGTCCGGGAGCAAGTATATTACTTTCAGGTAGCGGAGTGCCTGCCGTCGGCACCAAATTCATTTTACTAACGTGCAAATATGTGTCGGCGGCAGCTTGCAAGCCGCCGCCGACACATATGCACGTTAGTAAAATGAATTAGGTGCTGCCTGCAGTCGGCACCAAATTCATTTTACTAACATGCAAATATGTGTCGGCGGCAGCTTGCAAGCCATCGCCGACACATATTTGCACATCAGTAAAATGAATTAGGTGCTGCCTGCAGTCAGCACCAAATAATTCATTTTACTAACGTGCAAATATATTTGGTGCTGGCGCTGCCCTGCCATCGGTCGGCAGCAGCGACCGCTGGACTCAGTCTCGTGTCACTCACCTCGAGAGACGAGTCGGAAGTTAGTCACTGCTCACTAGTCTGGCCTCCTGGATCAACGTGGATGCAGCAGCCTGTGGACAAAACTCTCAGCATCAGTAGCGCCAGCGAGGCGAGAAGCGCACCACACGCGTTTCACATGCAGCAACAATAATCAAAATGGAGGCCACAAGCGTCACAGCACGCTGTGGCCACGCCCCATCCTCCTCTGATTGGTCAACACCAGAGGTCGCAAGAGATTGACAGGGGTCGCTGGTCAATCCCCAGCGGTCGCTCTTGCGACCTCTGGCGACCCCCAAATGACGTCCCTGAAAATGACACGTGTAAACTTTTGGAAACTGGAAATACGGGTCAAATACACTTTTGGTTGTGGATATAACTAAGGGTCTTAGGTATCAGTGAGAGTTGAAATTTCGTTTCTATCTATAAAATTGAAGAGGTTATGAGGTTTTAGTGAGAGGCGTATTTGCAAAATAGGCACGAAAATGAAAACAGAAATTTGGTTTTAAAAATGACGGATTGGTTTCATTATACTATATTAAGGACTATGAAAAAGAGAATACCACACATGAATTTCCACAGTTACGTGGCCAGCGTAACCCTTCATGTGGTGGAAACTCTGTTCCATTCTGGGATTTACTTTAATTATCCAAAATTACTAATGACTTATGGTTTTGTAACACAAATGAGAAAAAAATCAGCGCAAGAATGATTCTGACAATACTAGTGTTCTGGATTTAAAGATGGGATGAGTTGAGATTGGGATAAGACAATGCAAATATACTATGGGTCACTGTTCTTCCTATTGATACTTACAGTCCCTTGTGATTAAATTGAACCGTCACAGTTCCGGTCATTGGATCGGGTCAGGTCTACGGGCAGCAGTGCACCTCCGGATTGATTGAATCATCAGGGCGGTTCTTGTCAATTTTAGACTGCACCTCAGACTGGATTTGGATGGGCCCTTCTGGTCACTGGACACGGTAGATAGCAGGATGCAAGTTTCAACGGGCAAGCCTTAATGGTAGCAAACCAGACTGAATCAGACTTAAAACCCCTCAAATGTTGGGATAATTCAATTTGGGCCTAGCTAAAAAGAATTCAGCAATGCTAAGGCCTGTATTCTGCAAAGAAATCTGGAGTCAGCTGCAAGATGAAGAGTTCTGGACAAGATGAAGAAGTCAGGAACAAAGTGTTGCGCCGGAATCTGGATGTGTTCAGGAAGCAGTGTGTCTGTTATGTGTGGTGAAGTTCCTATATTTATACTACCAAGTGGCATCACAAAGTTTATGGTCTGGGCAGAGTTTAAAAACACACCGCTATGGCTGTGAGTGACCACAGGCACTTGCCTTGTTTTGGTTGACAGTAAGAACAGAGCTATCATCTTTATGATGGAATTTAGGAACTCCCATATTGATTTTGACCAAAACATAACTTTTGCAAAAGTGTACATTTCTAAAATGATGTTCCCTAATAAAACTGGACATATACTTTTCATATTTGATGGGCTATATTCACATTCAATCCCCATCTCTGTGAGGGCTGTCTTTCTCATTCTATAGAATTTTCTCAATTTTAATCATAACAGTCTTGACTAATAACTTCTAATTCAGTACAGATCTGGGGGATTATCACTGGATCATATATATAAAATATTAGGCTTGCAACATTAATAGTTCTGCTACAATGAGGGTTTTTCCGTAACTTTAGTCCTTAAGTGGTACAGGGTTCATCAATGCCTTCAAAGCAAAAGCCTGAACTTAGGTTAACATCTACCAATTTTCAGATTTATCCTTTTTTAGGTTGCACAGTTCAAGAGTTTCAAACTTAAACACAATAAAGATTTAACACCAAAATGTTCCTTTGAACAGAGTTCTTTTTTCTCTCCTTTGAACAAACAGCTGTCAGATCCCTTTGATCAGGGTGGGGTGTAGAGGGAAGCATCCTGCCTATCCCCAGCAGAGGTCAATGCTCAGCCTGCCCTTTGTTCTTGGCTCAGCCAAAAGACGAATGTCTAATGTAGTCTCTTGTGCTCCATATGCGAGAACCTCCAGCAGCCATTAGCCTTCCTGTAGCAAGGGAGTGTCAAACTGAAGTGTCAAACTTTCCCAGGCTGGCCACTGTCCAATCAGAATTAAGCAGTTACTTAACTCCAATACTGGGTTGCTTTAAAATTCACAATTAAGTCTTTTCTTCAACACATATACAAATAAGCACAGTTTATAAGGGATTTGGACATTTAAAAGAATTAAGCCCTTCACAAACATGCTTTAAATAGGCAAATTTTGCAATTTCTTCAGGAAACAGAAACACTTTTAAAGTGGGTTTGACATCTAATTTTCTTATGCAGCTGTCAGGCAGTGAGGATCAGTTTCTTCTGACTGTACTGGATGATCTGTGGTTTCAACACACTTTAATTTCAATAGTTCACTTGGAAAATGACTGAAATTTGCACCAAAACAGCACTTTGACGGTTGCAATGGATTGTGAAAACTGTATTTTTAAGGCATTTTCGGATTTTAGCCCACTTCTGTGGTCTTGCTTCATATGACAGGTAACAGCACCCCCTGGCATTCTCCTGCAGGGAGTTCTGTTTTGACATCAACTTCACCTGTGGGTGGCAGGGTGATGCAGCCTTTTTGTGATTTATGAACCATGCGCAGTTTCGCAGATTTGGCGCGCACAGGGGTTAGCGTCTCCATTTTTGGCAGTTTCTTTCCCCCATTGGCAAAGGGGTGTAGTGTGGTGCATTGGCATGGGTTGAAATATCCCACAGTAGGGCGCCTGACTCCAGAGGGTGAAGGGGGACTACCAATATACAATATATAGTCAACGGCTACCCTTTTCATAGATACACAGGAGGTATACCTAAACTACAGTGACGCTAGATTATCATATACTAGGATGGAGATTACAGGACGTGGATATGGCGTAACAATGTTTTCGTACTGCTACTGACACAGCAATACATGAAATTGTACTTTTTTGTCATTTATTTAGAAATGTTTCCTTTGATTCCACTTGTATTATTGTACACTTTGCTTGTTACATATGTTTCGCCTATTTTTAAAATGTTTTCTAGTTAGCAATTAAACATTGTTTTTACACCATATCCATGTCCTGTGATCTCTGTGCTAGTATTTGAAAATCTAGCATCACTGTAGTTTAGGTGCACCTCCTGTGTGTCTAAAAAACGGGGAACTATTGACTTTATACTGTATATTGATTATCATTATTACCGCCATTATTACCACCAGAACTATGAGGTCGCCTTACACTGACCGCCTAGTCGTGCCTAAAGTCAAGAGATGGAAAGGAGGAGGTTCCAGCTTCCCATACATTGCTGTAAACTTTGGAATGACATCCCCCCTCCCATAGAGCTGAGAAATGAAATCGTACTGGCTATTCTGCGAAGCGCTCAAAACACAGCTGTTGGCATAACCTGCTTCCCCTCCCTCTGCAACCCCCCTTCCTACTCATCCCCTAACCATGTATCTGCCAATTGTATGCTGTCAATAGCATGCTTGATAATACTGTTTGGTACTTGATCATATGCTCTCACCACTGATGCAATTCACCTGAACTGTATGACAAACTACACTTACCTGACTTGTACCTGTAACAGCACCTCAATGCCTATGGGCTGTTTCTGTGCTTTATAAATGAAATAAATAAATACATAAATAAATATTGTTTGTGTTACTATCGTCTTCATCATTAAAATACGTTTCATTATTTGAATTACTGATAAGTGTATACCCTATAAGGGGTGCCAGGCTGTGGGCTCCTAGATATCACCTTTGCAGACATGGGAGATACTAGCACAGCATGTCAGTGTGCCCTTGGACTCTTCATGGCAACTGGTTATGGTTGCCCCGCTGCTTGCAGATGCGCCATCGTTGATGCCCTAAAATGAGCGCAACCGCCAGTGCGTGCTAGTCATACACCGATTGCTAAATGATGCTGCGTACCAAAGGATGCTTCCAATTAAGCTTATCACCCACGCTCAGGTGCAGTTGGTTGTTATGTGAATTACTTGTTTCCACGACTCCCTGAAATGTGAGCATACACTTTTAAAATTTCTTTTCATGAATATCTCCGTTTTTTCTCTATGGTGGGTTACACCCAGACACCCGCCTTTGCCACCACGACCTCCATATATATATATTTGGCCACCCTAAAGTTAAGATAAAAACCAATTTGCATTGACTTGTCCCAAAGGTTTTTGACTAAAAACTTTTGACTCTCTCTAGACAGATTAGACTCAAATATTACAGAAAGAATGTCTGCCGTGGTGCCTCTCTAAATTGGACATTCAGGGTAAAATCCGTTAAACGCTTCTAAAGGTATATAGCAAGGTATTAAGCAAAGAAATAAATCTGTTTTCAGCCTAGCATTCATTTTACTATAGAGAAAAAGTTGCCTTCACTGAGCATCGTTCTGCGAAAACTGCTGCTAAGATCTACAGCAAATAAGAAACAAGCAGGGTACAAAGTGTCACAGATATAACTTGTTTTGCTTTGGGGTAAATCTGTCGAGTGGTATTTAAAAAATGTGAATTAGAAGGGAGTGTTTTGGTGCAAAAAACCTTTTCTAAATCGCCTATGTTGCATTGCAGCAATGAGGTTTTACAGAAATGAAATGAGAGCGAAAGGTGCTCAAAATGATCTTCTGAGTAGGAAAAGGGTGGTTAGAGTGGAGGTGCGTAGTGTGGAAAGGGACTACATGGTTAGTTGGCCAGTTTGGAGAATGTTGGAGGGGCGATTTTAGTTCGATTATTTTCTTCTTAGTGCAGAATCCCTTTGGATCCGCAAAGGCACATCGCAGGAACAAATTCGAAAAAAAAGTGCATTGCGAAAAACAGCTATGGAACGAGGATAATAGGAGAGCGTTGGTAGGGATTTACAGAGTGAGGCAGAGGTAGACCTAAAACGAAGAAGGGTTAAACAAGGAGAGTGTCAGTGGGAATGGAAACACTTTTGAATTTTTGAGTGTTTGCTCACTACCACAGTAATTAGAAAACACTGGGCCTCATTACGACCTTCGCGGAACGAGTTAACGGGCTCCGCTAATGGAGCAGGACCCATTAAACCTGTTCCGCGAAATTACGAGGTCCCCTCGCGGGACCCGGTAAGGGCGTCATTACCGGGTCCCGCGAGGGGAAAAGGGAGCTAACAATGGGCCGGTCGTAATCGGCCCGTTGTTAGCTCCCTCTCCCATTCCCATTGAGCCCTATGGGGGCTCAGATGGGAATGGGGAAGGTCCGGGCCCGGGTTCCCAGAGGGAGGAATTACCGGGCCCTCCGAACTCAGAATGGCTGGTAATTCCCCATTCTGGGAACCCGGTAAAGGAGCCCGGTTTGCTCCATGGCTAACACCAAACTCGTAATGAGGCCCACTGTGTTTCTACGGGAATGAGTATCACGGCAAGGCAAGGCATCACCATAATGATTGAGGTTATGTTTCCTTGAGAAATTTCCAATTGAAAATATCATGAGAAGAAAGGATGGAGGAAAAAGGGAGTGCTTCGGCCATGGCCAGTGGTCCAGGGCATATTAGCCTAATTGTTGCAATGTGAGCAGTGTCTGAGGTTGGTGGGATTTGGTTATTTGTGAGGCAAATATGGGCCATGGCCAGTGGACGTCAGACTTTTAACTTACTTTTTGCAACCTGGTCAATGACCACCAAAGAAGACCATGGTTATTTACTAGAGAGGGGAATGTGGGCCACAGCCAAAGGTCATAGCCAGTGGCCAACGTCCTTTTTCTTAATTTTTACAAAGTGACCAGTGGGTGTGATAGTTGATGACAATTGTAAAAGAATCACTGTCATTGCTCAGTACATGAGCACATACATGAGATCACATCAAGAATGAGAAGAAAAATTACATCATTGGTGACTTCTACAGCGGGACTCTGAGTTAATATCGTCATCACTTCCCACACCTGACAAATTCCATGGGTTAAGTTGATCATTTTAACTAACGTTTTTAGATGTATACAAATATCTAGGGCAGAAAAGGTACTTCATCCAGTTGAAGAGCTCTTTGGCCCAATGTAGAGGCTCTGCCCCTTTCCACAGTCCAGCCATTTTCATGTGTTCACACACTACATACACCCATTAAACAGAAACCGTGTGGTTATAGAAGACACAGTGCAGAAAATGTCTTACCTTCGTTTTGGGCTGCAGTAAAACGCAGGTGCAAAATCTAAACTTCATGTGGAATGGGGCATATGCCTCCTGCCATGAGTGATAATTGTCTCCTGTTGCTCGTGTGAGCATTAAGAGGTCAGGAATGCAGCCGCCATAAAACATGGTGGTGGGAGAGAGAGCAGAATTGGGAAGGACGTTTTCTGCAAAAATTAAACTAAACCCACTTCACTGAAAAAGAAAAGAGAACATTCTAGATAACATTTTAAAATGGGGATATCACCTCAGGCTGTTTGGAAAAAAAAGGATGATCATTGAGCAGTGCAAGGAATGCAATCGAAAGGTGCATTTTCGGTATAAGCATAGAAGAAATCATAAGGTGGATAGTACAAACATGTAATAGGTGTAGCCTAGGGAGAGGGTGGTACAAAGACATGAGAGGCAAAAAAGAAAGACAACAGAAAGAAAAGTGGATGTAAGAATGGGTCTGGCAAATGCACGAACGGTGTGAGCAAAATAACAGATTGAATGGGGCAACGAATATGGAAAAAAGGCAAAAGGTGGTAGCTGGTGTTATGAGTGCATATAGAAAGCAGAGACTGGTGTGTAATTTGTCTGGTTCTAAGAGGTAAATGAATGTCCTTAGATGGATTGTCAGAGTTAAAGCAAATCAGTGTAGCCATTGACCCACTCACAATCTCTCCAATATTCAACATCCATCAGGTATAGCTCGCCATCAGCTGTTGGTGGTTTGGCAACACTAGGTAAAAACAGAGGTATAAGATCCCAATATTGCAGATGATTTGTCGTAGACAGAATGGCCTTATTTTGTCATCCATTTGCACCTTTGCGCTCTCAGTCTCACTTTCACAGAATAAAAACACCTGTGCTGTGCCAAACTTATACATACATACAAAAGTCCATGGCAGAATGGGTACTTCATTCAGGTGAGGTTCTATGTGGTCAAACATTTACATAGTCCAGCCATTCGCATATGTTCACGCACTATGTACACCCATTAAAAAGTGAATTCCCTTGCAATGCCCTGTTTTCTTCTTATTATGGCATGTTACTGAGAAATACTTCTGTGTTTGATTTCTGTAGTTGATATTTATGACTCCCCTGAGTAATCGATACATCTTGTGGTTGGAGCTAAATTGAGAAATGTATGTGGCCCGCAATGTTTATATTGTTTTTAGGTTGAAGCACGTGAAATAAAGTTTTCTTTCTTTTACTTCACATTGTAGAATGATTTTAGAAAAACTTGTGTAAGGATGTATCACAGCCAAACACGGAAGTATACAAAAAAGAAAATATATGAAAAAAAAAGTTAAGGCCTGGACTGTGGAAATAGGCAGTGCCTCTATGTTGGCTCACAGAGAACCTCATCTGGATGACGTACCAATTCGGTCCTGATTTTTGTATGGATGTATGAGTGGCATTACACAGCTGTTTATATTACGTATGTAAATGTGGAGAAATTAATGGACTGTCGTGATAGGCATACCTCTACATGGGGCCACAGAGATCAAAATATTAATATCCTGTACAAATTTGCCTAATTTATTTGACTGTTTAAAGTTTGGTATTGCACCTGTTTTATATAGTTCTACTCATATTGAGCAAAGATGAGTAGCCAAATCCCCCGGCCCCGGCTGATCCGCACAGTAAGAACTGGAAGACCGAAAACGTAGGTTGCCTTTATCCAATATACGGGTGGTGGTATGGTAGAGGCATTCAGTGGGTGGGATTCAATGGGAGGGCTTTAGAGGATCTGTGATACTACTGCTTGTACTTTATTCAAATCCCACAGATCCATGCATATTATATATATATATTACAGGGCCTGCAGTAGCGGCCCTGTAGTTATGGTTAAGTTGCTCAATTCATAGATAGAGCACTTTTCTGGCGGCTCAGAACTTTGCCGCCCATGCCCTAATCCGCTCCAAACTTGCAAAGAAAGTATATGGCGCCCTCAGAATGATTTTGCTAAGTCTGGGGCAGTTCTGTCCACGGGGAACAAAGTTATAGGGGGGGGGGCACAAAATGTGTGGAAATCCTCATAGAAGCAACAGAAACTAATCTTTGCTCGTGCCTACAGCCCAAACTGCTGGGCGGATTTTCCCCAAATGTGCGCCAGGATTGGCGGCTTGGTCCCGAAACAGTGCTTTTGTGTAATTGGTGTCAATCGGTCCAGTAGTTTTCTTTTAAAAAAGGAACAAAAAGTAGGTCAAAGAAAATCAGTGATATCTGAGTCCGGCCAGCAGACTCACTTCCTGATTGGGGGCCAGCGGATGCCTCTGGGCCAATCAGAGGGCAGCGTGATGTTCGCAGACATCGTA
Organism: Ambystoma mexicanum; assembly: GCF_040938575.1. Classification (NCBI taxonomy): domain Eukaryota; kingdom Metazoa; phylum Chordata; class Amphibia; order Caudata; family Ambystomatidae; genus Ambystoma; species Ambystoma mexicanum. Next base: position 1,328,346,322 of record NC_090922.1, read on the forward strand.
CGTACCCTCTGATTGGTCGGTAAAAAATGTTAGGTGCTGCAAAACTTTTGAAACGGATGCCATGTTGGATCCGCGAACAACGCTTGTAGTTTGCAGACATCGCAATAAAAACATAATAAATCACAACATTGCACTTGTCAAACTAATGGATCTATCTTTGGGGAGATGAAGGGTGATTAAGATGGGATGTGGCCATAGAAGGCCAAAAATCAGGTGTTTTTTCATCACCAATGTCCGTGAACATCCCAGATGTTCTAGGACAGGCATGTGATGTCCGCGGAAATATGGGATATTTGGGGACATCCATGCAAGTCTCTGCATTACAGGCTTGGTGAAAAGCAGTTTTTGGATGGCGTATACCTTTGGTGCCTCTCAATCAGACTGCATGAACATTTGCAATATCATGTTAGACCTGACCCTGAATGGTTATGCAAAGTCTGGTGCTGTTTTGCCAAGAGGGAGCAAAATTAGAGGGAGTGGAGCAAAATATTTGAAAGGATTTTACATTTGGTACCGTTTGACGAATGTGCACAAAGGTTTGCTAAACGATTTTTAGACCCAGATTTGAATGTTTTGGCAAAGTTCAGTGGGATTTTGTCAAGAGGGGACAAAATTAGAGGGGCGGTCCCAATATTTTTACGTGGCTTATAACTTTGTTGCCATTTGACGAATCTGCACAAAACATTTCAGAAAGACTATAGACCCAACTTGGAATGTTTGTGTAAAGTCGAAATGGATTTTGTCAAGTTATATGACTATTTTTTGTACATACATTTTGACACTTTTCAAAAAATAAAAAATGATTATCAGATTTGCAGCAAACTTGTGCAAGAAGCATTGGCAAGGACCCAAAAGCATGGTGTTGCCAATGTGTCCACGTTTTATTTTTCGAAAAGCATCATAACGTAGGTAATAAAAATAGTGATATACTTTTGGTGACTGAGGTATAGCCTTGTGGCCATGGGAAGTGGGCAGATTGTCTGAGTCATGATCAAAGGCCATGACCCGGACATTCTGGCTACTAGCCATGACCAAGAGGTACAGACAATGGGGTGAAAGTGGGCATGGCCACCAGGGGCCGACTATGTGGTAAAGTTTTTCGAAATAGGGATAGGTTTGAATAGAAAAGAAATTCTGCTTGTAGCTACAGCCCGAAATGCTGGACAGGATTGCAACAAATTCATCTTAGCACTTCCCTCCTGGGTCTTCCTCCAGCACTTGTCCACTCCTCTGCTCCCCCTTACCACCTCCCACCCTGCACTTCTCATCAATGCACTTGCACGACCAAATTCCTAATGCCACAAGGCCTATTAGGACCATGACTGTATATATATATATATATATATATATATATATGTTATCAGTGTTTTTGCCACTGTAATTAATTCCCCTACTTCCTACCCATTTAGCCTTTTCTTTTTTATAAAGCACTTTATAATCTTATCAATAAATAAATAAATACATTCGCAAGGAGCATCAGCAAGGACCTCAAAGCATGGTTTCTCAAATCTGTCCAGTGTTTTATTTTTCCAAAGTGTCAAAATGTTAGTACACAAACGAGTGATAAAACTTTGGTGAATGGCAGTGGGCCTGGCCCTCGGCAAGGGTGAATGCCTACTCTGATTTATTTATTGGGGCATGCAGCATGGCCGAAGCCCTAGGTTTTAAATGGGAAAAAAGAAATTCTGCATGCGGCTGCAGCCCGAAGTGCTTGACGGGATTGCAGCAAACTTGCGCGAGGAGCATCAGCAAGGACCTGAAAGTACACAAAATAGGGATAGATCTCTGCTGCCTGGGCAGTGGGCCTGGCCCTTGGCAAGGACAAATGTCTACTTTGATCTGCCTATTGGGGAAATGCGGCATGACCAAAGCCAGTGCTCCATGGATTGTGGAGACTAGCCATGGCTGCAAGCCATGAGCACTGACCATTGGTCACATTATGAGGGTATAGTGGACCCTGAACTAGGATGCAGGGTAGGTGCAGCAGATAACGGGAGTGGTTTGGTGGGGCTGGGGTCATGGTTGAGTCTCATGCCCTAGGCAATTCAACCATAACTTGCATCCCAACACACATCAGTATGCGTTTCATAAAATATGTTTCTTAAAGGAGGTTTACAGTTCTTTGATATATGTGAAAAGAGGAATTATTAATAACTTATATACAGTGATGTAACATCATGAAACATTTTCATTAATAAAAACCAATGAAATTCAAAGAAAAAATGTTGTTAAAGGTACGTTATGGTTAAGTTGCACTAATAAAAACCTAGGAAATCCCATGAAACAACGTTGTTAAAGACACGGTATGGTCACAAGTAAATGCGAAAAACCTCAGAAATTCTCCAGTTATGGTAAGCTAAGCAACCATAACTCGCACCACCACCGTGCACTGCTAAGACTAACACCCAGAACATCAAAGTTGAAATCACAAAGTTCATTGATGACATCAATGATGACATCACATATGAAATTAATTTTGATGAAACGTCCCGACAAGGGGTTGGGTTTATAATGTTGGTAACAAGATGTCAGGGGTGATCAGAAGTCCTATCATGAACTACATAATGTATTAAAGAATGTACCCATCTGAACAAAACATTATATTGCAGTGTTGTTAATACAGGAACCTAATCATACATACAGGTAGGGACTGGCTGCAGCATGCACCATAAAAGTATAATATGTTTAAGCTGCTAATATTGGATAGTAAAATAATGAATGCTACCTGATCAGAGTTTTGAGTAATGTTAAACATGGAATAAATAGCAAATAAATCTAGACCTACTACATACTTCTGTTAGTACAAGCAATACATATGAAGACCCACAAAGCATACAAAACAGAGGTACATAGAGGGAAACTACAGTAAGGAAGAAACAACATCACGAGAAAATGTCAATAACATTAAAGTTCATCATCATGTATACAAATCAATTGTGTGTTTGAGGCCTGCTTATTGCCCCATGTATGTGCACCATGAGCTGAGACCAAACCGTAAGGAACGTACTTTAAGGGCATACAAGTAAGTTAACATCTAGATATATAGCACCTTTTCAATTTTCATATTTTGACTGTTAGTGAACAAAACCGCCTGATTTACATATGTCAGTGAACAAAAACAAGTTCCCCAGATATGTGATGTCATCAGTGATATCATCAATGACATTTTGTTTCTTCGTTATGGTTTGGGTTCTATGCGGATGTCGTTGCAGGATCTCAGGTTCTGGTGGGTTTGAAGACAGAGAATCTCTTTTGTATAAAATCTGCTCCCTGGTCGTGGATTGCTATGTGCGTTATACACATTGTTTCAAAGGTGATTCTTTATTTGACCGGGAGCCAGTGTGTTGGGATCTCTTCTGTTGAGTAGAAGGAGAAGTCTGGCTGCCATGTTGTGTATTAGTTGAATTATCTTCTGTAGATATTACAGCATTCCAAGGTGTATGCCGCTAGCATAGCCTATCCTGGACATGATGAGAGATATGATGGCCAGTGTTTTGTGCATGAAGGAGAGGAATGGTAGAATCTTTTTAATCATGTGTAGGTGAAAGAAACATTTCTGGATTATCGTATTTACTTTGTCCATGAGGATTCCAAGGTTTTTTACAGCTTTGGACGGTGTGGGTGGGTTTCCCAGTTTCCTAGTTCTGTTCTGTGGGGCATGGGATGTGCTGGGTGTTTCCTTGATCATTAGGCGTAATCATGATTTTAATCTTGTCTGGGTTGATTGTGAGCTTGTGAGCTTGTTAATGTTCATCTATTGGTAGAGCTCCTTGAGACACTCTATTAGCGTTGTGTTCTCCTCTTGTATGTCACAGAATTTGAAGATGTGTATCATCTGCGTAGTTGTAGCATGTTAATCCATGTCTTTTGATGAGGTTGATTAGCGGTGCTATGTAAATGTTGAAGAGTAGAGGGGTAAGCGAGAAGCCTTGGGGTACATTGACAGTGGTTTCCCCTGGTGCATATTTGAAATACTTTAACCATACTGTTTCTGTACTTTCCGACAGGAAGGCCTTGATCCAGCACAGCGCTGTGTCAGTGAGCTCTATTTCTTCCAATCTTTTTATTAGGATGTTGTGGTTAACTATGTCGAAGGCTGCTGAGAGACTAACATCAGTGCTGATTTTGGGTCTGTGTTCATCTTTAGGTAGTCCAATATTGAGACAAGTGCTGTCTCTGTTCCTCTCAAGGGTCTAAAGCCTACTTGCGCATGGTCTAGTAGTTGGTTATTTTCAACTTGCTCCAGTAGTCGTTCGTAGACATAGGTCTCTAATAATTTTGCTGGGTGTGGAATGCTTGAGATTGGTCTATAGTTTGAGATATCTTCCACATCGCCTGAGTAGACGTTTGATGTAGGTCATTGTGAATGCTCTTGGTACTCTCCCGGTTGAAAGTGATTGATTGAAGAGGTGTAAGTAGTATTCCGATGGTGTGCCCTGTGTGAGGATGGATTTATAGATGTCTGGAAGGCAGAGGTCTACTGGGGAGCCTGCTTTGTTGCTCTTTTTCACCAACCTTAGTAGTTTTTCTTTTGATATTTGTCAGAAGCAGCACATTTTGTTCGGTGGTCCCGGGGTTGGTGGGAGATGGTGCATTGTCTGATTGATTGGTCTGCTTTGTATGACTCAGTGTATGTTGGCTTTTTTGTTCTTGAGGTGATCTGCTAGATCATTGCATAATGTATGGGAAGACACTGGTGAGTTGTTGCATCGGGGTGGGTTTATTATCTTCCTTAGGATGTTGTATAAATCTCTTTGAGTGTTAGTGGCTTTTGTTATACATTTGTCGTCGTTTTTATGTTTTGCTTTGAGAATTTCAGATTTGTAAAATCGGATTTGTAATTGATATTTTACTCTTTTGTCTTGGTCGTAGTCTTTCCTGCATTCTTGTTCAAGTTTACGGTTAGTTCTTTTCATTGCTTTTAGGTATGGCGTGAACCATCTAGCCACTGCTTTTCTTCTTGATGGGATGAAGCTTTAGTCTGGGAAGATGTCATCTAATGTTTCTGCGATTCATTTCTGGATTAGGTTTCCTTTTCCGTCTGTCTGTTGCATCCAATGATGTGGTTGCTGGCCTTGAGGTTTCTAGTTGTTTTTCTAAGTTACTGTTCTTGATAGTTTTCCAGTTTCTTTTCCAAATTAGTGGGTATTTTTATTTTTTTTTAAATCAATTTGATGGTATTTCGATCACAAAGGGGATAATGAGGTGGTCACTCCATATTATTTGGATAGGCAGTGCTGTTTTGATCAGGTTTTTATTGGCGAAGATTGCATCCAGACTGTGTCCTGCTGTGTGTGTGGCTCCTTTCATCATCTGTCGAAGGTTCATGGTCTCGAATTTCTTGATTAAAGTTTTCTGTGAGTTGGAGTTCTCTTCATCGAACCATATGTTGAAGTCCACTGTCATACAGTAGATCATAGATCATGGTTGCATGTTTGGACATAGATTCCAATGCTGTGTAGTTTTATCTTTATAGTTGTTTGGTTTGTTCTGCTTGCATCTTTGGGTGGTCTTGTTGGTGGTTGCATTGTCGTCTTTGGGTTGTTGAGTGGGTTCTGTTAGTTTCGTTTTGTCGTTCAGTAATTTGGTTAGGCTTATTATTGGGTTCATGGCCCCTTCGGGCTCCTCTCCTGATTCAGGAGAGTGTTGGTGGAGATTCCGTTGGGGTTTGGTGATGTATGGAGTGAGGGTCTAGTTTCTGATTCTTGTATTTGTTTCAGCTTTTTTCCTTTGGTGTCCTGATATCCTGCTGGTGTGTATGGGCATCTGTTCTAGTGATCCATTCATTGTGAGGTGTGGTGTAAGGTAAAGTGATTTTAGTCTTGTTTTTGGGGAGGCTCTTATTCCAGTGATGGTTGTGGATGTGCGTTCTGTGGATGTTCTGGAGTTTGGCGGAGTGGAGGTCTGTTGTTCCATTTCGGTTATCCTTTCTTGATGTTTTTCAATTCTTTGATGTGGCGTCTTCTAGTATTTTTCAAGCTATCTCATGGTTGTGAATGCCTTCCTGTGATTTGGGGTTACAGGGATGTTAGCCTTCCTGTGTTATATATCCGTATTTCTGTCCGCCTTGTAGTGGTCTTCCTTGTTGGTTTTGAGTTGGGTTTCTTTTTTTTTTTTTTCGTTTATTAAGTTTTCCAAAAAACATGTTATAAGGCGTTACAGGACAGTATATACAGTCAAACAAAACAAGTTACATATAGTAGATACATATCTTGCCTTCCATCAAAAATGAACCCCTTTATTCAAATTTGGTTTCTCCTCCCATCGTCCACTCTGAAACCTTTCCTCTTTATTCATTTACTGTCATGTTAGTACAAAGGCTGACTTGCTTGGTGACCACTATAACACATATTATACTCTCAGAAAGATAGGTTGGTCCTGCATGGAGTCTTCATTCCAAAGCGTACACTTCTGTTGTGCTCACCTGGTCTCTGTGGAGGCGTTGGGGCGCAGTTGCAGCCCTCCCGGGGGTGAGGTCGCTCTGGTCCGACTTCGCCCTCTGCACTTATGTGGTGACTGGTGGTAATAGGTGATACTGCTCAGGACTGCTCCTGCGTGGAGAATAGGGGGCGTGAGTGTGCCAGCTTGTGCGCCTGATCCCCTTCCAGACCCCTTTCCCACAAACCGTGAGATGTGCTGTCCCTGGAAAGCTCACCTGTTGATTAGTTTTGGCGAGCACTCCGTCCTGCTGCTTCTGGCAGGGGCGCTTGTATGATCTGGACCGAGTTCCTTCACTGATCCCTTGCACATGGTAGTCCAGTCCTGCTGCGACTAAGCCACTATACTTCAGTTAAGTGTTCCTGTTTGTCTTTGTCTTTCCTCATCTGTTTTTGTTGTATTGTAAAGTTTGTTGTATTGTATTGCTGTCCGTTTCACTTCTGATGTTTGCTCTTTTGCTTTCTTCCCTTGCAGGTAATGTTGCCGGACCGACAGAAGCTGGGGAGCTCGAGACGAAGGCCGGAGGGAATGAGGAACGAAGCTGCAGCGGTACAGTAGCTGGTAAATTGTTAACTAGGCGGCACGTGGGGTTAAAATGCGGTGCGACCTTAGGACGGATGTTCTAACCTTGTCTTTCTTCTTCTTCACAGGGTCCGAGTTCGTGGATGCAGAGTGCCATGCTGTAGCGTCAGGATCAAGATCACTGGATGTCAGGAGATGAGTCTGCAGATGAAGCGATGAAGCACCAATTTCCTGTAGGTGAGTATGCAGAAGAACGCCTGGTTTCATAGGTAAGTAAACTGTTCCAAGTGGCGGTGAGCGTCACGTTGCACGCAAGTGCTCAGTAAGTCGAAGCACCGGCCTTAAGGATGGAGCAGCTTATATAGCTGAGCTTCTTAAGCCACACCCACCAGGTTCAGCCTGCCTGCCAGACCCTGCCACACCTGATGAGTCAGCACATGAAGACCAGGCCTAGGGAGCCACACCCGATGAGTCAGAACATGAGGATGGTCTCTGGAATAAAGGCTTTCAGCTCATGGAAAGTTCTTGTAAAATAAAAGCACTCCTGCACTGAAACAAAGTAAAAAGCACTCCTGCACTGAAATAAAGTGTTCCTGCTCACATCTCTTTATGAGACTGGTGCCAAAGGCACCAGGACTGAGTCCAACCAGGGCCCCTTTGTTTATAGGTTCAAAAGGGACATAAGTGAGTCAAGTGACCCATTGCCCCATCACTAGATAGTGTGGTTTTTGTGTTCTGGGGCCTGTTGCCATGACAGCACTCCCCCTCAAGGCCCCTCTCATGAGTGGTTTCCCCCCTGGCCCTGGTTTAGCAGGGTTATTGCGGTGGGACTGCCTGATTAATCGTGGAGCCTGGGCATGTTCACTGGGTTCCCAAGTCCGATCTTAGGTACATAACCTTTCCAGTCTATAAGGTAGTATAACTCGGACTGTACCATCTTAGAGTCTAGGATCCTTTTAACTTAGTATTCTGGTTCTCCTTCAACTATTTTGGGATCCGGTGGAGTATCAATCCGCGTACCTGGTCTCAATGCTTTTAGGAGGGAGACATGAAAGACCGGGTGGATCCGGTAATGTGGGCCGGTAATTCTAATTTCATGGCCGCAGGGTTCATCACAGCCTTGATAGTGTAGGGTCCCAGATATCTGGGAGGAAACGCCCGTGGTACTTTCATGGAATGTTTTTGGATGCTAACCAAAGCTTGTCTCTGACTTGGTAGTTGGGAGGTTCCCTTTGGTGTCGATCCGCAAACTGCTTCTGTTTCTCTTTGGCTCTGGCAAGATGCTCTGCTGCTTCCTTAAAAACCTGGGTGATGGTTTTGTGTGAGGTTGTTACAGCGGGCATTTCTAATGATTTGAGTGGGCGAAAACAGATGTTCGTGGATGTCGACCATACACTATGTAGAATGGGCTTTGTCCCGTACTGGTGTGCATGGAGTTGTTATATGCCTATTCTGCTAACCAAAGTATGTCCTTCCAGGTATCCTTGGTTTGTTGCAGCATACACCTTATGTATTGCTTGAGGTTCTGGTTAGTCCATTCGGTCTGGACGTCGGTTTGGGGGTGATGGCTTGTAGATAACTGGAGGTCGATTTTGGCAATTTCACAACACCTTTTCCAGAATGCAGAGATAAACTGAGTTAATCGGGCCGATATCAATATTGATGGGAACCCCTGTAGCCAGACAATCTGTTCCAAAAACATGGTAGCCAGAGTAGAAGCAGTTGGGAGAGCTTTCAGGGGAATAAAGTGAGCCATTTTGGAAAAACGATCTACGACGACAAAGATGGTATTGTATCCATTACATAAGGGAAGGTCTGTAATAAAATCCATTGATAGCGTATGCCAAGATTCTGGGGGATACTTCTAAAGGACGTAGCAGACCTGTAGGATTTTGATTTTGGGACTTGTGTTGTGCACAGGTGCCACAGGTTGCGATGAACTGGACAATGGGCCTCATTACACGGACGGCGGTAAGGGTTAACGGTCACCGTTAATGGCAACGGTGACCGTTAACCCTTACCGCCGTACTACGAGGTCCCTTTGCGGGTTGGAGGCGTTAAAATCCAACCCGCTAAGGGACCTCGGAGCTAATTACGGCACCGCAAAATTGCGGTGCCGTAATTAGCGCCTTCCCCATTTCCATAGAGCCCTATGAGGCAGAAATCGGAATGGGGAAGGGCAATGGCGGAAAGGGGATTTACCGCCCCTCCAACCTTGGAATGGGGCGGTAAATCCCCTTTCCGCCAAGGCGGTGCCGGTATTTTACCGGCATGAGCCATGGCGCTAATAGCGCCATGGCTCACCGCCTACCGTGTAATGAGGCCCAATGTCCTTTCTCCAAGTTGGCCACCAGTAATTCCCGGATGCCCTTCTACTAATGAATCATGATAGTTTGTGATGATTTGATTCTGTAATTTCTTATCCGGGATGTACAATCATCCTTGGTAGTATGGTAGGTCGTCTACAATCGTAAACCGATCTCCCTTCCCTAGCCATTCCTGTTGTGCTGGTGGACTCATCAAGTGATGCAGGTCTGATTTTAATGTTGTCTAGATTGGTGGTTGCAGCAATCATGCCTTGGATTTGTCCTTCAGGGATAATGGCCACGGGGTCTGGTGTAGTGAAAGCCTCTTCTCCCTCACTCATGTGAAACAGGGCGTCCGCTTTTCCATTGCGTACTCTGGGTCTATAGGTGATGACGAAGTCGTATTCTGCAAAGAAGAGAGCCCAGCGGAGTTGGCATGAAGATTGCGCTTTAGCGGTCTTCAGATATTGTAGATTGCGATGATCCGTGACCACAGTGACTGTATGGGGGTCATTCCGAGGTTGGAGGTAAGGGTTAACGGTCACCGTTAATGGCAACGGTGACCGTTAACACTTACCACCATATTCCGAGTTCCCTTTTGCGGGTTGGCATTTAACGCCTGCTTCTAGCAGGCGTTAAAAATCCAACACGCAAAGGGACCTTGGAGTAAATTACGGCACCGTAATTTACGGTGCCGTAATTTACTCCTTCCCCATTCCCATTGAGCCCTATGGGGCAGGAATGGGGATGGGGAACCGGTATGGTGAATGGGGAATTACCGGTCCCTCCAACCTTGGAATGGACCGGTAATTACTCCATTCACCATGCCGGATTTCCATGGAGTAAATAGCTCCATGGTTGCTTACCATGGTGCTATTTACTCCATGGATAGCGCCAGCCTCGGAATGAGGCCCTATGTCTAGCTCCAAGAAGATAATGGGGGTCATTCCGAGGTCGGAGGTAAGGGATTACCGGCGCCTGTAAGGGCACCGATGGCGGTAATCCCTTACCTCCGTATTCCGAGTTCCCTTTGCGGGTCCCTCTTTACCTCCTGCTTTTAGCAGGAGTAAATTACGGGACCCGCAAAGTGACCTTGGAGTAAATTACGGCACCGTAATTTACGGTGCCGTAATTACCTCCTTCCCCATTCCCATTGAGCCCTATGGGGGCAGAAATGGGGATGGGGAAGGGCTATGGTGAATGGGGAATTACCAACCTTGGAATGGACCGGTAATTACTCCATTCACCATGTCGGTATTCCATGGAGTAAATAGCTCCATGGTTGCCAACCATGGAGCTATTTACTCCATGGTGTAGTCCTAACTCGGAATGAGGGCCAATGTCTCCAGGCTTTGATCGCTGCCTTAATTGCTAGCAGTTCTTTATCAGTGATTGCATAATTCAATTCAGGGGTTGAAAACTTGCGAGACCAGAATGCCACGGGATGCAACTGACCTGTTTCAGGGTCTCGTTGTGACAGGACTGCTCCCATTGCTATGTTGGAAGAATCAGTTTTGACCACGTATAGTAGTTCTGGTCGAGGATGCTGTAGAATTGGTGCTGTGTTAAATGCTTGTTTTAGCTCCTAGAAGGCTTTCTCTGCCTCTGCGGACCAATTAAATTATTTATTTTTCCGCAGTAAAGAGGTGATTGGGTGGACAATATGGGAGAACCCGGAAGTGAACCGGCGATAAAAGTTGGTTAACCTGAGTACACTGAGTACTCCCTTTATGGATGTCGGTGAGGGCCAGTTAAGGATAACGTCTACCTTGTGCGTGTCCATGCATACGCCCGGTGGTGTGAGAATAAAGCAGAGGAATTCTACCTTTGTCACATGAAAGAAGCATTTCTCCAATTTGGCATTTAGCCGGTGTTGCCGCAGTTTCTCCAAAACTGCCCGTACATGGTTGACGTGGTTGTCCTTGTTGGTCGAATAGATAAGAATGTCATCAATGTAGACAAGAGCGCAGACGTCCAACAGTTCATTAGCACGTCATTCCTGAAAAATTGAAATGCCGCCGGAGCATTACATAGTCCAAAGGGCATAACCTGATATTCATAAAGGCCATATTTTGTGCGAAAGGCCGTCTTCCACTCCTTTTTTGACTCTTACTAGATGGTAGCCCCTTGTAAGTCTAGTTTTCTATATATCTAAGCGTTTTTGACTTGATCCAAGAGCTTGTGGATAAGCAGTAACGGGTACCAGTTTTTTACCGTGATCTGGTTAAGTGCTATGTAGTCAATGCAAGTTCTCAGGTCTCCTTCCTTTTAGGCACAAAAAAGAGGGTCGAGGATACAGGGGACTTGGACGGACGAATGAAGCCATTTGTCAGATACTGATCGAGGTAGGTTTTTAGATGCTGGTTTTCCTGTTCTGTTAGGGCGTAAATCCGGCTGCAGGGAACTTGAGCTCCAGGTACCAGATCAATTTGGCAATCATACGGTCTGTGCAGAGGTACATCTTGGTAATCCAGGTATTCAGGTGGTAGTAAACTGGTGAGGCCCAGTATGGTTTCTTTCTTTGACGAACCTGGGTTGGTAAGACCTTTTAATGAGAATCCTTTGCTGTAACAGGTGCCGGCAAAGTCTTGGGGAAAGGTCAGAACTCGTTTACGCCAGTCAATCCTGGGATTGTGGGTCTCCAGCCAGGGCATTCCCAATATCATCTGGAACTGAGGAGTGCCGATGAGATCGAAGGTGATGTTTCCTTGGTGACCGTCCCGACACAGAAGCGTGACCTTCTCTGTGTGATGCGTCACTGGGCCGGATGATAGGTGAGATCCATCAACTGCTGTGATATTTTCTGAAACCTGCTTCTGTCAGAGAGGAAGGCCTATCCGGGTAGCCAGATCTTGGTCCATGTAATTCCCCACAGCCCCACTGTCAATATATGCCTCCAAGGCATGTATTTTCGACGGTTGCTTGTGGTTTACCAGGATCACAGGGATGACTAGATGTGAGGTCTGTATAGGTTCCTTTTCACCACTCGACAAGTGGACCCCTACGCTTGCCGAGAGTTGGAGTTTCCAGAGTCATGGTCTTCTTCTTCACCCTTGTCAGTTGCTCCAACTGCTTTCCTGGGTGGTTTCACTGGACATTCTCGGAGATAGTGACCTGCCTTACCACAGTACAGTCAGCACATGAAGACCAGGCCTAGGGAGCCACACCTGATGTGCCAGCACATGAGGATGTTCTCTGGAATAAAGGCGTTCAGATCCTGGAAAGTTCTTGTAAAATAAAAGTACTCCTGCACTGAAATAAAGTGTTCCTGCTCACATCTCTATATGAGCCTGGCACCAAAGGCGCTAGGACTGAGTCCAGCCAGGGCCCCTGTGTTTATAGGTTCCAAGGGGACATAATTGAGTCAAGTGACCCATTGCCCCCATCACTAGATGGTGTGTTTTTTATGTTCTGGGGCCTGTGCCAAGACAACTTATTACAATATAACAAATTACAATCTTCTCCTCAGAGGGATAGTGCAGTGTTAGTGTTTAGTCCATATCTTATTGATTGGTCCCCAGCATATATTACGAGACAACATCCCTCCAGGGTATGTTGCATTGTGCAGACGTTCCATTTAATATCGCAGTTATTTTTTCCATTGCACAAATGCTCAATGCACCATTAACCCATTCACACTTGCTTGGTATGTTCGCAGACTTCCATTTGATGACTAGGGTGGCTCTGGCTGCTAACAGGAGATGGGTCGCTAACCCATTGACTCTATTCTTTTCATCCTCACATTGCTCAAACCCAAACAGAATCAAAAAGGGGTCTGCAATCCTCTGAATGCCATTGAGATCTCTGATCCATCCCAGGACTTCGTGCCAGTACACCTTGATCCTGGGGCAATCCCATCACAGCAAAGCGGACTCAGTGACTTGTACGTTCGGGAAAGCCTGAAAGAGTCATATTGCCATCTGTGTAGCAGCTTGATTGCGTGAAGTTTGTATTGGCTGGATATAGAAGCCTTGGGGGCAGCCCTGCACATTCTTCCTGACATATTCGGTTTGATTTCTTAACCCAAATCTTTCTCCCATCTACTCTTCAGGGGCAACATGGATCCCTTCCCTGCCTCTATCAGTTCCCTGTACATTGTGGATATCAGTCCCTTCATTTCTGTTCGGGAGTTCAGGAGCTTCTCAAAGGGGGTGTGCTCTCTGTCCACACGGCCCTTCCACTTACGCCTAGTCAGGACTCCCTTGGTCTGCAAAAACTGAAAGACCGGCAGAGAGCCCAACCCAAGAGCTTCACTGAGTCCCAAAATTGTGATAAAAGAGCCTTTCCCCCAGAGTTGACCCACAATCTCTAGTCCAGCTTCGAACCATGATTGGAATCTTTCCAAGTCAGAAATGGTTTCCCTAATGCCAGGAGCCTATAGATGACTATGGGGGGATGGCCATGAAGTAACTTTCCGCATATCACTTTTCTCCCTCCACATTTCCTAGATGGTCCCCAGTATCGGGTGCTCTCTTAGTCATCATATCAGTTTGTTTCTAGGTACCCACAACCACTCGGAGACCGTTGCTGGGGTCAAGTAGTGATTGTCCATTGCAACCCAGTGGGGTTCTTTATGATTTCTAAGGTGTGGTATCAGAATTCGTAGTTGGGCAGCCTGGCAATATATCTGCAGTTCCGGTAACCCCATTACCCCTCTGTCTTTAGGCAATGTCAACATGTCGTAAGCCACTCTCGCCTTCTTTCCCTGCCACAGGAACTTTACGATTGCCCTTCTGACCTCATCGAAAAAGATCTTCAGCATTTTTATTGGAAGCATCTGGAAAGGGTAGAGAAAGCGGGGGAGTCACAACATTTTGATCGCATTAAGTCTACCCAACCACGATTTCATCAACTTTTCCCATTTGTTGAGGTCTGCGTGAAATGTAAGAGGAGGGGCAGAATGTTAGCTTCATAGAGTTTGGTAATGTCCCTCGTAATATGGATCCCTAGGTATCTGAGCTTGGTGTTTTCTAGGAGAAGCCCAGCGGAGAGAGTCTGTTGATATCCACTTGTGTGGTCTCATATAGGGGAAACAGGATAGATTGGCTTGATTGATTTTAAAGCCTGAGAGATTCCTGTATTCTTTAATCAGTTGGATTGCACTCGGAATGGAGGATGTGGGATTTGACATGTGTAAGAGTAGATCATCAGCATACAGGGCGACCTTGTATTCTACAGGTCCTAACCAAAGTCCCTCAACTCGGCGGTCATCTCTTAACTTCTGGGCTAACGTTTCCAGTGAGAGAGCAAAGAGTATTGCAGAGAGAGGGCATCCCTGTCATGTACCCCTATTCAATTGGAACCAGCAGGTGTATTCCCCAGTCACAAAGTCAGAGGCCTTGGGTAACATATATACCGCCTCAATCCCTCCCTGAATTTCACACCTAATCCCACTTTGCAGAGTACTGCCATCAGAAATGCCCATTCAAACCTGTCAAAGGCCTTCTCCACATCGACTGACAGGAAGACGGGGTTGTTAGTCATGGTTAGAGATGCATTGATTAAATGTAGAGTCTTCCTCATGGTGTCTGCTCCCTGTCTACCTAAAATAAAACCAACCTGGTCTGGGTGTATTAAACGGGACATGTTGTTCTCTAGTCGGGCTGCAAGGATTCTAGTGTAAATTTTGGCATCGATATTCAGCAAGGATATGGGGCCATATGAGCCGCAATACGTCAGATCTCTTCCCTCTTTGGGGATTACCGACAAAGGAGTCCAGAGCTTTCGCCGGTGTCAAGGATCTCATTGAAGAGTTCTACCATAAAGGGAAGGAGAGGGGAGAGGAAGGTTTTGTAGAACCATCCTCTGCAGGGGCCTTGCCTAAAGAGAGTCTCTTGACCGCATGTTTAACCTCCTCTTCAGTTATTGGACTCTCTAACACCTGTGTTTCATCTCTTGATAACTTCGGCAGTTTCACCGAGGACAGGTACTCTTCAGTCCCCGATTCTTTGGGTTGAGCCTTTGATCTATATAAGACTTCATAGAATTGGTCAAAGGCTTCAGGAATTTCTCTTTCGGTTACTATTTGGGAGGTCACCCAGTTTTCTATTTGCCAGAACCCTTTGCTCGGCTCGCTGGTCACGTAATCTGGCTGCTAATAGGGCATCTGCTTTATCTCCCTTCTCAGAGAATTCTTTCCTCAGGAGCTGTAATTTACGCGTTACCATCCCATGTTCTAGCAGGCAAAGCTCTTCCCTCTTCTTTTTTGCTTCTAATATCTTATCTGCTTTCCCACTCCTCTCCTTCCTTACCTCCTCATCCAGGTGACAAATCTCATTTCTGAGTTTGTTTTCCACCAAATTCCTTTCTCTCTTTTTACCGGCCCCTTCTTTAATCAAGATTCCACGCCTGGTTGCTTTCCCAGCTTCCCACACTGTCAATTTGGAAACCTCCCATGTGTTATTAATTTTAATGTATTCAATTATCTCGGTCTCCATCTTTGTTTTGAAAACTGGATCCTTCCAGAGGGTCTCATTGCATCACCATCGACCCCCTGTCTTGGGTAAGGTGTCCCAGTGTCCCAGTTGATGTCAACTGTGAATATATCATGATCAGACCAGGTGACCAGACTATTTCTGATCTTTTGGCAGCGTCTAATGCTTCTCCTGTTAAAAATATGTAGTCGATTCTAGTAAAGGTGTTATGGGGAGCAGAGTAAAAGGTGTATCCTTGTTCATTTGGGTGGAGTTCCCGCTATGTATCTCTTAGACCATAAACCCGAGCATATTTCCCACATTGATGCGCCCCCCCCACCCACTGGTTTCTTGGTGTTAGGGTTACCCGCTTCCCTGTCCAAATTGGGGTCTGCCCATACATTAAAGTCACCACCAAGGAGGACATGGCCAGAGGCCTCTAGCATAATTTTGGGAATTGTCTTGGTCAGGAATCTAGATTGTCCCGTGTTGGGGGAGTATATGGTGGCTAATGTAATTTTCACTTTTCCCACAGTGCCGACTACGAGCAAAGTACGAACCTCCACATCTTAGTGGTCATGAAACCTAGTCCTTTTCTGATAAGTATCCCCACCCCCGCCCTCCTTAGGGGCCCAGAGCCCCTAAATTCCAACCTTGTTCGTAACCCTAGAAGTCTCTTTTCTTCTCCTCTGGCATATTTCGTCTCTTGCAGGAAGAGGACGTCCAGTTTTGCCCTGCAGAATTCCTGATATACTAGAGATCTCTTGGTTGGAGAATTGAGTCCCTTTATGATGAGTGTGCCTACCCTGAGGAGGTTTCGCGTCTGTTGCTCTATTTCAACAGCCATCTGTATTTGCGCATGCTTGGCGACCCCTTAGCAACGAGCAACAACCTAAGGAGCTATTAGACCACCATGTGCATACCAGTACAAGCCATTGCGAGGATTCTGTTAAAGACCCCCCGACAGCCCTCCATCTCCCCCAATTTACACTCCCCATTTCCAATTGGAGGCATCCGAACAGGATCAGTTGGGAATGTTGATCCATTCTCGTACCAGAAGGAGACTGTTAACTCCCGGTCTCTTTTCAATCAACACCCTCAATAACATTTGAGCCCCCTTTCCGTTTCCCTCCCCTCCCCTTCCCTGATTCAAAACATATAATTCCTCTTTGAAAGTTCAAAAATTTGTGCCATACCAATGTCCGTTCTCAGCAGTGCGCTAGTTCTCCTCCCCGCGATGGGCACCTGAATAAGAAAAGTTTGCTTGTATCCGAGTCCGATGCAACCCGGATCACAAAAAAACTGTTGGGCCGCCTGCAGTCGGCTCAGTACAACAAGCTTTGGAGTTCTCACTCCGGCATTGATCAGAGTCACTTATTGCCTTTAGGTGTGACATTCCGTCTTCTATATTTCCTTGATCCTTTCACCCTTCATCTTTTCTGTCCCTGAAGTTCCCATCATTTGTCACTCTGTCCTGCCTCCTCCAGGTCTTTGCCTTCTTCACGCATCTCCAGCAGTTCCGCTGTGCAATTGCGAAATTTCCCCTTCGGTTTTCAATCATATTTTCCTGCCTTCATGTTCGAAAGAGAGGGAGAAGGTATAGACCCACCTGTATCGGGTTCCACGCTCATTGAACCATTTCGTGAGAGGGCCGCACATGCGCCTCAGGGCGACAGGTTATTCGGTGGTCCTGTAGGATCTGGGGCACCTCAACACCAGCGGTTGGATGAAGGAGGCACATGCCCCATTTCTGGGGGCCCATCATTTTACAAGAGGGGATTGTCCACTTGCCTCACACGTGAGCAAGGAGTTTGGGTACAGCGAGGTCTCGAGCGCAGTTGGTCTACCACTGGGAGCTGGTGTGTGATCTAATTTGGTCTCACGTGATGTTTCATTGAAATTGAACAAGTAGTATACAGATGGTATCCCTTTATAGGCGATTTCAGGATAGGAGGAAGTAACACCTCCCAGTGGTGGTTCTTGGTGCAGACTTTGGCTTCCTCTTGGTAGCTTTAGGGAGCGGGACTGTCAGTTCACTGTCACCAATTATGATGCATCCTAGCGATGTGGGTTGGAGGATTTTAGAATAATTCCAGGAATTCTATTCAATGAGTTTCACCGTCTATTAATGTTTGACTCAGAGGTGCGAGTTTAATCCTCAGTACCTTAAGCGGTTTCACGTCCTGGGGTTCTGGGCCTGGTGGGTGGGGCTATTTGCAAGATCTGCCTCCCAGGGTCCGGTACCTTTCTGGGTGTGATCAGAGGTAGTTCTGGGGAAGAACCAGATGTCTTGCTTAATGATCTCCTGGGTTATCGAAGTCTGGGTGTTCCATAGCGTTAGTCGAGGGTAAAGGGATTAGTCAGGGCATTCCACGTGTGAGGCAGACCCTATTGAAGTCTTCCTTGGCTATCTTTTGAGAGGCTGGGATTTGTATAATAGCCAGTTCCCCCAGATGGGTTAGTCAGTAGACCCAGTGAAGTGCTGAATTGATGAGACCCCCAGTTCCAAATTACCAGGTCCTTCTGGAGGAGCGTACCTTGAGGGGATGCTGGGTGATATGTGTTTCCTCTCTGGGCCTAGTTGTCTGTGTGATTTCGAATGATTTCCTTATTGGGGCGGTTAACATTTACTTAGCCTGCTTTGGGCTCCCCACTGTTCTAGATGCCGCAGTGGGTGCTATAGAAAGGAGTTATGACCCCATGTTTTCTGTTCCTTCAGCTGAGGGTGCAGCTCTTGCTCTTTATATAGGAGCCGGAATCCTTGCTCCCCAGTACAGCAACCGATTACTGGATGTGTCTCAACCACCACAACCAACAAAAGGCATGTATTTTAGACCAATGTAATGAACGTAATGGTCCGATGCACTTCAATTACAAGGATGAAAACTGCTTCCAGAAAGCAGTGTCAATCTTTCTCTCTTTTCTCGCTAACCAGCTTTTGCCCTTAATGGGCTCAGCAACTTCAAGAGCTGCAGCCTGCGAGGCATCTGCGGCTTGTTGGTGGCACTGCCTGTCTCTGTTGCAGTTCTATGGCAGCCACTTACGTTGTTACCGGAGAGGGCTCCAACAGTAACTTTTCATGTGCGGGCCGTCTATCTGCACGCAGAGGAAAGAAGGTGCACGGGGGAGGCCGTGGCAAGCAGCTCCCTGGCCAGGGCAGTCCAGCGCAGCCCGCTTCCACAAGAGATGGACACGGCGCAGTTCGGGCGGGGGGTGCTGCAGGCTCACCTTATGCGCCACGGCACCATGAGGGGTCACGCATATGGGGGGCCTCCTCCCTCCATGTACCGCAACGGGTTCCGGCGTTGTTCCCTCTAACCTGGATGCCGATCGTGGGCCCGAGCGCTGTTTCCTTCGCCCGGTCCGACTTCAGTGGTGATGTCTTGGGTACTGTCTGCATGCAACACGTTCTCTTGAGATTCCGCACAGGCCTGAGGAGGCTCTTCCCAGTAGTCGTGGGAGCAGATTTTAGTTTCACCTTTGCAGGACCGTGGTGTACCTGGCACCAGCGACTTCAGCACTTTTCTCAACGATTCTCCACCGTTTTGCTCTGGGTTTCTTTCCGTATAGTGGGGGGGTCTTCGCACAACCAGGCACTAATTACCACCGTGGGGGGGTCCTGAAGTGGGGGCTCAAGTCGCTTCAGAGACCATGAGAGGAGAGCTCACACAGAGGATAGGATCATCCATGCGCCCCCTGGTGGCCAGTCGTGGGTTCCTTTTAATGGTGGTTTCCTTGTGGTCTTTCTTTCATTGGATAAAGTTGGGGGATATTGAGTGTGACTCAGTCTGGTCAGTGGTTATTGGGGGGCTCAGGGTTGGTGGGGCCTTGCTGAGCTGGCCCTAGCAGTTGGGTGGAGAGATGATAGATTATTGCGAGGAGCTGGGTGGAGTTCCTGATATCTCTCTTTGCAGTGGTTTCACCAGCTAGACTAGTTGTGGGTTCTGTCTTACCGCTGGGCTAGTTGGGGCTGGAGGGTGCTTGTCTACCTTTTCTCCATTTGTTGGAAGATCGTTTCTACCATATGCTAGTCGTTGCTCAGGTTTACTTTAATTAAGATTCTAGCCTCTATGTGGGTGGGTATTTGGATTAGGAGCTCGACTGGGTATTTTTCTTTTATTTTATTGAGCATTTGTTAACCACTGTTGAAAGTGGAGGAGGAGCATCTACGTTCGTAGTATGGTAGCTGAGAGAGAATATCTAGGTCTGGATAACAGCAGTGGAAGAGCTTTGTATTGGAATATGGTAGCAGTGGCAGTAGCGGGGGGTGTGTAGATGCTAAATCCAAGTTATGGCAACGCAATTGGCCTTAAGGTGAAATCTTGTTAACTAACACAATTGGCCTAAGTGTGAAATATTGCTAACTAACACAATTGGCCCAAGTGTGGGATATGTCTAAACCAACACAATTTGCCTCATTGAGAGATATGGCCCACTCACACACTCATCCTAAATGTGAGATATTGCTAACTAACACAATTGGCCTAATTGCGAAATCTCACGGTTCGCTCAAATGCGAGATATGGCTAACCAACACAATTGGCCCAAACGCGTAATATGGTCAGCTAACAGCTAACATAATTTACCTAGGTGTGAAATAAGGCTAAGTAACACAATACACCTAAATACGAGTTATGGCTAACTGATATACAGAGGAGGAGCCAAATACCCCCACTCCAACTGCCCCGCCTACATTACCTGAACAGTTTGAACTAAAGTATGTGACGTATACTGAACAGTTGAACCAGCAAAGAGAAGAGTGTGGACTCTGTACAGTACCAATAAGAGTATCTATACCTAAGAGAATATGGGAAGTAAAGTACCCATTGGCGAAACCATACCTGCATACAAGACAATATGATGGCCATTTGAACGAGATTCCTGAAGAAGCAGAGAAACTAAAAGGCAAAGATGAATGGTGGCGTCACACAAAACTGAATTGACACCCAAATAAAGGGATAAACAGGCCAGAGGTTGCAGACGATTTATAAACCATCAAGATGTACCAAGGATAAGTGACATCTTGGGATCAAGATGAAGAAACTTATGCCGCAGACCTGATGAAGATACTTAAATAGTTAGTTTAAACGTGTATAGATGCAATGAAATGTAAGCAGCAAAGCAATCATGAAGCTAGCCACATGCTTTTGAATAGTTACACCACGTCTAGCGCCAACATATCCATGTATATAAACATATGGACAAGTAAAGGATGGATGTTTCCACTCCATATAAGCAGTACTGAACAAAGCAAGAAGGCCTCATTTCAGTGTCACAAGTATGAAAAGCAATTGAAGTAAAAAGAATAAAAGTTCAGCTAAGGAGTTGACTGAGCCAAGAAAGCCAAGGTCTTATCAAACTGGAATTGGCTGACATTGGTTACAATTAAAGTGAAAGAACAGAGTCTCCTGTTCAGAGAGGTCAAACAAAAACAAAAGACATCAGAGGACTATTAGAGAATAACATCAAATACACGAAAAGCTTGATTTCATGGTGTCCAGTCACGTCGTAAAGGGAAGTTGGACGGGCAAGAGGGTCACACCTACGCACGAAGGTTGACTGGTGCTCATGCTTCCTAAAATTTCTCAGAACACAGTATAGACTCAAGGCCAAACTTCAAACACTAATTGACACTGGATCATTGAGGTTATGATGGATAATATGCTAATTGGTGGGAAGCTGGTGCTAAGACAAGCTCACCCACACTTGGTTGTTCAGTCTGCATGCTGCTAGACGTAGATGGAGAAGTACCGACGGGGTTTAGGAGCTAACCAATTGTGGGGGACCACATAGTTGGGGGTCGGGCTTATTTGCCCGACCTGATGTTAATTATCCCACCACCTTCTTTAGTTACTCCATGCAGATATTAAGCTTATACTTAGAACTTCACTTAGACCCAATCACACCCTCCGTTAGGTTTGTGTAGTTTTCCAAGTAGGATGACATTGTTAATGATGCAGGTCAAAACGTCAATGATGACCAATTATGGGTTTGAAAGCCCAGTGTTTTTATGAAGTAAGTAGAGTCAGAGTATCGAGCAATTGCTGATGTTCGTTGTACTCCCTGTTTTAGATACTTGACATTAAAAAAGATGAACTTTGCCAAGCTATTTGTGTCATCTTGATTATTGATGTATGAATACAATCTGCATCCACATCCATCTCCAGGGTATTGCCACTCATCTTAAAGGCCTGTCTGAGAGAACACCCAACTCAGATACAATTGGCCTATGTGTGAAATATGCCTAACTAATCCAATTGGTCTAAATGTGAAGTATGGCTAACTAACACAATTGGCCTCAGTGTGCGCTAACTCTAACCAACACAATTGGCCCAATTGCGAGATCATCTCATCTACACAATTCGCCCAAATGCAAGATATCGCTAAGTAAGACAATTGGCCTGAATGTGAAATAAGGCTAAGTAACACAATTGGCCTAAATGTGAGATATCACTAACTAACACTGTTTGAGATATGGCTAAGTAACATAATTTTCCTAAATGCAAAATGAGGCTAAGGCTGGGACCAACATTGCGCCGGGGCTACATACTGAGCTCAGGTCTTACCACTGACACCACATTTTATCCACAGAGGCTTTTAAGAAAGTGAGGCTTTTTAGCTGGCTGAACTGCCACTCATAGTTGATGCACTTGAGCTGACTTCACCACACGCTCCTAAGTGTGGCAAATCCGAACCCTGGCTCAAGATTCCTGAGTAGCAAGGCGGAAGCTGCTTATGAGGCACCCAGGGTAGCCAAATCATGTACCCCTCATTGCGTTTGTGCATTTAGTCTCAGCGAACTATGATGTGTACTGCTCACACCATTCCCTCCAACTGCTTACATGGCACTGACCTGAGCTCTGCGAACATGTGAGGGGCACGCACTAGCACCCTGATTTTAGACCCCCACTAGCTCTTGATTTTACCAGCAAAGAGGATTTGCAAAACAAATGGATTAGATGATTGACGATTCCTCAGACTGAAACCCATTCTGTGTTGTTTTATAACGGGAGTAAAGCTTCGTTAAAACTGAAAGAATGTCATTAAAATAAAGAAAGGAGAAAGACTAGGACGGGAGCCGAGTTAGGGGTAGGTGGGGAGGAGAGGTAAGGGGTGCGAGTACACAGTTTGGCATTGGAGTCCCATTATAAAAGAAAGAGGAAGGGCAATTAGTGGAACCATAAACAGGGGGGAGGGGGAGAGATTGTCCATCATGCTCATGACAACAAGAGCCATAGACCCAGTACAATGAAACCATCCCATACAGAGAAAGTGTGGCTAGTGTTATGCTGCAGGAAGTTAATGTAACACCAAATTATACTCTAAAGTACCAACGTTCAGTGTGTGACACAGTTTGAATGAATGCTTCTGAGCGTTCTCGGGAGATGACTAGAAAAGGAAAATCAGCCCCGGGGATACAAGGGCTTTGCGCTAAGAAGTCAGCTCCCGGATCTGTAGAGCACAGTCATGTCATCTAATACAATGCACATAATCACTAGGCAGGGTGACCAGATTTAAACAGTAAACAAACCGGGGCGGGGCAACTAACATGAAAGAAGGACAAACTCTTGAATCTGGCTGTCAAAGGCACTACACTTCAGTAGCGTTTGTAGAAGAGGGTTTAATGTTACTGTTAAAATAACCACATATTGTAATGAATGTATCACAAATGAACGCTATCTTAAGTTTTAAAATGCGCAATTTCTTCTGTGCGAGATTGTACATGAGGACATGAGAGATGTTTGCCATCTGGGGAAAGATCGATCATAAAAAGATATATACATGCATATAGGGGAGTCGCGTCTGGGAGGTTAGGTGGGTTGGTGGTGTTCTTGGGGGTATCATTGTGTGTGGGCACAAGGAGGACATGAGAGATGTTTGCCTGAGCGAATGGAGAAGGGGAAGAAGGAGGATAGGGGGGACGCTGAGACTGTCAGGGATGTCTTGGCCTTAATATGATGGGTGGGATACCCCTGAAGCCTGAATGCACCAAGGTTCGTGTAGTGGTCCTCAGAGTGGAAGGCTGGGGTGGGGTATCTTTATAATTAGAATTGGTTACTTATAATGCGCTTAATACCGAGCGACAAAAGGTTTTTGAACAGTATGCAGGCCCTCCAGCCAGGGCAGGCACATTCCGTAGATGGTAACATTGACCTGCTTACCCTATGGGGTAAAGGTTCTCCTCATTGGGTAGTCGGGCAAGGGAGCACTACTGTTCTTCTCCCTTGGAACCGATAGATGGGGACAAAGGATTCATTTGAGTGCATGGATACAGTGTGGCAAGGGGTTGGGAGCAAGAATAGGGGGGTGGTCTGATCAGGTGGGCAGTGTGTCAATGAATTGTGTCAGTGAGGTGATTGGTAAAGGAGTGGAGGGTTGGTAGTCCCAAGGTTCCTAGCAGGGCAATTGGAAGGTGTTGGGCTCCTGGGATGCAAGTCACGGAATGCGAGGGTCATTCTCATGGGCGCTCCAGACTGGGGCGGGTCCACAATGATGAAATAAGTTTATTCTTTCCACATATTCCCTTGAGGCGAAAATGCTCCTTCATCCTTCATCCGCTGGATGCTCATCTGCCACTTTCCCCCTTCTCTTCTTCCCATTCCATGGTGTCACGCTGGGCAGGTTGGTCAGGCCCCTGAACTTCCCACTTTAACTAAATTGGGTCGATCGGTTAAAAGGGTCCTTCCAAGATGACATCCAGCCCCGAGGGAGGCGTAGGTACGGAAGAAATCTCATTGCTCGTCACATACGGGACGAATACAAAAGTATAGTATGATACTCTTCCGATGCCAATAGACAATAAATCTAACATTGGTAATGGGAAGGGCTACAACGGATAGAACACAACAGGCAGAACACTAGGGTCTATAGAACATCAAACTGATGAGGTGCCACAAGAGAACAAGAAGGGCCTTTGTAATGGTAAAGGCTGTAATGTGAAGAGGACTTTGTTCTTCGCATCAGGCACTCAAAGCTTCTTGGCCTGTGACTACACATTCCCCACAACATTCTGAGGTCCCATCCATTTTCTTTAGTGCTCCGGGGGAGCAGGAAACACTAACAAAAAGAAGCCAGGCGCCAGGAGGTAAGTTAAGGCTCTATTTCATAGCCTGTTCCCAACATGGGAGCCGCACCCTCCCACAGGAAAGCAACCGTCAGTCTGCCGGTCCCCAGAGCAGCGCATCGCACAGAGACATTCAACGGATGCCTCTGCACGACCCACCGCACGAGGGACAAGCTGGCAGCCGCTGACCGTACATACCTTCCCCCTTAACGAAATAAACTCAACATATAGGGCCTCATCACGAGTCTGGCGGTAACCCTTAAATGCAGCAGTAGCGCTATTACCACCGCATTTAAGGGTCTGCCAGATCATAGCTTTGGTGGATTTCCCCCCAGCTGTAAGCTGTAAGCTGGGGGGAAATCCGTTGGAAAATTGCCGATTTTCGGCACGATTTCCGCCGGCGGGAAATCTGCCGGCGGTAATAGTGCGAATTTTCCCCTTTCGGCCCAATGGGGAATGAGGAATTCCTGAATGGGCCCAATGGGGAATGGGCAATAACCCTTCCGCCAAAACCGTGATCCGGCGCTAATAGCGCCGGGGGGTTTGGAGGTAGGGCTATTAGCAGCGGCGCTAATAGCGCCGGCGTTACTGCCCAGCTCGTGATGAGGCCCATAGTCTTTTGGCAGCTGCTGGACCCATGCACCAGCTTGTTCCTGCTCGACCTCCTGCTCATGGCTCCTCTGCAAGCCAGGTCCAACTTGCCTTTTCTCAAATGATCCTTCAGCGGAACTGTTTCCTATCCTCTCTCCCTCCATACCATTCACATACTGGTCCACAACACCCTCCCTCTCAACCAATGGGTCATCATTATTTCTCACATCTCTCCTGAGACTTCAAGGCAACAACTACACTCATACTATCGCCTCAATCCTGACAAGGCAACTCCTGCAAAGCTTCCTTGTGCACTCCTTCTCTGCACCCTTGTACTATTTTTTCACACTTCACCAATTGACGTACACTCCATTTCATATTATCCTACAACACCATGACTGTGCCTAGAACTCTGCAAACCGTCCTGGGTGCAGACAAATATTGAATGTCAGCACCTCTCCCCCTCCGATTCTTTTCTCTGACCAAATCGCCAGCCACCAATTGTGACTTACATACACTCTTTCTACTGTCATACAACCGCTTACACCTCTCCTGGCATTTTTCTGCTCTATCATTAATCTTAATCGGGCCCGAAGCCCCCAACCATTCCGGGGTCAGCTCATCAATCGGTCTCCTGCCCCTCAATGCCACAAAAGGCGCAACACCCGTAAGCAGAATGGGGTGTGGTCCTGTAGGCCGAGAGCATATCCTGGACTAAACTCGCCACATTCAAATTGGACATTTTGGCTAGTTGGAGCGTTCCCTTCATCACCCTGTTGAAACGCTCCACCATGCCATTCTGGCGTGAACAATACAATGCCGTAGTCTCATGACGGACCGCGGCTCCCCTCAAATAATCAGCTACCATATTGGACTTGAATTGCACTTCATTGTCGGTAAACAAAATGGAAGGAAAAACTTCCCCCCTGAAAATGGCATCTAGAAACTCCACTATGTCACGCTTTTATCACATGGCACACTCCAGCCAGCTACTCCTTCCCCGACAATGAATGTGGCGTGCAATAAAGCACTTTTTATTTTTAATAAACCACGGGTACTTTTTCTTTTAGTAGGCCTCCAAACCGTCTTGCACCCAACCTCCACAAGCACCCCGTGTCACAATGGACCAGGAATCAGGCAGGTGTGTATCAATAAAATATTTATTAATTTATTATGTAATGTAAAAGGAAAATCATACAATTTCACAGCCACCAATGTTGTGGTAACACAAATGCACTCATTTCTACACAACAATTAGGTTAAGATATCCTGTTACAATTCACACAATCTTTAATGGCAACACAGAAAAATAACTATTTTATAAAGAGATAACATCAACGGTTTAGCACTCCCCCCTGCAACACCCACCCCAAAACACAAGCTAATTGATTCCTTTGAATGGAAGGCAGTAGCAAGGAGTAGGAGTAGAGAGAGAAAATCGGATTTGGGGTAAAGCCCACCACCCCAAGATGGGAAGCCAGCACAAAAAGTGAAAACCCGTTTTTGGAGAAAAACGGCAGAATGGGATTTTGATTATTACTCACAACTGCTACGGGACAGAATGACAGGAAATTCATGTTACTTACACTTCTGGAGATAGGGAATCTTATATAATACTGATCAGCATACCAGAGCAAAGTAGAAATGAAGTAGGAAAATCGGTTTTGGCAGAAAGCAAATGCAAAAGGAAAACATACAATGGCAAATGGAAATTCGGTTTACACTGGATTTACAATGACAGGCAGCTCAGGGAAGGGTTTTACCTCAGAATAGGGAAATCGGTTTTCAATGACAAGGACAGAGCCATATAACAGATCGATTTGTAGGCAGAAGGGATTGCTCTCAATGGGGCTATGGTTTGGGGTTTTAATAGGACAGATGCAATTAGGAATTTGTGAGGCGATGCACACAATACACACGGACATACTCGGTTTTCAGTTGCAAGGAGACTAATTCTTTTGAGGCAACACTTTAATGACTATAATAATAAAAGAAAGACACCAGGGACAATGTCGTTAATTTTAAATTTCAACCATCTGCTACCGTGCATTTCAATTGGGGAATTAATTGATTAACTTAAAAACATGCTAGGATTTAAACAGACACTGAGAGGTGTACCAAAGGGAATATGCTAACCTACACAGACTAAACACAGATTCTTCTATGGGAAGGTGACTGAATTACACTAGCAATGTGGGGTTTTCAATGGGGGAATTATTGGGTGCAATGCTACAAAAGGAATGGCTTATACAACTTAGGGCTGGGGTTATTTGCTACTTCTACAGTAAGCCTTGGTTTGGGATTCTGGAAAGCCAGTTGGATCTAATGACACTTTGGACAGCTAGGCAATGGTCTGATCACTGCACTCTGCCTTGGTTTGGGGTTCTGGCAAGCCAGCTGAATCTCAGGAGACTCTGGACAGCTAGGCAAGGGATCTGGTCACTGCACTCTCAAATATGGTAAGGTACAGCCGTCTTCTCTCCGTCCTCCTTCTCCTTTCTCCACAGATTTTTGTGTCTGTCCTGACTTAGTACAGTCCCCCGTATATAGAACAAATGACACCACTCATTTTACAATCTAGGGAGAGTCCAGTTTACCTTTCCCCTCTCTGCCCCCTAACATGATTGGTTCAAGGGAAGAGAGCACCATCTGTCTGTTTGCATGTATTACTATTCTTTGTTCTCTTGGTTGCTTTTTGACAAAAAACAGTCATGTCTCATAACTTCATAATTCTATTAGCCCCTGCTATATGCATAAGATCAGTGTTTCTAATTGGTCAAAAGGAATTTGGTAAGCCAATCGCCATCTCTGTATGATGTAGCATGGCCCGGTGGCACACATTTTGTACTTTTCACAAAATGTATGACAGTTATAACTCTGCAAATGATCAAGCATGTTCATAATTTCATTTTCCATCTTTCCACTGATTGTCATATTTGTCCAATTTTTAGATCAGCCAGAAAACCATTCTAACTGGCCATTCCAATCTCCAAAGTCCTAGAAAAATGCACTTTATCTCTTTAAAACTGGCTGGAAATTACATAAAAACATAGCATAAAACAAAATTATTTCTCATTCTAATTACTGCAAAAGATGCCTAAAAATAAATCAGTCTTTTAATGTCAATTGGGAGGATCTGTCCCCCTCTGTGGCAGGGGCGCTTCATCCCCCAATGCCGGTGACCAGATATTTTCATGACACCCTTTGAAGTTGTCGGTTTGTTCTTGGTATTGGGTGCAGGAAGGAGGTCACATCTCCTAGCCAAGCTTTAGCCACACTTGCTTTCTAAGAAATCCGTGAGCCCCTGACTTCAAGTCTAGTAGAGCAGGGAATTATGACTCACTCAGTAACAGCACATTTGACAGCGGGATGTTTCGCTGGTAGGTACGACTTCCAGTGGGAAGTGGGGCTTTTAATTGTGAAATTTCCTGCCTTAGCCCAAACTGTTTTTTCCTGTATTTGTTACGCTCACCTGGTATCCACAGGGACGCCACCCAGCCCGGTTACTCGCTGGTATGCTTCTTAGCTTTGCCCTGATCTGGTCTGCGGGGAAGGTTCTGCCTGAAAATACAGGAGGACTGTGTTCAAGACTGACCGACTGGGGTAAGTATCCTCCCTCCACCCCGTATGATTTCAGTCCCTATGGCGCCCTCTCCTCACCTTGTGGTAGAATTAGACGTGCTCTCCGTCCTGCCTTCTTTGCAGAGGCGCGTTGTCTTTCATGGGCGAGTGTGGTCCAGTTACTTCACTGACACTGGCCCGTTGGATATTGTTCAGGTAGGTCTTATTGCTGTTCTTTAGTTTTGTTGCTATCATGCATGCCTTTCTTTGTTTAAAATTACTCCTTTTTCTCCCTTAGGTATGCAGAGCTTCAGCGCGGCGAGCATTAAGAGCGTTATGATGCGGTAAGTAAGTGCTATGCGCAGCGCTGCAAAGTCTTGCCTTTGCTAATCTGTGTTTTCCTTCCTTGTAGGTCGCGGTGTTCTCCAGCACGAGTGGAATGTCCGGAGTGGTGCCAGACAAGAGGCGACCAGCCAGGTAAGCCTTTTGAGCAGTTCGTAATTTGTAAATGTCTCTACTGCTTTCTTTAATGTTGCCTCTATCTTCCTCTTTCAGGTCATTCTGTCCGAGAGGCGTGCAGATTCGAGGAAGCTGTTCTCAATAGCTGCAAGTGTTTAAAGATGAAGACTGCAGGTAAGATGCTGCTGCTAATGATGTTCCTTTTGTCTCCTTGCAGGTTCTGCTTCTCTGAGGTTCGAGGGAATAGCTAGACACGGTGAGCGTGACGTTGCAAGCTGCAAAGTAATGCAAAGCGTGTTGTCTTGCTTGGCAGTGGTTTAAATAGCCCCAACAAAATAGTCCAGGTAAAGTAGTCCCTAGGCTACCACACCAAAAAAGCTAGACCGCATAGCTTGGTTCTTATGAACCAAGCTGACAATACAATAAAGTAGTTCCCAAGCACATTGTTTTTCATGGTGTATGACTGGCCCCATGAGGGTTTTTGAAGAGGATGTCAGGGCTAGAGGCCCAAGTCCTGCCTCCACCTGGCCAATGGGTTTGACAGAGGGGGTTTTGGGCGAGGGTCGTGACAGTATTCTGTGCCTCTTCAAAGGTGACTGAAGTCTTGTGGGTGGAAACATAATGGACATTGCTTTAGTCATCCCCCCACAGCATAGATCCCTGACATTTC